>NC_090334.1:71742429-72342429 GCF_035084215.1 Heptranchias perlo
CATTCCCCAGTCTCTATCACTCCTCCCATTCCCCAGTCTCCATCTCCCACCCCCCCATTCTCCAGTCTCCATTTCTCTCCCCCAGTCCCCATTCCCCAGTCTCCATCTCTCCCTCCTATTCCCCATTCTCCATCTCTCCCTCCATCTCTTCCCCACATACCCCAGTCTCCACTTTCCCCCCATACCCCAGTCTCCATCTCTCTCTCCAACCCCAGTCTCAATCTCCCCCCATTCCCCAGTCTCTATCACTCCTCCCATTCCCCAGTCTCCATCTCTCACCCCCCCATTCTCCAGTCTCCATCTCTCTCCCCCAGTCCCCATTCCCCAGTCTCCAGTCTCCATCTCTCCCTCCTATTCCTCATTCTCTATCTCTCCCTCCATCTCTTCCCCCCATACCCCAGTCTCCACTTTCCCCCCATACCCCAGTCTCCATCTCTCTCTCCAACCCCAGTCTCAATCTCCCCCCATTCCCCAGTCTCCATCTCTCACTCCATTCCCCAATCTCCATTTCTCCCCCCCATTCCCCAGTATCCAGTCTCTCTCTCTTCCCCCCCCAGCCCCCATTCTGCAGTCTCCATCTCACCCCGCCCATTCCCCAGTCTCCTTCTCCCCCCAACTTTTGATTTTAGGCCCCCCCCCATGATTTCAGGCCACTCCCCCCGCCCCACGATTTCAGGGCCCTCCCATTCCTCAGTCTCCATCTCCCCCCCCCCCCCCATTCCCTAGTCTCCAGCTCGTTCCCCCGCTCACGATTTCAGGGCCTCTGATTCCTGACTCCCCCAGTAAGTTTTGATGTTGCCCGGTACAGTTCCTGGCTTTTGTGTAATGGAGAGTTCTTTACCCGGTACCCATAGCGGCAGAGAAACCGCTCTATCCCTGGGATAGAGCCATGCAGGCATTGAATCCCAGAGATAGTGGTTTCTCTGCCACTATGAATGCTGGGTAAAGAGATCTCCATTACATAAAAGCCATTCTTTTCACCCGCTGCTGCCCTGTACTTTCCTACGTGTCCCAAATTGTTATCGGACTTGGTGCATTGAAGGCTGCCCATAGTTCGTAATTTGCGAACATCCGTTGTTTCAAGGTGTAACTTGTATATTTTACAATGTAAATTATTTGGGGCTGTCAATGTGTGTCCCTTTTCTGCAAGCGTCCATGTTTTGGAAGCGTCCGTTTGTACGTGTTTTACTGTACGTATTCATAGGACTTCATAGCAAAGGCCAAGATTACCGTGAGTCTAAAAGAGAATTTAATCAACATTGCTGGTGACTCTGTTTTGAGAGATAATTTTAAAACCATGCCACTTGATCAATTCTGGCTCTCCATTCAAAGAGAGTTTCCTGAGTTGTCCCAAAGAGCATTTGAAATACTTGTCCAATTTGCATAAATGTATCAGTGTGAAGTGGGATTTGCATCAGAAACAAATTAGAAGCCACTTGAAAGTGAAGACTAATTTGCAGTTGCAAATCTCCGAAATCAAACTGAGATTCCACAAATTGTGTGCGAACAAACAGGCTCATCCTACTCACTGAGATAATTGCACCATATTTCTTTAGCGGAGTAGTTGGAGGATTTCATATCTGAAATAAAACTAGATTTATGTTTGCACAGTGCACAATGGGAAATTTGGGCACAATAAATTACTTCTCACCCATTTGCAAATAATTTATCTCAGTGTTACATGAAAGGAAACTTAGGATAAAAGCTAAAACTAACATGTTACCTTTAAGTAATTTATCAGTTATTTAAAATATAAGTTATATACACTTTTAAGTGATTTATTTCCCTCTCCTTAACCAACTACTCACTGTTTGTTTCTTCTGTTTAAAGTAATCCCCCATAGTCTCTGTTACCTCTGGATTTCACTAAGTTTAGTATGCATCATAATTTACTAAACTCACTATTCTGACTGATCTATTGCCCCCAAAAATTTAGTCAACAGAGAAACATGGGGTAGAGTTTCGCCTTTATCGCCTTTACCTCCTGGATGTTAAGCATTATCAGAGCACAGAAAGGAAAATCTGGCAGAGAGTATCGCATACTGGGAACAGTACCCACCGGATTTTCATTCCATTGACATTAGTGGCAGGAAAATTGGGGTTTGTAAGGGGTGTACAATCCTCTTCTGGCAGATTTTCAATTCTGTACTCCGCCCAGGTGATGTTTAAGGTATGATGTGGAGATGCCGGTGATGGACTAGGCTGGACAAATGTAAGGAATCTTACAACACCAGGTTATAGTCCAACAATTTTATTTTAAAATCACAAGCTTTCGGAGATTATCCCCTTCGTCAGGTGAGTGAGTGAATAAGAGGTTCTCAAATCGCATATCTTATATTAGGCTGGGACACCATCACACCAATCAAAAGGTGTCGTTGGTGTTCAGACAGGTTAGCCACGGAAAACAGTAGGTCCCAGTATGCTGAATACACAATGTGTCAAATTACACAGACAGAGAGAAAGAGACCCAAAAGGCAGAGAGAGAGAATATTAAAAACAGCTAACTTTTTTTTCCCCTTGCTGGTGGGGTTACGTGTAGCGTGACATGAACCCAAGATCCCGGTTGAGGCCGTCCTCATGGTTGCGGAACTTGGCTATCAATTTCTGCTAACGATTTTGCGTTGTCGTGTGTCTCGAAGGCCGCCTTGGAGAACGCTTACCCGAAGATCGGTGGCTGAATGTCCTTGACTGCTAAAGTGTTCCCCGACTGGGAGGGAACCCTCCTGTCTGGCGATTGTTGCGCGGTGTCCGTTCATCCGTTGTCGCAGTGTCTGCATGGTCTCGCCAATGTACCATGCTCCGGGGCATCCTTTCCTGCAACGTATGAGGTAGACAACGTTGGCCAAGTCACAGGAGTATGAACCATGTACCTGGTGGTGCGACACCACGCAACCCTGCCACGGCAACCTCTGCAAGACATGCCAGATCATCGACACAGATACCACCATCACACGAGAGGACACCACCCACCAGGTACATGGTTCATACTCCTGTGACTCGGCCAACGTTGTCTACCTCATACGTTGCAGGAAAGGATGCTTCGGAGCACGGTACATTGGCGAGACCATGCAGACACTGCGACAACGGATGAACGGACACCGCGCAACAATTGCCAGACAGGAGGGTTCCCTCCCAGTCGGGGAGCACTTTAGCAGTCAAGGACATTCAGCCACCGATCTTCGGGTAAGCGTTCTCCAAGGCGGCCTTCGAGACACACGACAACGCAAAATCGTCGAGCAGAAATTGATAGCCAAGTTCCGCACCCATGAGGACGGCCTCAACCGGGATCTTGGGTTCATGTCACGCTACACGTAACCCCACCAGCAAGGGGAAAAAAAAAGTTATCTGTTTTTAATATTCTCTCTCTCTGCCTTTTGGGTCTCTTTCTCTCTGTCTGTGTAATTTGACACAATGTGTATTCAGCATACTGGGACCTACTGTTTTCCGTGGCTAACCTGTCTGAACACCAACGACACCTTTTGATTGGTGTGATGGTGTCCCAGCCTAATATAAGATATGCGATTTGAGAACCTCTTATTCACTCAGTCACCTGACGAAGGGGATAATCTCCGAAAGCTTGTGATTTTAAAATAAAATTGTTGGACTATAACCTGGTGTTGTAAGATTCCTTACATATGTTTAAGGTAGAGATGGTAAAGATGAAGATCTATCCCATGGTGTCATATTGCAGCTTTTTGGAATTCATGAGTGCTGGCTGCTGAAGGATTACGTGAACTTGTGTTATTTTAACAATCTGTGAAAATGCTTATTCTGACTTTCCGGATAATGTTTAGTGAGGTCATTTTTAGGGGCCAGAGTTTCTTTGTATCTTATTTCTTGAAAAGGTATCAAAGAGTTTTCTGCATGCGGAACAAGATTCAGATGGGCTTTGCTGGCTGGCAGGAATGTGTCTGTTTTATTACGAGGAACATGGGGTTACTCAGAGTTGTGCTGACATATCAGTTAATTCAATGTCTTCAGGTATGCTTTTTATTGAAATTTCTCTTGATCCCATATCTTTTTGTTTTAAGGCTACAGCTTAAGAAGTTACCTTGACATAATGTATTCTTTTGTGCCCAATAGTAAAATATTCTCTCCTTTTTAATCCCAGATATCAACGAATGCCTGATGTCAGGAATCTGTCAAAATGCTAACTGTTTGAACACCAGAGGTAGCTACAGATGTACCTGTAAGCCTGGATATATGCTGGATACATCTAGGAGCCATTGCATCTGTAAGTAATAATCTGATGATTCTCTTCCATATAAAATCAGTCACATGTCTGGATACAATTATGATAGGCAGATGTTAGTTATCCTCATGTTATCATCCAGTTTTGATAACGCGAATTATGCTAGAAGTACAGATCCAACAGCACATCTGTGAGTGTTACACAGAAAATATTTTGTAAATAAAGTTGAAGTGTAGCTTGTATTTGAGATATTTATCTTTAATACAAAGCCTAAGACCCCGAAATTCCTAGAGCTGGAGAGGGCATAGGCTCTATTTTTGCCCGAGGAGGCCGGAATATGGGTCAGAACCCGGCTCTGCTATGATTCTACCAGGATGTGGAGATGCCGGTGATGGACTGGGGTGGACAAATGTAAGGAATCTTACAACACCAGGTTATAGTCCAACAATTTTATTTTAAAATCACAAGCTTTCAGAGATTATCCCCTTCGTCAGGTGAATGAGTGAAAGGTTCTCAAATCGCATATCTTATATTAGGCTGGGACAGCATCACACCAATCAAAAGGTGTTGTTGTTGTTCAAACAGGCCAGTCACGGAAAACAGCACGTCCCAGTACACTGAATATACATTGTGTCAATTACACAGACAGAAAGAAAGAGACCCAAATGGCAGAGAGAGAGAGAGAATATTAAAACACATAACTTTTTTTTCCCTTTTTGCTGGTGGGGTTACGTGTAGCGTGACATGAACCCAAGATCCCGGTTGAGGCCGTCCTCATGGGTGCGGAACTTGGCTATCAACTTCTGATCGACGATTTTGCGTTGTCGTGTGTCTCGAAGGCCGCCTTGGAGAACGCTTACCCGAAGATCGGTGGTTGAATGTCCTTGACTGCTAAAGTGTTCCCCGACTGGGAGGGAACTCTCCCGTCTGGTGATTGTTGCGCGGTGTCCGTTCATCCGTTGTCGCACTGTCTGCATGGTCTCGCCAATGTACCATGCTCTGGGGCATCCTTTCCTGCAACGTATGAGGTAGACAACGTTGGCCAAGTCACAGGAGTATGAACCACGTACCTGGTGGATGGTGTCCTCTCGTGTGATGGTGGTATCTGTGTCGATGATCTGGCTGTCTTGCAGAGGTTGCCGTGGCAGGGTTGTGTGGTGTCGTGGACGCTGTTCTCCTGAAAGCTGGGTAATTTGCTGCAAACGATGGTCTGTTTGAGGTTGGGTGGCTGTTTGAAGGCGAGTAGTGGAGGCATGGGGATGGCCTTAGCGAGGTGTTCGTCGTCATCGATGACATGTTAAAGGCTGCGGAGAACATGGCGTAGTTTCTCCACTCCGGGGAAGTACTGGACAACGAAGGGTACTCTGTTGGTTGCGTCCCGTGTTTTTCTTCTGAGGAGGTCTATGCGATTCTTCGCTGTGGCCCGTCGGAACTGCCGATCGACAAAACGAGCGTCATATCCCGTTCTTACGAGGGCGTCTTTCAGCGTCTGTAGGTGTCCATCGCGTTCCTCCTCGTCTGAGCAGATCCTGTGTTTTCGCAGGGCCTGTCCATAGGGGATGGCCTCTTTGACGTGGTTAGGGTGGAAGCTGGAAAAGTGGAGCATCGTGAGGTTGTCCGTGGGCTTGCGGTAGAGTGAGGTGCTGAGGTGCCCGTCTTTGATGGAGATTTGTGTGTCTAAGAAACAAACCGATTCTGAGGAGTAGTCCATGGTGAGTTTGATGGTGGGATGGAACTTGTTGATGTTATCGTGTAATCTCGTCAGTGATTCTTCGCCGTGGGTCCATAGGAAGAAAATGTCGTCGATGTATCTGGTGTATAGCGTTGGTTGGAGGTCCTGTGCAGTGAAGAAGTCGTGCTCGAACTTGTGCATGAAAATGTTGGCGTATTGGGGTGCGAATTTGGTCCCCATGGCTGTTCCATGTGTTTGGGTGAAGAACTGTTTGTCGAAGGTGAAGACATTGTGATCCAGGATGAAGCGGATGAGTTGTAGGATGGCGTCTGGAGATTGGCTGTTGTTGGTGTTGAGTACTGAGGCTGTTGCAGCGATGCCGTCATTGTGGGGATACTGGTGTAGAGTGCCGAGACGTCCATCGTGGTGAGAAGTGTTCCTGGTTCAACTGGTCCGTGGGTGCTGAGTTTTTGTAGGAAGTCTGTAGTGTCGCGACAGAAGCTGGGGGTTCCCTGTACGATGGGTTTCAGGATGCCCTCGACGTATCCAGAGAGGTTCTCACACAGGGTTCCGTTGCCTGATACGATAGGACGTCCGGGTGTGTTGGCTTTGTGTATTACTCAATCTCTCCTCATAGGACAACCCTCTCATCCCAGGAATCAATCCATTGAACCTTCGTTGCGCTCCCTCTAAGGCAAGTAAATCCTTCCTTAGGTAAGGTGACCAAAGCAGTACACAATAGTCCAGGTGTGGACTCACCAGAGCCCTATATAATTGTAGCAAACCTTCCTTACTTCTGTACTCCAACCCTCTTGCAATAAAGGCTAATATACCATTTGCCTTTCTAATTGCTTGCTGTACCTGCATGTTACCTTTCTGTGATTCATGTACAAGGACATCTAAATCCCTCTGACCACCAACGTTTCTTAGTCTCTCTCCTTTTAAAAAAATTCTGCTCTTCTATTCTTCCTACCAAGGTGGATAATCACAAATTTCCCCACATTATACTTCATCTGCCACCTCCCGCCCACTCACTTAACCTGTCTGTGTCCCTTTGCAGCCTCTTTGCATCCTCCTCACAGCTTACTTTCCCACCTAGCTTTGTATCGTCAGCAAACTTGGATATATTACACTCTGTCCCCTCATCTAAGTCATTGATATACATTGTAAACAGCTGAGGCCCAAACACTGATCCTTGCGGCACCCCACTAGTTACAACCTGCCAACCCAATTCCTACCCTCTGTTTTCTGTCCGTTGACCAATCCTCAATCCATGCTGATATATTACCCCCAATCCCAGGAGCCCTAATCTTGTGTAACAACCTCTTTTATGGCACCTTATCAAATGCCTTTTGAAAATCAAATTATACTACATCCACTGGTTCCATCTTATCTAACCTACTAGTTACATCCTCAAAAAACTCTAATAGATTTGTCAAACACGATTTCCCTTTCATAAATCCGTGTTGACTCTGCCTAATCATATTATGATTTTCTAAGTGCCCTGTTACTACGTCCTTAATACTAGATTCTAGCATTTTCCCTACTACTGATGTCAGGCTAACTAGCCTATAGTTCCCTGTTTTCTCTGTCCCTCCTTTCTTGAATAGCGGAGTTATATTTTCTACCTTCCAATCCACGGGGACGGTTCTCGAACCTAGGGAATTCTGGAAGATCAAAACCAATGCATTCACTATCTCTGCATCCACCTCTTTCAAAACCCTGGAATGTTGGCCATGAGGTCGACAGGATTTGTCGGCTTTTAGTCCCATGAATTTCTCCAGTACTTCTTTTTTACTAATCATAATTACTTTAAGTTCCTCACACTCATTAGACCCTTGGTTCCCTACTATTTCCTGTATGTTTTTTGTGTCTTCTGCTGTGCAGACAGATGCAAAATATTTGTTTAACATCTCTGCCATTTCCTTATTCTCCATTATAATTTCTCCTGTCTCTGCTTCTAAGGAAGCCACGTTTACTTTCGCTAATCTCTTCCTTTTTACATACTTGTAGAAGCTCTTACAATCTGTTTTTATACTTCTTGCTAGTTTACTCTCACATTCGATTTTCTTCCTCTTTATCAATTTCTTGGTTATCCTTCGCTGATTTCTAAAACCCTCTCAATCCTCAGGTTTCCTACTCTTTTTGGCAACATTATAAATCTCTTTTTTTAAAACTAATATTAGCCTTAATTTCTCTAGTTAGCCACGATTAGATCACTTTTCCCGTAGAGTTTTTATTCCTCAAGGGAATGTATATTCGTTGAGAATTATGAATTATTTCTTTAAATGTTCACCATTGCTTATCTACTGTCATACCTTTTAATCTAATTTCCCAATCTACCTTAGCCAACTCACCCCTCATATCTATGTAATTAGCTTTATTTAAATTTAAGACCCTAGTTTCGTCACTGTCAAACTCAATATGAAATTCTATCGTATTATGATCACTCATGCCCAGAGGATCCTTAACTATAAGATTACTAATTAGCCCTGTCTCATTACACAATACTAGATCTAAACTAGCCTGTTCCCTGGTTGGTTCCTCAACATATTGTTCTAGAAAACTGTCTCAAATGCATTCCATGAACTCATCCTCTGAACTACTTTTGCCAATTTGGTTTGCCCAGTCTATATGAAGATTGAAGTCCCCCACGATTATTGCATTACCTTTGTTACACGCTCCTCCAATTTCCTGATTTATACTCTGTCCAACACTATAACTACTGTTAGGGGGCCTGTCAGCCACTCCCACAAGTGTTTTCTGCCCCTTGTTATTTCTTAGCTCCACCCATACTGATCCTTACAACCTGATTTCTGAGCTAAGATCCTTTCTCACCGCTGTCTTTATCTCACCTTTTATTATCAAGCCTACCCCCCATCTCCTTTTCCATTTTGTCTATCTTTTCTAAAAGTACCCTGGAATATTTAGTTCCCAACCTTTTTTTTTATTCGTTCATGGGATGTGGGCGTCGCTGGCAAGGCCAGCATTTATTGCCCATCCGTAATTGCCCTTGAGAAGGTGGTGGTGGGCTGCCTTCTTGACTGAGTGGCTTGCTAGGCCATTTCAGAGGGTGATTAAGAATCAACCACATTGCTGTGGGTCTGGAGTCACATATAGGCCAGACCGGGTAAGGACAGCAGGTTTTTCCTTCCCTAAAGGACATTAGTGAACCAGATGGGTTTTTACAACAATCCGGTAGTTTCGTGGCCACCATTACTGATACTAGTTTTTTTTAATTCCAGATTTGATTTAATTAATTGAATTTAAATTCCCCAGCTGTTATGGTGGGATTTGAACTCATGACTCTGGATTATTAGCCCAGTAACATAACCACTATGCTACTGTACCCACGAAACCTCAGTCACCCTGCAACCACATCTCAGTAATGGCTACCAGATCAAACCCATTTATCTCTATTTGTGCCATTAATTCATCTATCTTGTTATGAATGCTTCATGCATTTAGATATAGTGCCTTGAATTTTAACTTTTTTTACTATTTTTCCCTGATGTGACCTTAGTCACTAATGCCCTATCACCTTTGTTAAACTCTCTGTCCCTTCCTGACACATTCTGCTCGTTTTTACCCAAATTGCTACTCTGCTCTACAGCCTTGACTTTTCTCTTTAGACTTATAAAGTTACCCTTACCTGAATCTCCCCCCCCCCACCCCCACCTTATTTGTTTAAAGCCCTATCTACCACCCTAGTTATTCGATTCATCAGGACACTGTTCCCAGCCCGGTTTAAGTGGAGCCCGTCCCAACGGAACAGCTCCCTCTTTCCCCAGTACTGGTGCCAGTACCCCAAGAATTGAAACCCCTGCTTCCCACACCACGTTTTCAGCCACAAATTTAATCATCCTACTTGTTTGTCCCTATGCCAATTTGCGCATGGCTCAGATAGTAATCTAGAGATTATTACCTTTGAGGTTCTGAACATGGACAAAAGAGCTGAATTCCAGAGGTGAGGTGAGAGTGACTGCCCTTGACATCAAGGCAGCATTTGACCGAGTGTGGCACCAAGGAGCCCTAGTAAAATTGAAGTCAATGGGAATCAGGGGGAAAACCCTCCAGTGGCTGGAGTCATACCTAGCACAAAGGAAGATGGTAGTGGTTGTTGGAGGCCAATCATCTCAGCCCCAGGGCATTGCTGCAGGAGTTCCTCAGGGCAGTGTCCTAGGCCCAACCATCTTCAGCTGCTTCATCAATGACCTTCCCTCCATCATAAGGTCAGAAATGGGGATGTTCGCTGATGACTGCACAGTGTTCAGTTCCATTCGCAACCCCTCAGATAATGAAGCAGTCCGAGCCTGCATGCAGCAAGACCTGGACAACATCCAGGCTTGGGCTCATAAGTGGCAAGTAACATTCGCGCCAGATAAGTGCCAGGCAATGACCATCTCCAACAAGAGAGAGTCTAACCACCTCCCCTTGACATTCAACGGCATTACCATCGCCGAATCCCCCACCATCAACATCCTGGGGGTCACCATTGACCAGAAACTTAACTGGACCAGCCATATAAATACCGTGGCTACGAGAGCAGGTCAGAGGCTGGGTATTCTGTGGCGAGTGACTCACCTCCTGACTCCCCAAAGCCTTTCCACCATCTACAAGGCACAAGTCAGGAGTGTGATGGAATACTCTCCACTTGCCTGGATGAGTGCAGCTCCAACAACACTCAAGAAGCTCGACACCATCCAAGATAAAGCAGCCCGCTTGATTGGCACCCCATCCACCACCCTAAACATTCACTCCCTTCACCACCGGCGCACTGTGGCTGCAGTGTGCACCATCCACAGGATGCACTGCAGCAACTCGCCAAGGCTTCTTCGACAGCACCTCCCAAACCCGCGACCTCTACCACCTAGAAGGACAAGGGCAGCAGGCGCATGGGAACAACACCACCTGCACGTTCCCCTCCAAGTCACACACCATCCCGACTTGGAAATATATCGCCGTTCCTTCATTGTCGCTGGGTCAAAATCCTGGAACTCCCTTCCTAACAGCACTGTGGGAGAACCGTCACCACACGGACTGCAGCGGTTCAAGAAGGTGGCTCACCACCACCTTCTCGAGGGCTATTAGGGATGGGCAATAAATGCCGGCCTTGCCAGCGACGCCCACATCCCGTGAACGAATAAAAAAAAAAAAACATAAGAACATAAGAAATAGGAGCAGGAGTAGGCCACATGCTCCTGTTGAACCACCATTCAATCAGTTCATGGAATCATAGAAGAATCAAAAAAAGGTTATAGCACAGAAGGACGCCATTCATCCTATAGAGTCCAGGCCAGCTCTATGCAAGAGCAATCCAGCTAGTCCCATTCCCCCGCTCCATCCCCGCAGCCCTGCAATTTTTTTCCTTTCAAGTACTTATCCATTTCCCATTTGAAGGCCATGACTGAATCTGCCTCCAGCACCCCCTCGGGCAGTGCATTCCAGATCTTAACCACTCGCTGTGTAAAAAGGTTTTTCCTCAGGTCACCTTTGGTTCTTTTGTCAATCACCTTAAATCTATGTCCTCTGGTTCTTGACCCTTTTGCAAATGGGAACAGTTTCTCTCTATCTACTCTGTCTAGATCCTTCATGATTTTGAATACCTCTATCAAATCTTCTCGCAACCGTCTCTGTTCCAAGGAGAACAACCCCAGATTCTCCAGTCTATCCACATAACTAAAGTTCCTCATCTCTGGAATCATTCTAGTAAATCTCTTCTGCACCCTCTCTAAGGCCTTCACATCTTTCCTAAAATGCGATGTCCAGAACTGGACACAATACACCAGTTGTGGCTGAATCAGTGTTTTACAAAGGTACATTATGACTTCCATGCTTTTGTACTCTATGCCTCTATTTATAAAGCCCAGGATCCCATTTGTTTTTTAACTGCTTTCTCAACCTGCTCTGCCACCTTCTACGATTTGTGCACATACACCCCCAGATCTCTCTGTTCCTGTACCCTTTTTAGAGTTGTGCCCTCTAGTTTTTTTTTTATTCGTTCATGGGATGTGGGCGTCGCTGGCGAGGCCAGCATTTAATGCCGTTGAATGTCAAGAGGAGGTGGTTGGACTCTCTCTTGTTGGAGATGTCATTGCCTGGCGTTTGTCTGGCGCGAATGTTGCTTGCCACTTATGAGCCCAAGCCTGGATGTTGTCCAGGTCTTGCTGCATGCGGGCACGGTCTGCTTCATTATCTGAGGGATTGCGAATGGAACTGAACACTGTGCAGTCATCAGCGAACATTCTCATTTCTGACCTGTGTCTTGACTCTTTGGGCCCGATTTTAGCACCGGGTTTCGGGTGCGTTCTTGGCGGGGGGGCCTCGAAAATCCCGATATCCAGGTGCGTGACCGGATCGCGCCTCGATCCCGCCCACTTCTGGGTTCCGTGCTGACGTGCGGGGGTGTGTGCGCAGCCCCCGCTGGTGGGAATCCCGCAGGCAATTAAAGCCAGCCGGATGCCACTTGAGTGTATTTACTTTGCTTGTTCAGGTCATTAAATGACCTGATTCAGCTGTCTTATTAGGAAGTGTGGGATTTTACCTTCAACTCAGACTGTTTCACATACTGGGGGAAACAGTCTCACTCCAAACGGACGTGTTGCAGCCAGCAGCCTGTGGCAGCTGCCAAGGTGCACTCCACAAGAGGGGGGAGACCCTTCATCAACGCAGGAGGCCACTCCGTTACATAGGGCAACGCCTGCCCTCCACAACCCCCCTCCAAGCCAGAAGATACACCGACGTGGAACCGCAGCCCCAGTGCGAGGATACACCTACCTACCGTGCACAACCCCTCAGACCAACACCTGCCAGATGGGGGCCGCTTCGACATCCTCGGAGGACGAGCAGCATCACCAGCCTCAGCAGCCTCGCAGTCCACGCCATCCGCCTCAGCGACGTGGAGCCCCCCAACACGGTGCTGTGGCACACCCACCTGCACAGCAGGAGGGAGGGCAACCGCAGAGAGAGATGCGTCGCAGGAGGCACTACCCTCCGCACAGGATCTACAGACCGAGGCTCAGCTTCATGGACCTCTCCGAGGAGCAGTGCATACGGAGGCTCAGAGTCACTCGCCAGGTAGTCGCCGACATCTGCAGCCTCCTTAATGACGAGCTGCTCCCGGATGGACCAAGCAGCATCTTCCTACCCGTCGCCATCAAAGTCACCACTGCCCTCAACTTCTTCGCCTCCGGATCCTTCCAGGGTGCCACCGGGGACATCACCGGGGTCTGTCAGTCCTCCGTACACAAGTGCATAAGGCAGGTCACCGATGGGTTGTTCCACAGGGCCTCGCACTACATCAACTTCTCCATGGACGAGCGCAGCCAGATGGAGAGGGCGGTGCAGGGTGCAGGGTGTAATCGACTGCACCCACATCGCCATACGGGCACCTCCGCATGAGCCAGGGCTGTTCATCAACAGGAAGGGGTATCACTCCATGAACGCCCAGCTCATTTGTGACCACCGCCAGAGATTCCCACACGTGCGCGCCAGATACCCTGGCAGCTGCCACGATGCCTTCGTCCTCAGGGAGTCCACCGTCCCGCCCCTCTTCCACGCACCCAACACCGGCAACGGCTGGCTCCTCGGCGACAAGGGATATCCCCTGCAAACGTGGCTTATGACACCTCTGAGGAACCCCATTACCGAGCCGCAGCGTCGATATAACGACAGCCACATTGCTACCAGGTCTACAATTGAGCAGGCTATAGGGCTGCCCAAGATGCGCTTCAGGTGCCTTGATCGTTCCGGGGGGGCGCTCCAATACACGCCACTCCGAGTGGGACGAATTATAGTTGTCTGCTGTGCCCTGCACAACATGGCACTTCAGAGAGGGGTGCCACTGGAGGAGGCCCCATGCACACCCGCCACCCACATTGAGGACGACAATGAGGAGGAGGAGGAGGAGGAAGAGGAG
The DNA here is from genome assembly GCF_035084215.1 of Heptranchias perlo. NCBI lineage: Eukaryota > Metazoa > Chordata > Chondrichthyes > Hexanchiformes > Hexanchidae > Heptranchias > Heptranchias perlo. Next base: position 71,756,211 of record NC_090334.1, read on the forward strand.
GAGTACGAGCGAGAGGAGGAGGAACGACCCATGGCCCGAACACCGGCTCACCTGCGTGCTCGTCAGGCCAGGGAGGCACTCATATGCCAACAGTTCTCCTAACATCACACTGTGCGAGGCGTTCACATGTCATAACGTGCACAGACGAGGGTCCATACAGGCTCCCTCCACTGAAGAGTGGTGCCTGCACACCTGCACCCACTGTATTATGCCCAATGGGTGGGACAGGGTGGTCGTCGTCATGATGAGGCGCACGGAAGGGACATATTGCACAAGCCGCAGAATTATGGACAAGAGGTGGCAGCATTGGTGAGAAAAAGTGAGTTTATTTCATGTTGCCATTCAAAGACTGGAAATAAAAATATAACAAATAGACAAACACCCTGGTGCAATCCCTGTGTGCTCACGGAACTTTGGGTTTTCGTTTCCTGGTACCCCTACGTGGTGCTACCCCTGTGGCTCCAGCAGAGGTGGTGGCAGGTTGCTCCTGTTCGTGCCCTGACCTGGTAGATGCCTTGGGCCGACGCCCCCTGGGTTTCGGTGCCCGTGAGGGCACCTCCACAGCCTTCCAGGCTGAAACCGGGGACATCCCCGGTGTCTCCCAGTCGTCTGCGCAGATGAGCCCTGCAAATACAGCTACACCCACTCTGCAGTGACACACTGGGTGGCATCAGTGGTGGGTCCTCATAGGGATACCCAGGAGCAGGCATTATTGCACAAACCGTCAGGATTCGCGGAGACATGGCAGTAGTGGAGCCAATATAATGTGTGATGTGAGTTGTTCTTTAATTCAATAGAAGTAAGAACCATGACAAACCCTCCAACACCCTTGTGCATCCCCTTCATGCTCACGACACGTTTGCCTTACGCTGCCTACTGCACATGTGTGATGCATGCCCTGTGGCTGCAGCACAGGTGGTGGCAGGTTGAGTGAGGCTGGCCGTGAGAGAGATGCACGAGAGGGTGAGTATGGGATAAAGCCATGAGATTGTATGAGGATTGGGTTGCGTGGTAGTGGCGGGGTGAGTACTCGCGAGGTGAGTAGGTGCAGGTGAGATGAGGATGAGGTTTGAGTGTGTATGAGGGGTCATGTGACAGAGTAGTGTTGGTAGTGCCGAAGGAGATGTGGGTTGGGGGCAGTGTTGTGGCAGGCAGAGTGTAGGGGAAAGACTACGTGTTCTCACTGTGGCTGACCTACTGAGGTCATTGGTGCGCCTCCTGCACTGTATGCAGGTGGGCAATATGTTGCTGGCGCAGCTGACCCCCTCTGCCACCTCGAGCCAGGCCTTCTTCGTGGCAGAGGCAGGCCACTTCCTCCCGGCCGCCGGGGGGAAGATCTCTGTCCTCCCCCTCCTCCTCACCCCATCTAATGATACCTGGGGTGAGGCATCATTAAACTGGGAGCAGCCTTCCCCCTGGGCTGCTCCATGCTGTAATTTTTTCAGTTTGTGGCAGCATCTGTGGAGGACTGCCCCTTTAAATAGAGCGCCTCCAGCTGACAGATCTTACTGCGCATGCGCAGCCCGCCCGACGCGCTGATCAGCAGCGCGGAACCCGGAGGAGCAGGTAAGTGGCTCCAATTAGTGGGTTGCCTGCTACGATCGCGCGGGAAACCCACTAATTTCACCGGGCGCGTTGAAAACCCGCCCGCTGGCCTACCCCCCGGGAACCCGCACCCCTGGTAAAATCGGGCCCTTTGTGTTCTCCTCACAGCCTACTTTCCCACCTAGCTTTGATTCGTCAGCAGCTTTGATACATTACACTTGGTCCCTTCATCTAAGTCACTAATGTAGATTGTAAATAGCTGAGGCCCAAGCAACGATCCTTGTGGCACCCTACTAGTTACAGCCTGCCACCTGAAAATGACCCGTTTATCCCTGCACTCTGTTTTCTGTCCATTAACCAATCCTCTATCCATGCTAATATGTTACCCCCAACTCCATGAGCCCTTAGCTTGCATAACAACCTTTTATGTGGCACCTTATCGAATGCCTTTTGAAAATCCAAATATATGACATCCACTGGTTCCCCTTTATCTACCCTGCTAGTTACATTCTCAAAAAACTGATTGTTTTGTGAAACACAATTTCCCTTGCATAAAACCATGTTGACTCTGCCTAATCGTATTATGATTTTTTAAGTGCCCAATTTGTGTAATCTCTCCTCGTAACTTAACCCTTGAAGTCCGGGTATCATTCCAGCAAACCTACGCTGCACTTCCTCCAAAGCCAATATGTCCTTCCGAAGGTGCAGTGCCCAGAACTGTACTTCAGGTGCGGTCTAACCAGGGTTTTGTATAGCTGCAGCATAACTTCTGCCCCCTTGTACTCCAGTCCTCTAGATATAAAGGCCAGCATTCCATTAGTCTTATTGATTATTTTCTGCACCTGTTCATGACACTTCAATGATCTATGTACCTGAACCCCTAGGTCCCTTTGGACAGCCACTGTTTTTAACTTTTTACCATTTAGAAAGTACCCTGTTCTATCCTTTCTCGATCCAAAGTGGATGACCTCACATTTGTCTACATTGAATTCCATTTGCCACAGTTTTGCCCATTCACCTAATCTATCAATATCGCTTTGTAATTTTATGTTTTCATCTACACTGCTAACAATGCCACCAATCTTTGTGTCATCGGCAAACTTAGATATGAGACTTTCTATGCCTTCATCTAAGTCGTTAATAAATATTGTGAATAATTGAGGCCCCAAGACAGATCCCTGCGGGACTCCACTGGTCACATCCTGCCAATGTGAGTACCTACCCATTATCCCTACTCTCTGTCGCCTTTCGCTCAACCAACCAACTTCCTAACCAAGTCCGTACTTTTCCCTCGATTCCATGGGCTTCTGTCTTAGCTAGCAGTCTGTTATGTGGGACCTTATCAAATGCCTTCTGGAAGTCCATATAAATAACATCCATTGACATTCCCCTGTCCACTACTTCAGTCACCTCTTCAAAAAATTCAATCAGGTTTGTCAGGCATGACCTACCTTTCACAAATCCATGCTGGCTCTCTCTGATTAACTGAAAATTCTCGAGGTGTTCAGTCACCCCATCCTTAATTATAGACTCCAGCATTTTCCCCACAACAGATGTTAGGCTAACTGGTCTATAATTCCCTGGTTTCCCTTTCTCTCCTTTCTTAAAAAGCAGAGTGACATGTGCAATTTTCCAATCTAGAGGGACAGTTCCTGAATCTAGAGAACTTTGAAAGATTATAGTTTGGACATCTGCAATGTGCTCACCTACTTCCTTTAAAACCCTGGGATGGAAACCATCTGGTCTTGGAGATTTGTCACTCTTTAGTGCTATTACTTTCTTCATTACTGTTGCTTTACTTATATTAATTTTATCACGTCCCTTTCCCCGATTCAATATTAGTTTTCTTGGGATTTCCGGCATGCTATCCTCTTTTTCTACTGTAAATACTGACGCAAAGTAATTTTTTATTCAACATTTCTGCCATTTCCCCATTGTCAATGACAATATCCCCACTTTCAGTTTTTAAGGGGCCAACACTGCTCCTGACCCCACCCTCTTTTTCCTAATGTAACTATGAAAGTTCTTCGTATTGGTTTTAATATCCCTTGCAAGTTTCTTTTCATACTCTCTTTTTGTAGTTCTTACTATCTGTTTTGTGACCCTTTGTTGATCTTTATATCTTTCCCATTCGCCAGGATCTGTGCCATTTTTTGCCTTTTTGTATGCCCTTTCCTTATGTCTTATACTGTCCCTTACCTCTTTAGTTGTCCATGGCTGTTTTTCTTGGCAAGTAGAGTTCTTGCCCCTCAGGGGTATAAACCGATTCTGTATCACGTTAAATGTTTCTTTAAACATTTCCCACTGATCATCAGTCGTTTTACCCATTAACAGATTTGCCCAGTTTACTGTGGACAGTCTCTGTCTCATCTCATTGAAGTCGGCCTTACCCAAGTCTAGAATCTTAGGAGCTGACTCACTTTTTTCCCTTTCTAACACTACATTGAACTCGATCATGTTATGATCGCTATTGGATAGATGTTCATGTACAGTTAAGCCGTTAACTAAATCTGGTTCATTACTCATTACTAAATCTAGTATGGCTTGCCCCCTTGTTGCCTCCAGGACATACTGCTGTGGAAAACTATCCCGAACACACTCATTAAATTCACTACCTTTCTGACAGTTGCTAGTCTGCTTTTCCCAATCTATGTGAAGGTTAAAGTCCCCCATTAAGACCACTATGCCTTTGTTACAGGCTTGCCTAATCTCCGCATTTATACAATCTAGCACTTCAGAGCTGCTGCCTGGGGTCCTCTACACAATTCCCACTGTAGTCTTAGATCCTTTCCTATTTCTCAATTCAACCCATAAGGTCTCTGTTGGCTGCTTACCTCTCGTTATATCCTCCTTTATCATTGAAGTGATTTCATCTCTGATCATTAAGGCGACTCCTCCCGCTCTTCCATTTTCCCTGTTTCTCCTGTAGACTTTATATCCCGGTATATTTAGTTCCCAATCTTGGCCATCCTGCAGCCATGTCACAGTGATAGCTATCATGTCATACCCTCCAATTTGAATTTGAACCTGTAGTTCATTTAATTTATTCCTTATACTCCGTGCATTTGTATATAGAACTCTTAGTCGGGCCACACACCCTAGCCTGACCTTCAGCTTTGATGCTTGGTTAATCGCCTTACACCTTCTAGTTTTCACTTCATCTGTAGTGTCTAAAGTACACTTTCTGCTGCTCTACGCTTTTCCCTTTCACCTGTCCCTGACCACTAAACAAATCTAAACCACTACCTAACCTAAGAGGTGTGACTGCCTCCTGGCTCAAAGTGTCCTGGTAACTCTCCCCCTCCCTGATGCATCGCAAAGTCTGCATCTCAGACTCCAGCTCAACAACTCTGAGCTGAAGTTCCTCGAGTTGCAGACATTTGCTGCAGATGTGGTTGCCTGGGATCTCCACAAACTCCCACATGCTGCAGTTACGGCAACACTAACTACACCGCCATCTCAATCTAACCTTGTTTTATTAATATACTTAGTTAAATGATTTATGTAATTAATTCACTTGATTTATTTTTAGTTAATTTTTAAACTAATTAATTGATCTAGTTTAAGTTATTAATTAAATAAAGTATTAGCATGTTATAGGTACTTGGTGTATATCACTCCCCAAGCTTGAGAGTAAAAAAATGTATCACTCATCAACCAGTCTCCGACCTGCTGTCCTCTGATGTCGCTCTTTTGAACTAGAATCATAGAATCATAGAAGTTACAACATGGAAACAGGCCCTTCGGCCCAACATGTCCATGTCGCCCAGTTTATACCACTAAGCTAGTCCCAATTGCCTGCACTTGGCCCATATCCCTCTATACCCATCTTACCCATGTAACTGTCCAAATGCTTTTTAAAAGACAAAATTGCACCCGCCTCTACTACTGCCTCTGGCAGCTCGTTCCAGACACTCACCACCCTTTGAGTGAAAAAATTGCCCCTCTGGACCCTTTTGTATCTCTCCCCTCTCACCTTAAATCTATGCCCCCTCGTTATAGACTCCCCTACCTTTGGGAAAAGATTTTGACTATCGACCTTATCTATGCCCCTCATTATTTTATAGACTTCTATAAGATCACCCCTTAACCTCCTACTCTCCAGGGAAAAAAGTCCCAGTCTGTCTAACCTCTCCCTGTAAGTCAAACCATCAAGTCCCGGTAGCATCCTAGTAAATCTTTTCTGCACTCTTTCTAGTTTAATAATATCCTTTCTATAATAGGGTGACCAGAACTGTACACAGTACTCCAAGTGTGGCCTCACCAATGCCCTGTACAACTTCAACAAGACATCCCAACTCCTGCATTCAATGTTCTGACCAATGAAACCAAGCATGCCGAATGCCTTCTTCACCACCCTATCCACCTGTGTCTCCACTTTCAAGGAGCTATGAATCTGTACTCCTAGATCTCTTTGTTCTATAACTCTCCCCAACGCCCTACCATTAATGGAGTAGGTCCTGGCCCGATTCGATCTCCCAAAATGCATCACCTCACATTTATCTAAATTAAACTCCATCTGCCATTCATCGGCCCACTGGCCCAATTTATCAAGATCCCGTTGCAATCCTAGATAACCTTCTTCACTGTCCACAATGCCACCAATCTTGGTGTCATCTGCAAACTTACTAACCATGCCTCCTAAATTCTCATCCAAATCATTAATATAAATAACAAATAACAGCGGACCCAGCACCGATCCCTGAGGCACACCGCTGGACACAGGCATCCAGTTTGAAAAACAACCCTCTACAACCACCCTCTGTCTTCTGTCGTCAAGCCAATTTTGTATCCAATTGGCTACCTCACCTTGGATCCCATGAGATTTAACCTTATGCAACAACCTACCATGCAGTACCTTGTCAAATGCTTTGCTGAAGTCCATGTAGACCACGTCTACTGCACAGCCCTCATCTATCTTCTTGGTTACCCCTTCAAAAAACTCAATCAAATTCGTGAGACATGATTTTCCTCTCACAAAACCATGCTGACTGTTCCTAATTAGTCCCTGCCTCTCCAAATGCCTGTAGATCCTGTCCCTCAGAATACCCTCTAACAACTTACCCACTACAGATGTCAGGCTCACTGGTCTGTAGTTCCCAGGCTTTTCCCTGCCGCCCTTCTTAAACAAAGGCACAACATTTGCTACCCTCCAATCTTCAGGCACCTCACCTGTAGCTGTCGATGATTCAAATATCTCTGCTAGGGGACCCGCAATTTCCTCCCTAACCTCCCATAACGTCCTGGGATACATTTCATCAGGTCCCGGAGATTTATCTACCTTGATGCGCGTTAAGACTTCCAGCACCTCCCTCTCTGTAATATGTACACTCCTCAAGACATCACTATTTATTTCCCCAAGTTCCCTAACATCCATGCCTTTCTCAACCGTAAATACCGATGTGAAATATTCATTCAGGATCTCACCCATCTCTTGTGGTTCCGCACATAGATGACCTTGTTGATCCTTAAGAGGCCCTACTCTCTCCCTAGTTACCCTTTTGCCCTTTATGTATTTGTAGAAGCTCTTTGGATTCACCTTTGCCTGATCTGCCAAAGCAATCTCATATCCCCTTTTTGCCCTCCTGATTTCTCTCTTAACTCTACTCTGGCAATCTCTATACTCTTCAAGGGATCCACTTGATCCCAGCTGTCTATGCATGTCATATGCCTCCTTCTTCTTTTTGACTAGTGCCTCAATCTCCCGAGTCATCCAAGGTTCCCTACTTCTACCAGCCTTGCCCTTCACTTTATAAGGAATGTGCTTACCCTGAACCCTGGTTAACACACTTTTGAAAGCCTCCCACTTACCAGACGTCCCTTTGCCTGCCAACAGACTCTCCCAATCAACTTCTGAAAGTTCCTGTCTAATACCATCAAAATTGGCCTTTCCCCAATTTAGAATTTTAACTTTTGGGCCAGACCTATCACTCTCCATAGCTATCTTAAAACTAATGGAATTATGATCACTGGTCCCAAAGTGATCCCTTACTAACACTTCTGTCACCTGCCCTTCCTTATTTCCCAAGAGGAGGTCAAGTTTTGCCCCCTCTCTAGTCGGGCCATCCACATACTGAATGAGAAATTCCTCCTGAATACACTCAACAAATTTCTCTCCATCCAAGCCCCTAATGCTATGGCTGTCCCAGTCAATGTTGGGAAAGTTAAAGTCCCCTACTATTACCACCCTATTTTTCTTGCAGCTGTCTGTAATCTCCTTACATATTTGCTCCTCAATTTCCCGTTGACTATTTGGGGGTCTGTAGTACAATCCTATCAAAGTGATCTCTCCCTTCTTATTTTTCAGTTCTACCCATATAGACTCAGTGGGCGAACCCTCGGATATATCCCCTCTCACTACTGCCGTGATGTTCTCCCTAATCAAGAACGCAACTCCCCCTCCTCTCTTACCTCCTGCTTTATCTTTCCTATAGCATCTGTACCCTGGAACATTGATCTGCCAGTCCTGCCCCTCCCTTAGCCATGTTTCAGTAATAGCTATAACATCCCAGTCCCATGTACCCATCCATGCCCTGAGTTCATCTGCCTTGCCCATCAGACTTCTTGCATTGAAATAAATGCAGTTTAATCTAGACTTCCCTTGGTCTTTGCCCTGCTTTCTCAGACCATCTGTCCGGTCATGTTCTGTACACTCTCCCTTACTGCCTTTTGTTTCTGTCACCACTTTATTTCCCACTGACTTCCTGCATCGGTTCCCATCCCCCTGCCACATTAGTTTAAACCCTCCCCAACAGCACTGGCAAACACTCCCCCTAGGACATTGGTTCCAGTCCTGCCCAGATGCAGACCGTCCAATTTGTACTGGTCCCACCTCCCCCAGAACCGGTTCCAATGGCCCAGGAATTTGAATCCCTCCCTCTTGCACCATCTCTCAAGCCACGTATTCATCTTAGCTATCCTGTCATTCCTACTCTGACTAGCCCGTGGCACTGGTAGCAATCCTGAGATTACTACCTTTGAGGTCCTACTCTTTAGTTTAACTCCTAACTCCCTAAATTCAGCTTGTAGGACCTCATCCTGTTTTTTACCTATATCGTTGGTGCCTATATGCACCACGACAACTGGCTGTTCACCCTCCCCCTCCAGAATGTCCTGCAGCCGCTCCGAGACATCCTTGACCCTTGCACCAGGGAGGCAACATACCATCCTGGAGTCTCGGTTGCGTCCGCAGAAACGCCTGTCTATTCCCCTTACAATCGAGTCCCCTATCACTATAGCTCTGCCACTCTTTTTCCTGCCCTCCCGTGCAGCAGAGCCAGCCACGGTGCCATGAACCTGGCCACTGCCACCTTCCCCTGGTGAGCCATCTCCCCCAACAGTATCCAAAACGGTATACCTGTTTTGGAGGGAGATGACCGCAGTGGACCCCTGCACTGCCTTCCTACTCTTCCTCTGTCTGTTGGTCACCCATTCACTATCTCCCTCAGTAATTTTTATCTGTGGTGTGACCAACTCACTGAACGTGCTATCCACGACTTTCTCAGCATCGTGGATGCTCCAAAGTGAGTCCATCCGCAGCTCCAGAGCCGTCAAGCGGTCAAACAATAGCAGCAGCTGGACACACTTCCCGCAGGTGAAGGAATCAGGGATACAGGAAGGATCCCTGAATTCCCACATCCCACAAGAGGAACATGACACGGCCCTGGGATCTCCTGCCATGACTTAACCCTTAAATTAGCTTAACAACAACTACAATGTCAAGAGAAAAAAAAGGAAAGAAAAACTACTTACCACTCCCTTTAAGGAGTTTACTCCTTTAAATTGTTCTCAATTTAGAGAATGTTAACTACACTAGGGACCTTGATTCACTAAAAAATAAACGCTACTTCCTATAAGACCTGCAGACCTTCCCTTTCCTTTTACTTCAGTTGCTGTAGATAAGTAGAAATACTCACCTGAACCTACTCACCAATCAGGTGCCTCCCCTGTGTCGCGTCCCGATCTGATTCCTGACGTCACTTCGAACTCGGTCGCAGCTCCGCTCCGCTCGGCTCCTCTCAGCGCTCTGAAATCCCGCCTTTTATCGGACGCTCCCTCCGCTCCACTCGGCTCCTCTCAGCTGTTCTCAGCGCTCTGAAATCCTGCCTTTTATCGGACGCTCTCTCCGCTCCGCTCGGCTCCTCTCAGCTGTTCTCAGCGCTCTGAAATCCCGCCTTTTATCGGACGCTCCCTCCGCTCGGCTTGGCTCCTCTCAGCTGTTCTCAGCGCTCTGAAATCCCGCCTTTTATCGGACGCTCCCTCCGCTCCGCTCGGCTCCTCTCAGCTGTTCTCAGCGCTCTGAAATCCCGCCTTTTATCGGACGCTCCCTCCGCTCGGCTCGGCTCCTCTCAGCGCTCTGAAATCCCGCCTTTTATCGGACGCTCCCTCCGCTCGGCTCGGCTCCTGTCTGTGTTTGAGTTGGTCGCAGCTTTATGTACTGTGCTCTTGGTCGCTGGTTCCGCTTCTTCTGCTCTCAGGCCTCCTCTCCTTTTAACCCCAATAACCACTAAAAACATTAAGCAATGAACTAAATACCTACTGACTTATCCTCAGTGCTCCTTTTTGTCTTGTGACGTCACTTTTAATTTTTTTCTTGATTTTTGATTCCTCGCGCGGCTCTCTTAATACTCAGCTCAGTCTTAGTCTTAGTCTAGTCTACTTTAGTCTAGTAGTCTCGTCTAGTAGTTTAGTCTTGTCTAGTCTATAGTTCTTTGGTTTAAATTACTTAGCACCTCCTTCCCCCTCTGCACCCAATTCCCACATTCACCAAATTCCCAGTTAAATGTCCTCACTGTGTTAGCGCTTCACTCCGTTAGAGGTTCACTCTCTGTCTTTCCCAAACTCTGTGCTCAAGCTCCCTGCTTTTGTAAAGATCCTTGTACTATATACAAAGAGGTTAGGAAAGAAGTCAAAAATACAATTGGGAAGACAAAGAGGAACTGCGAGATTCAATTATCAAGGAATATAAAAAGAAATAGTAAAGTAGTCTACAGACACATAAACAACAAAAGAAAAATCAGATTAGGGATAGGGCCACTAAGTGATGCACACGATAAACTCAGAGGTAACGACAGCGAAATGGCAGAAATATTGAATTGTTACTTTGCCTTCATATTTACCAGGGAGACTAACAAGGTGGGCAGGACATTAGAAGAGGAGATCGAAAAAGATATTAAAACATTTAAGATAAAAAGGGGAGAGATAATTGATAAACTCATCAAACTTATGGAGGATGGTGCGGATGGATTGCATCTGTGAATATTAAAAGAAGTTAGGGAGGAGATAGCAGAGGCACTATTACATATATTTTAAAAATCACCAGAAAAGGGAATGGTACCAGAGGACTGGCGGACAGCTAATGTTATTCCTATATTTAAAAAGTGAGATAGACCAAGTCCAGTATACTAAGTATACCAGTTAGCTTAACATCGGTGGTAGGAAAGATAATGGAATCTTTACTCAAAGATGTAATAGAAAGACATCTAGAGAACGAAAATATAATAAAGAATAGTCAGCACAGATTTCAGAAGGGAAAGTCATGCTTGACCAACCTTACTGAATTCTTTGAAGAAGTAACAAAAAGTGTAGACAAGTGTAATGTAGTAGATGTAATATATTTGGATTCTCAAAAGGCCATCGATAAGGTACTGCATTGTATACTGATGGCTAATGTCAGAGCATGTGAAGTCGGGACAGGTAGCAGAATGGATAGCAAGTTGGCTACAAAACAGAAAACAGAGAGTAGGGGCTAAGGGTAGCTAACACTGGTAAAAGTAGGAAGCGGTGTTCCACAGGGATTGGTACTGGGACTACTGTAGTTCACAATTGACATTAACGATTTGGATTGGGGAATCGGAAGTACAATTTCAAAATTTGGGCACAACACCAGATAAGGGGGTATAGTTAATACAAAGGAGAAATGTGTCAAAGCTCAGGAAGACATTAATAAAGTTGCAGAATGGCAGTGTAATTGGCAAATGAATTTCAATATAGATAAGTGTGAAGTGGTGCATTTTGGTAAGAAGAATAAGGAGGACACATATTGCTTGGATAATAAGAGTCTAAACGGGATAGAAGAGCAAAGGGATCTCGGGGGACAGATACTCAAATCACTAAAAGCAGTAATGCAGGTTAATTAGGCCATAAAAATGGCAAATCAAGCACTATGATTCATTTCTAGAGGGATAGAATTGAAAAGCAAAGAAGTTATGTTAAACTTGTACAGAACCTTGGTTAGACCACACTTGGAGTATTGGAGTTCTGATCTCCGTGTTATAGAAATGATATGGGGGAATTGGAGAGGGTGCAAAAAAGATTCACAAGGATGATACCAGAACTGAGAGATCTTTAAGATAATGAAAGGGTTGGATAGGGTAGACGTAGAGAAAATGTTTCCACTTGTGGGGGAATCCAAAACTAGAGGTCATAAATATAAAATAGTCACTAATAAATCCAATAGGGAATTCAGAAGAGACTTCTTGCTCAGCATGAATCTTTAGACAGTTTGTCAAAAATGCAAAGCAATTCCATTTTGCAATGCTGCTTTTGAGGTACTTGTACAAGAAGTCCAGCAAAGCAAGGTTGCTGCATTTGCAACCCCAGAGCACCTTTCCCACAGGAACTTCATCTTAATACAATGTGTAGTTGAGGCAAATAGCATAGATGCATTTTAGGGGAAGCCAGACAAGCACATGAGGGAGAAAGGAATAGAAGGGTGTCCTGATAGGGTTAGATGAAGTAGAGAGGGAGGAGGTTTGTGTGGAGCATAAACACTGGCATTGACCTGTTTAGCCGAATGACCTGTTTCTGTGCTGTAATTTCACTGTAACTCAATGTAATTACTTAATCTAATCAGGAAGGTTGCTTGCTTTGAGCAAGGGACCATCGAATGTATTAATTGCCTAAAATGCAGGTGATGCAAATTGGAATTCTCATCAAACACTGCTTGTTGCAGTGTTGCAATTCTTTGACGTTTGTGTTTGTAGGTTATTAATATGGTGAGCACCATATAACAGATTGCCTCTGACTCACAGTCTGACTTTCAAAGCCATGGGCTGCTGTTCAAAAGATTTTATGAATATAAAAACCCGCACATAAATTCTAGCAAGTAATAAATCCTTCAAAATTAAAATTATGAAGGTAAATTTAATTAGCCCACTGCTAAAAGAGCAGGAGTGGACCACAACAAAAGTTATGCTGAGCCAACCTCACTGGATTTCATGAGGACAGCCCACATGAATTATGTATAGCCACCTTCCATCCAGATTAGGCCTTTCAGCAAGAGGGGCTCCTTAATTCTTGCTCAGCATGAATCTTTAGACAGCTTTTCAAAGATGTAGAGCAATTCCATTTTACAATGCTGCTTTTGAGGTACTTGTACAAGAAGTCCACCAAAGCAAGGTTGCTGCGTTTGCAACCCCAGAGCACCTTTCCCACAGGAACTTCATCTTAATGCAGTACTGGGCTACTTGCAGTCAAGGATACTATTGAGTCATCCATAAGCAACACTGGGCTGAAGTTACAATGAGGTGAATGCAGCCACTTGGATGATTATCAAACCCATTATAGGCATCTTACTTGGTTTGAGGTGGCAGACAGAACCAATGTTGTAATCAACAGGCCAAGGATGTGGGAGCAGATAAGGTAAAAATTTAACAGACTGAGGAAGTCTGCCAATGTAAGGCTGGCCAGAATTTCACATAAAAAGAAAATGAACAAATTATGCTTAAATTTCCTCTTAACCTATTAAATCCTGACTGAGGCTGCATGCATTTGCAAAAGTACTCTTTCCTAGTTCTACATACATGCCATATTGCAGCAGGGTGCAATTTACTACTGCCATTTCATATTGGAACTGTTGTCATCTCATGCATATTTCAAGTTTGCACAGGAGACAAAAGCAACATCGGTCAATCCTCGAGCAGATCATTGATGCATTGCTTGCCGAGGCAAAGAAAAAGATTATATTTTCTCCCTGGAAACCAAGCAACAGAATGCGATTGCCCTGCAATTTTTTTACAGTGCAGAATTCCCCGAAGTCCTGGATGGCACCCTTATCCATGGCATTCATGAACTGCAAAAGGTTACACTCCACCATTGTGCAGGTTGTCAGTGACCCGCATGATCCTGTATTGTTGGTCATTATCCACCCCAGTAAGCAGTCATAACGGCTCCATCTTCAGACAATCCTTTGAGCTTAGGTTACTTAAAAGAGAAGGCGGACAATCTTGCCTCATGACATCATTGAAACAGCCATGAGCAACAGTGGGCTGAAAGTACAACGAGGTCCATGCAGCCACCTGGATAATTATCACACTTACAGGTATTTTGAATTGGTATTTCAGATGCCTGGACAGATCAGAGGTCTCATAGAGAAGACTTTAAACTGAGTGTCAAATTGGCCCAGTGCACTTAAAATTCTCTCTGCATAGGTGCATGTTAGAGCGACCCAGAAACAACTTCAGCAACATTTACCAATGCACAAACTGCACTGGATGCCAAGCCTTTCACCGGCTGATATTTTAGTCTACATCACCAGAACCTTTCAGGACGTATTTGAAATAAAGTGCAAACAAATTTAAATCCATTCAAGTGATGTATGTATGGACTTCTGTTTTTTGCCGCATGCTTCCTCTTGATGATGGTTTATGTGTTCAAACCCTCTACTTCTAAGAGTGTCCCTAGTAGTTAAAGTAAGTGAGGTGGTATCAATTATACTGTGTCTTTTAAAAGAATGTAATTTAGAAAAAATGCTTGAAGTCAGGACACCTGTGCACTGCTTATATAAGGTAAAGTTAATTTTACCTGAATCTATTTAATCATTCATCCTGCTACAGAATTTAAATAAAAATGTTAGTTATTCAAAGAAGATCAGCATGGTCTGCTGAAAGAAGATTTAAGTGTGTAAAAGTGTGATATGCTTGAGTAACATTTATAATTGTGTAACAGTTTATGCTTAGATAATGATTGTACATTTAAATGTTATGCCTGCATCAGCTAGTATATTCAGCAAGATCAAAGTAGGTGTTTGGCATCTTGGAATTCTGTACTTTAATCAAGTGCATATTTATGCAATAATCTTCAGTAACATTTAGAAACAAATACACACAAGTAAAAGTTATTTTTTAACCAGAAGAGTCAGTATCAAAACAAAATATTAATGCAGTGGTGAGACTTATGTAATGCCTTTTATAGTAGACTGGCAATATTTTCAAAGTAGGTAATATTATATCATTTAAAAGAACAAAATAAGAACTTTTGTTTATATAGTTGTTTTTATATCTTCAGGACATCCCAAAGCGTTCACAGCCAATGAAGTGTAATCACTGTTGTTATGTAGACAAACAAGGCACTCCACAACACAATACACAGACACATCAATACACCATGTTATGGTACTGTCTATAAGATTATTTCATCTTAGATTTTAAAAAAATACAAAAGTCATTTGGGGCATTGCAGCTTTCCAGATTTCCAATGATCAGTGAATCAGGAATGTTGGGGTATAATAAGTTAATAGTAGATTGGAGATGATTTACCTTCTGAAATACCCTCTATGGATCAAATTGTTAATTTTTTTAAAATTTGCTCCCCTCTACAGCAGACAAGGCTGTTTCTGCAGTAAAGGGACCCTGTTTCAGATCATTGTCGAAAGGAAACTGCTCTCTGCCTCTTTCTCAGCAGATTGCGAAACAGATCTGCTGCTGCAGTCGTGTGGGCAAAGGATGGGGTAAAAACTGTGAAAGGTGTCCACTTCCTGGCTCAGGTAATAATCTTTTAAACATACTGGACCTCTGTTCTGCATAACTAGCTTAAGGTAAAAGAGATCTATTTATAGGAAGTTATAGAAGATCAGAATTGAAGTGATCTCTGGTAGTTTACACCACAAGCACCTGAAGTCGATGATGTCCTTTCATGCTGTGTTAAACAATGTAGTCAAGTTGTGTTTTTTTTTCAATGGAAAATTATCTTTCTCCTGATGCCACATCTGAAGCTAGCTGGGTTCAGGTGGATCAAGCTATTGGCCTAAAATTGATCATTGGCAACTGTTATAGAACTCCAGGTCAAGGACTCCTTCATGATGCGGCAGTCTGGGCACAAATCACAAGGGCAACTGTTTGTGTAATGAGGGATTTTAATTTTTCAGGCATTACAATTAGTAATGCATCAAGTATTGAGGGCAGAATAGCTTAAAGAGTTGTAGATATAACAAATAATTGTTTCCTCACAATATGTTAATGGGGAAACAGTTACTTTCATTTTTAATAATGACCCTGATTCAGTGTCAGGCCTCCATTTGAGGGAACACCTGGGCTACAGTGACCAAAATATTAAATTCAACTTTTTAAAATTCATTATCAGGATGTGGACATCGCTGGTAATGCTGGCGTTCGTTGCCCTTCTCTAGTTGTGCTAAGAAGGTGGTGGTGGGCCACCTTCTTGAATCACTATAGTCTTTGTGGTGAAGGTGCTCCCACAGTGCTGTTTGGTAGGAAGTTCCAGAATTTTGACCCAACGACAATGAAGGAGCGATGATATATGTCCACGTTCAGAAAGTGTGTGACTTGGAGGGGCACTTGGAGATGTTGGTATTCCCATGTACCTTGACCAGTCAAACCAAACCTTCTTAAAAAATAATGCTAGTAGCAGATTTTAAGAGGGCTAAATTTGCAAAGATGTAGATGACTTGAGCCAGGTTGCCCTACAAGGCAGAGCCAATACCATGCAAAATGGAATGCCTTCAAAGCCGTCTTAATGCAAAAAGAAACCATGTATGTACTTAGAAATAAAAGAAGATAAAACATAGCCAAATTGGTTAACAAGTCATGTTCAAGAGCAAATCAGAGTGGAGCAGAAATATTTTTACAGGCCTAAAGGAATTAATTTTCAGGAGAACAGGGATAAGCATTAATTTCAGCTAGACAACGAAAGCTTCTCTCTGAGCAGCTAAAAGGATATTGGAGAAGAAAATAGTGGATAGATATGGTAGAAATAGGAAGGTCTTTTTCAGCTATGTTAGAAGTCAGAAGGCCATTAAGGACTGCAGAGGACCATTGAAAGATTCCTCAGGGCAGATCCAGACGGATTCCCAGGATATGGCGGAGTATTTAAATGGCGACGTTGCATCAGTCTTCACTGAGAGGTCAATGCTGAGTCACCAATAATGCATCGTAGAGTTAATGATAAAGTTAAACATATCAATGTGAATGCAGATATAGTCCTGCCTTGATTAAGAGTTCTCAAAACAAATCAAGCTGCTGACCCTGATGACTTTCATCTGAGGGTACTCAAAGAAATGGGGGGGTTGCTATTTTACAGATTTCTGGGGTTTGGGATTGTTCCCTTGGATTGGAGAGAGCTCCATGTGGTGCCAATATTTCAAAAGTGCCATAAATTAGAACAGAGAAATTATAGGCCAATTAGCTTCTGTTCTGTTATAGGCAAGTTGCTGGAAAGGATCATTAGAGATACAATGTATAACTAACTTGGCTGAGAAAAGATTCTTACGTATGAACATACAAATTTTTTTTTATTCGTTCATGGGATATGGGCGTCGATGGCAAGGCCAGCATTTATTGCCCATCCCTAATTGCCCTTGAGAAGGTGGTGATGAGCCGCCTTCTTGAACCGCTGCAATCCCTCTGGTGAAGGTTCACCCACAGTGCTGTTAGGTAGGGAGTTCCAGGATTTGGATCCAGCGACGATGAAGGAACGGCGATATTTTTCCAAGTCGGGATGGTGTGTGAATTGGAGGGGAACGTGCAAGTGGTGTTGTTCCCATGTGCCTGCTGCCCTTGTCCTTCTAGGTGGTAGAGGTCGCGGGTTTGGGAGGTGCTGTCGAAGAAGCCTTGGCGAGTTGCTGCAGTACATCCTGTGGATGGTACACACTGCAGCCATGGTACGCTGGTGGTGAAGGGAATGAATGTTTAGGGTGGTGGAAGGGGTGCCAATCAAGCGGGCAGCTTTGTCCTGAATGCCGTTGAGCTTCTTGAGTGTTGTTGGAGCTGCACTCATCCAGGCAAGTGGAGAGTATTCCATCACACTCCTGACTTGTGCCTTGTAGATGGTGGAAAGGCTTTGGGGAGTCAGGAGGTGAGTCACTAGCCGCAGAATACCCAGCCTCTGACCTGCTCTTGTAGCCACAGTAGTTATATGGCTGGTCCAGTTAAGTTTCTGGTCAATGGTGACCCCCAGGATGTTGATGGTGGGGGATTTGGCGATGGTAATGCCGTTGAATGTCAAGGGGAGGTGGTTAGACTCTCTCTTGTTGGAGATGGTCATTTCCTGGCACTCGTGTGGCGCGAATGTTACTTGCCACTTATCAGCCCAAGCCTGGATGTTGTCCAGGTCTTGCTGCATGCGGGCATGGACTGCTTCATTATCTGAGGGATTGCGAATGGAACTGAACACTGTGCAATCGTCAGCGAACATCCCCATTTCTGACCTTATGATGGAGGGAAGGTCATTGATGAAGCAGCTGAAGATGGTTGGGCCTAGGACACTGCTCTGAGGAACTCCTGCAGTGATGTTCTGGGGTTGAGATGATTAGCCTCCAACAACCACTACCATCTTCCTTTGTGCTAGGTATAACTCCAGCCACTGGAGAGTTTCCCCCCTGATTCCCATTGCCTTCAATTTTACTGGGGCTCCTTGGTGCCACACTCAGTCAAATGCT
This sequence comes from Heptranchias perlo, assembly GCF_035084215.1. Taxonomy (NCBI): domain Eukaryota; kingdom Metazoa; phylum Chordata; class Chondrichthyes; order Hexanchiformes; family Hexanchidae; genus Heptranchias; species Heptranchias perlo. Next base: position 71,774,431 of record NC_090334.1, read on the forward strand.
GCTTTGATGTCAAGGGCACTTACTCTCACCTCACCTCTGGAATTCAGCTCTTTTGTCCATGTTTGGACCAACGCTGTAATGAGGTCTGGAGCCGAGTGGTCCTGGCGGAACCCAAACTGAGCATTGGGGGGAAGGTTATTGGTGAGTAAGTGCCGCTTGATAGCACTGTCGATGACACCTTCCATCACTTTTCTGATGATTGAGAGTAGACTGATGGGGCGGTAATTGGCCGGATTGGATTTGTCCTGCTTTTTGTGGACAGGACATACCTGGGCAATTTTCCACATTATCGGGTAAGAGGAGGTAGGTTAAGAGCAGGAGTATGCCATTCGGCCCCTCGACCCTGCTCTGCCATTTGATAAGATCATGGCTGATCTGATTGCGACCTCAACCCTACTTTCCCGTCTACCTACTATAACCTTTGACTCCCTTGTTAATCATAAATCTATCTAACTCAGCCTTAAAACTATTCAATGACCCTGCCTCCACCGCTCTCTGGGGAAGGGAGTTCCGCAGACTCACGACCCTCTGAGCGAAAAAATTTCTCCTCATCTCCGTCTTAAATGGGAGACCCCTTATTTTTAAACTGTGGCCCCTAGTTCTAGTCTCTCCCACAAGGGGAAACATCCTCTCAGCATCTACCCCTTCCAGTCCCCTCAGGATCTTATATGTTTCAATAAGATCACCTCTCATTCTTCTCAACTCCAGTGTATACAGGCCCAACTTGTCCAACCTTTCCTCATAAGATAACCCGCTCATCCCAGGAATCAGTCGAGTGAACCTTCTCTGAACCGCCTCCACAGCAATTATGTCCTTTCTTAAATAAGGAGACCAAAACTGCACACGGTATTCTAGATGTGGTCTCACCAATGCCCTGTACAACTGTAGCAAAACATCTCTACTTTTATATTCCATTCCCCTTGCAATAAATTACATCATTCCATTTGCCTTCCTAATCACTTGCTGTACCTGCATACTAACTTTTTGTGATTCATGTCCGAGGACACCCAGATCCCCCTATACTTCAGAGTTCTGCAATCTCTTTCCATTGAAATAATATACTGCTTTTCTATTCCTCCTGCCAAAGTGGACAAGTTCACATTTTCCCACATTATACTTCATCTGCCAAATTTTTGCCCACTCACTTAACCCATCTATATCCCTTTGCAGACTCCTTATACCCTCTTCACAACTTACTTTCCTACCTACCTTTGTGTCATCAGCAAATTTAGCAACCATACATTCGGTCCCTTCATCCAAATCATTGATATAGATTGTAAATAGTTGAGGCCCAAGCACTGATCCCTGTGGCATTCCACTCGTTACATTTTGCCAACCTGAAAATGGCTCATTTGAAAGTCTTCTGGAAAAGAAGGTCATACCTTACCAACCTGGTTGAAATTTTTGAGTAAGTTACTGTTGGTAGATGTCGGAAACTCGGATGACATTGTATACCTTGATTTTCAAGAAGTCTTTTACAAGGTGCCGTACAATACTTAATAAGATAGAGTCCTCTGGGATTAGTAGGCAGGTTTTGGGTTGGATATGGAATTGGTTGCCTTCTAATAGACAGAAGATTATTATTAAAGGTAGTGGTTCTGCATAGGGACCGGTTGCGTTTGGAATCCCTCAAGTATCACTGGCAGGACCATTGATTTTCGCCATCTTTATCAATTTTGCGGATGATACATATGGATGTTAGGATCTTGGATGAGAAAAATAGATTACAGTCAGATGCAATGGGGAAATGGGCCCCCAAAGAATCATTGAATTCTACAGCATAGAAGGGGGCCATTCAGCCCATCGTGCCTGTGCTGGCTCTATCCAATTTAGTCCCACATTCCAGTTTTTTCCCTATAACCTTGCAAATTACTTCTCTTCAAGTACACATCCAATTGCCTTTTGAAAGTTCCTATGGAATCTGCTTCCACCACGCTTTCAGGTAGTGTGTTTCAGATATTAACAACCCTCTGTGTGAAAAAATTTCTCCTTATTTCCCCTCTGGTTTTTTTGCCAATTATTTTAAATCTGTGACCTCTGGTTAGTGACCAACTTGCCAGAGGAAACAGTTTCTCCCTATTTGCTCTATCAAAACCCCTCATTATTTTGAATACCTCTATTAGGTCTCCCCTTAACATTCTCTGCTCTAAGGAGAACAATCCCAGCTTCTCCAATCTCTCCACATAACTGAAGTCCCTCATCTCTGGTATAATCCTGGTAAACCTCCTCTGTACCCTCTCCAAGGCCTTGACATCTTTCTTAATGTGTGGTGCCCAGAATTGTCCACAATACCCCAGCTGAGACCTACCCAGTGATTTGTAAAATTTTATCATGACTTCCTTGTTTTTGTATTCAGTGCCCCTATTTACAAAGCCAAGTATCCCATACACTTTCTTAACCGCTTTATCTACTTGCCCTGTCACCTTCAAAGATTTGTGAATATGCACCCCCAGATACCTCTACTCTTGGACCCCCATCAAAATAGTATCATTTAGATTATACTGCCTCTCTACATTATTCCTCCCAAAGTGCATCACTTCATACTTATCCCCATTAAGTTGCATCTGTCATGTGTCTGCCCATTTCACCAGTCTATGTCCTCCTGTGGTATATTGCTATCCTCCTCACTATTTACTACGTTGCCAAGTTTTGTATCATCTGCAAACTTCAAAATTGTTCTCCCTGTACCCAAGTCCAGGTCATTTATATATAACAAGAAAAGCAATGGTCCTAATACTGATCCCTAGGGGACCCCACTGCATACTTCTCTCCAGTCAGTAAAACATTTGTTCACCACTACTCTGCTTCCTATCCCTTAGCCAATTACGTACCCAAGTAACCACCTTCTCTTTAATCCCATGTGTTTCTATTTTCCCAATAAGTCTGTTATGTGGTACTTTATCAAATGCCTTTTGAAAGTCCATATATACAACATTTACTGCACTACCTTCATCAACCCTCTCTGATACTTCATCAAAGAACTCAATCAGGTTAGTCAGACATGATTTGCCTTTAACAAATCCGTACTGGCTGTCCCTTATTAACCCATGCTTCTCCAAGTAAGAATTAATTTCATCCTTGACAGTGGTCTATAGTAGTTTTCCCACCACTGACATTCGACTGATTGGCCTGTAGTTACCAGGTTTATCCCTTTCCCCTTTTTTGAATAGGGGTGCAACATTTGCAATCCTCCAGTTCTCTGCCACCACTTCCATATCCAATGAGGATTGAAAAATTGTGGTCAGAACTTCTGCTATCTCTCCCCTTGCTTTCCTCAGCAACCTAGGATGCATCCCTTCTGGACCGAGTAACTTGTTAACTTTGAGTGATGCCAACCTAAATGAGCAATGGCAGGTCTTCAAGGCAGAGATAGTTCGGGTACAAACCAAGCATATTCGTATAAGGAGGAAAGATGGGGAATCCAAAGCTAGAGCTCCCTGGATGACAAAGGAAATAGAGGTTAAAATAAAACAGATAAAGGATGTTTATGACAAATGTCAGGTTCAGAATACAGTTGAAAACCAGGCAGAATACAGAGAGTGCAGGGGGAAATTGAAAAAGGATATAAGAAGGGCAAAGAGAGAATATGAGAAAAGATTTAGCACCTCCTTTCTATCATTTTATCCTATCCAATATTTCTACTCCCTCCTCTGTGACATTAATGTCATCCTCTTCTTTTGTGAAGACAGATATTAGGTACTCATTTGGTACCTCAGTCATGCCCTCTGCCTCCACAAGAAAATTTATTTCTTTGTCCCTAATCTACCCCACCATTCCTTTAACTATCCTTTTACTTTTTATATGTATTTAAAAGATTTTTGGGCTCCCTTTTATGTTACCCACTAATCTTTTGTCATATTCTCTCTTTGCCCTTCTTATATCCTTTTTCAATTTCCCCCTGCACTCTGTATTCTGCCTGGTTTTCTACTGTATTCTGAACCTGACATTTGTCATAAACATGCTTTATCTGTTTTATTTTAACCTCTATTTCCTTTGTCATCCAGGGAGCTCTAGCTTTGGATTCCCCATCTTTCCTCCTTATACGAATATGCTTGGTTTGTGCCCGAACTACCTCTGCCTTGAAGACCTGCCATTGCTCATTTACTGTTTTCTTGGCCAACCTTTGTTCCCAGTCCAACTGTGCTTGATTCCTTCTCAAATCACTGAAATTGGCTCTCTTCCAGTTGGGTATTTTCACCTTTGATTTTTCTTTGTCCCTTACCGTAGCCACTTTAAACCTAGTTATATTATAATCACTATTACCCATATATTCTCCCACTGAAAGACACTCCACTTGCCCTACTTCATTCCCTAGAACTTGATCCAGCACTGCTTCCTTCCTCGTTGGGCTAGAAACATACCAATTAAGAAAGTTCTTCTGTATACATTTTAGGAATTCTACACCCTCCTTGCCCTTTACACTTTTTTCCCCAGTCTATTTTAGGGTAATTGAAGTCCCCTACTGTTACTGCTCTATTACTTTTGCATTTCTCTGAAATTTGCCTACAGATTTGCTCCTTTATCTCCTCATGATTTAGTGGTCTATAGTAAACACCCAGCAATGTAACTGCTCCTTTTATGTTCTTTAACTCTAACCAAATAGATTCAGTCTAGGGATTTTTAATTCCCATTCCTACCCATGTTTAAGTCAGGTCTCCATTATGGCTAATATATCATAATCCCATGTGGCAACTGGTGCCTGAAGCTTATCAACCTTATTTGTAACACGCCTCGCATTAACACACATGCATTCCAACACATGCTAGTCTGCTTTGCTTTTTTCCTCCTCTAATTCCTGCTCTTTCTACACTATTCTTTATTCCGTTGCTATTTGTCTCTGCTAATTTTCTATTCAACTTGTCTCGCTTCCCTGCTATGTCCTGGTTTCCCCTCCCCTGCCAAATTAGTTTAAACCCTCCCCCACAGCACTAGTTTACCTCCCCGCGAGGACATTGGTCCCAGCCCTGTTCAGGTGCAACCCATCCAGTTTGTACAGGTCCCTTCTGCCCCAGCACTGATCCCAGTGCCCCAGAAATCTGAAACCCTCCCTCCTGCACGACTTCTCCAGCCATGCATTCACCGGCAGTATCTTCCTGTTTCTGTACTCATTAGCACATGGCACTGGGAGTAATCCAGAGATTATCACTTTTGAGGTCCTGTTCTTTAATAATTTTCCTAGCTCCTGAACCTCTGTCTGAAGGAACGCAACCCTTTTCCTACCTATGTCATTGGTTCCAACGTGGACCATGACTTCCAGCTGTTCCCCTTCCCCTTACAGAATGTCCTGCACCCGTTCAGTGATATCCTTTACCCTGGCACCAGGGAGGCAACACGCCATTCAGGACTCACGTCTGCGGTTGCAGAAACGCCTCTCTCTCCCCCTGACTATCGAATGCCCTATAACAACTGCATTTCTACACTTTTTTGTGCCCCCCTGTGCAGCTGAGTCTCTCATGGTGCCGTGCATTTGATTCTGACTGCACTCCCCTGAGGTCTCATCACCCTTCTGGTATTCAACACTGAATATAATACTCCCAGGGGATTCCTGCACTCCCTGCCAGTTCCTCCTAGTCTGTACGGTAGTCACCCACTCCCTCTCTTCCTGAACTCTCTGTAGCTGCGGGGTGACCACCTTTCGAAACATGTTTTCCATAAAACTCTCAGCTTCCCGTATGCACTGCAGTGATGCCAGTTGCCCCTCAAGCTCAGAAACTCTGAGCTCGAGCTCAAGCAGTTGGTGGCACTTACTGCATATGTGGTTTTCCAGGACATACGAAGTGTTCTGGAGTTCCCACATGGCACAGCATGTGCAGGCAACGGGCCCCAGCTGTCCTGCCATGTTTGCTAACAGTTATTTAAAACTAATCAAGGCTATTTAACTGTTTAGCTAACGTTAAAACACTAATCAATAAACTAAATACTTACATTGACTTAATCCCGCCACTTTTCCTTTTGTTGTGATGTCACTTCTTGACTTTTTGATTTTTTTTTCCCTGTCTGTTGCAGACTTGGCGCTCCTTATGTAACCACTCCTCGGGCTTCTCGTGATATCCTGCGGCTGTCAGTTCTCTCCTGCTCCTTATGTAGCCGCTCCTCGGGCCTCTTGTGATATTCTGCCGCTGCCGATTTCTCCCGCTCCTTATGTAACCACTTCTTGGACCTCTCATGATATCCTGCCGCTGTCAGTTCTCTCCCACTCCTTATGTAGCCGCTCCTCGGGCCTCTTGTGATGTTCTGCCGCTGCCAGTTCTCTCCTAGGAACATAGGAACAGGAGTAGGCCATTCAGCCCTCGTGCCTGCTCCGCCATTTGATAAGATCATGGATGATCTGTGATCTAAGTCCATATACCTGCCTTTGGCCCATATCCCTTAATACCTTTGGTTGCCAAAAAGCTATCTATCTCAGATTTAAATTTAGCAATTGAGCTAGTATCAATTGCCGTTTGTGGAAGAGAGTTCCAAACTTCTACCACCCTTTGTGTGTAGAAATGTTTTCTAATCTCACTCCTGAAAGGTCTGGCTCTAATTTTTAGACTGTGCCCCAACTCCTAGAATCCCCAACCAGCGGGAATAGTTTCTCTCTATCCACCCTATCTGTTCCCCTTAATATCTTATAAACTTCGCTCAGTTCACCTCTTAATCTTCGAAACTCTAGAGAATACAACCCCAATTTGTGTAATCTCTCCTCGTAACTTAACCCTTGAAGTCGGGGTATCATTCTAGTAAACCTACGCTGCACTCCCTACAAGGCCAATATGTCCTTCCAAAGGTGCGGCGCCCAGAACTGCTCACAGTACTCCAGGTGCGGTCTAACCAGGGTTTTGTATAGCTGCAGCATAACTTCTGCCCCCTTGTACTCTAGTCCTCAAGATACAAAGGCCAGCATTCCATTAGCCTTATTGATTATTTTCTGCACCTGTTCATGACACTTCAATGATCTATGTACCTGAACCCCCTAAGTCCCTTTGGACATCCACTGTTTTTAACTTTTTACCATTTAGAAAGTATTCCTGCTCCTTATGTAGCCTTTCCTCAGGCCTCTCGCGATGTTCTGCCATCTGGCATATGTCATTTAATATAGACATCCAGAAGCAGCAGGATAGGGCTTTTGGATGCGCCCAAGATTTGCAAGATACCCTCAAGTCCAAGGTGTCACTGACTGCACCCATGTCGCACTGTGGGCACTTTCATAAAATGCGACTCCCTTCAGGAATCTCTGAGTTCCACTCTACGAATGTGCAACTTGTGTGTGATGATGAGTATCATACACCTCTGGGCATACTTTCCTGGCAGCTGCCATCATGCTTTTATATTGCATCACTCATCCATCCCTCATTATTTTCCTCTGCACATGTTAAAAACTAACTGCTTAGAGATGAGGGACAAACCCTGCACACCTGGCTGCTTAGAGATGAGGGACAAACCCTGCACATCTGGCTGCTTGGAGACAAGGGACGATCCCTGCACACCTGGCTGCTTGGAGACAAGGGACTAACCCTGCACACCTGGCTGCTTGAAGACAAGGGACTAACCCTGCACACCTGGCTGCTTGGAGACAAGGGACGATCCCTGCACACCTGGCTGCTTGCAGATAAGGAACAAACCCTGCACACTTAGCTGCTTGGAGACAAGAGACAAACCCTGCACACCTGGCTGCTTGGAGACAAGAGACAAACTCTGCACACCTGGCTGCTTGGAGATAAGAGACAAACCCTGCACACCTGCCTTATAATTCCTCAGTGGAAATATGTTTAGTGAAATTGCAGTTGTTTTCCAAGATATCTGTTGAGTTGGAGAATTGGGACCACGTGTTTTTGGGAGGGATGGTATGGAGTGAACACTTTTGAGACAGCTACCAAGAACATTGTGGAATTAGATGGGGCCTATGAACAGATGAGTTAAATAATAAAATACAAAAGATAAAATATGGACAATAGCAAATAAATCAATGAATGACATCAGGCTGGATGACTCACAAGTGCTGCAGGTGCAGTATAATTATGTGGACAAAGGATGAATCCCTTATTTTCTTTAATCCACGAACTACCTACCCTTTCTCCCATTATATAGGAGATTAATTTTCAAAAGTAATGTATTGTTCTTTTATAATCACACACAGTTGCTCATTTCTGTGCCCTTGCACTGTCTGTCAATGTCATGCCAGTGTGCACGGGATTCAAATTGAAACAAAATAATGGTAGCAAATAATGCATTACTCTCACTGCCACTAAGGGAAAAGATTTATATTATGTAACCGGCCCATTTACAACAAATGACAGAACTATGGTAAATTTAGTAATCATAACATTATAGATTTTTTTTAACTTTCAGTCTTGTCCTTCAGGCATTCATCCTTTCAACAATTTGGCACCATACCACGACACACATGTATTCTTGCTTTAATAGCATTTTATATAGAATTTTTGTTTTATTTCAGTTGTGTTTAATGAAATCTGCCCAGCGGGTCATGGCTACCATTACTCCAGGTCTCATATCCAGATCTCGATGAGACCTGCTGAAGAACATGAATTAGCTCATGTTAGCTCTGAGCAATATTTTGACAGCCAGCAGAGCACCGTCAAGGATTCCGAGTTATCTTCAAAGGGACAGAATGAGGATGTAAGATTAGAAGGATGTAAGTATTGTATTTGGGTTGAAAATCCATTAATTCTGCATGCAGTATTTTAGCTCTGAGAGGAATTTAAATCTATCTTAGACTAATGAGATGAGAATCCTCTCTACCATCGGTAAGGATTGTACATGGAAATAGTTTGGGACAATCTCAACTCACTTTCTAGTTAGTGCCCATGGATTACCAACACAAAAACATTTTAGGACAGGTTGGCAGTCTCATTCAAAGAAGCTATGAGGATGGCTAGTTTGGGCAAAGGGAAAAAATAATTGATACACACTTCTGAGTTTAGGATTAAAGACATTTTGGGGCAGTGTAGAGGGAGCTTTATTTTGCATTCAGGAGTGCTATTCCCTACCTGAGAATGCCTGTTGCTGAGACTGAGTACATAACTTAGAAACAAATGTTCAATTCTCTAACACAGACAGCCTTCACTTTGATAAGCAACTGACCTAGATCCTACTTATGTAATAAAAGTAGGATTGTAAATGTAAATGTACTTTGTAGTGAAACGGTAAACATTAGCAAAAAAGAATGTAATTACCATTTTGCAGCAAATAGCAGACAAAATCTTTGCCCAATGAAATAAACAACGAAAGATGTCATTTTTTAAGAACCATTGTGCTTTTCATTCAAATTTTGTAATTTTTTTTTTCTCTTCCATTACTGCCACAACTTTTGTCCTCACTAAGCCTTGTCATTATTGCCTTTGACTTTTGTGACATGACTTTGTATCCCATAGTAGAAGAGAGGTAGGGCAGAATTGTAATCATGTTAGATAATAGTAATGAGAGTGTCCTGTTGAAAAATGAAAAATCTTTTTACCGAATTATAATAGTGCTAGAAATGTTATATTTGATTTGTCAATACAACCCTAACAAATACAGCAAAACTTTGTTATAACAAACTCTGAAGATATAAATCTTTTCTTAGCTCTATTATAATTAGTGGTGAAGCTTAGCCCAATAAGGTGGACATCTAACAAAGAGGAATTACCTTACCTTGGCCACATGCTTGCAATAAAGAGATATGAGTATCTGTATAATGAAAAAATGTCTCTCAGATATCACTGTTCAGCATGTAGCATTCATAAATCTTTAATCAGACAAAGGTAACAAACAATAAGCAGCAATGAAATTGTAGAATCAGGTGTTAATGGAAGACATAAATTATTTAACACTTCATGAATTTATAATGAATTAAAACTGTGCCATGAAATGATGTGAGCTTGTTAATCTCGGAACACCTCAAAAATGAAAAAGTGTGTGCCTCATGCAACATAATGGAAGGGTATTCATGAAATTGCATGATATGTTGCTATAAGACTTCGAGAGGTAAGTACACGAATAGATACATAGATTTTGTATTTGGTAGTTGGAATTCACAGAGATAACATATTACGCATTGATAGTTGTCACATGTGATTAAGTAATGATGAATCAGAAACTGTTGTGTCTTATAGCTTCATGAAATACAGTATTTCACTTCATAGATCTGACAAATTTCTGAATTGGTAATTAAAGAATTGTTTCTAGACACCTCTTTGCATTCTGTGGCCTGTATATATTTACTCCTAAAATCAGACAAGAAATATGATTTTAAATGGCCTCAGTGGTGAGATGTTTAACAGATTTGGGTGAGCATTTCACTATTGAGTGCTTTCAAAATTATTTTTGCAGTAAAATTAGTGCAAATGCACTCTTTATTTTTGGTTGCTAAGGATGCATTTGCACTATAAGTTTTGTGTAATTTTCCACTTTACACCAACCCTAAACTTCTGTAGTGTAAATCTGGAGTTATACCCTGACTTAACTCGTTGTTTAAAAAGGGAGGAAGAGAAAGATCTAGTAATCATAGGCCAGTCAGTCTAACCTCGGTGGTGGGCAAATTATTGGAATCGATTTTGAGGGACAGCATAAATCGTCATTTAGAAAGGCATGGGATAATTAAGGACAGTCAGCATGGATTTGTTAAGGGAAGGTTGTGTCTGACTAACTTGATTGAATTTTTTGAGCAGGTAACAAGGAGGGTCGATGAGGGTAACGCATTTGATGTGGTGTACATGGATTTTAGCAAGGCTTTTGACAAGGTTCCACATGGCAGACTGGTCAAAAAAGTAAAAACCCAATGGGATCAAAGGAAAAGTGGCTAGTTGGATCCAAAATTGGCTCAGTGGCAGGAAGCAAAAGGTAATGGTTGACGGGTATTTTTGCGACTGCAAGGCAGTTTCCAGTGGAGTCCTGCAAGGCTCAGTACCAGGTCCCTTGCTTTTTGTAGTATAAATGATTTGGACTTGAATGTGGGGGCTTGATCAAGAAGTTTGCAGATGATACAAAAATTGGCCATGTGGTTGATAGTGAGGAGGAGGGCTGTAGCCCGCAGGAAGATATCAATGGACTGTTCAGGTGGGCAGAAAAGTGACAATTGGAATTCAACCCGGAGAAATGTGAGGTAATGTTTTTGGGGAGGGCAAACAAGGCAAGGGAGTACACAACAAATGGGAGGATACTGAGAAGTGTAGAGGAACAAAAGGACCTTGGAGTGCATGTCCACAGATCCCTGAAGGTAGCAGGACAGGTAGATAAGGTGGTTAAAAAGGCATATGGGATACTTTCCTTTATTAGCTGAGGCACAGAATATAAGAGCAGGGAGGCTATGCTGAAACTGTATAAAACATTGGTTAGGCCACAGCTCGAGTACTGTATACAGTTCTGGTCACCACATTACAGGAAAGATGTGAGTGCACCAGAGAGGGTACAGAGGAGATTTACGAGGTTGTTGCCAGGGCTGGAGAATTTTAGCTATGAGAAAAGATTGGATAGGCTGGGGTTGTTTTCTTTGGAACAAAGGAGTCTGAGGGGAGATTTAATTGAGGTAAATAAAATTACGACGGGACTAGATAGAGTGGATAGGGTGGACCTATTTCCCTTAGCAAAGGGGTCAGTGACCAGGGCGCATAGATTTAAAGTAATTGGTAGAAGGATTAGATGGGAGCTGAGGAGAAATGTTTTCACCCAGAGGATGGTGGGGTTCTGGAACTCACTGCTTGCAAGGGTTATAGAGGCAGAAACCCTCAACTCATTTAAAAACTACTTGGATGTGCACTTGAAGTGCCCTAACCTACAGGGCTATGGACCAAGTGCTGGAAAGTGGGATTAAGTTGGATAGCTCTTTTTTGGCCAGCACGGACACGATGGGCCGAATGGCCTCCTTCTGTGCCTCAACTTTCTATGATTCTAAACTGGAATGACATCAGGATCAGGTGGAACCCCAACTCTGGATTTATACTTTAACTGAAGCCATGCTATTAGACTTTGCACCGATGTTACAACTGTTACAAGCCTGAATCAACTGGCATTGCAAGTAACAGAGAACTTACAGTACACAGCTGGTAGTTTATACCTGTTGGATACTGTGGCCCAATGTCCTCTCCAGTAATTCTGAACTGTAACTGAATATATTGTAGGTTCACCATTGCAGAAGAGGCAAGGTCTGAGAAACGAACAAGTTATGTTGATAATTAACTTGTCTACCATTGTAACTAGGATCATCAGCTATATAAATGGGGTACTTCTTTCATATAAACAATGGCTATTTCCTGTAAAAATGGTGTGCAAACTCCCACTTGCACTACAACTTCAGCTTCGAAGGCGATTGGTCTCTGTGCCAGTTTCACATTGGAACTAAATTTTGTAACCCATTCCCTGCTCTATCCCCAGATCCTTTAATCTTTTCTTCTTCAAGTACTTATCTAATTCCCTCTTAAAGGTCATGATTTATTTGGCTTCAATAGTTACTTATAATAGTGCATCCCATATTGTAATAAATCTTTGCCTGAAAAGTATTTTCTAACATCCCCCTTTATGATTCTTGTAGTAATTCTAAGTAATATGCTCTTGTTACCATTTCACCGAGCAGTAGAAATAATCTTTCAATATTTAGGCTCTCAGCCTTTCAAAATTTTGAATACTTCTAATGGATTTCCCATCAACTTTCTCTTCAGAGAATACAGTCCAGGTTTTTCAAGTCAGTCATCATAACTACAGCCTACAAATCACTGTTAGTGATGGTAACCAATATATAGGTTTACATTGGTGGCAGTGTCTTCAGCTTCTCTGGCCCCACGCTTTAGAATTCCCTCTCTAAACCCGTCCACCTCTCCACCTTCCTCTTTTTTAAGACCCTCCGTAAAATTCACCTCTTTGGTCAAGCTTTTGGTCACCACTCTTAATATCTCCTTCGGCTCAGCATTTTTTAATTACGTCTCTGAAATGTCCTGGGAAGTTTTTCTACATAAAAGGCGCTATATAAATGCAAATTGTTGTTACATCCTCTCTTATTAGCTTCTCTATATTGCCCAAAACTGCACATAGTATTCAACTATGGCCTAACTACAGATTCATTAACAGCTCCTTAAATATTGCCCTTATATCTAAAACCCAGAATATAATTTCCCTTTTTATGACTTTTTCCATCTGCAGTCGCTGTTCAAGAACTGTGAATCTGCACTCCAAGAATCTTTTCCTCCTCTCTATTGAGAATTTTACCATTTAGGATATATTTCTTTTCTCTCTTTTTCCCTAAAATCTACTACTTCACATTTGCCACATATCTGCTCACTTCCCTAATCTATCTGTATCCTCAGTCTGCTCCATTCTTCCTCATAGTTTACCATGCCTCCTAATTTGATGATATCACAAATTTTGATATTATTCCCTCACGCAAAATTGTTTAGGTATATGGAGATAAGGGAGAGCCCAACTTAGCTACTACACCACAGTGACTTCTTACAAATCCAAGAAAGAAAGATAGAAAGAACTTGCATTTGTATGGTGCCTTTCTCATCTTCTGGATGTCCCAAAGTGCATTACATCCAATGAAGAATGAAGGATTGTAGTCATTGTTACTTGCAGGCAAATGTGGCAGCCAATTTGTGCACAATAAAGTCTCACAGACAGCCATGAGATGAATGATTAGTTAATCTATTTTTGGTGGTGTTGGGTGAGGGAAAATCATTGGCTAGGACACCAGGGGAAATCTCCTTATCTTCAATGGTGCCATACATCCAACTGAGAGGGGAGATGGGGTCTTGGTTTAGCATCTCACCTGAAAGACAGCACCTCTGACAATGCAGTACTCCCTCAGGAATGTCAGCCTCAATTATGTGATCAAGTCCTGGAGTGGGACTTGAACCCATGACTTTCTGGCTTAGAGGTGAGAGAGCTAGCACTGAGCTATGGCTATGAAACATTCATGTACTCCTAATCTTTGCTTTCTATCTTTTGACCATATCTCTAACACTTACCTTTAATACCATAGACCTTGAGTGTTGCAACAAATCTCTTATGAAACGCTTTTTCAAATGCTTTTTGAAAATCCAAATATATTACATCCAGTACATTCTCTTTGACTATATGCTTAATAATTTCCTCAAAGAAGTCAATTTAAATTAGTCAAATATAACCTGCCCTTTACAAATCTGTGTTCATTGCCCTTGATTACATTGTACATTTCTAAATGCTTGTTGATGCTATTCCATATTATTGTCTCTATTAATTTACCTATTATTAACAAGAGGCTAATTGGCCTACAGTTACCTGGCTTATAGATTTCACCTTTTTTGAACACGGGTGTAACAATTCTGAGAACAAGAAGGGACGTCTCATTAAAGTTGCAGCAAACTCTATTTCTTCATTACAGCAATCCACCTTCAGTCCATTTGCATATGTATAAATTGCAGCTGTAACTTTCACGTCAAAGTATCTTTGTGATGAAATTTGGGGGTAATTTTCTGATTATGTGCTGATGGTGGACATTCTTACCTGCTGGCAGTGCATATTGGTAAATCATGGGCACGTTACCTGCAATTTCCTGTCCATGCGGAAAATTGGTGGTAGTGTGGCTGTGAGCGTCCAAAATTGACTGCTGCTCGGCAAGGTTCTCTGCAGCCATCATGTAATCAGAAAATTACTTCCTTACTGCAACCTGTATACAATCTGCTTAGCTGCATTAGGAGGGAAAATTCCTCTGTGTGTTACATGCCCATTATGACTGTCTGTGGAATTTCCCTCCCTTTATGTCTTTTGCTCTCTTGAAACCAGAGACTGCAGTGAGGCCACTGTATAATGTCTCCAGTAGAGATATTAAAGTGGTTTTCCATAAAGATGGCACTTGGCCCATAGAAGTGATATAATGATCAAATGGAGTGGAATCAGAGTTCTTCTTTCAAGTTAGACATATGGGAGTGGATTTCCCACCCCACCCCCTTACCCTGAGCGGACTTTTGAGTGGCTGCCTGGCGGAATGTGCCAGCCGGCTGCCTAGGAGGCTCGGTGTATTTTGAGGGCCAGGCCTCATTAGTATCAGAACGGTGGGCTGCGGCCGGAGATGGAGCAGCCCACCAGCTCTGGGCTGCCGCAATATCGGAAGCCCGGCCAGCCTCTGATCTGGAAGAAGTTAGGTCCATGAGGTGGACCCGATGCCTGGGGGTGGCGGAGCAGGAGCAGCAGCGGCCCAGGCTAGTTTTTATGGAGCCTGGGGGAGTACTGCTGCTCTCCCAGCCCCCCAAAAAAAGGAGGAACTTAACTTCAGGATCCTCTTCAGCTGGGCTGCCAGCTGATACTGGTCAGAGCGTACGACTCGCCCAGGTCAGTCCAAAAATGGCAGTGTACGTCATCGGCTCCAAATTGCATTTTAAAGGGCCAGCCGCCTGAATCAGGGCCTCTCTGACTGCCCAACGGTAAGCCCGAGGGAACATCGCAGCAGTGACAGTGCCAATGGGGCAATAGGTCATTGTCCACCATTTTGAGGGTGCTACTGCTCTGTTCCTGTCAGGTGAGAAGCCCAAAAAACTCACCCATGATTTCTGCACCCAGTTCTGTGATTTATTTTTCTTGATGAAAAAATAAATGTGTAATTTGTGTAACTGACTTTTTTTTCCTTGCAGATGACACTTCAATAAAAACTGTAAGTATTTCTGCATATGGCTAATTGACTTCAATTATGAAGTGCAAATTAGTAATTATTTGAAATTGTTAGCAGTTATTTCAATCAGGACAATTTATTTATGAAAGATACAGTTCTTATACCAAGCATCTAGGTTCAAATCATGCTGAGTAGCATAAAGACATATTAGAAGGGTATAGTAGCCTGATGGTTATGGTGCTCCACCAGCAGCCTAGAGGTTGTGTGTTCAAATCCTGTCATAACAAATTGTCAAATTGAATTTTAAAAATCTGGTAATTTTTGGGCACCAGAAAAATGATCATGAAAGCTACTGGATTGTTGATAAAAACCCAATTGTCTGATGTCCTTCATGAACAGACCCAATGGCCTACACATGATTAAAGTCCTATACTATGTGGTTGACTTTTAATGCCCAGAAGGCAACTAAAGATGGGCAATAAATATTGCCTCATCAGTATAGCCCACATCCCAAGAATGAATGAAAAAACTCACTTCATCTTTCTCTTGCCCTCACAGCAATTCCATGAGATGAGACCCATTTGTAGACCTTCTAAAATGCCATTTCACGTATATTAAATGTACAAAACATGGCAAATTATCCCATGCTGAACGTTTGGTGTCTTTTGTTTACAGTGCTAGGCAATTTTTGAGCCAAAATTCAGATTTTCTAACTTTCCAAATTTTTATTCGTCAAATTTATTTGGAAAATGACATATTCCACATCCTCAATTGCATCTGCCATGTGATGCACCTGTTTTGTTAGTGCCCGATGCTACTGTTAGTGAGTACAAAGAAAAAGAATCACTCTTAAGCATCTTTACCCCTCACCTTTACTGACAAATATGGTCACACAAATCTGTTTTAACATATGCCTTCTGTCTCAGCGATATATCGTACAGGTTTGTATTTATAAATTCTGAATAGACCATAAACTTAGTTGCAGTTAGGATCATAACCAGGAACGACTTAGATTTTCATATCAGTTGAACCCAGAATGACTTCCTCAATTTGATGCAGTCCGCAATTTGAACCACTAAAATTGTGAGGTAAACAATAGTATGTGAAAACATGCCCTTTCGAAGGTTTTTAATTCATTGAGGATTCACATTTGTTATTGATCAGTAAAAATTGCAAGCATGGTGCATTATATAATACTGGCTTGTCACCTTTAGCATAGGAATTGAGATGCAAATTCAAATCCATCTGACAGCTGTGATAACAAAGGCTGTGAAAGATCTTAAGATAAATCTGATTGGGTAATGTCAAACCAGTTTCAGATGATGTTCAATCCATGGCACAACACTGGACATAATTAGGTAATATGGTGATAAATGCAATTTAAAGGGCCTGCCTCCTGAATCAGGGCCTCTCTGACAGCCCAACGATAAGCCCGGGGGAACATCGTAGCAGCGACAGTGCCAACGGGGCAATAGCTCATTAGAATCTAAAACTAGGGGGCATAGTCTCAGAATAAGGGGTCGCCCATTTAAGACGGAAATGAGGAGGAATTTCTTCTCCCAGAGGATCGTGAATCTTTGGAATTCTTTACCCCAAAAAGCTGTGGAGGCTGAGTCATTGAATACATTCAAGGCTGAGTTAGACAAATTTTTGATCAGCAAGGGAGTCAAAGGATATGGGGAAAGGGCGGGAAAGTGGAATTGAGGTAAAAATCAGATCAGCCATGATCTCATTAAATGGCGGAGCAGACTCGAGGGGCCGAATGGCCTCCTCCTGCTCCTATCTCTTATGGTCTTATGGTCTCTTATAAATAACAAGGTCATGTTGTGTCATCAGTAGATGGAACTGAGGCACATTCTTACAGTAATGTGCTTTACTTGCCCTGGTTGCAAAGTACAGAACTGTTGTCACTTTGTTTTTATCTATTGCAATGCAATCTCAGCAACTGTCAGACTATGTACACTATTGTATACCCAGAGTCATGACAGCCTGATTTCTAAATTAAGGAACTAGATTTTAACCTAACCTGCCCAGCAGGAATGGGGCGGGTTCAAATCGGATGCCCGTTTTACACCCGATTTTGACTTCAGTGGAGAGTAAAATCAGACAGGGTATAAAACAGGTGTCCGACCCTAATTCTGCCTCATTCCCGGCAGGCGGATTATGTTAAAATCGGAGTTAAGTTTTTCATCTGGTATGGCTGCAGAGTGCGATCTGACAGAATATACATGATAATTTTTGCTTCAGAATTAGATCCATAGAAGTTCACTTCAACAAGACATTGGTTTCGTCAATAAAGGCTCAGGTCTTTGGCTTTGAATGGTGGAAGCCAATGTCTTTGCAGGTTCAAATGGGTAAGTCTTAAAGTTTTAGGGAGCTTAATTAGTCGAGAAATTCCAAATTCTGGCTTTTGAGATTCAGCTTTGGCTTCAGTGAAGGTTTAGCTGGCCCCATTCTCTTCTCTAAGCAGTGAACTCAAAGCTGAAACCAAAACCAAAATCCAATACTCAATCATAGTTTAAGGGTAAGGCTAAAATTATTTACTGAATTGTCTGTTGAATGTAATCTGTTTTTGCTTAAAACAGCCTCAACCTTTTGCACCTGCTCATGTTCCAAGAGTTGACACATATCCAGGTTAGTAAGGATTAATTTTTAAATTGTATCAGATATTTTTATAGAAATAGTTCCACCGTGGTATAGATTTAAATCACTGTATGTTAATGATTATTAAGTCACATAGGAGGTCACAACTTGGTCTGGCTACAAACTCATGAAGAACTCTGACTTACTGACTCATCTTTAAATCTAAAAGAATGTATGAGAATGTAAAACTTACATTTTATTCCAATTTGGGATACCGAAGGAGTGCTTCATTTTACAAGCAATGTTTGTTGTCATTTGTTGGATGCAGACAATATAGTTCTTGAGCTGCTCCTACTCCTACGACTGGTTCACCATAAGAAAAAGTTCTCAATTAATACTGATATGATTCTTGTCTCCGATTAATCGGTTTAGTTGCTTAATTATGCTTTGGAAGTTATATTACTGAAGTTCTTATAGTTTGTAAGTCCTCTTTGTTGTTTCACTTCTGAGAGTGACCCTTCTGCTTAAGAACATGTGTTTGATATTTTCTGCATTAAGTTTTTTGGTTGAAGCATGTCAATGGTCAAAAGATAAATATTTGCATTTATATAGCACTTTATTGTCAGAATGTCTAAATGTACAGTGGAGTGCCATGAGTGTTATGTAGGCACATACAGCCATCATCCTATGTCAGTAGCATCCCATAAACAGCAACGGCAGTATTGGTTGAGGGAGGAATGTTGGACACCAGAAGAACTCTCTGCTCTTCTTTGAATTGTCCTATGGGAGCTTTAAATTTCCATCTGACAGGCAGATGAAAGCTTGGTTTAAAGCCTCATCAAAAGGATAGTACCTGTGGCAATGAAGCCTTTCCTCACTGTGTCAGCTTGATTATGCTGTCAAGTACTGGACCTAAATTTTAACACAGAGCCGGGAAGACGGCGGGGCAGGGGGGAATTCTTGACAGGAAACCCGGAAGTACGGGTTTCCCAGACATCCTTACAATTTTGACCGAAGGACATTTTTTTTTTGTCAGTTTCCCGCCCGACAGGCCAGCCTGATTGACTGGCTGGCTGTCAGTCGGACTGGAGAAGAGGAAGGGAGCCGATGCGAGGAGATAAGATTTGGGGGGAGTGTTGGTTATGCCGGGGTGTTGGGGGTCAGGGCTGGGGGTTATCGAGGGGTTGGGATCGGGGGTCAGCGTTGGGGTTGACAGTGATCGGTGAGGGGGGGGTCCAGAGTCATCAGGGGGACGGGAATCATCGGGGGGGTTCCAAAGTAGTCGGTGGTTGGAGATCATAGGAGGGGGGGTCACTGCAAGTAAGCTTGTTGGGCCGCGGGGAAGCACTTCTGCTCCTCTGGGCCCAGAGGCAGTGCAATAAAGACATTCACCTGCTGTTTTGGGCCTTCTCACCTGGTGTGAAGCAAAAGGCCTGGGAATCCTGGCCCCCAGGGCTTAGAAATAAAACAGCTGTAAAAATGGAGGCCTGCAGCCTCCTTGAAAGCTTTCAGTGACCAACCCGCCTCCTAAGAGCGGGTTGATCGCCCGCCCTTCGTCCCGCCTCCGTTAAAACCGGAAGTGGGTGGGTTGGAGATGGGTTGGGGTCGAGTTTTAGATTTTAAAAATTTGTCCTGCTCCCGCCACCCCCAACTCACTCGTTCATCCAGATTAAAATTTAGGCCCTGGTGTGAGACTCAAACTCACAATCTTCTGACTCAGATGTGAAAGTGCTGCTAACTGAGCTAAGCTGACAAATTGTCACTCAGTCAACCTTACCCTATATGTGACTCCAGACCCACAGCAATGTGGTTGATTCTTAATTGCCCTCTGAAATGGCCTAGCAAGCCACTCAGTTGTAAAATCTCGCGACGAAAAGTCATAATAAGAATAAAACCGGACGGACCACCCGGCATCGGACCACTAGGCACCGGACACGACAACGGCAAAACACCAAGCCCAGTCGACCCTGCAAGGTCCTCCTTACTAACATCTGGGGACTTGTGCCAAAATTGGGAGAGCTGTCCCACAGACTAGTCAAGCAACAGCCTGACATAGCCATACTCACAGAATCATACCTTTCAGCCAATGTCCCAGACTCTTCCATCACCATCCCTGGGTTTGTCCTGTCCCACCGGCAGGACAGACCCACCAGAGGTGGCGGTACAGTGATATACAGTCAGGAGGGAGTAGCCCTGGGAGTCCTCAACATTGACTCTGGACCCCATGAAATCTCATGGCATCAGGTCAAACATGGGCAAGGAAACCTCCTGCTGATTACTACCTACCGTCCTCCCTCAGCTGATGAATCAGTCCTCCTCCATGTTGAGCACCACTTGGAGGAAGCACTGAGGGTTGCAAGGGCACAAAATGTACTCTGGGTGGGGGACTTCAATGTCCATCACCAAGAGTGGCTCGGTAGCACCACTACTGACCGAGCTGGCCGAGTCCTGAAGGACATAGCTGCTAGACTGGGCCTGCGGCAGGTGGTGAGCGAACCAACACGAGGGAAAAACTTACTTGACCTCGTCCTCACCAATCTACCTGTCGCAAATGCATCTGTCCATGACAGTATTGGTAGGAGTGACCACCGCACAGTCCTCGTGGAGATGAAGTCCCGTCTTCGCACTGAGGACACCATCCAACGTGTTGTGTGGCACTACCACCGTGCTAAATGGGATAGATTCAGAACAGATCTAGCAGCTCAAAACTGGGCATCCATGAGGCGCTGTGGGCCATCAGCAGCAGCAGAATTGTATTCCAGCACAATCTGTAACCTCATGGCCCGGCATATTCCTCACTCTACCATTACCAACAAGCCAGGGGATCAACCCTGGTTCAATGAGGAGCGTAGAAGAGCATGCCAGGAGCAGCACCAGGCGTACCTAAAAATGAGGTGCCAACCTGGTGAAGCTACAACTCAGGACTACATGCATGCTAAACAGCGGAAGCAACATGCTATAGACAGAGCTAAGCGATTCCACAACCAACGGATCAGATCAAAGCTCTGCAGTCCTGCCACATCCAGTCATGAATGGTGGTGGACAATTAAACAACTAACGGGAGGAGGAGGCTCTGCAAACATCCCCATCCGCAATGATGGCGGAGTCCAGCACGTGAGTGCAAAAGACAAGGCTGAAGCGTTTGCAACCACCTTCAGCCAGAAGTGCCAAGTGGATGATCCATCTCGGCCTCCTCCCGATATCCCCACCATCACAGAAGCCAGCCTTCGGCCAATTCGATTCTTGATATCACTCCACGTGATATCAAGAAACGGCTGAGTACACTGGATACAGCAAAGGCTATGGGCCCCGACAACATCCCAGCTGTAGTGCTGAAGACTTGTGCTCCAGAACTAGCTGCGCCTCTAGCCAAGCTGTTCCAGTACAGCTACAACACTGGCATCTACCCGACAATGTGGAAAATTGCCCAGGTATGTCCTGTCCACAAAAAGCAGGACAAATCCAATCCGGCCAATTACCGCCCCATCAGTCTACTCTCAATCATCAGCAAAGTGATGGAAGGTGTCATAGACAGTGCTATCAAGCGGCACTTACTCACCAATAACCTGCTCACCGATGCTCAGTTTGGGTTCCGCCAGGACCACTCGGCTCCAGACCTCATTACAGCGTTGGTCCAAACATGGACAAAAGAGCTGAATTCCAGAGGTGAGGTGAGAGTGACTGCCCTTGACATCAAGGCAGCATTTGACCGAGTGTGGCACCAAGGAGCCCTAGTAAAATTGAAGTCAATGGGAATCAGGGGGAAAACTCTCCAGTGGCTGGAGTCATACCTAGCACAAAGGAAGATGGTAGTGGTTGTTGGAGGCCAATCATCTCAGCCCCAGGACATTGCTGCAGGAGTTCCTCAGAGCAGTGTCCTAGGCCCAACCATCTTCAGCTGCTTCATCAATGACCTTCCCTCCATCATAAGGTCAGAAATGGGGATGTTCGCTTATGACTGCACAGTGTTCAGTTCCATTCGCAACCCCTCAAATAATGAAGCAGTCCGAGCCCGCATGCAGCAAGACCTGGACAACATCCAGGCTTGGGCTCATAAGTGGCAAGTAACATTCGCACCAGATAAGTGCCAGGCAATGACCATCTCCAACAAGAGAGAGTCTAACCACCTCCCCCTGACATTCAACGGCATTACCATCACC
This sequence comes from Heptranchias perlo, assembly GCF_035084215.1. Lineage (NCBI taxonomy): Eukaryota > Metazoa > Chordata > Chondrichthyes > Hexanchiformes > Hexanchidae > Heptranchias > Heptranchias perlo. Next base: position 71,796,730 of record NC_090334.1, read on the forward strand.
GAATCCCCCACCATCAACATCCTGGGGGTCACCATTGACCAGAAACTTAACTGGACCAGCCATATAAATACTGTGGCTACGAGAGCAGGTCAGAGGCTGGGTATTCTGCGGCGAGTGACTCACCTCCTGACCCCCCAAAGCCTTTCCACCATCTACAAGGCACAAGTCAGGAGTGTGATGGAATACTCTCCACTTGCTTGGATGAGTGCAGCTCCAACAACACTCAAGAAGCTCGACACCATCCAAGATAAAGCAGCCCGCTTGATTGGCACCCCATCCATCACATTAAACATTCACTCCCTTCACCACCGGCGCACTGTGGCTGCAGTGTTTACCATCCACAGGATGCACTGCAGCAACTCGCCAAGGCTTCTTCGACAGCACCTCCGAAAACCCGCGACCTCGACCACCTAGAAGGACAAGAGCAGCAGGCACATGGGAACAACACCACCTGCACGTTCCCCTCCAAGTCACACACCATCCCGACTTGGAAATATATCGCCGTTCCTTCATTGTCGCTGGGTCAAAATCCTGGAACTCCCTTCCTAACAGCACTGTGGGAGAACCGTCACCACACGGACTGCAGCGATTCAAGAAGGCGGCTCACCACCACCTTCTCAAGGGCAATTAGGGATGGGCAATAAATGCCGGCCTCGCCAGCGACGCCCACATCCCGTGAACGAATAAAAAAATAATCATCTTTTGATGAGTATAATATCTGTATTGCAAGAAATGCAACATTCGACTTTGTATATGAATCCTCCCATAAACTGTGACTCAGTCGCCAAGGACCTCACTTAATTAATTGGTTTTCTGGGGCATGCTTTCTTATTTTTCCTCTTAAGTGGAACTCTGCTAAAACAGTGTGAAAAAACCCTACCTTATGTCTCTTTAGCATTAGCTAGGGCAGGCAAACTAAACAGACTCTCCGTTGTTATTGAAGATACCAAATTCACTTTAGCCACGTGAGACCATGATATTCCAAGTGTGGTATATTTCCTATCTGGGGTAAGAACCCTGCACCTTGCGAAAACATAGAGGACATCACATTCTAGCCTGATAATGCCCTTATCCAGTGACCATTTGTGCACTTTCTAACATGGGTCACTGGATAGTGATCATAAACAGGAACGCTGCTCTGGCTGAGATCAGCTAATTTAGATTATGGCTCAATACCGCACTAGCCAACGTATTCATTCAGCGTTGGGGAAGATTGCTTTGTTTGTTATTTGTAGCCAAATTTTTGCTTCATTGTAAATGCATTGACTATTTTGCTAGAAATAACAAAGAAGTGAAATCTTCTTAAGGGGATACTGGCGTTCTTTTTAAAGAAAATAACCAGCAGGACTCTTCAAGGCAAGGTTCAATTACTGATACCCGTAACATTCTTCAATATACGTGAAGCGGCACTTAAAGCAGACACAGATACTATGGACAGCAGTTTATAACTGGCAAAACTGTGTTTTACAAACTAATAGAGTTCGGTCATAAATCCGTTTCTTACAACAGATACTAATGCTATTTTAATCACTTAGCATTCATTGTAGCTACAGCTGATACTCTAGTCTTTTTTATGTATATAAACAACATGGCCCCAAAATTCCTCAACACCGAAAACGATTAATTAATGCATTCCAGTTGAGCAGGTGAGAAATTTAGGTTGGATCCAGCCACGCAAGTCTTCGTCCCTTTTTATTGATTGCCACATTACACCAAAAGTAAGGATGAACACTTCCTGCATCCTTCCCCTTCTGTGCGGGATATAAGTGATAGAGACAGGACTGAGATGGTGACATTATCTATGCAAAATTGTACCAGCCGCACCTTAGTTATTCCCGACACAATATGTGCCTTCAGCAGTCGTACATTGTGACGGGGGAACTGAGGTAGAACTGGCAAGATTCTGGCAGAAATGGGGCCCAAAACAACTTAAAAGATTATTTTCCCTGTGTTAGGAAAGCAGCAAATTTGAACTGACAAGATTTTATTTCATTTCGGAAGTACTTTGGCCAGCATAGCCAGCCTTCTTATGCTGTGACAATGTGCCTCTGTGAAATCTCTCCCCGCTTTCTGCTGCTGTGGCAGATGCTGCAATAATGCCCAAAATACCATGGGTGCCTGCCAGGATCATGCTAATGTTAAACTTGTATAGAACCTTGGTTAAACCACACTTGGAGTACTGTGCATAGTTCTGGTCTCCATATTATAAAAAGGATATGGAGACACTGGAGAAGGTGCAAATAAGATTTACACGGCTGATACCAAAACTGAGAAGCTATACCTATCAGGAAAGATTGAACGGGCTGTGGCTGTATTCTCTGGAAAAGAGAAGGCTGAGGGGTGACCTGATAGAGGCCTTTAAGATTATGAAATGGTTTGATGGGGTAGACGTAGAGAAGATGTTTCCACTTGTGGGGGAGACCAGAACTAGAGCCATAAATGTAAGATAGTCTTTAATAAATCCAATAGGGAATTCAGGAGAAACTTCTTTACCCAGAAAGTGGTTAGAATGTGGAGCTCGCTAGCACAAGGAGTAGTTGAGGCGTATAGCATCGATGGATTTAAAGGAAAAATAGATAAACGCTTGAGAGAGAAAGGAATAGAAGGTTATTCTGATAGGGTTAGATGAAGTAGGGTGGAAGGAGGCGCACGTGGAGAATAAACATCGGCATAGATCAGTTGGACCGCATGACCTGTTTTTGTGCTGTACATTCTATGTAATTCTATTCAATTAGGCTCACGGCAGGATTTTGGAGGGGGTCGGGATGCATTCATGGGGCAGGCAGAAGTTCCCAAGAGATTGAGCAAAATTAAAAATAATTATTAATCATTAACAAGAATTGAAAAAACAAGCAAAGTTGAAACGTAATTTCACAATATTCAAAAGCCGTGCAGTATTGAGAATTTCTGTATTGACACTGCTGGTAGGAGAATATGCCAAGACATATTCTGTCCATCACCTAGATTGGAAACTTTTATCTCTTCAACGTCCTTGTCTCCAACGCCAAAACCCTTATCCATGCTTACGTTACTTGAATATTTTACTTCTTTAACACCCTCCTTGCCAGCCCCCTGAGCTTCTCCGCATACAAACACCAACTTGTCTAAAACTCCACTGCCTGTCTCCTGCCGCACAATAGTCTCACTAATCCATCAATCCTATTATTGCTGACTTGCACTGGCTCTTTGTCGCCCAATGCACTGAATTCAAAATTTTTCTTCTCATTTACAAATGCCATCATGGTCTTATCCCACCCTACATCTGCAACTTCCTCGAGTCCTACATCCCAACCTATACACTGTAGACCACTGACTCTGTGTTCCTGAAGTTCCTAACTTGATGGCAGAGCTTTCAGCCACCTTGGACCTTCTGGAACCTCTTCACCTTGCTACTTCTCTCTTGTCTTTAAAATCTTCACAAAAACTTTTTGTCTATGTCTTTAGTCAACTCACCTAAATTTTCTAACATACTATTTGCCTTTCTCCTATAAGGATTTTGAGATTTAAGTTACATTAAGGGTGCTATACAAATGCAGTTGTTGCTGTTTCCTCAAGAATGGAACAGATTAGTTTATGAACTGATAGTTACTTTCTTTCCTACAGTGGAAGTAGTAGTGAAGACAAGCCCACCCACATTGGTGCATGTTGTTCCTGAATCTACAGCTAGACAGGTGGCTTCAGTATTTGCAACAGAAATTTCAGGTAAGATCTAATTGCACAGCTTACATTTTAGACACCTTTTTTGTCATAAACAGACTTATAGGTACGTAAATTGGTAAGAGTAGCAAGGGATTATCAATGGCAGATTCATATTTTGAACTGAAAAGGACTCATAAATTAAGAATTTTCATGTGAAGCAATACATTTCCATAGGGTTTTTCTTCTGGAAATTGTAAAAAAAATGGTACAGGAAAGTATTTGTTTTATGTACTGCAAAAAAAACATATGAGTTGTAGTCACTGGGCTATGTGGTTTGAAAATCAACCTCAACTACACCTTGAATACAAAATAATCAGTCAGTCATTAACAATGATGTAAAAATATAGATATAACTGGCACATGAAACAACCTATTTTCTCCACTCCACTCCTATCGGCGCAGGTACCCCGGTGCACGTCAACCCAATATTTAGAGTCCGGAACTCTCGTCTCTGCTCACTGGGGTTGTTCGGAGTGGAGCTTGAACCCACAACATTCCGACACAGAGGCGGGAATGCTATCCTGAACCAAAGCTCCCTTTAAAGGATATTTAATCAAATTAATTATATAATTGCAAGACTAGCATCAACACCCAGAACAATTTTATGATCTGGAATGCACTGCCTGAAAGGGTGGTGGAAGCAGATTCAATAATAACTTTCAAAAGGGAATTGGATAAATACTTGAAGGGAAAAAATTTACAGTTATGGGGAAAGAGCGGGGGAGTGGGACTAATTGGATAGCTCTATTAAAGAGCCGGCACAGGCACGATGGGCTGAATGGCCTCCTTCTGTGCTGTATCACAGTATGATACTATGATACTATGAATGTTCAAGATGTCACCCTTGGCTCAGTGGTAGCACTCTTGCCTCTGAGTCAGGAGGTTGTGGGTTCAAGTCCCACTCCAGAGAATTGAGTACTTAATCCAGGCTGACACTTCAGTGGATTATTGAGGGAGCCCTGTACTGTTGGAGGTGCCATCTTTTGGATGAGACATTAAACCACGCTCTCAGGTGGACATAAAAGATGCCATGGTACTATTCAAAGAAGAATAAGGGAGTTCTCCCCAGTGTCCTGGACAATATCCCTCAACCAACATCATTAAGACAGATTATCTGGTCATTCTCTCGTTGCTGTCTGTTGGACGATGCTGTGCGAAATAGCATGCCGCCTTTCCTACATTGCAACTGTGAATTACACTTCAAAAAGTACTTCATTGGCTGTAATGCGCTTTGGGATATCCTGAGGTCATGAAAAGTGCTATATAAATGCAAGTTATTTCTTTCTTTCAATGTACAAAACCCTTTGAATGCTGTTAAAGTGTACATTTCTTGCTGCATTTGTTTTTAGAGTAATGCAGCAGTTGAAGATGATATAGAATGAAATATAAGTATAAACTCCAAAAAAATGAATGACTGTGCAAATTCTGATATATCTCTAATAATTACAAACAGTTTTAACTTGAATCTTTACATAGTAATGACTTACTGGGGATAAGTTCACAAATTTGATTTTTTTTTAGCTTTCCCTGGAGTATTCCTTTAAGCCCTACGGATATTTTCTGACAGGTGGGATCAGTTCTGTCAGTGCAGGTCGTGCGTATGAAGGCTGGGAGATTTACACACAGGAGCTTTATTTGAATATTAAAATGTATTTTAATAGCAGTAAATGAGCACCACTGTCTACTGCTGTCAGCTGCTTCCAGGCTAACACTACGTTATCAGCCAATGTACTGCTTGAAGGTATGTCAAACACATATTTAAAAAGGGAGATAGAACAAGTGCAGGGAATTATAGACCAGTTAGCTTAACGTCGGTGATAGGAAAGATAATGGTCTCTTTACTCAGATGTATAGAAAAACATCTAAAAACTGAAAATATAAGAGTAGGTGGCATGGATTTCAGAAGGGAAAGTCATGCTTGACCAACCATATTGAATTCTTTGAAGAAGTAACAGAAAGAGTAGACAAGGGTAATGTAGTAGATGTAATATATTTGGACTTTCCAAAGGCTTTCGATAAGGTATCACATAGTAAACTCATGATTAAGGTCACAGCATATGGAGTATGGGGACAGGTAGCAGAATGGAGAGCAAGCTGGCTACAAAATGGAAAACAGAGAGTAGGGATTACCATTAGCTACTCATACTGGCAAAAGGTGGGAAGTGGTGTTCCACAGGGATCGGTGCTGGGACTACTGTTGTTCACAATTTACATTAATGATTTGGAATCAGGAGTCAGATGTACAAATTCTAAATTTGCGGACAACATCAAATTGGGGGGTATAGTAAATACAAAGGAAGAATGTGACAAAATACAGAAAGACATGAATAAACTTGCAGAATGGGTGTGTAATTGGCAAATTATTTTTAACGTAGATAAGTGTGAGGTGGTGCATTTTGGTAGGAAGAATAAGGAAGCCATATACTTGGATAATATGAGACTAAATGGGGTAGAGGAGCAAAGGGATCTCGGGATACGGATACACAAATCACTAAAAGTAGCGACGCAGGTTAATAAGGCCATTAAAGAAAAGCAAACCAAGCATTGGGTTCATTTCTAGAGGGATAGAATTGAAAAGCAGAGAAGTTATGTTAAACTTATACAGAACCTTGGTTAGACCACACTTGGAATACTGTGAACAGTTCTGGTGTCCATATTATAAAAAGGATATAGAGGCATTGGAGAGGGTGCAAAAAAGATTCATAAAGATATCCTCTTGGTTCTGGTATCATCCTTATCAGGAAAGGCTGAACAAGCTGGGGGTCTTTTCTCTAGAGAAGAGAAGGTTGAGGGGTGACCTGATAGAGATCTTTAAGTTAATGAAAGGGTTTGATAGAATAGACGTAGAGAAAATATTTCCACTTGTGGGAGTGTCCAAAACTATAGATCATAAATATAAGAAAATCTCTAATAAATCTAATAGGCAATTCAGGAGAAACTTCTTTACCCAAAGAGTGGTAAGAATGTGGAATGCGCCACCACAAGGAGTAGTTGAAGCAAATAGCATAGATGCATTTAAGGGGAAGCTAGATAAGCACATGAGGAAGAAAGAAATAGAAAGCTATGCTGATAGGGTTAGATGAAGAGGGGTAGGAAGTGGCTCATGTGGAACATAAATGCCGGCTCAGACAAGTTGGCCTGTTTCTGCACTGTAGACTGTCTGTAACTATGTATCTATGACTGATGTGATGGTCAGCATGGCTACACAGCACTGCTGCATTTCCTAAAATATAGAGGGTCATGGATGCGAGACCATCTCAACCACAGGTTCCTCCTGCCCCTCTGCCATCAACTGTGCAACACGATTCACCTTGGTGCTCTTCAAACTCAATAATTGCATCCGCAAGATGTTTGTAACTGTTTTAGTGCTTATCATGTCTAGGCCCTCTTCCTTGGATCGGTTCCTTTAAATTAGGTGAGTACATAAGAATATAAGAACATAAGAAATAGAAGCAGGAGTAGGCCAATCGGCCCCTCGAGCCTGCTCCGCCATTCAATAAGATCATGGCTGATCTGATCCTAACCTCAAATCTAAATTCATGCCCAATTTCCTGCCCGCTCCCCGTAACCCCTAATTCCCTTTACTTCTAGGAAACTGTCTATTTCTGTTTTAAATTTATTTAATGATGTAGCTTCCACAGCTTCCTGGGGCAGCAAATTCCACGGACCTACTACCCTCTGAGTGAAAAAGTTTCTCCTCATCTCAGTTTTGAAAGAGCAGCCCCTTATTCTAAGATTATGCCCCCTCGTTCTAGTTTCACCCATCCTTGGGAACATCCTTACCGCATCCACCCGATCAAGCCCCTTCACAATCTTATATGTTTCAATAAGATCGCCTCTCATTCTTCTGAACTCCAATGAGTAGAGTCCCAATCTACTCAACCTCTCCTCATATGTCCGCCCCCTCATCCCCGGGATTAACCGAGTGAACCTTCTTTGTACTGCCTCGAGAGCAAGTATGTCTTTTCATAAGTATGGACACCAAAACTGTATGCAGTATTCCAGGTGCGGTCTCACTAATACCTTATATAACTGCAGCAATACCTCCCTGTTTTTATATTCTATCCCCCTAGCAATAAAAGCCAACATTCCGTTGGCCTTCTTGATCACCTGCTGCACCTGCATACTAACTTTTTGATTTTCTTGCACTAGGACCCCCAGATCCCTTTGTACTGCAGTACTTTCTAGTTTCTCGCCATTAAGATAATAACTTGCTCTCTGATTTTTCCTGCCAAAGTGCATAACCTCACATTTTCCAATATTGTATTGCATCTGCCAAATCTCCGCCCACTCACCCAGCCTGTCTATATCCCCTTGTAGGTTTTTTATGTCCTCCTCACTCTCTACTTTCCCTCCCATCTTTGTACTTTTTATCATCTGCAAACTTTGATACGTTACACTCGGTCCCCTCCTCCAAATCGTTAATATAGATTGTAAAGAGTTGGGGACCCAGCACCGACCCCTGCGGAACACCACTGGCTACTGGTTGCCAGTCCGGGAATGAACCATTTATCCCAACTTTCTGCTTCCTGTTAGATAACCAATCCTCCACCCATGCCAGAATATTACCTCAATCCAGTGATTCTTTATCTTGAGCAATAATCTTTTATGTGGCACCTTGTCGAATGCCTTCTGGAAGTCTAAATACACTACGTCCACTGGTTCCCCGTTATCCACCCTGTACGTTATGTCCTCAAAGAACTCAAGCAAGTTTGTCAGACATGACTTCCCCTTCGTAAAGCCATGCTGACTTTGTCCTATTAAATTATGTTTATCCAAATGTTCCGCTACTGTCTCCTTAATAATAGACTCCAAAATTTTACCCACCACAGATGTTAGGATAACTGGTCTATAATTTCCAGCCTTCTGCCTACTACCCTTTTTAAATAAGGGTGTTACATTAGCAGTTTTCCAATCTGCCGGGACCTTTGCCAAGTCCAGAGAATTTTGGAAAATTATTACCAAAGCATCCACAATCCCTACTGCCACTTCCCTCAAGACCCTAGGATGTAAGCCATCAGGTCCAGGGGATTTATCCGCCTTGAGTCCCATTAATTTACTGAGTACCAATTCCTTAGTGATTTTAATCGTATTTAGCTCCTCCCCCCCTCGAGTCCCCTGTTTATCCAGTGTTGGGATATTCTTAGTGTCCTCTACCGTAAAGACTGAAACAAAATATTTGTTCAGCATTTTTGCCATCTCCATGTTTCCCACCATTAATTTCCCGGTCTCATCCTCTAAGGGACCTACGTTTGCCTTAGCCACCCTTTTTCTTTTTATATAACTATAGAAACTCTTGCTATCTGTTTTTATATTTTTTGCTAATTTATTTTCATAATCTATCTTCCCTTTCTTAATCAATCCTTTAGTTACTTTTTGCTGTCTTTTGAAGACTTCCCAATCTTCTATCCTCCCACTAAGTCCTTGTTTTTAGTTGGATACTATCCTTAATTTCTTTACTTCGCCACGGATGGCTGTCATTTCTTTTACACCCTTTTTTCCTCAGTGGAATATTTTTTTTTTGAAAGTTGTAAAATAACTCCTTGAATGAACACCACTGCTCATGTACCGTCTTACCCTTTAATCTATTTTCCCAGTCCACTTTAATCAATTCCGCTCTCATACCGTCATAGTCTCCTTTATTCAAGCTCAGTACGCTTGTTTGAGAACCAACCTTCTCACCCTCTAATTGGATATGGAATGTAACCATGTTATGGTCACTCATTCCAAGTGGATCCTTAACTAGGACATTATTAATTAATCCTGGCTCATTACACAGGACCAGGTCCAAGGTTGCTTGCCCCCTTATAGGATCAGTTACATACTGCTCAAGAAATCCATCCCTAATACACTCAATAAACTCTTCCTCAAGGCTGCCCTGCCCAATTTGATTTGTCCAGTTAATATGATAGTTAAAATCCCCCATAATTATAGCTGTTCCCTTATTACATGGCCCAACTATTTCCTGATTAATACTTCTTCCAGCAGAGTTGCAACTATTAGGAGGCCTATATACTACGCCCACGAGTGTTTTTTTCCCCTTATTATTCCTTATCTCTACCCAAACTGTTTCATTATCCTGATCCTTTGTCCCAATATCATTTCTCTGTATTACAGTGATTCCGTCCTTTATTAACATAGCCACCCCACCTCCCCTTCCTTCCTGCCTGTCCTTCCTGATTGTTAAATACCCTGGCATATTTAATTCCCAGTCGTTGTCACCCTGCAGCCATGTTTCTGTAATGGCCACAAGATCATACCCATACGTAGTTATTTGTGCCGTTAAGTCGTCCATTTTGTTCCGAATGCTACGTGCATTCAGATAAAGAACTTTCAAATATGTTCTGTGATACATAGTTCCTGCTTTTTCCTTTTTTAACACTTTACCTTTTACTCCATACCTTCTGTCCCTTCCTGACACGCTTTCCTCTGTCTCCCTGCTCAGGTTCCCAACCCCCTGCCACAGCTTTGATGCTGAGTTAATCGCCTTACGCCTTCTAGTTTTTATTTTATCTGTCGTGCCTAAAGTACACTTTCTTTCTGCTGCTCTACGCTTTTCCTTTTCACTTGTTCTTGAACAACTGTTTGGACTATTTGTATTGTAGATTTCCCTTGGATCGTCCCCTCTCTTGCTGCTCTCAACTTTATTCCCTTCTGACTCCCTGCTCAGGTTCCCATCCCCCTGCCACTCTAGTTTAAACCTTCCCCAACAGCACTAGCAAACACCCCCGCGAGGACATTGGTCCCGGTCCTGCTTGGGTGTAACCTGTCCCGCTTGTACAGGTCCCACCTTCCTCAGAACCGGTCCCAATGTCCCAGGAATCTAAATCCCTCCCTCCTACATCCTGTCTATTCTCCTGTTCCTATACTCACTAGCACGTGGCACCGGTAGTAATCCTGAGATCACTACCTTTGAAGTCCTGGGATGTTGGAATTTGAAGGAGCAGAGCTAGCGATAGACATGTGCTCACCCTGCAGCCATCCTGGGTGCCATTAACTGGTCATGCAGCAGCCAGTTAAGTTAGATGAGTATAATTTGCTTTGTGAAGCCCACTTATGATGTTAGTGGGCCAGGACTTTCAGTTGTAAGTTACAGCTTGATTGCTTGGCTTGCTGGAGTATGGGCATACCTGGTAATGAATGAAACGGATATAAGAATGTTTGAGGGCTTGACACGGGCCAACAGTAAATGCGAAGCAGGCCGACAGGCTATACTTTGCTGCATGCATATTTGGATCGTATACCTGGTAAATAGTACTGTTCTGTCGCCATATTTTGGCAGCTTCCTTAAGGTGTACCATCTTCCTTATCTGTTCCTAGATCCTGCGGGTACTTTCCACTGGATTGACCCAGGCCACTATCTCCTATCAGGCATGTTTCACTGCTGTCATCTGGGGATGATACCCTGGAGTGCCAAACAGAGCAACTCTCCTTGCATTCATCCACCCATGCAGCAGCATCTTCACTTCAGCCACCAAGCAGGATTCAGGTGCTGGCTGCTCCATTACTTGCCCACATGCTCTATTTTCTGTCTTAACATTTGTTTTGTCATTCAGTGGTTTTTGCTAGCCATTTCTTTTGCTCCATTCAGCCTTTGGAAAAACTGCCAACAATTTTTGTCCCCACATCCCCACACACTTAACTATCTACACCCCTTTAAATCTTGACCGCTGCCCGTTAAGTGCTGCTGATACACAAGATGTTGCACCCTCTTCCGCTTTAATAAGCTCCCAGCACAAGACTCAATTCATTTTAGGAGCTCTCCTTGAATATTAAATGAGGGCGACCACTAACGATCTTATTTACTGTTCTTTTTATGTTCTTTGCTTGACTCATGGTTCATAATTTGCTGCAGCGCAGTCCATTTTTCCTAAAACACTCCTTCTGGAAACAGTACCAGTTGCTTATAAAAGTAACATAATATTTATTGCAGCAGTTTGCCAGCCATTTGTTTACATAACTTATTTTCTCAGTAAACTCATGTCCTTTATCACACTCCAGAAGTATGCCTGAAAATATCACTTCACATTTCCTGTTGAACTTTGAGATGACCCTAGCATACCTGTCTTTGAGTGCCTCCATACGATTTTTCCAATGTTGCTAACTTTTACATGTACTACTACCGTGGTTATCCTCATATTCCCTTGAGATGGGGGGGGCGGTCGAGAGGGCATTGCAATCGGGGACAGGGGAGAGAAGGCTGGGGCAAGAGAGGCCCAAGGTTTCCTTATCTGGCTTGGAGAATCTCCTGGCCCACAAGGAAACCAATACAAAAGTTAAATTAGCTCACGTTTCTGGGCCTCTTCTGGCCCCGCTTCTGTTAGCGGCCAGGCTTCCCCATGCTGACTTGGGATAAAATTGCAGTTGGGCTGCAATGCCGTTATTGGAGCCTGATCTGCTAAAATCAGGGGTTGTAAGTCTTATTGACCCTGAACATTAACCAAAAAATGTCCATCTACGTCGTTAGAAAAGTGGATCTAAGATATAATTTTAACTCCCTGCACCCAACAGGAACGGGAGGTGCTGGGGGATTAAAATAGGGGCAGAGGACTTACTTCCCCATTCATGCCGTTGACCACTATTTTAACTCTTGGGCTTCAGGAGCTCCTCACCATAGGCTGGCGAAAGTTTCATAAATATTCAAAAGTCAGAGTCCAATTATGTAATTTGGACCCCCAACGTGAATTTAACCCCAGGCCATGCGAGTCCCACGCAGTGCCGACCACGCTGTGGAAAGCTGCTGCAAAACGGATCCAGGGCCAGAAAAGGCCCAGGTAAGCAAGATTTTTTAACCTTTAATGGTTTTCTTGTGGGCCAGGAGGAGCAGGAATGCTTTTCTAGGCCCCACAAGGAAACCTTGAGCTTTCCCTGCCTCGAGCTACCCTGGACCACAATCGCCTCCCGATACCACCCTCCACCCCCCCCACCCCATCCCAGCCGATCCACTTAGCTGTCTGTCAGGGACCATTCCATTGGGTCCCAGGTGGTAGCCTGTTGCTGCCCAAAATCCAGCTGCTGCTCGCTGGCCTCCTTTTCATTCCTGCCGCGTTCAGGCTGGAGTCCGTCTTGGGATATCCTGGTAAGGCCCAGCAATTCAAATGGCTTGGGCTTCTCTCCGGTTCTGCCATGCGAGTTTGTCGCTCGCCCAGCCCCTCGCCCCACACTCCGCACTCGCACCCCAAATTAAAATTGAGGTTCTAATTTCCCATAGCGTTGTTGGTAACACCTGCCGTTGCTTTTGCCTGAAGTTAATGTAGTTTTGATTGAAGTAAAGATGTGGAGCATGCTTATAAGAGTTATCAGAAACTTCTGACAGCGTCCTAAATAATGACTAAATAGCAGTAGTAAAGGATAATTTCAACAATGTTACCTCCACAGGAAAACATTTACATCAGGACTGCATCTCCACAAATTTAATGGTAAATATTGTATTTGGTTTATATATTCGTTGCCAACTTTGCTGTTGCAAACTTGCTGTTATTTAAGTCAATCTTTCTGCTTTGTGATCAAAATATTTTTGATGGCAATGCCACTTAAAGTGCATAGTAATTTACAATATTTCATGCATTAAATGAGTAATCTATGCTGTAATACTAAAACAAATTCAATTACAAAATTCTTGTTTCTTGCTTATGAATTGAATTTTATAGAATCATTGTACTTACAACTCTAGTAGCCTGTACTAATTTGTAATGAACTGTTATACAGTTAGTGGTACAGTTGGCTAGCACATTGGTTTTTTGCCACCAAAATGTAGGTTTACCACCAAGGTGTAGGTTTACATCTTGTGTAGACTAAAAGAAAAAGAAGAAAGAAAGACTTGCATTTATTCAAAGGGCTTTGTACATTGAAAGAAAGAAATAACTTGCATTTATAGAGCGCCTTTCAGGACCTCAGGATGTCCCAAAGAGGTTTACAGTGAATGAAATACCGTTGAAGTACAGTCATTGTTGTAATGTAGGAAATGCGACAGCCAATTTGCACACAGCAAGCTCCCACAAACAGCAATGTAATAATGGCCAGATAATCTGTTTTTTTAGTGATGTTGATTGAGGGATATATGTTGGCCAGGGCACAAGGGAGAACTTCCCTGTTCTTCTTCGAAATAGTGCCTTGTATAATGGTCCTCCCAACCCCACATTTAAAGAACATGGGCTGCCACTCCCTCCCAACCCGGTTTCCTATCTCCCTCCCAACGCAGCCTCCAATCCCCCTTCCCAGCCCTCACTTACCTGAGGGCCGCTGCAACGCTAGCAGCAGGTCAGTCTTCGTTTACTTGTGCCATGCCAGCTTGATATTAATGAGGCCCAATGCCCAATATCGTGGGTGTATCCACGATACCTATATATTTACATCCCTGGGTTACGTCACAGCTTGACTAGCTGAGAACTTTGCTTTCTTGTTATTTCCTAGTATTCAGTTCAACAGCTGAACTCCATATTGAGTGGGCTGCTTTCTTGCTAAAACTCCATTTTAAGCACATTTCAAGCAGTTTCCAGGACATTCCCCTATGAATGTTGAGGGCACGCTTCAGGCAATTTATGGGGCACTTTTCCTACCAATTCTGGGGCAGGAGGGATCTGTTCAAGATGGAGGAATTGCACCTCAATTGGACCCCCCTCAATTTGGGGGAAGGGTTTAAACTAATTTGGCAGGGGGGTGGGCACAAGATGAAACATTGGAGAGGAGAAACAAGGTACACAGAGGACTGGGAGGGACAAATGGCTCTAGAATAAAGAAGAGTTCAGAAATAAGAGGGACCAGACAGGGGCAAATGCAAGGCAGACTATTGATGAGCTTGGAGTGCATGTGCGTAAATGCATGTAGGGTGGTAAATAAGATTGGTGAGCTGCAGGCTCAAGTTGCCAAATGGGACTATGATATGGTGGCAATAACAGAGACCTGGCTCAAAGAAGGGGAGGATTGGGTGCTTAGTATTCCTGGCTACACAGTATTCAGGAAAGATAGGTTAGGAAAGAAAGGAGGAGGATGACAGTATTGATCAAAGAAACTATTATAGCACTGGAAAGGGATGATGAGGGGTCAGAGACAGAATCTATTTGGTTAGAATTAAAGAACAATAGAGGAGCTAATACGTTGCTGGGTGTATATACTGTAGGCCACCTAATAGTGGGAAGAAGATAAAGGAGCACATTTGCATAAAATTACGGAAAGATGCAAGAACTATAGAGTAATGATAATGGGGGATTTCAATTCTCCCTATATAGACTGGGACAGTAATAGTATAAAGGGCAAAGAGGGGGAGGAATTCCTGAAATGTGTACAAGAGAACTTTGTGGAAAAGTGTGTTTCCAGCCCAACCAGGAAGAAAACAGTGCTGGATCTAGTTCTGGGGAATGAAATGGGACAGGTGGAGCATGTTTCAGTGGGGGAGCATTTGGGGAACAGTGATCATAATATCATTACGTTTAGAATAGTTATTGAAAAGGACCAGGAACAATCAAATGTGAAAATATTTAACTGGAGGAGGAATAATTTCAGTGAGTTAAAAAAGGATCTTGTCCAGGTGGATTGGAATCAAAAATCGCCAGGCAAAACAGTAATTGAACAATGGGAGGCCTTCTAGGAGGAGTTGGTTTGAGTACAGGGTAGACACATTCCTACGAGGGGGAAAGGAAGGGCATCCAAAGCTAGAGCTCCCTGAATGACTAAAGATATAGAGATTAAAATGAAACAGAAAAAGGAGGCTTATGACGAATGTAAGGTTCATAACACAGTAGAGAACCAGGCTGGATACAGAAAGTACAGAGCAGATCTAAAAGAGGGGCAAAGAGAGAGTATGAGACTAGATTAGCAGCTAACATAAAAGGGAACCCAAAACAATTTTAGAAACATGTAAATAGTAAGAGAATAGTCAAAGGAAGGGTGGGACTGATTAGGAACAAAAAAGGAGATCTTCTTGTGGAGGCAGACAGCATGGCTGAGGTACTGAATGAATACTTCACATCCATCTTCACTAGAGAAGAGGATGCTGCCATTGTAGCAGTAAAGGTAGTAGCGATATTGGATAGGATTAAAATAGATAAAGAGCAGATACTTAAAAGATTGGCAGTACTCAAAGTAGAAAAGTCACCCGGTGCAGATCGGATATATCCTAGGTTACTGAGGGAAGTAAGGGTGGAAATTGCGGAGGCTTTGGCCACAATCTTCCAATCCTCCTTAGATATGGGGACATTGCCGGAGGACTGGGGGATTGCAAATGTTATATCCCTGTTTAAAAAGGGGAGAGGGATAAACCGGACATTTATCAGCCAGTCAGCCTGACGTCGGTGGTGGGGAAATTTTTAGAGACAATAATCCGGAACAAAATTATTTGGCACTTGGAAAAGTTGGATTAATAATTGAAAGTCAACACAGATTTGTTAAAGGAAAATCGTGTTTGACTAACTTGATTGAGTTCATTGATGAAATAATGGAGAGGGGTGATGAGGGTAGTGCTGTTGATTTTGTGTTTATGGACTTTCAAAAGGCATTTGATAAAATACCACATAATAGACTTGTTAGCAAAATTAGAGCCCAAGGGATTAATGGGACAGTGGCAGCATGGATACAAAGTTGGCTAAGGGATAGAAAGCGGAGAGTAGTGGTGAACGGTTGTTTTTCAGACTGGAGTGAAGTATACAGTGGTGTTCCCCATGGGTCAGTATTAGGACCATTGCTCTTTTTGATATATATTAATGACCCTGACTTGGGTATAGAGGGTTTAATTTCAAAGTTTGCAGATGACACAAAACTCGGAAATGTAGTAAACAATGTGGAGGATAGTAACAGACTTCAGGAGGATATAAACAGACTGGTGAAATGGGCAGACATATGGCAGATGAAATTTAATGCAGAGAAGTGTGAAGTGATGCATTTTGATAGGATGAATGAGGAGAGGCAATATAAACTAAATGATACAATGTTAAAGGGGGTACAGGAACAGAGAGCCCTGGGGGTGCACATATAAAAATCTTTGCAGATGGCAGGACAAGTTGAGTAGGCTGTTAAAAAAGCATATGGGATCCTGGGCTTTATTGATTGTGGCATAGAGTACAAAAGCAAGGAAGTTATGCTAAACCTTTATAAAACACTGGTTAGGCCTCAGCTGGAGTATTGTGTTCAATTCTGGGCACCACACTTTAAGAAGGGTGTTAAGGCGTTAGAGAGGGTGCAGAAGAGATTTACTAGAATGATACCAGGGATGAGGGACTTCAGTTACGTGGAAAGACTGGAGAAGCTGGGGTTGTTCTCCTTAGAACAGAGAAGGTTAAAGGGAGATTTGATAGAGGTGTACAAGATCATGAACCGTTTTGATAGAGTAAATAAGGAGAAACTGATTCCAGTGGCAGAAGGATTGGTAACCAGAGACACAGATTTAAGGTGATGGGCAAAAGAGCCAGAGGCGACATGAGGAAACATTTTTTGACTCAACGAGTTGTAATGATCTAAAATGCACTGCCAGAAAGGGCAGTGGAAGCAGATTCAGTAGTAACTTTAAAAAGAGAATTGGATAAATACTTGAAGGGAAAAAATTTACAGGGCTATGGGGAAAGAGATGGGGAATGGGACTAATTGGATAGCTCCTTCAAAGAGCTGGCATAGGCACGATGGGCAGAATGGCCTCCTCCTGTGCTTTACCTACAATGATACTTAGGTCTGAATCCAGCCCAGACTGGTAGGATGAAAGTTTTCCTATATCTTCTGTCTATACGAGTCCTACATAAAGAGAGTTTGAGCAGTCTCAACACAATTTCTAGTGGGCACAAAACTGCCATTAGTTTAGCAGTCTCACTCTGAGAAGTCAGAAGGATGGCTAGAGTGGGAAATGGAAATATCACACTGGTATAGCAGAGATTGCTGTTATGAGGTTAGAGTTAAAGAACATTCTACATCTAACCCATGTTATACCTGAATGGGAGTGCTTATGCTAATAATGGCTGTCTGAAACAGCTCTTAAAGATGTCAGATCTTGATGAGTGCAAAAGTTTATTCTTGGAGAAAGTACTGGGTGTAAGATTAAAAGTACAACATGTAAAGGGAAACTGTGTAGTTGTTGTCCTTACGTAAAAACCTGCTTTGTGAATATTTTTAGTTTCCTAGGGTTAAGTTTCAAGCTCATAGCACGATTAAATCTGAAAGCTGAAGTGCATTTGCATGATACCACCTAATGAACCCTAACAAATCTACAGGAGGAAACTAATCCCATTACTGTTCAATCTCATACTGAGCTATGCAAACACACTGCAGCAGCATGCTGGGAATCAGAAAACACTTTCTTAATGAAACAAAAAAAGGGGCTTGTCAGGAACACTCTAAAGAAAAAGAAGAAAAAAATAAACGGCATAAAAAGAATGAGGTGACCCATAAAGGAGCAGGATGGAGGAAGCCCCTGTTGAGATATGGCGCTGTGATGTCTGCAGTAGCCAGCTCGCAGTCCAGAATTTAATTTTCTGGAAAGAAAACAATTGCACTTGGTTATATTAAGAAGGATCCAACATTTGAAGTTGATGCAGATCAGATCTTATTGTTATTGTATTCTTATTTTTTCTTTTTTTTCCTTTGTAATCACACCCCCTATGCCATAATGTGACATTTATTTAAAGAATTCTCTTTACACTATTTCTGCAGACTGAGTTTCCTGTTTAAAACCATCCTCCCGTGCTAATAGTGCACTGAATGGAACTTTCGGCAGGGGTGTAAAATGGGCACTGTCGGATCAGCCACCCTTACACACTCTGCCCTGATTTTCCGGGATGTATAACAGGCAGTCGATCTGACATCAGCCATTTTATGTCGCCTCCAAAGTTAAAAATTCTGGCCGCTGTCTTTTGACCTCTGGAGATAGGATTAGAATGCAGACCAAACTTTAAGTAAAAGTTTTTTTTCTCTGCTGGGAGTAAATATGAAAATGACCCATATGGAATCTGCATGGGAAGCCTTTAGCCTATTCCTGCTGGGCAGCACAAAAAACTGGTCATAATTTACCACAAAGTAGCATTAAATTGGCAGACTCACTCAAGAGAAAATAACTTGTCTCAAAAATGAAAAAATATACACTCAAATGCTATTCTGATGTGTGCAGCTGGGCAAAGTGAGGGAGCTTTTTTGTGAATCTGTCTAATGCTATACCTGCCCTGGAATAATTTGATGCTCACATTGGGGATAAAAAGTAGAAAAATGGCCTGAACTAATATCACTCATCTTAACGAGCACAAACAAATTCATCAAAAATTATCAAGAAAAGAATTTAATTTTTTGTTCTGAGGAACTTGAGAACTAAAGAATTTGATTATATGTAGTTACTGGGAATTTCAGTGAGGTGCTATGTCTTAACCCTGTTTTAAATATTACAATGTGTTTGTAATATTTATGCAAGTTAATCAGGATAAAAGGACAATATCAGTAGTTGAATTGAAAAGCAATGCATGATCAGGAATTCTTACTCACAAATCAAAATGATTAGTTTGGAATATTACATTTGCAAGTCTGCCATTTTTTTAATATAAAAGGTGATTTTTAAGAATTTTAAAAGTTTTTATGAAAAGGTCATTCTTTTAAAGCTGAAAATGTTGGTATCCTAAGATAATCTTTGGCTCTCCGATGGCAAATGAATAAATGCATAGAATGATCTGGAATGAGCCACATAGACATGAAAATTCCATGTGCACTGACCTATGTTGAGTTGGCCGATCTCAGCCAGGGCAGTGGTGGGGTACTAGAATTCACTTTAGTGTCTCTGGCTTAGGGAGAGGAAAATGCACCGGAGTTCTTGATCATCACCATTGCTGCAAAATGTATATTTATAAGCATAAGGTTAAGAGAGGATCAGGCCCCCAACATTGAATGAACAGCTGTCACTAGGGTCCCGATTTTAAATGGAGGGTGGGTATGGTGCGTGCGAGCTCCGACGTGGGAAGTCTGCGGACGTGGAGGCCCGGCCGATCTTAACGGATGGGCCTCATATCCATAAATTTTCTCGGTGATCCGTCCGAACACGGCCAGATCCATGACCAGGTGGGAGCGGGAATTCGGCGGCAAGAGGTCATCCTCCGGCGAGCTGGCACCTGCAGTATCCGTTCCCCCCACTCTGGCTCCTGCGCACTTGTGCCCAATATCTCACCACGTGCAGATCCCTTCTCTATCCTAGCCTCTAATCTATGTGCAGTGTCAGTATCTGAGCTGATGGCTGCGGGTGTAAGATCGAGTGACGGTGGGTCTGCATCACCACTGTCATTTTCCTCTGCCTCCTCTGACTGGGCCGGTTCCAGTTCATGGGTATATGAAATGACGAAGGGACTTGGGTTGAGTTGTGGTGAGGGGAGAGGACAAAGTAAGACACGTGCACTCACACCATCTGCAGCACATGAGTCAGAAAAGATTGTTGGATGAGGGAGAAGTGGGGAGCGAGAAGGAGGATTAGGTATGCAGAGACCCTCATCATCGATACCTCCAGCACCGCCAGTGGCTCCGGCCGCAGCGACGGCCCACTCAATGATCGACAGCACTGTCTCCCTCATGGGGGTGAGGACGTGTAGGCGTGTCCGTCCTCCCCCAGGTCTTTCTTGCTGCCTGTTGTTATGTGCCACCTTCTCCTGCAAGAAAGAGGGAAGTGTGTCAGTGAGTGTCCTGCAAGATGTTTGGGTGATGTGGCTGTCATGGTTGAATAGCTGCCAGTGTGTGTGACCTGTGAGTTGTGGGTGTGTGGCTTGCAAGAGTGGTACTGTGTGTGGGTGAGATGCAGCATCTGATTTGAAGATTTGCGTACTAATGGAAAGAGTTTGTTGGTAGGTGGGTGACGGGGTGGGGTGGGGGGTGGTATGGTGTGTGGAGCGGTGGATGAGGCTAGTGGTGCAGTTGGTAGGATATGCCACTTGACAGTTGAAATCACTCACCTTGACCACTCGTGTCAAATCATTGAACTTCTTCCTGCACTGCATCTATGTGTGTGGTGCGATGCTCCTGGCATTCACCTCGTGTGCCACTTCCTCGCATTGCTTCCTCAGCATGTGTCTGGAGGGCCTCCTGCCCCCTCGCGGATAAAGGATGCCCCTCCATGCGTCCACCTCTTGCACCAAGGCCTCTAACGCGTCGTCCAAGAACCTTGGAGCTTGCTCTCTTGCAGGCCCAGCCATTCTTCAGGATATTCCAGAACAGAGTTAATTGTCACACCAATTCCAGGTCTCCCTGCAACCACAGTGCACCTCCCATTTAAGAGGTCCTGGCTGCCTTTAAGTAGTGCTAGCCACTCCCGATATTGAGGCCCTTTGCTGGTATGTGCAACCAATTAACAGCGCAAGTAGCGCTGGCTGCACGCAGCAATCACTGCAATCACCAGGCAGCACGAATGTTACGTGCTGCCTGCATCTCAATGACTAGGCGTGGGTTAATCGCGAACCGCGATCCCAGCACTGTTTTTGGGGGTTAACCAATTTAACCCCCGTAATGCTTACAGTTCATTCAAAGTCCCTGTTTGCAAAGGGGATTTGTTATTCCATTTGTTGACCAGTTTTGTCAGGAATGGATCCTATATGTAAATTCCCTAATATCCTGATATGAAAATTCAAAACCTCTGGCTGTAACTAAAATATACCCGTAACAATGCAAGGTAAATGCTTACTTGATCTTGTACCATGAAGTACTTTCAGTTTGTTAGAAAGAAAAGAATGCTGAGTGGTAAATTTGTTGATAGCTTGATCTCACTTCACTGGTGCACCCTCCCTTTATATATTTTGTTAGATTTTTAAAAATGAGGTCTGCAGTAATAAAGTTGTTACACACACGAGATTCTTGTCTAGGATGAGACAATTGGTGGCAACAGAATAAGAAAGAAAAGGCTTGTATTAAAATAGCACCTTATGTCATCAGGACAGCTCAAAACCTAGATTAATTGGGACTTATCTCATTTGGTGTTTGTTAGCTGTGCTGTGTGCAGTTTGATTGCTTTATTTGCTGACATAACAGGCATCAGTGTTTAAAAAATTACTCTAGTGTTCAAAGCATGACCTATATCATTTGGTATTTAGTTACAGTCTGATGTACACACTTGTGTTTTATAGGGGCAGAAAGCAACAGGGAGTTGTCTAAGGCCATTTATATAAGCCTATTTTAATCATTTTGATTACCAGCTGCTTTAGCACAGAGAGCACAAAGTGGACATTTTTTTAAAAATCTGCCGTAAAAGTAGATTGAACAGAGTTCGGATTGTTTTATCCAGATTGTATTATTTTGGTAGAGTTGCCAATTTGATATAAAACCAAATTAGCTATCACTGTGGAATCTGGAATTCCCAGTACCTGATTTTTATCTGACAACTGTGATGGAATCTACAAATGTTTCAAGTTTATACTTTAAGTAACATGCTTTGATTTAAAGTCAGGACAGCAGGGATCTGATGAAGTAATACTGAGCATGTCTGAGTAAGCCATCTGTGCTGTTTTTACTGCTAAATGGTCTGCTGCTTTAACATTTTAGTACATTTTATTAACAACATTTTGCACATGTTTACAACTGCAACTGCAATTGACTTAAGGTCGCACTTTATGCAATTGTGTAGTCTGATGGATTATGGTCAACTTTTTGGGGGGGCAAAAGACAGATAATCTTAACCCTTGCTCAGTGAAATAATCTGTCCCAATCAATATTTTAAGAGATAAGAACATAAGAAAGCCTGTAATATGAAAAATTATTCAACCCACCAAGCACATTCCTTCTACAGACCCAATGCCATCAACCAATCATGGACTGACTGCGAATGATACTAAAATAACTGGGTGGTGGCACCACAACTCCAAATTCAATCTTGCCAGTGTCCTCAATGGATTCCTGTCCACAGGGAGGGTGTCCATAACTGTTTCAGTATTTCTGGTCCAATTCCTGTCCTTGTTCTCTCCTTATGCTTGTGGGTAGCCTTGGCCTGTAAGCAGAACACAGTTATGAACATGTTGACCTATCGAGAGCTCTGTGCATGAAACTATTGGGCCCTACATACAATGTGCCATGTAGCTTCTGTGGAATGGAGTTGTATTGCAAAAAGGAAACAATACTGTGTGCTAGCTTCACAGGCAATCTTTGAGGGTGCAGCTTTAGGGAAATTGTATGAAGAAATAATATGGATATATGCAATGGAGCTTACTTATTCTTATCTTGGCATATCTTTTGATAAAGAAAGAAAAAATAATTTGCATGTATATAAGGCTTTCAATGATGTCAAGATGTTTCAAAGTGCTTCAAGGCCATCTTTTACATCCAATCTTTTACATCTGAACAGGCTGACAGGGCTTTGATTTAACAGCTCATCTGAAAGATGGCATCTTCAACAATGCAGTGTTTCTTCACTACTGCACTGAAGTGCCAGCTTAGGTTAGGTGCTCAAATCCTGGAATGGGACTTGAACACACAACCATCTGGAGGTGACAAAGGCATGGATGAGCATTTCGGCAGCAGGTGGGTTGAGGCAGCGGTGGAGATAGGTGATCTTACAGAAGTGGAAGTTGACAGTCTTTCTGATGGAGAGGATTATGGAGTTGGAGGTTTATCTTGGGATCAGATAGTATGCTGAGATTCCAAACGGTCTTGTTCAACCTGAGCCCGTGGCCAGAAGAGGGATGGAATCGGTGGTAAAGGTATGGAGTTTATGGCGGGGGCCAAAGGCGATGGCTTCAATTTCTCCAATGTTTAACTGACAAAAATTGTGGCTCATCCAGCACTGGATGTCAGACAGGCAGCTGGATATCGTCAGGAGACATGTGGAACCATAATGACAATCTCTCCAAAGGGCAGCATGTAAATAAGGAAGAGGAGGGAGCCTAGGATAGATCCTTGGAGGACTCTGGAGGTACTTGTGTGGGAGCAGGAAGAGAAGCCATTGCTGGAGATGCTCTGGCTACTATTGAATAGGTAAGAGAGGAACCAAGCGAGGACAGTCCCACTGAGCTGGATAATGGAGGAATGGTGTTGGAGAGGATGGTGTGATCAACTGTGTCAAAAACTGCAGAGAGGTTGAGAAGCGACGAAGGGGGGATAGTGCACTATGGTCACAGTCACAGATGATGTAATTTGATTAGGGCCGTTTCAGCGCTGTGGCAGTGGCAGAAGCTGGTTTGGAGAGATTGAACATGGAGTTGTGAGAAAAATGGGCGGGGACTTTGGAGAGGAAACAGAGGTTGGAGGTTCGAGGCAGTAGTTTGCAAAGCCAAAGGGGTTGAGGGTGGATTCTTGAGGAGAGGGTTGATGTCGACGGTTTTGTAAGGGAAGGTGGTAAGGTGAGGGAACTACTTACAATGTCAGCAAGCACTGGAGCCGGGAAGGGTAATTTGGTGTTTAGCAGTTTAGTAGGAATGGAGTCAAGAGAGAGCAGGAGGTGAGTCTTATGAACAAGGTGAGCTCAAAGGGAGAGGGAGGGTGTGAGAAGAAGATATGGGTTTCAAAGAAAAACATTTAAAATAGTGGATGTTATGTTAGCTTAGCAAAATATATATGAAAAAACTTCTAACAAACATTTCATCACAGTTTAAAATATTCCTAAATAACTGCTTGTAGCTGAACATAGGTTGATGACTACTGTTTCCTTCAACCTATTTTTGGCAAACATGTTATTTATTCAGGGGTTGCACCAGCCATTAGGAGATCAGTGTCAAATTTCACAGATGGCAGGCTTTACTAAATCTAAGGACAAACATGTTATTACAGAACTTTTGAAAATGAGATGGTTGTTATTTTAATAAAGAATCTCTTGTATATTGGAGAAAACCCTATTATTTAATCATGAGGAATTTTTATAAGGAATGATATTATGCAGACCAACAGGAAAATATTTCCAGCAAAATAACACAATGTAGTTCGATCTGTATTATCAGATTTTTAAAAGCATTTGCCCCTCCTTTCCTGTGTACTGCTTCACTATCTGACTCCTGGTGATGTGAAAGCATGCTTAACCAAATTAATAGGTTGGGGGTGTAATTGGTCTTGAGCGGTAACGCAAAACGGGTGATAGTGAATCGGCATCCCATTTTACACTCCACCCAATTTTCTTTTCCATTGAAACCCAAGATGAATTTCATCCCCGTTATCTCTAGAGTAAACCAGATAACTGAGTCTCCTATATTCCAAAGTTCACAGTTGTTTTAGTTTGAACATTTTTTTTTCTTGTATGTGCAATTTAGGCTTGTCCAAAATTATTCAACAAGCTGTGAGTCCTGAAGAAGCTTGCTGGTTCAGTGATATTCAGTATGTACCATTCATTGTGACCATTAGTTGTATCCCATTGGGCTATTCTTAACCGCTGAGAAAACAATACCATAACAGGTCACTATATGCTGCTAATGGGGACTTGAATAGTTTAGATCTAAATCCAAATTCCCCCATGAAATAGAACAAAAAGCCATGTGTGCAGAGTTTTTCTAGCCTGCCAGAGAACATGGACTCAGCCCCTTATTACAGTGCCAGGGAACATGGACTCATCCCATTATTAGAGTGCCAGGAAACATAGACTCATTCCCTACCACTAGGCCACAAGGGAACTCACTTGCATGTTTCTCCCCACTAGATCATCAGCGAACTGAAATACAACACCTTTTCCTTCCTTCTCAACCTCCAATTCAATTGCTAGGGAAGACAAAGCCACTAGCGCATTCCTTTCGAGTCACTAACACCAGGACTAAAGGCACATCCACTATGCCATCTTTTTATTGAAGTGACAGGCTATGCTGCATTTAATGATTCCAAGATTGGTCTAATATTCAGATTTTTCTAATTATAGCCGAAACCAGATGTACTGAGCTTGGACACAGTGATAGCTTTTATAATTTTTTGAACTACTGCATTTTAATTCACTTACAGTATAATTGACTGGAATAACATTTGTGTTATAATGAAATTATCATTTATTTGTAGTAAAAAATTGAATTTTCAATTGTTTTACTTGTAGAGAGTGATGAAATCCAGCTGACAGATCAATTGAAACCGATGCTTAGATTTATCAAGCTTTTAATCTTTATGCATTAATTGAATTTCTTAATAGCACATTGTTAAAATATGCTAACTAAGAATTAAAACCAACATTCATGAATAATTACACATGTATTGTCTCAGTAGAAGAAGCATACATTTACAGATTGCTCTGGGAGTTGTAGTCCTTGCACATTAACAGCCACATTTTTGAAGAAAATCTGTGCAGCTGAGAAGTTTACATTAATGAAATAATGCCATTAACATTGTAATGTTTGCATCACTATGCAACACAAGTTCAGAACGTCAGACAATAGTATTTTCATCCAATACCTCAGGGTAGCAATGGAACAACATTGCTGCCAACCTTGTCCTATCATACACCTTTGTGTACCTCTGCTGCCAAAGTGCCTCTTTTCTGGTCTGATCACATAACCTAATCTGAATCAACTTGTGGGTATGGAGAAATGTGGACCACTACATCCATTTCACCAGATATCAGCAGCATCATCCAAACAATGCAAACACAGAGCCCATGGGCAGCTATAGGAGGGGGTTTTAAGCTTGGTGCAGTAAAGACATCCAAAGGCTTTCATAATGCCTTGATAATGGAACCATAAATCCTTAACCCTTCAAACCAAATTCCAGCTGCACCAGAATGATGCATTCTGATACATACAAATCAAACACTTCTGACCCAGTCAGATCAACTGGGCTAGTCAGCCAGCTAATCTCAGCGCTGGAAATCTTTCTCCTATCCAGAGTCACAATATCAAACTTGGTTTCTCAGGGATACGTGATGATTACTTCCATGTGTTCAGAAAATACAGTCATGACAAAATTTGCTTGGGGAAGTGATCTTGAATGAACCCTCTCCAATAATGAATTGGAATCCAGTTCATATAGTCTCAAACCAGAGCATAGAGGCTTCAACCAGATTCAGCACACTGCCTTCTGGGTGTCCCCAAGTGCTTCTCCTGGATACAAACTACAACTCAATTCTGGATTCCATGCAAGTAAGAAATTTTCCAAAATCTGGTCCCCATACCTACTGCCAGCAACTTCCAGCATGCCAGCAATTCTCCTTATAGCACAAACAACACCTAAGAGGCATATGTTTCACTTCATCTGAATATAGTAATTTAAAATGCTTTGGTGGTACACACAAAGCCCATCGCACATTGATTCGGCAGGCAAATGCAGAAGAATGTTTTAACATTAGTATTGCTCCCCATAATCGGTCATCAAGGTCATCTGCAAGGCTCTTTGTAAGGCTCACTCATTATCATAATGTATTTTGTATACCAAATGCTATGAATATGATGTGTAACTATGTGTTGTAACTAAAGAACAATTACAATAACAATAATTTTAAAAATTCACTCAGTTGGAAACTGTTCTTTCATCTCTGGACTTGTGATCCTATCAACAAAGACAGCTTGGATGACATTCTATCTCTGGTGACTGTTAAAGCTGCTAACAAATAAATTTGGGCAGTTTCAGTCCAGTTTACAGTGGTCTTGAATATATAGCACCAAACCACTCTCCCAATTTACAGTTAGGTTAAAATATTAGAAACTGACAGAAGATACTTTATATTGTATATGGTAATAAATGTGTACAGTTTAAACCTACAAAATTACTTCAGTCCTTAAAAGTTCCATTCTAACATTCACTTGGTTAACAGTAGAAACAAAGTGCTAATAGCTTTTTCTGTATTAACATGGAAATTAAGTTTTTATTCTTCTATTTTCTTCCACACCCATAGTTATAAATATATGTAACGCTTCACCAAACATTTGTGGTCCAGGACTTTGCATCAATCAGCAGGTTGGATATTTGTGTAACTGTGACTCTGGTTATCAGCTGGATAATCAGCAAACAAAGTGTGTCGGTAAGAAACATTTCATAAATGTTCTTCATAAACTGCAAGAGTAATTTTTAACCCTGAGCTGTTTTGATGGTGTGCAAACTGTGGCAACAGGTTATTTCATTTGGAAAATTTCAATAGTGATCTGAATATATAATTGTAATTATCAGATCATGGGTTTAATACTTTAAATTTACCACTCATTTGCAAAAAAAAAATTTTGTGCATAATTTCAGCTGGCATTGTTGGAAAATATTCCATGTTATTATACAAACATAACTAATCTATGGTAGAAGGACCACTGTGGAATTATTAGTTAATAGAATTATTCTGTTTTCCTCCTGCATAAAGCCTACTGTTTCTCTAAATAAATTTACTCTGTGCGATCAGTTTATGGCAACTTAGCTGCCCTAAAAGTAAATAGTATCATAGTAAGTCCAGCACAGGAGGAGGCCATTCAGCCCATTGTGCCTGTGCCGGCTCTTTGAAAGACCGATCCAATTAGTCCCAGTCCCTTGCTCTTTCCCCATAGCCCTGTAAATTTTTTCCCTTCAAGTATTTATCTAATTCCCTTTTGAAAATTACTATTGAATCTGCTTCCACCACCAATTCCAGATCATTAAAATGCGCTACATAAAAACATGTTCCCTCATGTCGCCTCTGGCTCTTTTGCCGATCACCTTAAGTCTGTGTCCTCTGGCTACCGACCCTTCTGTCCCTGGAAACAGTTTCTCCTTATTTACTCTGTCAAAACCGTTCATGATCTTCAACACCTTTATCAAATCTAGCCTTAACCTTCTCTGTTCTAAGGTGAACAACCCTAGCTTCTCCAGTCTCTCCACACAACTGAAGTCCCTCATCCCTGGTACCATTCTAGTAAATCTCTTCTGCACCCTCTCTAATGCCTTTCTAAAGTGTGGTGCCCAGAATTGAACACAATACTCCAGCTGAGGCCTAACCAGTGTTTTATAAAGGTTTAGCATAACTTCCTTGCTTTTGTACTCTGTGTCGCTATTAATAAAGCCCAGGATCCCATATGCTTTCTTAACAGGCTTCTCAATTTGTCCTGCCATCTTCAAAGATTTGTATATGTGCACCCCCAAGTCTCTCTATTCCTGCACCCCATTCAAAATTGTACCATTTAGTTTATATTGCCTCTCCTCTTTCTTCCTACCAAAATGCATCACTTCACACTTCTCTGCGTTAAATTTAATCTGCCATGTGTCTGCCTATTTCACCAGTCTGTCTTTGTCCTCCTGAAGTCTGTTACTATCCTCCACATTGTTTACCACATTTCTGAGTTTCGTGTGATCTGCAAATTTGAAATTCTACCCTCAATACCCAAGTCCAGGTCATTAATATATATCAAGAAGAGGAATGGTCCCAATATTGACCCCTGGGGAGCACCACTGCATACTTCCTGCTTGTCTGAAAAACAAACGTTCATCACTACTCTCCGCTTTCTATCCCTTAGCCAACTTTGTATCCATGCTGCCACTGTCCCTTTAATCCCATGGGCTTTAATTTTGCTAACAAGTCTATTATGTGGTACTTTATCAAATGCCTTTTGAAAGTCCATGTGCACAACATCAACCGCACTACCCTCATCATTTATTTCATCAAATCCCCATCTTCAATGATGGCGGAGTCCAGCACGTGAGTGCAAAAGACAAAGATGAAGCGTTTGCAACCATCTTCAGCCAGAAGTGCGAGTGGATGATCCATCTCGGCCTCCTCCCGCTAACCCCACCATCACAGAAGCCGGTCTTCAGCCAATTCGATTCACTTCACATGATATCAAGAAATGGCTGAGTGCACTGGATACAGCAAAAGCTATGGGCCCCGACAACATCCCGGCAGTATTGCTGAAGATTTGTGCTCCAGAACTCGCCGCGCCTCTAGCCAAGCTGTTCCAGTACAGCTACAACACTGGCATCTACCCGACAATGCGGAAAATTGGCCAGGTATCTGCTGTCCACAAAAAGCAGGACAAATCCAATCCAGCCAATTACCGCCCCATTAGCCTACTCTCAATCATCAGCAAAGTGATGGAAGGTGTTGTCGACAGTGCTATCAAGTGGCACTTACTCACCAATAACCTGCTCACCGATGCTCAGTTTGGGTTCCGCCAGGACCACTCGGCGCCAGACCTCATTACAGCCTTGGTCCAAACATGGACAAAAGAGCTGAATTCCAGAGGTGAGATGAGAGTGACTGCCCTTGACATCAATGTAGCATTTGACCGAGAATGGCACCAAGGAGCCCTAGTAAAATTGAAGTCAATGGGAATCAGGGGGAAAACTCTCCAGTGGCTGGAGCCATACCTAGCACAAAGGAAGATGGTAGTGGTTGTTGGAGGCCAATCATCTCAGCCCCAGGACATTGCTGCAGGAGTTCCTCAGGGCAACCATCTTCAGCTGCTTCATCAATGACCTTCCCTCCATCATAAGGTCAGAAATGGGGATGTTCGCTGATGATTGCACAGTGTTCAGTTCCATTCGCAACTCCTCAGATAATGAAGCAGTCCGTGCCCGCATGCAGCAAGACCTGGACAACGTCCAGGCTTGGACTGATAAGTGGCAAGTAACATTCGCGCCAGACAAGTGCCAGGCAATGACCATCTGCAACAAGAGAGAGTCTAAGCACCTCCCCTTAAATTCAACGGCATTACCATCGCCAAATCCCCCACCATCAACATCCTGGGGGTCACCATTGACCAGAAACTTAACTGAACCAGCCACATAAATACTGTGGCTATAAGAGCAGGTCAGAGGCTGGGTATCCTGTGGCGAGTGACTCACCTCCTGACTCCCCAAAGCCTTTCCACCATCTACAAGGCACAAGTCAGGAGTGTGATGGAATACTCTCCACTTGCCTGGATGAGTGCAGCTCCAACAATACTCAAGAAGCACGACGCCATCCAGGACAAAGCAGCCTGCCTGATTGGCATCTCATCCACCACCCTAAACCTTCACTCCCTTCACCACCGGCGCACTGTGGCTGCAGTGTGTACCATCCACAGGATGCACTGCAGCAACTCGCCAAGGCTTCTTGGACAGCACCTCCCAAACCCACGACCTCTACCACCTAGAAGGACTAGGGCAGCAGGCTCATGGGAACAACACCACTTGCACATTCCCTTCCAAGTCACACACCATCCCGACTTGGAAATATATCACCGTTCCTTCATCATCGCTGGGTCAAAATCCTGGAACTCCCTACCTAACAGCACTGTGGGAGAACCTTCACCACACGGACTACAGTGGTTCAAGAAGGTGGCTCATCACCACCTTCTCAAGGGCAATTAGGGATGGGCAATAAATACTGGCTTCGCCAATGACGCCCACATCCCATGAACGAATAAAAAAAAAATCAAGTTAGTCAAACATGATTTTCCTTTAACAAATCTGTGCTGACTTTCATTTATTAATTCATACTTTTCCATGTGTCACATTATTTTGTCCTGGATTATTGTGTTTCAAAATTTCTCCACTACCAACGTTAGACCGAGTGGCTTCTAATTGTCGGGTTTATCCCTCTCCTCTTTTTTGAGCAGGGGTCTAACATTTGCAGTCCTCCAGTCCTCAGGCACTGTCCCCATATCTAAGGACCCCTGGGGAACACCACTGTATACTTCCCTCCAGTCTGAAAAACCACCATTCACCACTACTTTGCTTTTTGTCCCCTCGCTAATTTTGTATCCACGCTGTCACTGTCCCTTTAATCCCATGGGCTTTAATTTTGCCAACAAGTTTATTTTGTGGTACTTATAAATTAACCATTTTCGTTATTCACTGATCTTACACAATTCACAACAACAATATATTAAGTGAGGGAATTCATAACATCTATTCTGTATAGACAGTAGATCTGGATGCCTCCAACCCTAATTAACTACCACTATATGATTTTGACTTAATCTTGCCGGTACATTTTCAGATTTTATTAAACTGTGGACTGCAGTGTTTCCTGCAGGAATTAAAGGTAATGGAACCGAGAAATGTTATTAAGAAAAGCACTAAGAGATTTACTCTGCTTCTTGCTGTGTTGTACCAGTCGTGGGAGTGCTTTGCACTAACAGTGCTAAAAAAAACTACAAAAACTTTGCCTTCTCATTCACTTCAATCAGTACAAAGTTTCAGCATTTTTTTTCATCAGAAACTTGATTGGTCATTTGTATGCTAGAGGCCATAAACCATGGCTCATCTTTTATTCAGTTAGGGCATTTTTCAAAATGAGCATTATTCAATAATGGTTCTGGGAATATAACCTTTTCCTCTTTGCACCCTATCACAACACCACCTACTCCCAGCATAATGTCTCTTAGATGCAGAGTAACCAATGTGTCACATTCCAAAACTTAGAAGAACACCTTCTACGATACCATTATGATATTGCCATTTTCTGCGCCACTTAGTCTTAAGCACCTGTCTGAGTTAGACTCAGACTCTCCAATTTAATTGCTATGATTAGGATCTTTAGGATGCAAAGAGAGAGATAAAGCTATCATTCCTTCTGAGATGTCTTCAATTTGGGTAGTAAAAATAAAGCATGTTGAATGTAGTTAACTGCAGTTCGATATACTTCTGCAAAATCTAAATAGAATTGCATATTTGAGAATATTTATAAATTTACATAGGAAGTTATACTGCACCTGTTCTGTTGCATGCAAGTCTGGCTAAATATAACTTTCATGTTTCATAGTGTCATAGTTTCTTCTTTATTAATAAATTGTAACAGTTTGCAACTATATCTGAAACTGATGGTTTTGTTTGACAGATACTGATGAATGCAGGCAAATCCCACAGCTTTGTAGCTATGGACAATGTGAAAATACAATGGGAGGTTATCGATGCATTTGTTCAACAGGATTTGTGCTGAACCAACAAGGCACTGACTGTATAGGTAAAATAAATATAGAAAATCTGTTCTCAATGATGCCATTTTAAAATTATTTTCTGTGGATAAACATGATCAGTGCTGATATCTAATCATATGATTGAGTGAAGATATATGAAGTGCATTATAATAGCTGGCAAGACACTGAATGCAAGCATGAAATACAATAGAGGTTCCTCCAAATGTGTACTAATCAAGGTTCATCTGCTTATTATCATACCATTTTTCATCAACAACAACAACTTGCATTTGTATGGGAACATAGAAACAGGAGTAAGCCAGTCAGCCCCTTGAGCCTGTTCTGCCATTCAATTAGATCATGGCAGATCTGTACCTCTACTCCATTTACCCACCTTTGTTCCATATATGAACATACGAATTAAGAGCTGGAGAAAGCCATTCGGCCCCTCGAGCCTGCTCTGCCATTTGATAAGATCATGGCTGATCTGATTGTGACCTCAACCTTACTTTCCCGTCTACCTACTATAACCTTTGACTCCCCTGTTAATCAGGAATCTATCTAACTCTGCCTCAAAAATATTCAGTGATCCTGCCGCCACCCCTCTCTGGGGAAGGGAGTTCCACAGACTCACGACCCTCTGAGAGAAAAAATTTCTCCTCATCTCCATCTTAAATGGGAGACCCCTTATTTTTAAACTGTGGCCCCTGGTTCAAGTCTCTCCCACAAGGGGAAACATCCTCTCGGCATCTACCCCTTCTAGTCCCCTCAGGATTTTATATGTTTCAATAAGATCACCTCTCATTCTTCTAAACTCCAGTGTATACAAGCCCAACTTGTCCAACTTTTATAAGATAACCCGCTCATCCCAGGAATCAGTCGAGTGAACCTGCTCTGAACCGCCTCCAAAGCAATTATGTCCTTAAATAAGGAGACCAAAACTGCACACAGTATTCTTGATGTGGTCTCACCAATGCCCTGTACAACTGTAGCAAAACATCTCTACTTTTATATCCTATTCCCCTTGCAATAAATGACAACATTCCATTTCCCTTCCTAATCACTTGCTGTACCTGTATAAGGGTATCCCTTGATATCCTTAGCCAACAAAAATCGATTAATCTGAGTCTTCAAAATTTCAATTAATCCTGCATTACCAGCCTTTTGGGAGAGCTAGTTCCAGATTCCATTACCCTTTGTTTAAAAAAATGCTTCCAGATTTCACTCTTATATAGTGCCTTTAACATAGGAAAATGTCCCAAGGCACTTCACAGGAGCATAATCAGACAAAAATTGACAAACGAGCCAAAGAAAGAGATATTAGGAAGAGTGCCTATAAGCTTGGTCAAAGAGGTAGGTTTTAAGGAGGGTCTTAAAGGAGGAGAGAAAGGTTGCGAGGCCATCCAGAGTTGGGGATGCGTAAGAGGCCATGAGTGATTTGAAGACGAGGAATAAGAACTTTAAATTTCAGTCATTGATGGACCGGGAACCAATGTAGGACAGCTAGCACAGGGTTGATGGATGAACGGGACTTGGTGCGGGTTAGGATAATGGGCAGCAAAAATTGCTTACTCCTTTTCCTTGATTCATTATTTACGATCTTGTATTCTTTTTTTGAGAATCATATTCTGTAAAAGCAAAGAATACCTGTGGAATTATCAGAATGCAAACATGTTAAAATATTTTTCATTATTTTTATTTTACTTGTAAAGTAGGTAAATTATGACACTTCTGATTTCTGTGGTTAGTCTCATTTATGATATTTATATGAAACTCTTATAGTGCCTATGCATCACTGGTAAATTTGATTCAACTCCTAAATCTCTGATTTGTAGCCTGTGCTTATAGTTGGCTTTTGTTACAAGAGTTTCCCTTGTGGAACAGACTTCTGGGTGACAGTTATGTAGCCTACAGGAATCCTACGTTAAGTTACTTACTGATTACTGGTAAATTATCTCTTTAGGTTAGTCAACATATGTTCAAACATATTTGTTAGTCAACATATGTTCAACCTTAAAAGAACGTCTATTTTTCTAGGATTTGGATATTAGCTAACAGTGGCATTGGATTACAAATGTGTTATGTACGGGTAGTGTTATTTGGATCTTTGAAACTGCAGCAGAGTCCCATTGGACTCATCTCGTGGTCAGATATTACAAAACTTCTAATCCAAAAAATGAGACAGTGGGTTTCTGTAATCTAACTAATCTGTTGACATTTTAAAATCTGTATATGACAGGAACTATTTTCCAAACAGGACTGCTCCATTTTGTTGCAGTTTTGCATGTGGTCCGAAGAAAAATTTTTACAATTATATTTTTATTGCAACTGTTTCAGTTAGAGTTTATATTACTGGATTTAAGGGGAATCTGATTGTTGATTGGCTGGAAAAGCAAACTATGTAGACAGCAGAAAAACAGTAAGAACAGAAAATGCTGAAAATGCACAACAGATGCATCAACACCTGAAAAGAGAAAAGAGATTACTATTGCAGGTAGACGCCTTTTGTTAGTTTGTCAGAACTGAAAGGAAATACTTGGGATTTCAGTGACTAAAATATAACTGAACCAACATTACTAGTAAAATTACATTGTGTTATATATTACCAGTCAATGACTTTGTTCTCTTTTTCTGTGATTGAATCCACTTGCCAATGACATCTTACCATTTGGATCTGAAGATAAAAATGAGTGTGAAGAGGATCCTTGTGAGGGAAATGGCCATTGCATCAATATAGTGGGCGCATACTCCTGTTCGTGCTTTTCTGGTTACACATTAGTCATTTTACAAGACAAACGAAGCTGCCAAGGTTAGTACTAATTTTGTTCACAAAGCTAAGCATCAAAGATAAGGTATCCAAGTTTCTGTTTTTCCAGCAAAGGTCTAACTAAAATGCTTGTCAACACATCCAGCCTCAGTTAACATTTACACTTAGGTTTCTCCTAAAAGGCAAACTTGGTCAGATTACCTGGGAGAGACTGAAAATATTGGCACACGTCTTATCCTATGTCACGCAATTATGTCACTTGGGAGCCCATTGACAGAATCCATACTGATCTCCATGGCCTGGACTATTCTATAGTTTCTCCCCAGGCAAACCTTTGTTTAGAAAATAGAACTCGTGGGTACATGTATGGATGGCAAAATGATGTAAGTATGTAAAATGAGAAGGTCACCAAGTAGGATTTCAACACATAATCTAAGCTGACACTCTAGTGCAGTACTGAAGGAGCAGTACATTATAGGAGACAATACTGTTTGGTTTTGAACTGCGAGTGAAATGTTTCCTGAAAGTGTTATCTGGTTGTTCAGTGTTTTTTTTTCAATTTGTTGAATATGTGTTTTACAAAAGGACATTACAGTACATTAGGATATTGAAAATGTTAGCATATGTGCAAAATATACATGTTACCCAATTATTAATGTAAATTTGGCCAGGTTTCATTACACAAAATGAACTATTAGTTTCATCATTGAGTAACATTTGGAGTAAACACAATTTAATTATGTTTTTGAGTAAAAGCAACTCCAAAATACAGAAAAGCATTAGGGTCGATTGTCCAGGTTCTCACTTGCAAGTGCACATCAAAATCAGTAGACAGAAAATCGCAGGCATTGAGTTCACAATTTTCCATTGCATAGTTG
Source organism: Heptranchias perlo (assembly GCF_035084215.1). NCBI lineage: Eukaryota > Metazoa > Chordata > Chondrichthyes > Hexanchiformes > Hexanchidae > Heptranchias > Heptranchias perlo. Next base: position 71,832,750 of record NC_090334.1, read on the forward strand.
AATCGATTATGTAGTTTAATCTGGTGCAATGTACCCAATTTCCCAGGATGCATCAGTACCATTTAGTCAGTTGAATTGCTAAATATTTTGCTTTAGCTTCTATCAGTTTCTACTCTGTTGTTTTTCAAAGTTGTATGAAGAGAAGCTAGAGGACAAATTTCAAAAATGTATTTTGGTAATGTTTATATTGAGTTTTTTTAAACAGAAGCTGTGTGTATGAGAGAAAAAAATGACAGGCTGTTCTGATTACACACCTATTTTTGTTTTGTGTTCTATAAACTTTATAAAGCATATTAAACTGCGAGAGTGGAGACAATTTTTGCCTCCTTAGTGCACCATTTTTTATTCAGCTGGCACTCAGTCTTTAAGGAGCCTTTGTGCTAGTTGTGATCAGAATTTATTTATTTTTTTGTCCCAGCTCTCTCTATTCACACCAGTGGGTTGGCAAATAGGAATCTTCCAGTCTGACAAGTTCAGAGGAAGAGGAAGAGTTGAGAAGATATGCCAGGCTAGTTAGGCTACCCGAGAGCTTCTCTGTGCCATTCTACTGGCACTTGCAACCTCACATCAGTTGAGAGAGTTAACATACCTGACTTGTGTTGGTGGAGGTGACGTTTCCTAAAGGAAGCTGTGCCAGCAATGAGATGTGAATGCCTTACTGACCTTTATGTTGAAAGGTTCGTAAGAAGCACCCGATCAAAGCATGTCATAGTTTACATGATACAGTATGAAAGAAAGCACATCAGGGTGATCAGGAGCCAGTGATACCTCTATACACTTGAGATTCAGGCAGGTCTCAAAGCAGTGATAACCGAATTCGAACTAACTTCAGAAAATGAAAATCAGCCCCATTAACTTTCCTCATCCAAATTTGAGTTCACGGCAGAGGAATTGTACTGTGTCGCGCCCCTTTTTTGCATGAAAAATGAGTGTTGGAGATGAATTTCAGGTCGGTCAGCCGCCATATTGGTTCGGGCGACTTTTAGTTGATCCAAGCGGCCAGCTGTAAGGAGCTCTGTACATTAAAATATTTATCTATTGAAGGACCCTTGTCCAATTGAACTGTGGTTGCACTGGATTTGCTAATTCTTAAGCTCACCCAGTGATACCTGACACCAACAGTCAGCAAGCAGGCTGCATCAGTGATAATTATAAGGCCGCATTAAGGTAAGTATCTGGTTAGTCATGTTAGGATCTTCTGCACTTCATGCAGGGGCCTGAGCTTTTTATTGCTTAAATATGGATGTGTTGCCCGGTCCGCCATTGGGGTGGGAGGAGGAGGACTAGCGGCAAGCAAGACAGTAGAAACCGGCAACTGCTGGCACAAGAGAAGCAAGGAGGGCAGGAGTTGTTACACCACGTGGATCTTCTGCAACAGAATGCCATACCATAATTTATTGATGAGCATTGTGCCTGCCGCCTGTGCTTCACCAGGGATGCAATGACTGAACAATTGTAGCTCAACAGCACTGCCTGCGGCTGTAAAGGTCACTGTGGCCCTCAGTTTCTATGCCTCGGGATCATTCCAGGCTGCAACAGATGACATCAGCAACATAAGTCAGTTTGCTTGCACTGCTACATAATTGTAAACAATTTTACAACACCAAGTTATAGTCCAGCAATTTTATTTTAAATTCACAAGCTTTCGGAGGCTTCCTCCTTCGTCAGGTAAATGTTCAGGAGCTCCTTGAAGCCTACGCATTTATACATATAGAACAATACATGGTGTTTACAGACTGCCCCTGCAACTGCCCGTTGCCAAGGCAATCACCGTGTTCAGACAGAGAGGTGTCACCTGCAGAACCCCCGAATACACATTCAACAAAAAAACAAACAGGAAAAAAAAAACAGAGAGAGGCAGTCTCTCTGTTTTTTTGCAGTCAGTTGCAGGGGCAGTCTGTAAACACCATGTATTGTTCTATATGTATAAATGCGTAGGCTTCAAGGAGCTCCTGAACATTTACCTGACGAAGGAGGAAGCCTCCGAAAGCTTGTGAATTTAAAATAAAATTGCTGGACTATAACTTGGTGTTGTAAAATTGTTTACAATTGTCAACCCCAGTCCATCACCGGCATCTCCACATCATGACTGCTACATAAGGCAGGTGACAGATACACTCTTCGACAAGTGGAACCATTTCATCACCTTTCCTATGGACGTTGCCAAACGAGGAGCAAGCTCTGGGCTTCACCCCAGTTGCTGGCTTCCCACAGTTCAGGGAGTCATTAATTGCACACACATTGTTCTGTGTGCTCTATATGAGGACCCCCAGAATATTTGTATAGGAAAGGTTTCCATTCTGAATATCCAGCCGGTGAGCGACCACAGACAGTGGATCATGCAGGCCTGTGCCTGATTTCCAGACAGCAGCCACGATGCCTTTGTTCTGCGCCAGTCCTCAATTCCCACTTTTTTTTCCACCCAGACCATCGTGTGTCAGGCTGGCTGTTAGGGGAAAAGGGCTATTCCCTGACCATCTGGCTCATGAGGCCTGATAGGAACCTGAGCACAGACGCTGGGGAGTGCTACAATCAAAGCCACACAGGAACCAGAGTTCTCATAAAGCAAACCATTGGTAATGCTGCTAACTGGCAGAGCTGTGAGTCAGCAAATCATAAATGAATGGTTCCACTGAATCATCCCTCCCCTCAATGCATCTACAGTCCCTCCTACCACCACATCCATTCCTTATACCCAGCTGATGAATGCCCTCATCTTTAACATCAACACCAATGCAAAGAAACTGCTGTACAACAGCAGATTGTTCAGTAACGGTTCATTTCACCATTCTTTACAGTGCAGTTTGAAAACTAAACATCATCAAACAAACCCCTAATGCCTCTCTTCTGCATTCGTTTGCCTATTCTAGTGCTCCTATAAAGTGTTTCCCTAGTGGCAACAGCATAAGAAGTTGAAGGCTGCACACAACACACAGGGCTCGATTTTGGAAGGAAGTAGCGGGTGTGTTGGGGGTGGGGGGTCTCCAAAAATCGCGGAAATCCCGAGCGGGATTGGAACCCAGCTCCAACCCACTGACTTCCGGGTTCCCCATCGACGCATCTGGGTGGGTGCGCCTCCCAAATGCGGAAGTCCCACCGGCAATTAAGGCCAGCGGGATGATAGTTACGAGATTAATTTAGATACTTAAAGTACTTAATTTTGTCCACATTAAGGCAGGGGTCCAATTTTGAAACATCCTCAATGTGTTCCCCGTGCTGTGGGAAACACTCCCTGTTCTTCCAGGCTTGTTTCAGCCAGCTGCCAGTTGCATATTCAAATGTTTGTTTGACAGATGGGGAGAAAAGGTGAGTTATTGCAGCAGGGCACTCAGTTCTTTCACACAAACTTTTGGCTGCGAGATCTTTGTGTTTTCACTCAAAATTCTTACTTTCCGCTCACAATTCTTCTGTTCACACATATTTAACAACTTTTCGGACCCCCTCATACTCACACCATCAGGATGGGGGACGCCATGGCTGCGTTTACCACTACATCCGAGGACGAGCAACATCACCAGCCTTGCCAGGCACGGCATGCACTTCCGCCACTTGCAGCTGCACTACAGGCACCTGCACAAGAGCTCAGAGGGCAACAACAAAGAGAGAGACATCGCAGGAGGCACTACCCTCGCCACAGGCTCTACAGACCGAGGCTCAGCTTCCTGGACCTCTCAGAGGAGCAGTGCAAACAGAGGCTCAGACTGAGTCACCAGGTAGTCGCAGACGTCTGCAGCCTCCTTCAGGCCGAGCTGCACCTGTCTGGGCCGAGCGGCATCTCATTGCTCGTTGCTGTCAAAGTCATCACTGCCCTCAACTTCTTTGCCTCCGGATCATTCCAGGGTGCTACCGGAGACATCGCCAGGGTCTCTCAGTCATCCGCACAGAAGTGCATAAGGCAGGTCACCGACGGCTTGTTTCGTAGAGTCTTGCAGTACGTCAACTTCCCCATGGACAACCTCAGCCAGATGGAGATGGCAGTGGGATTCCACTCTGTGGCCGGCTTCCCATGGGTGCAGGGTGTAACCGATTGCACCCATAGAGCAATACGAGCACCTCCACACGAGCCAGGACTATTCATCAACAGAAAGGGGTATCACTCCATCAACACTCAGCTCATTTGTGACCACTGCAAAAGATTCCTTCATGTCTGCGCCAGATTGCCTGGCAGCTGCCAAAATTCCTTCATCCTGAAGGAATCCAACATCCCACCCCTCTTTCACGCACCGAACACCCTTAAGCGCTCGCTCCTCGGGGACAAGCGATACCCCCTGCACACGTGGCTCATGACACCTCTGAGGAACCCCATCAGTGAGCAACAGCATCCATATAACGACAGCCACATCGCTACCAGGTCTGCAATTGAGCATGCTATAGGGCTATTCAAGATGCGATTTGGATGCCTTGATCATTCTGGTGGAGCGCTTCAATATGCACCAGACAGAGTGGGACGCATTATAGCAGTGTGTTGTGCCCTGCACAACATGGCACAACAGAGAGGGGTGCCGCTTGAGGAGGCCCCATCCACATCCGCCACCCACATTGAGGAGGAGGAACCCATGGGCAGAGCAGCGGCTCAACTGGCTGCTCATGAGGCCAGGGAGTCACTGATATCTGAACGGTTTTCCTAACATCAGAAAGTGTGAAGAGTCCAGTCATCACACCACCTGGAAAGAGCAGCACCCACACCAGGCTGCCCACCCTCCCTGCACAAAACAGTCCTGTAACTACACATACACCCACTGTAAAGTGACCAGTGGGTGGCATAAAATGTCACCGTTCATGGTGAACCTCATGAAAGGCCCCTATCACAAAAACTAGTCAAGAAGGGGCAAGACGTGGCAGTCGTGGTGACAATCATAACATTTAATGTCACTTTAACAAAAGGCAAATATAAATGAAAAACATGACAGTCTGTCAAATGCCCTTGTGCATACCCTTCGTGCTCATAAAACCTTTGCCTTTCTCTTCCGACTACTTCTACGTAGTGCATCCCCTGTGGCTGCAGCAGAGGTAGTGACAGGTTGCTCATACTCATGCCCTGACTGCTTAAATGCTTTGGGCCTACGCCCTTTGGGTTTTGGAGCCCATGAGGGCCCCTCGAAAGACTGTTCCACCTGTACTGTGCAGGGCCAGACTCGGCCATCTGGAGAGGAGGCAGCATTGCGGGTATTAGTTGAGAAGGGGGCAACAGGTGAGACGTGGGAGCGCTTTGAGTGGCGTCTCCACTTCCATGTCCCCTTTCGCCATCATCCCTCTCCTGGACCAGGCCCACATCACTCCTACCACCCTGCTGGAGAATAGTTTGGAGGACATGTATGATGCATTGGAAGCCCAGTTGTAAAGTTTCTGTCTGCCTGTTTAAGATGGCAGAATGTTGTTCACCCTGAGTCTGAACATCTGTTGTCAGGGCCTGAATGGACTCATTTGTGAGCCGTGCTTGAAGCTCAACAGAGGCTAGCCTTCTCTCCATTGCAGGCACTATCTCAGAGATTCCTTCCCACACCTGTGCCACCATTCCACTCATAGAAACGTAGAAAATAGGAGCAGGCCATTCGGCCCTTCGAGCCTGTTCCGCTATCCAATATGGATCATGGCTGATCCTCTATCTCAATACCGTATTCCTGCTCTCTCCCCATACCCCTTGATACCTTTTGTGTCTAGAAATCTATCTAGCTCCTTCTTAAATATATTCAGTGACTTGGCCTCCACAGCCTTCTGTGGTAGAGAATTCCACAGGTTCACCACCCCCTGAGTGAAGAAATTTCTCCTTATCTCAGTCCTAAATGTCCTACCCCATATCCTGAGACTGTGACCCCTCGTTCTGGACCCCCCAGCCAGGGGAAACATCCTCCCTGCATCCAGCCTGTCTAGCCCTGTCAGAATTTTATATGTTTCAATGAGATCCCCTCTTTTCGAAACTCGAGTGAATACAGGCCAATCTCTCCTCATACGACAGTCTTGCCATCCTAGGGATCAGTCTGGTGAACCTTCGCTGCACTCCTTCTCTGGCAAGTATATCCTTTCTTAGGTAAGGAGACCAAAACTGCACACAATACTCCAGGTTTGGTCTCATCAAGGCCCTGTATAACTGCAGTAAGACATCCTTGCTGCTATACTCAAATCCTCTTGCAATGAAGGCCAACATACCATTTGCCTTCCTAACTGCTTGCTGCACCTGCATGTTTGCTTTCAGTGACTGGTGTACAAGGACACCCAGGTCCCTTTGTACATCAACATTCCCCAATCTGTCACTATTTAAATAATACTCTGCCTTTCTGATTTTCCTTCCGAAATGGATAACTTCACATTTATCCACATTATACTGCATCTGCCATGCCATCCCACTCACTCATCTTGTCTAGATCGCCTTGAAACCTCTTTGCATCCACTTCAAAACTCACGATCCCATCTAGTTTTGTGTTGTCAGCAAACCTGAAAATATTACATTTGGTTCCCTTATCCAAATCATTGATATATATTGTGAATAGCTGGGACCCAAGTACTGATCCCTGCGGTACCCCACTAGTCACTGCCTGCCACCCCAAAAAAGAACCATTTATTACTACTCTCTGTTTCCTGTCTGTTAACCAATTTTCAATCCACGCCAGTATATTACCCCCAATCCCATGTGCTTCAATTCTGCACACTTACCTCTTAAGTGGGACTTTATCAAAGGCCTTCTGAAAATCCAAATAAACCACATCCACTGGTTCTCCCTTATCTATTCCACCAGTTACATCCTCAAAAAACTCCAGTAGGTTTGTCAAACATGATTTCCCTTTCATAAATCCATGTTGAATTTGTCTAATCCCGTTGATATTTTCTAAGTGTCCTGTTATCACATCCTTTATAATAGACTTTAGCATTTTCCCTACTACTGATGTTAGGCTAACCGGTCTGTAGTTCCCTGTTTTCTCTCTCCCTCCTTTTTTAAATAGTGGGGTTACATTTGCCACCCTCCAATCTGCAGGAACTGTTTCATAATCTATAGAATTTTGGAAAATGACATCGAATGCATCCACTATTTCCATGGCTACCTCTTTTAATATTCTGGGATGCAGATTATCAGGTCCTGGGGATTTATCAGCTTTCAGTCCCATTAATTTCTCCAGCACTTTTTTTACTAATACTAATTTCCTTTAATTCCTCCTTCTCCCTAGTCCCTTGGTTCCCTAGCATTTCGGGAAGTTATTTGTGTCCTCTTCCGTGAAGACAGAACCAAAGTATTTGTTTAATTGCTCTGCCATTTCCCTGTTCCCCATTATAAATTCTCCCGTTTCTGACTGTAAGGGACTCGTGCAGGAGTTGGACTCCTCCATCCTCTGTGCTATTGTGGAGAGTGCGCATAACACCTGTTCCAGTACCTTGCAAATGTGCTGCTGCCCCTCGATCATTCTCCTTTCAAAGGATGGCCCCCAGGATTCAGTGTCTGTGTCCAGTTGAGCAGAGCCTGAATAGGAGTGCTCCCCCCGACGCGGACTCTCCAAGTTTCCCCTGCCACCAGTGTCTGCTCATGCTCACTTGTGTGTGGTGACTCACCAGGTGCCAACCCAACTAATTGAGTACTAGGACCTACCAAGGTGTGAGTATCTGCGCTGGTGGATGGCTCACTAAGATGTGACGGTGCACCCTCAGAGGCCGACACGTCCTCTCAGGAATCGCCCTCTGCCATCATTGCGGTCGCTGAAGGCCCTGTAAGAGAACAGAGGCAATATTAAGCATCATCACAGATGTGTCATGTTGCGATGAGTATACTGAGGTGTTGAAGATGGCAAGGCATGCTAACATCAATTAATATTGTGTGTGATGAATGTTAAAGTTGTGTCACCAGACGTTTGTGGGGTGCCAGTCTTGCCATCCTCGACAGACAGGCACTCGAGGGTACGGCTTAGCTCAGGCGCCTCCTGCTCCGCATCTGTGAGGACCAGTGTTTGTGGAGGCTCCCTTCCAGTCCTCACCCTCTCGTGTCCATTTTGCGCTCTCTTCTCCTAGAAGGGGATAAAGAACAGATGTGTGAGTTAGTGATGGTGAGGTGGCTAACTGATGAATGCATTGGTTTGGGTGAAGCTGACCATGTCAGAGATACATCAGAGAGTATGATACAGAGCCATCATGTTGATGAGGATTGGGGTGAGTGGTAGTGGTGGGGTGACTAATGGGGAGGTGAAGAAGTGCGAGGAAGTGCAGGTAAGTTGAGGATGACTCTTAAGTGGGTGTGAGGAGTGATGTGATAAGGTAGTCTTGACAGTCAGAATGATTGGGGAGAGGGGGGGGGTGCGGTGATGTACAACACAGAATGTCGGAGAATCTGTAAGTGTACTCACTTTGGCTGACCTAGTTAGGTCATTGAAGCGTTTACTGCACTGGATCCAGGTGCGGGATATGTTGCTGCTGCTGGTGACCTCGTCTGCCACCTCGAGGCAGGCCTTCTTGGTGGCAAAGGCAGGCCACTTCCTCCCACATTCCTCCTGCTCCTCACCCTATCCAGTAGCACCTGGAGTGAGGCATCGTTAAACCTTGGAGCAGCCTTGCCTCTGTGCTGCTCCATTGTGGTCTTTTGCCCTAGCAAAAGCCTTTGGAGCAATGGCCCTTTAAATAGAGCTCCTCCAGATGACAGCCTGTGATGCGGGTGCACAGTCTGGCCGCTGCGCAGCTTTCGGACAGCAAACCCAGAAGCCATGTTAAGTGGCACCAATTGAATCGCGATCGTTTGGGAAAAAACCTTTTTTTATTGGTCGGGTTACCCACGCGCCCAATCACACTCCCCCAGCTGCCATCCCACCTCCATTCTAATATTGGGGTCACAAATTCTGATATTAGAGTACATTCTTGAATTCATTTACTGTTCGGTATTTTTAAAAATAATAATGGTTGTTTGAAGTGCATGTGGAGGGGCTGACAGTTCTTCTATTTTTATTTACCTTATTTATTATGGTCTTTCCCTTAACATCGGTAACAACTGTTAATTATCACTTAATAAATATACAGGGCCTGAATTTCCACAGCCTTTGCACCAGGGAAGCGACATAATCTGGGCAGGCAACGGTGCAAAATGAAATAGGAACCTATTACACTGGCTCCCTACTCCTTTAGCAGCTGTCAAAAGCTCCAGTGTCATATTTCTTTTCACTTGCACCCTAACAATTGGGCGCAAGAGACGCTAATGTATTTTGATGTAGAGCATTGTTAATAGATATGAAGGGGAGATTTGAAGCTTAAGAAGCCAATCTCCAGAAAGTTTGCTTTAGGGTAACTGGTACTTTTCTATTCGGGACAATTTGAGAATTGTTTTTAAATGTTGGACTGGGACTGCGGATCCATTTACATTGTGGCAATGCACCACAGCAATTTCCTTCCGCCTCCACCCCTGTGTCATGCGTTCTGGTGGTGCTGTAAATGGTTCTGGCATGCGCCGAAAATGGGCTGGAATCAAAAGCGCAAGTTATAAACTAGCAGAAATCCTACCCCTTCGTATTTACATCAGCAGTGTGGGACCGGAGGAAATTCAGCACCATAATGATTACATTCCAATCATCAATCATTCATAAGGGAGATCACTGTAAATCAGATATACACAGCATGCACTGAGTGATGCCTCTGCTTGGACACCTATCACTGGTATAGGGAAAAAAAGGCCCAAAATGGGATAAAACTGCCCACATTCTAAACTCTAAAAACAATGAATATATGAGGCATTGCAATCTCATTTTGGAATTCATATGACAATAATATGTCAGGTTTGTGTCATCATCTGATCCCTTAAAGAGACTACAGCCATATAATTATTATTTGCAACAGCTTGCATTTATATATGTTTTTAACATAGTAAAGCATACAAAGGAGCTTCACAGAGATGTAATCAGCTAAAAATGGATGCTGTGCCAAAGAAGGAGATATTATGAGGGATAATCAAAAACTTGGTCAAAGAAGTACCTTTAAAGGAAGGTCTTAAAGGAGGAAAGGGAGTTGTAGAGGTTTAGGGAATTACAGAACATGGAGCCTAAACTGCTGATGGCACAGCCATCAGGGGTGAAGGATGGGATGGATGCACAAGGCCAAAATTAGAGAAATGGAGAGTTCTTAATGAGTTGTAGAGTTGGAGAAGGTTGCAGATATGGGAAGGAACAAGGACATGAAGGGATATTAACACAAGGATGAGGATTTTAAATTTGAGGCATTGGAGGACAGGGAGCCAATCTAGGTCAGCAAGTACAGGAGTGATGGTTGAGCGGGACTTGGTGTGGGATAGGAAACGTCCAGCAGAGTCTTTGGATCAGCTGAAGTTTACAGAGCATAGAGGTGGGAGGCTAACAGGAGAGCATTGGAATAATCAAGTCCGGGTGTTAAAAGGACATGGATGAGAGTTTCAACAACAGATGGACTGAAGCAGGGGCAAAGGCAGGCGATGTCATGAAGGTAGAGGTAGGCGGCCTTTGTGATGGAGAGGATATGGAGTCAGAAGCTCAGCACAGGGATGAATAGGACGCCAAGACTATGAACAGTCTAGTTCAAACCAAGACAGTGCCCGGGGAGGGGGATGGGTTAAAGTACAGAGTTTGTGGTGGGGGCTGCAGACAATGGCTTCGGTCTTCCCAAAGTTTAACAGATAATTAAAAAGTGGAGCTAAATTTCAGTGCTTCTTCCCTGCAGTAGAAATAGAATTAACTTTACAAGGTTTAGGATGGCATGTATTAGAGTAGCAGAGATTCAAGCTCAACACATACAAGGTTATGTAACCAACATTGATGTAAGAATGAGACTGTTCATGCTGAGCAAACAGCTGTTTGAATCCAAATGTAGACTGTCTTTAAAGCTATGCCAGTACATTTAATTACAATGCAAAGAAATTCAAGAGAGATTACATCATGCTTTAATGAAGGTGAATTGGAAAATGATTGAAGTGAAAATTTATAGGAATGTGTTCACGGAAACAGGTGCAACAGTACTCAACAGAGAGTTATAGTGGGAATAACGCCAGTGGACCTTTAAGTACTGAATAAGTTTTCACACTGCTGTCAGTACATTAAAACATGGTTTTCATCACCTTGTGAGAATGATATTCTGCAAATTAAGGTTTATTTTTGTACAAATAGGCATGTTTCAGATGAGAAAAAAAATGATTATAATGTACTCGAGAAGGGAAAGAAGGGGATTAAATGAAAGCCATTTTACCAATAAAGTTAATTTGCTTCATATTTTCATAAGGCAGTCTCTTGGAAATGAGCGAATACCTTGTCACAGTATAGACATCTAGAGATAATTCTGGGAGGCTGTGCTGCTGGTGTGGAGCCTGTCTAGCAGCAAGTATGGATCTAAGAGTCAGGGCTACAAAATTAGATATTTTTGTCTAGTTTTCGTTAGTGGCTCCACTTTTGAATCCAGTCACAATACATAAGTAGTTTACAAAAAGCTGCAGTTCAGAACCTTGTATCAAGCTTATTTCAATATAGTGTTGCAAATTTTGCCTGTTATAAGCTGGAGAGAGAAATAATTCCAATTTAAACAATGTTGAGTTTGGTTCAATTTGTACAGGATCTCAGTTTGGGCAGAACTGAGTGCCTGTTTAAATCTGATAGTGAGCTATTCAAAATCCAGGAAATCCTGGCAACAGTTTTCCGGGATACAAAAAGTTAGTTTGAAAACAACCGATCAGTTTAAAATTCCTGAAAGAATTTCCAAAAAACAGTGTAGATTAAGTAGGCTCTCACAGTGGTAAGAAGTGCAGTATCCCTTAAAAGTTATTCACAAGCAACATAGTTCTTAGTGTTGCGGGGTTGAATTTCCATGGGGGTTCTCCTGGTCATCGTCCGTTTTTCCTAGGTTTCTTCGACTCTTATGCCCAAGTTACGGTGGACAAGCAGGAATGCCCCCACGGAAATTTATCCCACTGATCTTTTTTATTATTTTTTCCATTTGAGGAGTTAGGTGGACGGTGCTCTCGTAAATATATAACTTATTATATGGCTTGTTAATCTTTTGTAAAATAAATTCACCAGATATTTTAAAACTGAAACGAGATGTGATACTCTACCACTTTTGAAAACTAGAGAGATCTTATGGAAATATAAGTAAGCCCAGTATCAGACATGGTTTTCCGTTTCATTATCCCAAAAGCCACCCCCTGTTTGTCAAGCCACATCCACCTTTTGGGCATTGGCTTGCAGGACCATCTGTAGCCGAGTGGGAAAAATCCAAGTCCCTAATAACATGTCTACCCCTCCATGTTACAATAGTGAGCCAGGCTGACTGGTCAATCATCAACTATTCTCTAGGATATAGCCCACTTCAAGTATCAGATTACTGAGTCTGCTACAAAGGGTTGGCTTGATTCCAATCTTCCATGGCTAGGCATCCTAGAGCCACCTTGGCACCAAAAAGATCCCACTTACTTTCCCCCAAGGATTATAGTCATAGTTGGTCATGAACCAACTAATGAGTCCCTACTTTCAGGGTTTTTTCATCAGCTCTATGACTGACATTGAATTGGAATTGGAGGTAACCTTGTGACATGGGTTGGTAATTGCTTGGGAGGTAGGCGACAGAAAGTTGAGATAAAGGGAATGTACTCTGATTGTAAAAAGCGGTGTTCCCCAGGATCTGTACTGAGACATCAGCTTTTCACCATATCTATCAATGACTTGGATGCCACCCAAAAGGTAAGTTTAAAGTATTTTACTTGACTGAATGTGGAACCAGGAGGAGCAGGAATGGTTTATATTGCTCCACATTGAAACTGTGGCTGCTGTTGGCCTGTGCTCACCCCCTCCCGATTGCCTCCTTCGCTTCCTGGACTTGCCTTAGGACCTTGGCCGGCATCCCAATATGCATTTCCCTGGCAGTTCCCATGATTCATTTGTCCTATAACAGTGAACAGCCTTATTTGAAGGATCAAGAAGACTCTAAGAATGGCTTTTGGAGGAAACAAAGCCTATGCTGTCATGACACTCAAAGCTAAGAGCTCGGGAGAGGCAAAGTGTGGCCCACAGATCCACCAGAGTCATAATGGACACACCTTCAGCATCCTAAAACAGCAATTCCATTGCCTGGACAGATTAGGGAAGCTCTATAGTATAGCCCTGTCAAGGTCTGAAAGAGTTTGATGCCTAATTTGTTCTCTACAACTTTTCCATGAAAAGGGACCTAACAATGGAGAAGAAAGACAGCAAGAAGCCAAAGAAGGCAAACCAACCACAAGGGAATTGCTTGGCTGATTTACAAGCTGCTCAGACTGCTGGGGAGTAATTTTTACCTAATTTTAATCTCATGCCAAATAAAGCTTTTCCCTATTGCACCCTGTTGTACATAAGCATTATTTCTCGCCAAAAAACTGGAGCTTACCTTAGAACAAATGAACTGTCAGCACACATTCTGCGATCAGCCAATTCAACTTTTATATAACTCTTAGCATTTCAGGTGTGTTCAATGTGTTTTGCGAAGTGCTTCCCCTTAGTCAAAGTGTATGGGGGTGCTTTCTACTTCCTAACTTTGTGCTGTTTCTAGTTGTTCCTCCAGTGGAAGGATGGCTACTGGGTTTCAGTTTTTGCCTTGAGATGCCCCAGTGACCCTTCTGTTGGGTCGGAAGATGGCCGTGCAAGTGAAGGCACCACAGCTACCGATGAAATTCGAACATACTAATTAAGAGCAGGAGTAGGCTATTCGGCCCCTCAAGCCTGCTCTGTATTTCATAAGATCATGGCTGATCTGATTGCGACCTCAACCTGCCTCCACCGCTCTCTGGAGAAGGGAGTTCCACAGACTCACGACCCTCTGAGAGAAAAAATTTCCCCTCATCTCCGTCTTAAATGGGAGACCCCTTATTTTTAAACTGTGGCCCCTGGTTCTAGTCTCTACCACAAGGGGAAACATCCTCTCAGCTTCTGTCCCTTCTAGTCCCCTCAGGATCTTATATGTTTCAATAAGATCACCTCTCATTCTTCTAAACTCCAGTGTATACAAGCCCAACTTGTCCAACCTTTCCTCATAAGATAACCCCCTCATCCCAGGAATCAGTCGAGTGAACCTTCTCTGAACCGCCTCCAAAGCAATTATGTCCTTTCTTAAATAAGGAGACCAAAACTGCACACTAGATGTGGTCTCACCAATGCCCTGCAGCAAAACACCTCTACTTTTATATTCCATTCCCCTTGCAATAAATGACAACATTCCATTTCCCTTCCTAATCACTTGCTGTACCTGCATACTAACTTTTTGTGATTCATGTACGAGGACACCCAGATCCCTCTGTACCTCAGAGTTCTGCAATCTCTCTCCATTTAAATAACATACTGCTTTTCTATTCCTCCTGCTAAAGTGGACAAGTTCACATTTCCCCACATTATACTCCATCTGCCAAATTTTTGCCCACTCACTTAACCTACCTGTATCCCTTTGCAGACTCCTTGGGGCCGATATTTGGATGGCCGAGTGGGTGCGTGGGGGGCGGGGGGACTCCAAAAATGGCGGAATCCCAGAGCGAGTTCGGAGCCCGGCTCCAACCCGCTCACTTCCAGGTTCCGCAATGACGCGTTCGGGTGTGCGCGCAGTTCCCGCATGTGGGACTTCCACTGGCAATTAAAGCCGGCGGGATGATAATTTACATTGTTATTTAGGTAGTCGAGGTACTTGACAGACCTCATAGACTGGAGATTTTGGCAGGGATGCAATTTTGATCCCTGCCAAAATCTCCAGTCTATGAGGTCTGTCAAGTACCTCGACGTGTTTCTCTTGCTGTGGGAAACACTCTCTGTTGGAGCAGACGTGTTTCAGCCAGCAGCCATTGGGAGATGCAAAGGATTATTTGACAGTTGGGGGGAAGACCTCATTTATTGCAGCAACTCTGTCACTTCAGACAAAGTTTTGGCTGCAACACCTTCATCTTTCCATTCAAAATTATTAATTTATACTCTTAACTCTGCTGTGCAAACACATTTGCCTACTTTGCGAACCCCCTCAATCTCACACCATCAGGATGGGGGGGCGCCACAGCTGCATTCTGCATTCATCACTTCATCCGAGGACGAGCAACATCACCAGCCTCACCAGGCACGCCGTCCACCTCCGCCACATGGAGCTCCACAACACAGTGCTGCACCACAGGCACCTGCACAACAGCAGGGAGGGCAACAACAGAGAGAGCGGCGTCGCAGTAGGCACTACCCTCGCCACAGGACCTACAGACCGAGGCTTATCTTCCTGGACCTCTCTGAGGAGCAGTACATATGGAGGCTCAGAGTCAGTCGCCAGGTAGTTGCGAACATCTGCAGCCTCCTTCGTGCCGAGCAGCATCTTCTTAACTGTCGCTGTCAAAGTCGTCGCTGTCAAAGTCACCACTGCCCTAAACTTCTTCGCCTCCGGATCCTTCCAGGGTGCCACCAGGGACATCGCCGGGGTCTCTCAGTCGTCTGCACACAAGTGCATAAGGCAGGTCACCGACGGCTTGTTTCGCAGGGCCTTGAACGATATCAACTTCCCCATGGAAGACCTCAGCCAGACGGAGAGGGCAGTGGGATTCCATGGGTGCAGGGTGTAATCGATTGCACCCAGATAGCAATACAAGCACCTCCACACGAGCCAGGACTGTTCATCAATAGGAAGGGCTATCACTTCATCAACACTCAGCTTATCTGTGACCACCACAAGAGATTCCTTCACGTGTGCGCCAGATTCCTTGGCAAATGCCACAATTCCTTCATCCTCTGGGAGTCCAACATCCCGCCCCTCTTCCATGCACCGAACACCCACAAGGGCTGGCTCCTCGGGGACAAGGGACACCCCCTGAACACGTGGCTCCTGACACCTCTGAGGAACCCCACCACTGAGCAACAGCGTTGATATAATGATAGCCACATCGCTACCAGATGTACAATTAAGCATACTATAGGGCTGCTCAAGATTCGCTTCAGGTGCCTTGATCGTACTGGGGGAGTGCTTCAATGCGCACCAGACAGAGTGGGACGCATTACAGTCGTCTGTTGTGCCTTGCACAACACGGCACAACAGAGAGGGGTGCTGCTGGAGGAGGCCCCGTGCACATCTGCCACCCATATTGAGGAGGAGGAGGAGGAGGTAGAGGAGGAGGAGCAACCCATGTGCAGAACAGCGGCTCACCTGGCTGCTCGTGAGGCCAGGGAGTCACTGGTATGTGAACGGTTCTCCTAACATCAGACTGTGTGAAGAGTCTAGTCCTCACCTCCACCGCCCCCTGCACAAAATAGTCGTGCAACTACACATACACCCACTGTAGAGTGACCCAGTGGGTGGCATCAAGTGTGGGTGTTCATGGTGAACTTCATGAAAGGGACTTAATACACAAGCCAGTCAAGAATGGCCAAGACGTGGCAGTAGTGGTGACAATAATAATATTTAATGTGCCATTAACAAAATTTAAATACAAATAAAAAACATGACAAACCGTCAAACACCCTTGTGCGTCCCCTTTGTGCTCTCAAAACCTTTGCCTTAAGCTTACGACTACTCCTATGTGGTGCTTCCCCTGTGGCTGCAGCAGAGGTAGTGGCAGATTGCTCTTGTTCATGCCCTGACCGATTAGATGCTTTGGGCCTATGCCCTCTGGTTTTGGTGTCCCTAAGGGCCCCTCCAAAGACTGCTCCACCTGCACCTGTGCAGGGGCGGACTCGACCACCTGGAGAGGAGGCAGCATTGCGGGTACTGGTTGAGAGGGAGGCAACGGCTGAGACTTGGGAGCTCTTTGAGTGGCGTCACCACTTCCATGCCCCCTTTTACCATCATCCCTCTCCTGGGCCAGGTCCACATAACTGCTACCACCCTGCTGGACGACAGTTTGGAGGACATGTGTGAAGCCTTGTAAGGCCAGTGCTAGTGTATCTGCCTGGCTGTTTAAGGCAGCAGAAAGTTGCTCATCCTGAGTCTGAAGGGCCGTTGTCAGGGCTTCAATGGACTCATTGCTGAGCTGTGCTTGAAGCCCGATGGAGGCTAGCCTTCCCTCCATCGCAGACATTCCCACACTCACCCGTGACACTATCTCAGAGATGCCCTCATGTCTCTGTGACAGTATCTCAGAGATTCCCTCCTGTACCTGTGCCACCATTCCACTCATGCAGGAGTTGGACTCCTCCATCCTCTGCACGATTGTGGAGAGTGCGTGTGACACCTGTTCCAACACCTCGCAAATGAGAGGCGTGAGTGAGGGATGGTGACATGGCAACCGTTGAATGCATTGGTTTGGGTGAGGCTGACTTTGAAAGAGATGCATCAGAGGGTGGGTATGAGACAGAGCCACAACATTGTATGAGGATTGGGTTGAGTGGTAGTGGTGGAATGAGTACTGGGGAGGTGAGTAAGTGCAGGTAAGTTGAGGATGAGCTTTGAATGGGTGTGAGGAGTGATGTGATAGAGTAGTGTTGGCAGTGCAGAATGAGTTGGGGGGTGGGGACGGTGATGTGGAAGACGGAGTTTTTTTTTATTCATTCATGGGATGTGGGCATCACTGGCGAGGCTGGCATTTATTGCCCATCCCTAATTGCCCTTGAGAAGGTGGTGGTGAGCCGCCTTCTTGAACCGCTGCAGTCCGTTTGGTGAAGGTTCTCCCACAGTGCTGTTAGGAAGGGAGTTCCAGGATTTTGACCCAGCGACGATGAAGGAACGGCGATATATTTCCAAGTCGGCATGGTGTGTGACTTGGAGGGGAACGTGCAGGTGATGTTGTTCCCATGACCTTGCTGCTCTTGTCCTTCCAGGTGGTAGAGATCGCGGGTTTGGGAGGTGCTGCTGAAGAAGCCTTGATGAGTTGCTGCAGTGCATCCTGTGGATGGTACACACTGCAGCCGCTGTGCGCCGGTGGTGAAGGGAGTGAATGTTTAGGGTGGTGGATGGGGTGCCAATCAAGTGGGCTGCTTTGTCCTGGATGGTGTCGAGCTTCTTGAGTGTTGTTGGAGCTGCACTCATCCAGGCAAGTGGAGAGTATTCCATCACACTCCTGACTTGTGCCTTGTAGATGGTGGAAAGGCTTTGGGGAGTCAGGAGGTGAGTCACTAGCCGCAGAATACCCAGCCTCTGACCTGCTCTTGTAGCCACAGTATTTATATGGCTGGTCCAGTTAAGTTTCTGGTCAATGGTGACCCCCAGGATGTTGATGGTGGGGGATTTGGCGATGGTAATGCCGTTGAATGTCAAGGGGAGGTGGTTAGACTCTCTCTTGTTGGAGATGGTCATTGCCTGGCAATTGTCTGGTGCAAATGTTATTTGCCACTTATGAGCCCAAGCCTGGATGTTGTCCAGGTCTTGCTGCATGCGGGCTCGGACTGCTTCATTATTTGAGGGGTTGTAAATGGAACTGAACACCGTGCAATCATCAGCGAACATCCCCATTTCTGACCTTATGATGGAGGGAAGGTCATTGATGAAGTAGCTGAAGATGGTTGGGCCTAGGACACTGCCCTGAGGAACTCCTGCAGCAATGTCCTGGGGCTGAGATGATTGGCCTCCAACAACCACTACCATCTTCCTTTGTGCTTGGTATGACTCCAGAGTGTAGGAGAATGAGTAAGTGTACTCACTTTGGCTGATCTAGGTAGGTCATTGAAGCGCTTCCTGCACTGTATTGAGGTCTGGGAGACGTTGCAGCTGCTGGTGACCTCCACTGCCACCTCGAGCCAGGCCTTCTTGGTGGCAGAGGAAGGCGACTTCCTCCCGTCCGCCGGGTAGAAAATCTCCCTCCTCCTCCTCACTCCATCCAGTAAGTCCTGGAGTTAGCATCGTTAAATCTGGGAGCAGCCTTTCCCCTGGTCTGCTCCATGCTGCACTTTTGGTTGGTTGCTGCAGGAGCAGCATTGGAGGACTGCCCCTCTAAACAGGGCTCTTCCAGTTGACAGCCTGTGATGCAGGTGCGCAGTCCACCCCCTGTGCAGGTTGACGACGGGAAACCCGGAAGCCACGGTAAGTGCCTTCCATTTACTTGCGATCGCCCAGTCGCCCCCCCATCCCCCCCCCCCACCCCGCTGCCATCCCGCCTCCCTGGTGATATCGGGGCTCGTATGTCCTCTTCACAACTTACTTTCCTACCTACCTTTGTGTCATCAGCAAATTTAGCAACCGTACATTCGGTCCCTTCATCCAAGTCATTGATATAGATTGTAAATAGTTGAGGCCCAAGCACTGATCTCTGTGGCATTCCACTCGTTCCATCTTGCCAACCTGAAAATGACCCATTTATGCCTCCTCTCTGTTTCCTGTTAAATCAATCCTTTATCCGTGCTAATATGTTACCCCCTACACCAGGAGCTCTTATTTTGTGTGGTAGCCTTTGATGTGACACCTTGTCAAAAGTCTTCTGGAAATCCAAGTACACCACACCCACAGGATCCCCTTTATCCACGTTGCTTGTTACTACCTCAAAGAAGTCTAATAAGACCATAAGAGCATAAGAGATAGGAGCAGGAGTTGGCCATTCGGCCCCTCGAGCCTGCTCTGCCATTTGATGAGGTCATGGCTGATCTGATTTTTACCTCAACTCCACTTTCCCGTCCTTTCCCCATATCCTTTGACTCCTTTGCTGATCAAAAATTTGTCTAACTCAGCCATGAATGTATTCAATGACTCAGCCTCCACAGCTTTTTGGGGTAAAGAATTCCGAAGATTCACGACCCTCTGGGAGAAGAAATTCCTCCTCATTTCCGTCTTAAACGAGCGACCCCTTATTCTGAGACTATGCCCCTTAGTTTTAGATTCCTCATGAGGGGTAACATCCTCTCAGCATCTACCCTATTGAGTCCCCTCAGAATCTTGTATGTTTCAATAAGATCTCCTCTCATTCTTCTAAACCCCAATGAGTAATAAATTAGTCAAGCACGATTTCCCTTTCACAAAGCCGTGTTGACTCTGCCTGATTGCATTGAGATTTTCTAAGTGCCCTGCTGTAACCTCCTTAATAATAGATTCTAGCATTTTCCCTATGACAGATGTTAAGCTAACTGGCCTGTAGTTTCCTGCTTTCAGTCTCCCTCCTTTCTTGAATAGAGGAGTTACATTCACTATTTTCCAATCTGATGGGACCCTTCCAGAATCTAGGGAATTTTGGCAAATACCAATGCATCTTCTATCTCTGCAGCCACTTCTTTTAAGACCCTAGGATGAAGTCCGTCAGCACCTAGGGACTTGTCAGCTTTTAGTTATAATATTTTTTTCAGAACCCTTTCCCTGGTGATTGTAAACATTTTAAGTCCCTCCCTCCCTTTCACCTCTTGATTCACAATTATTTCTGGCATGTTATTTGCATCCTCTACAGTGAAGACGGATGCAAAATATCTGTTCAGTTCATCCACCATTTCTTTATTCTCCATTATTAATTCCCCAGACTCACTCTCTAGAGGACCAACGCTCACTTTACTTACTATTTTCCTTTTTAAATACCTGTAGATACTCTTACAATCTGTTTTTATATTTCTAGCTAGCTTTCTCTCGTACTCTCATTTCTCCCTCCTTATTATTCTTTTAGTCATTCTTTGCTTTTTTTTATATTCTGACCAATCTTCTGACCCGCCACTAATCTTCACGGAATTGTATGCTTTTTCTTTCAATTTGATACTGTCTTTGACTTCCTTAGTTAGCCACGGATGGTACATCCTTCCCCTAGAGTCTTTCTCACTGGAATGTATTTTTGCTGAGTGTTATGAAATATCTCATTAAATGTCTGCCACTGCATCTCTACTGACCTATCCCTTACCCTAATTTCCCAGTTCACTTTAGCCAGCTCTGTCTTCATGCCCTCATAATTCTCTTATTAAAGTTTAAAACACTAGTCTTAGACTTACTCTTCTCTCCCTCAGACTGAATGCAAAATTCAATCATATTGTGATCGCTGCTACCTAGATGCTCCTTTACAATGAGGTCATTAATTAATCCTGTCTCATTACACATTACCAGATCTAGAATAGCCTGCTCTCTGGTTGGCTCTAGAATGTGCTGCTCTAAGAAACTGTCCCGAAAGCACTCTATGAACTCATCTTCCAGGCTAGCTTTGCCAATCAGATTCTTCCAATCTATATGTAGATTAAAATCACCCATGATTATCGCTGTTCCTTTCTCACAAGCCCCCATTATTTCTTCCTGTGTATGCTGTCCAACAGTGTGGTTACTGTTAGGGGGCCTATAAACTACTCCCACAAGTGACTTCTTGCCTTTACTATTTCTTATCTCTACCCAAACTGATTTTGCATCTTGGTCTTTAGGACTAAGGTTATTTCAATCTATTATACTCATGTCATACATAATTAACAGAGCTACCCCTCCACCTTCCTGTCCTTCCGAAATATCAAGTACCCTTGAATGTTCAGGTTCCAGCCTTTGTCATCTTGCAGCCATGTCTCTGTAATGGCGATCAGATCATACATATTTATGTCTATTTAAGCTGTCAATTCATCCATTGTGTTATGAATGCTACACACATTCAGATACAATGCCTTTAGTGCCTAGGCTTGTGTGATGAGCACTTCTCCGGTAGCCATTTGAATGGAGTGGCCAGGATGTTCAGATGTGACCTTGCCCTCAGTGACGACACCATCATCTGTGCCAACTTTTGTCGTTAACTTACTACTGGGCACTCCCTCAGCATGGCTAGAGATCTGTGTGGGAGCGGACCTTTGGGCAGGCATTGAAGCCCTGCATTATGGCTATAGCAATCTGATTCTCTAGTGTGGTTGATCCAGAGAACACAGAATGCTGTAGATTGGAGTCAAGGTCTCCATAGCAGTAGTCCAAGCATTCCTGAGAGAAGCTGTGCCTGAGCTTAGAACCTCAGCCAATGATGCTCTGATGCTCAGGGTCACATTCTCCATAGTGCTCTGCAGTGCAGTCTCATGCAGCACTACACAGATTTTAGTTGTGGACTCCTCCATGGACATCGCCAAATTGTTCCGGCTATGTAACACTGTCTTAAATGACTTTAAAGTGCTCATATTGTGCTACCTAAAGATATTTGTATGCAGGCTCTGAGATTCAATCAACTGAAGGCCTCGAGCAAGCCCCAGGCCAGCAGATTCTATCTCTTGCAAGTCCATCTGCACTTTCTGTCATTACTTTTATTTCCAATTTGTCACATGTGCTTCTTCCTGTGAGTAACTAACAGATCCCCTCCCCTTTCCAAAGTCAACAGCCTAATTTTGACGTTGAGCCAGGAAGGGAGCAGGGGCGATGATTTTCACATGCGAAAGCCGGAAAGTAAATTGGCGTGTCGTGATTGAAGTCAACAAATATTACTTCCGGGCTTCGCGCCCGGCAGCCAGTCTGATTGACAAGCTGGCTGGCTGTCGGGCAGGAAGGCCTGTGGTAGCAGGCCACAGCCAGGGATGGAAGGGAGGGAGTGAGGAGGGATCATGGACCGGAGAGGACATCAGAGGGCTGGGGAGAAGACCAAGGGGCCGGGGAGATCGGGAGGGCTGGGCGAAGATCAGGGGCCAGGGAGGACATAGGAGGACCAGGGAGGTGGAGATCGGGGTGGGTCTGAGGCCGGAACTTGGAGATCAGAGGTCGGGAGGTCGAGTGCAGAGGTAGGTGAGGGGCCACCATCTGGTGGGGGGCGGGTGATCCACCATCGTGGGGTTCCACCTTCCGAGTGGTGGGGGGGGGGGGGTGGTGGGCGGCCGGTCATGGGGTCCTGTCGGCCAGGTGAGCTTTTAGGCCTGGAAGAAGCACTCCTGCTCCTCTGGGCCCACAAGCAGTGCAATTTAGGCACTCACCTCATGGATCCAGCCCTTTCCGCCTGCTTTCACCTGAAGTGAATCGAAGCAATCTGAACAAGTAAGGTTAATTTCATTTAAGTTTTCCAATATACAAAGAATTAAGTAACTCAGGTATTTCAATGAGGTACATTTAAGTATCAGCCCACCGGCTTTAAGCGGGGAGGGGGAATTCCTGGTGCACACACATACAAACCCCTGCCTGGGTTAAACCCAGAAGTGGGCTTTTTAATTACCCCCAACATTTCTGTGCTGGTGCTTGCTATTGTAGATGTGGGTAATGCTGGATGCTGAGAGGTACTGGGCCAAGGCTGCGTAGTTGAATGGACCAGCTGCACCTGGTGGTGCAGAAAACATACTTTACAATGCTTGCAGGAATACACCCCTTGAATCACAGCTGCACGTAGCAAGAGATTGCATTGTGATGCACTGAAATGTTGCAGTGCGGGTCTGTGTGTGAAGGATTGAATGAGTAAATAATGAAAAGCAAAAGATATTAGCTATGAGTCTGGGGAAGGCCTTTGAATTGGCCCTCCATCATTCCATCTGGTGCCACCATGGCCATAATGTTGGAAGTACTCCCTCATTAGGGGTCAAGGGTTGCAATTTTGTTGATCTCTCTTCTGTCTGCTACTGCTGCCTCCTTTTATGTGCTGATTTCTTGTGCAAGGAGATATGAAAGCGACATATGTAAAGAGAGGATTGTGAGAATTAATGTACCAAAGTGGCCAAGATGCAGGGAGGATGTTCCCGATGGCTGGGGAGTCCAGAACCAGGGGTCACAGTCTCAGGATACGGGATATGCCATTTAGAACCGAGCTGAGGAGAATTTTCTTCACCCAGAGGGTGGTGAACCTGTGGAATTCTCTACCACAGAAGGCAGTGGAGGCCAAGTCATTAGATGTATTCAAGAAGGAGATAGATATACTTCTTAATGCTAAAGGGATCAAGGGATATGGGGAAAAAGCGGGAACAGGGTACTGAATTAGACAATCAGCCATGATCATTTTAAATGGCGGAGCAGGCCCGAAGGGCCGAATGGCCTACTCTTGCTCCTATTTTCTATGTTTCTATGTAAGACAACAGCCATATTATGGGAGTGTGTGAACAGGCAGCTGTAAGTAACCTTGTGTGGCCATCGTACTTGGTGCTTGATCCTTGACCCATTTAATGGCCAATACAGTTAACATTGTGATATGGCAACATGGCCCATTGAAACAGAAGAAAATGAGCATGCCTGTGTATTTATAAAGATCAACAATTGACAAAGCACGCTATATGCCCCCGCTGTGATGCTTTACCAAGTTTACAGTGAGAAGAAATCAAAAGATTGGCAAGACAACCTCTTAAGGTTTTGTCACATGGGCTCACTTACCTTAGGCCAAAAAATGTCTTCTATTCCCAGATTCAAATCACTGGTGAGACTGCATTGGTATGCTTCCATTCATCTTGCCCTAGCTGTACTTTTCATTGCAATGTGGCCTCCTCCTCTAATCCCTTTACTGCAGGACTTCCTATAGCAGGATTGCTGAATGCTTCATTCTCCTCCTAGTAATTTTCAATTGTTAAATGAGAAGCCCATCTTCAATGGCACCAAGCAGTCCTTTAATCATGCCCCAGTGACATTGGCGTGCTCCCAGCACATCACATTCTACACGCTGGGATATAGGCATCAAAATATGCTAATGAGCTGACCTTGCATTATGGAGAAGCTGAGCTCTTTCGTGCACAGGTGCGCAGAGTGCATGAACAGCGCTGGGGCTGTGCAAGTGACCGTATTATCGGCCCCAATATCATGTAACTATTTTTTTAAAACAGGAACATCAAAGAGAGCTTTTCCTGAAAGTATAGTATTTCAATATAGACTGGGCGAATCACTTCAACCAAAAATATTCCCTTTAGATTTTCATTCACCTCTTATACTGTGCTGGAGTTAGTTTATGTTGTGTGCATGCTAGCTATTAATTCAGTTTTATACCAAATTAGTTGGGCTTGGGTCATCAATGTCATTTAGAGAGTTTTACTTTGTTGTTAAGAAAAAAAAATACAAATCTATGTTCTAATCCAATTTGTTTGTGCTCCAAAGCAAAGTGGTTAATGAGCTATGTAAAGTGTATGGTACCAGTGAATTATACTGTTTGCCCTATAACAGCAGGACAGGCAGTCATTGTTCTTTGCTCAAGACCCTATCAGGCAAATTTGCAGATTATATTGCAAGATTACTGAAAGAACGTACAAGTCCAAAAATAAACATTATTTGCTGTGAATTCCAGTTGTTGGCTTCTTACATCAAAACATATTGTGATTTGTAACAGCGGGAGTTAGTTAGCATCAGCAGGGTGCTAATTGAATCTGTGCCAGTCATGTAAATGGGATATTAGTGTTTGGATGTCCTGAGAAATCACACATCAAATACAACTGCTATGAAAGACGTTACAATACCAGCATTGAAAGTAACAACCAAGAGTAATAGAGTAGAGTGGCTTTTCTTTCGTTAAAATCCAAGACACATCCAGGCCAAATCTAAATTGCTAAAGAGTTCCAACTCCTCCAACTTAGTGGCAAAGCAAAAAAACTGAGCTTAGTTGAACTCTATGGTCCCAAAATTCTGATGTAAATCTGGTGGATCTATCTGGGGTGGAGGAGGGGCAGAATTTGGAACTTAGATTGGATTTGCAAATGATGGGTTCAGGGCAGGATGATGTCATAAGTCCTAAATTCCAACTTTCATACCCTAAAAACTGTCCATCTAACTTATGCTACTACAAAATAGGAATGACTTTGCACAACATCCGAGAAAGGTTGAGGCTGATGCCAGAATCTAAAAAGTGAATTGCTCTACTTCATTGTGCTGTTATATAACTGTTATACTATTCATAACTTTACTTTGGCTTGATATTTTGTCAGATTTGTTTGTTCTTTATCTTGGAGGCTCTTAGCATCATTTGGAAGACTCCTTCAAGACTGTTTTTTGTTTATGAAATTTCCCGAATTGTACTGTTACATTTCAGCATGGGTTTCCTGATGGGGATATATAATTGTGTATATATATATGTTTATATATATATATATATATGTGTGTGTTGGAGGAGGAACAGTAGAGGACTCTAGAGGCCAGGTATCATTTAGCAGCACAGGAAGAGATCCAGACCTCTTGTAGTTACCCAGCCATGAGGGGGTATAAACTCAAAGATCTTATTTGAATATATATGTGGAGTTATGTATAATGAAGGTGTGCTTCAGTCCATTAGCCCTGGAGGAGCTTTACTCTATCCTACAAGAAGATCTGCAAACTTCCTTAAGAACCAGGATTGTGACTCAGAAGATCACAACAGCACTTAATTTCCTGGCCATTGGATCATTCAACAGGGCAACAAGCAACTTTTTCCAGGACAGTTTACTGTGAAGCAATTTGCATAAACCAAGTCAACAATGCCCTGTTTGATAGGTGTGCCAAATTAATTACATTTGATGCAGAAGAAAGAAAATGACTGTGGGCCATTAAATTTTGTTGGATCGTACTCATGAGACCAGACTGTCATAGAATCATAGAAGTTTACAACATGGAAACAGGCCCTTTGGCCCAACATGTCCATGTCGCCCAGTTTATACCACTAAGCTAGTCCCAATTGCCTGCACTTGGCCCATATCCCTCTATACCCATCTTACCCATGTAACTGTCCAAATGCTTTTTAAAAGACAAAATTGTACCCGCCTCTACTACTGCCTCTGGCAGCTCGTTCCAGACACTCACCACCCTTTGAGTGAAAAAATTGCCCCTCTGGACCCTTTTGTATCTCTCCCCTCTCACCTTAAATCTATGCCCTCTCGTTATAGACTCCCCTACCTTTGGGAAAAGATTTTGACTATCTACCTTATCTGTGCCCCTCATTATTTTATAGACTTCTATAAGATCACCCCTAAACCTTCTACTCTCCAGGGAAAAAAGTTTCAGTCTATCCAACCTCTCCCTATAAGTCAAACCATCAAGTCCCGGTAGCATCCTAGTAAATCTTTTCTGCACTCTTTCTAGTTTAATAATATCCTTTCTATAATAGGGTGACCAGAACTGTACACAATATTCCAAGTGTGGCCTTACTAATGTCTTGTACAACCTCAACAAGACATCCCAACTCCTGTATTCAATGTTCTGACCAATGAAACCAAGCATGCTGAATGTCTTCTTCACCACCCTATCCACCTGTGACTCCACTTTCAAGGAGCTATGAACCTGTACTCCTAGATCTCTTTGTTCTATAACTCTCCCGAAAGCCCTACCATTAACGGAGTAGGTCCTGGCCCGATTCGATCTACCAAAATGCAACTCACACCATTCTGTGAACCAAAAGGGATTTCACTCCCATAATATACAATGAGTGTGCAACTAAAGGTGCAGTTTTCTCCACATCAGGGCCCACTATGCAGGGAGCTGCTATGATATTTTCATCCGACAGCAGTCAAGCATCTCTGCACTCTTTCAGAATCAAGGATAAGAACATAAGAAATAGGAGCAGGAGTAGGCCAATCGGCCCTTCGAGCCTGCTCCGCCATTTAATAAGATCATGGCTGATCTGATCCTAACCTCAAATCTAAATTCATGTCCAATTTCCTGCCCGCTCCCCGTAACCTCCCCTTTTCTTCTAGGAAACTGTCTATTTCTGTTTTAAATTTATTCAATGATGTAGCTTCCACAGCTTCCTGGGGCAGCAAATTCCATTGACCTACCACCCTCTGAGTGAAGAAGTTTCCCCTCATCTCAGTTTTGAAAGAGCAGCCCCTTATTCTAAGATTATGTCCCCTAGTTCTAGTTTCACCCATCCTTGGGAACATCCTTACCGCATCCACCCGATCAAGCCCCTTCACAATCTTATATGTTTCAATAAGACCGCCTCTCATTCTTCTGAACTCCAATGAGTAGAGTCCCAATCTACTCAACCTCTCTTCATATGTCCGCCCCCTCATCCCCGGGATTAACCGAGTGAACCTTCTTTGAGAGCAAGTATGTCTTTTCTTAAGTATGGAGACCAAAACTGTATGCAGTATTCCAGGTGCGGTCTCACCAATACCTTATATAACTGCAGCAATACCTCCCTGTTTTTATATTCTATCCCCCTAGCAATAAACGCCAACATTCCGTTGGCCTTCTTGATCACCTGCTGCACCTGCATACTAACTTTTTGATTTTCTTGCACTAGGACCCCCAGATCCCTTTGTACTGCAGTACTTTCCAGTTTCTTGCCATTAAGATAATAACTTGCTCTCTGATTTTTCCTGCCAAAGTGCATAACCTCACATTTTCCAATATTGTATTGCATCTGCCAAATCTCCGCCCACTCACCCAGCCTGTCTATATCCCCCTGTAGGTTTTTTATGTCCTCACTCTCTACTTTCCCTCCCATCTTTGTATCATCTGCAGACTTTGATATGTTACACTCGGTCCCCTCCTCCAAATCGTTAATATAGATTGTAAAGAGTTGGGGACCCAGCACCAACCCCTGCGGAACACCACTGGCTACTGGTTGCCAGTCCGAGAATGAACCATTTATCCCAACTCTCTGCTTCCTGTTAGATAACCAATCCTCCACCCATGCCAGAATATTACCCGCAATCCAGTGATTCTTTATCTTGAGCAATAATCTTTTATGTGGCACTGAATGACTTCTTGAAGACCTGGGATATCCAATACTACCATGGCTTTTAACATTACTGAGAAAGTCCACCAGTGAGGAGGGAGGAACTCTATAACAAGCCTTCTGTATCCTCCCAATTTTGCTCTTCAAAATGACTGGAAATTCAGAGCCCTGAGAAGGAGACAGAGCCAGAAGCTGAACCCTCTGAGACAGAGGAACTTGGACATGAGGAGGGAGCAGCAGTATCACAAACATCTGCTGGGAGAGAGCTGTAAGACAAACTAATCAGAGAGACTATGTTATGTCTTATATAGCTATACATCTGTAATAACCAGGATGCTTCACATAGTTTAAATATACAAACCTTCAGAACACTCCATCCTTAAAAGCAGAAGTTCCATGATTGTCCAAAGTCCACAAACATCTTTTCCCATTCCAGTGCGAATTTAAGTTTCCAACAAAACAATCATGATCATCATCCATATATCACCATTAACAAAAAGCATTTAAGGTTTATGGAACTTCATAACTGAAAAGTTACTCAATTTCATCACTGTGCACTCCCCTTGTGTTGCTTTCTAGTTTTCCTCTGTCCTTTTGGAGCCATAACATCACCTTCTGCATGCTGATTCTGCTTTAAGAGCAGTCTAGCTTTAAATACCCCAGCTGCACTTTCAAAAGGACTTCTCCACTCTCCCAGGCAATCTCACCAATTACTGCCTTGTCCAGCAGTGTTACAATAACTGAATCCTTGGATTTCCATTGCGGCCATAGAGCAGGTATAAGTCCTGCCCCACTATACATCCAATGGTGGATCATGGCACTCAGAATTTTGGAGCCTAAGTTTTCATTTAAACAACAAAAAAATCTCACCCTAAGTTTAGAAGAGGTAAGAGTTTGTTGTGTCAAAACAATGGAGTTCAGGGGAAAAAAAACAGAAAATGCTGGAGAAGCTCAGCAAGTCAGGCAGCATCTATGGAGAAAGAAACAGAGTTAATGTTTCAGGTCAAAGACCTGTCGTCAGAACTGGAAGATGTTAAAGAGTTAACAGTTTTTAAGCAAGTACAGAGCCAGGGAAAGTGGGGGAGGGAGGGGAGGGGAGGAAAGAACAAAAGGGAAAGTCTGTGATAGACTAGAGGACAAAAGAGAGTATGAAAAGAAACTTGCAAGGGAAACTTACGAAGAACTTTTATAGTTACATTAGGAAAAAATTGTGGTCAGGAGCAGTGTTGGCCCCTTAAAAACTGAAAGTGGGGATATTGTCATTGACAATGGGGAAATGGCGGACATGTTGAATGATTGCTTTGCGTCAGTATTTGCAGTAGAAAAAGAGGATAGCATGCCGGAAAGCCCAAGAAAACTAATATTGAATCGGGGACAGGGACTTGATAAAATTAATATAAGTAAAGCAACAGTAATGAAGAAAATAATAGCACTGAAGAGTGACAAATCCCCAGGACCAGATGGTTTCCATCCCAGGGTTTTAAAGGAAGTAGGTGAGCACATTGCAGATGTCCGAACTATAATCTTACAAAGTTCTCTAGATTCAGGAACTGTCTCTCTAGATTGGAAAATTGCACATGTCACTCCGCTTTTTAAGAAAAGAGAGAGGGAAACCAGGGAATTATAAACCAGTTAGCCTAATATCTGTTGTGGGGAAAATGCTGGAGTCTATAATTAAGGATAGGGTGACTGAACACCTCGAGAATTTTCAGTTAATCAGAGAGAGCCAGCATGGATTTGTGAAAGGTAAGTCGTGCCTGTCAAATCTGATTGAATTTTTTGAAGAGGCGACTAAAGTAGTGGACAAGGGAATGTCAATGGATGTTATTTATATGGACTTCCAGAAGGCATTTGATAAGGTCCCACATAACAGACTGTTAGCTAAGATAGAAGCCCATGGAATCGAGGGAAAAGTACGGACTTGGTTAGGAAGTTGGCTGAGCGAAAGGCGACAGAGTAGGGATAATGGGTAGGTACTCACATTGGCAGGATGTGACTGGTGGAGTCCCGCAGGGATCTGTTTTGGGGCCTCAATTATTCACAATATTTATTAATGACTTAGATGAAGGCATAGAAAGTCTCATATCTAAGTTTGCCGATGACACAAAGATTGGTGGCATTGTAAGCAGTGTAGATGAAAACATAAAATTACAAAGCGATATTGATAGATTAGGTGAATGGGCAAAACTGTGGCAAATGGAATTCAATGTAGACAAATGTGAGGTCATCCACTTTGGATCAAGAAAGGCTAGAACAAGATACTTTCTAAATGGTAAAAAGTTAAAAACAGTGGATGTCCAAAGGGACTTCGGGGTTCAGGTACATAGATCATTGAAGTGTCATGAACAGGTGCAGAAAATAATCAATAATGCTGGCCTTTATATCTAGAGGACTAGAGTACAAGGGGGCAGAAGTTATGCTGCAGCTATACAAAACCCTGGTTGGACCGAACCTGGAGTACTGTGAGCAGTCCTGGGCACCGCACCTTCGGAAGGACATATTGGCCTTGGAGGGAGTGCAGTGTTGGTTTACTAGAATGATACCCGGACTTCCAGGGATAAGTTACGAGGAGAGATTACACAAATTGGGGTTGTTTTCTCTGGAGTTTTGAAGGTTAAGGGGTGATCTGATCAAAGTTTATAAGATATTAAGGGGAACGGATAGGGTGAATAGAGAGAAACTATTTCCGCTGGTTGGGGATTTTCGGAGTAGGGGGCACAGTCTAAAAATTAGAGCCAGACCTTGCAGTAGCGAGATTAGAAAACATTTCTACACACAAAGGGTGGTAGAAGTTTGGAACTCTCTTCCGCAAACGGCAACTGATACTCGCTCAATTGCTAAATTTAAATCTGAGATAGATAGCTTTTTGGCAATCAAAGGTATTAAGGGATATGGGCCAAAGGCAGGTATATGGAGTTAGATCACAGATCAGCCATGATCTTATCAAATGGCAGAGCAGGCACGAGGGGCTGAATGGCCTACTCCTGTTCATCTGTTCCTAAATGACAAAAGGGATGATGGTGCAAGTCAAGGAGGGTGGTAATGGGACAAGTTAAGAAACAAAATATGGGTCTAGAGGAGCTGTAAATGGCAACATCAGAACCATTATCAGCAGGTCAGTAAAGCTTGGATTTCAGGCTTGAACTTGAACTTGTATCTAATTTAATAATGCAGTGCTGCATATAAACTGCAAATAAATTCTGGTTTCAGACATTGTGAATTATCATATCCTACAAACTTTTAGATTATTGTTATCTACATAACTGTTTAAAATTAATCCTTTGTTTCTCTGATTTCTTACCACACAGATGTAAATGAGTGTGAGCAGCCCAATTTGTGTCATAGAGGACATTGCACCAACACCCCAGGTTCTTATCACTGTGACTGTGAAGAGGGCTACATAATGACTAGACCAGGACAGTGTAATGGTAAATAAAATCATTGACTGTGATATAATAGTGAATTGTATCCTAATCATTATGGAATAAATCCAATAACCATTGAGCTCAGTTTCAGATGATGTTAGTATAAATGGAAAATGATACACTACAGTCCTCTTCACTTTTCATCCCATTTTTCTACTTTAGATCTTCACTTCCCCTTTTCTGCCACATTTCTTCCTTTGGTTAATAGAGCTGGAACTGCCTGAGCATGGCCTTTCCCATAGTCATAACCATAGCTAACTTGCCACTCAGATCAATTGAATGGAGATGTACATCTGCAAAGCAGATGTGGTCCTGTCAGTTTTTCTCGTCCTTACTCCAAAATAGAGCATTTTATTTCCATGCAGTGCTTCACCAAATGAGGAGCTGAGAACAGTCAAATCTGGCCGAGGAAAAAAGTGAATTTGAGCAATAGCAGCAGCTGGAATTTAGATTTATGACATTGGATAAAAATCCAGTCCTCTATCAGATCGACTGACCCACCAAAATTTTAACATTATGGTATAATACCATTGTAATTTCGTATGCAAACTTGGATGCTTTTGATTGGGGAGAGGAGCAAAAAGCTATACTTGTAAATATTGTACAGATTTGGGTAACTGAATATTTTTTTGTTTCTTGCTTATATTATGATGCAGGCTGTATGTTAAGACCATAAGAGATAGGAGCAGGAGTAAGCCATTCGGCCCCTCGAGCCTGCTCTGCCGTTTAATGAGATCATGGCAGATCTGATTTTTACCTCAACTCCACTTTCCTGCCTTTTCCCCATATCCATTGACTCCCTTGCTGATCAAAAATTTGTCTAACTCAGCCTTGAATGTATTCAATGACTCAGCCTCCACAGCTTTTTGGGGTAAAGAATTCCAAAGATTCACCACCCTGTGGGAGAAGAAATTTCTCCACATTTCTGTCTTAAACGGGTGACCCCTTATTCTGAGACCATGCCTCCTAGTTTTAGATTCCCCCATGAGGGGTAACATCCTCTCAGCATCTACCCTATTGAGTCCCCTCAGAATCTTGTATGGTTCAATAAGATCTCCTCTCATTCTTATAAACTCCAATAAGTATAGACCCAACCTGTTCAATCTTTCCTCATAAGACAACCCTTCCATACCCGGAATCAACCTAGTGAACCTTCTCTGAACTGCCTCCAATGCAAGTATGTCCTTCCTTAAATAAGGGCACCAGAACTGTACGCAGTACTCCAGTTGCGGTCTCACCAGCACCCTGTACAGTTGTAGCATGACTTCTCTGCTTTTATACTCGATTCCCCCTAGAAATAAAGGCCAATATTCAGATGGCCTTCTGGATTACCTGCTGCACCTGTGTGTTGACTTTTTGTGTTTCATGTACGAGGACACCCAGGTCCCTCTACCGCAGCATTTTGTAGTGTTTCTCCATTCAAATAATATTTTGCTTTTTTATTTTTCCTCCCAAAGTGGATGACTTCACATTTTCCCACATTATATTCCATCTGCCAAATTTTTGCCCATTCACTTAACCTGTCAATATCCCTTTGCAGACACTTTGTGTCCTCATCGCAACTTGCTTTTCCACCTATCTTTGAATCATCAGCAAGGTTTTGCGGCCAAACCTTCTTGGGCTGTCCTTTGACAGCTCTGTAAACAGATGGACAATTTAGTCAGTTTGAAATGAATCTGAACTTCGTCTTTAAAATGTTTTCGAAAAACTGAGCTAAAATTTTGGCTTATTTAACAGATATCGATGAATGCCATAACCCTAATACGTGCCCTACTGGAAAATGCATCAATACTCTGGGCTCCTTTGAATGTGTCAGCTGTTCGGCTGGATACAGAGCAATGCATGGAAGATGCCTAGGTAAGATGCATAAAGTTAAATTGTTTGCCTTGTCATTCTTCAATAATGAGGCACAAATCTGCTATCTACATCCAGAACAGACAGTAAAATTTGTAATCTTTGTACAGTGCATTTATTATTTGAAATCTGCCTGATACCCTTGAAGAAGAACAACAACAACAACTTGCATTTATATAGCGCCTTTAATGTAGTATAACGTCCCAAGATGCTTCACAGGAGTATTATCAAACAAAGTTTGACACTGAGCCACATAAGGAGATATTAGGACAGGTGACGAAAAGCTTGGTCAAAGAGATAGGTTTTAAGGAGCGTCTTAAGGGAGGAGAGAGAGGTAGAGAGGCGGAGAGGTTTAGGGAGGGAATTCCAGAGCCTAGGGCCTAGGCAGCTGAAAGCATGGCCGCCAATGGTGGCACGATTAAAATCAGGGATGTGCAAGAAGCCAGAATTGGAGGAGCGCAGAGATCTCGGAGGATTGTAGGATTGGAGGAGGTTAGGGAGGGGCGAGGCCATGGAGGGATTTGAAAACAAGGATGAGAATTTTAAAATCGAAGCATGGCCAGACCGGGAGCCATTGTAGGTCAGTGAGTGCAGGGGTGATGGGTGATTTAGTTTGATATTTTTAAGCAATTAAAATTGTGTATTTGTTTTTTTTATTCTGTAATGGATTTAATATGTGCACCAAAACAAAGAGTATTTTATGATTTATTGATAGTGGTGTCATATGATTAATGGGGAAAAAAAAGCTGACCTTTTCTGTAATATATTTAATAGAGTTCAGATAAAGTTTGTATATTTGGAATTCACAGCAAACAAGATATCTCTAAGATATAATCATTTTTAATTGGACTAAGTCTCCTGCATTCCATTTTCAAATAGTAGGAAATTACTGGTAACATTTCTTATCTGCCAATATTTCATAGTGAAATGCGCAGGTGGAGACTATTTGGATAAATGTTCCGTGTCAAGCATTTGGCTAATGACTCAGCTGTTGAACTGGTCAACTGAATAACATTATTGCTTTATTAGGTAATTGCATGCAACCAGTATACCAGAACTTTAGTTGCAACGATTAAAAGTACTATTAACCACCAAACCCAGAGTATTCACAAAGCCTTGTTTAGAAGAAAATCATCAGTCCAATAGTGCAGCACATTGGTGTAGCTAACAAACTGTTGCATGGAAAGACAGGACTCAGGTTCATGCTTGAGATTCATAATGCATTTCTGGACTTAGTTGAACTATCAGAGGGAAGCATGGAGCATAGTTAAGGAATCACTTCTCCAAAGGAGTGAAAGGAAATTAACAACAACAACTTGTATTTATATAGTTTTTAACATAGAAAAATGTCCCAAGGTGCTTCACAGAGACATAATAAAAAAAATGGATGTCCAGTCAAAGAAGGAGAATTTAGGAGGGATGACCAAAACCTTCATCGAAAAGGTGGGTTTTACAAAGGGTCTTAAAGGAGAAGCGGGAGATAGAGAAGCAGAAGGCATTTGAGGAGGGAATTCTAGAGCATGGTGCCTAGACGGCTGAAGGTATGGCCGCAAAAGATGGGGGCAAAGGGAGGTGGGATGCACAAGACTAGAGTCAGAGGAATGGAAAGTTTGGGGGGGGTTGTAATGCTGGAGGAAGTTACAGGTAAGGAATGCCAAGGCCATTGAGAGATTTAAACATGAATCGAGAATTTTAAATTTGAGGCATTGGGTGACTGCGAGCCAATGTAGATCAGCGAGGACAATGAGTGGGACTTGGTGCAGAACAGGAAGCGTATTTTTGGATGAGCAGAAGTTTACGATGGGTGGAGAATGGGAGGCCAGCCAGGAGAGCAATGGAATAGTTGAGTTTGGAGGTAACAAAGGCATTGGTGAGGGTTTCAGCAGCAGATGGGTTAAGGTTGGGCAGAGGCAGGCAATGTTATGGAGGTGGAAATAGGTGGGAGGGAAAGCCAACTCAAAGTGTTCTCAAGATCAGCATTAATAGAGAATCAGGAAAAAGTTGTCCACTTATGTATAGTCAAGGAATGGTGCATAGCATGGAAGGCCGAAACAGAGCAATAATAAAGAGAAAATGAAGTGAATAATATTTTTGGAAGGATAACTCTAAAATATATAAAGCATTTTACTCAATGTATTAAAGTTGATTATTCAATTGCAGTAAATGTCAGGAATATTATAATTCTCTCCATTATTTGTAGTTATTAAAAAGTGAATACAGTCTGTTACACTTATGTATAAAGTCTATAATTTCTTAAGCCAACATTTCAGGTTCATTTTTAGGAGCTAATTTATTTTAAGGTAACAGCAGTCTACACTCATTCTGACCATTATAGATGCTGAACTATTGTTTAAAATAATTATTATTGTTATTATCAATCTGTACATTTATTCTGTTGCATATTCTTGGCTCTTCTTAGCTAAGCTAATTTATGATAAATATAGAATATCATTTTTCTAAATTTGTTTTGAATATAAGCACACTTTTTATCTGTTCCTTTTACATTAGGTCCAAAATGAGTATAAATATAGGGGGATTGATTATACAATGAAAGGAATGCTCTCCATAACATTTTGTTTATATAATAAGGTGTAATCCTCTTTTATCAGGCCTCCCAGTTTTCATGGGTGGTGTTGTATAATCTGAATGAAACATCAGCAAATAAGGCTGGTACAAAGTTTAAGTGAGAGATTGTTATTCCATGGAAATGTCTGTATGTTCACAGCATTATTAGGTTTGCAAGTTTTGTTTTGTGGGGATTTAGTCACACCTCAGGTGCATGGTGTTTTCTTTTGTTATATTCCAGTACTTTTAATTGTCACTGGTATTTCCATTCCAACATGATTGTGAAAATGTTGAGCTCAGTAAGATTCAACAATTGTCATTCTATTATATGTGATCAAAAATGAGAAACTGCATAACCTCTTCTCACTTAGATAATGTTGAATAAGGGCCTGAAAGATTATTCCACAGATTGTCTCTTTACATCTGGGACATAGGATAGAAATAAACTGCCATGATGAAAAATTCACTACTGATGTATTTCAGAAGAAAGCCTTTCGAACTGAGTATTACTACTGAGTAGGTGACATTTATTGTAGTAGAAATACGATTAGTGCAAAAGTAATAGGGCTGAACGAACATAATAAAGCCAAATACCTCAACCAAACCCAAAATGTACCTCAACTCAATAAGGTGCTATTTGCTTCTTCAGCTAAGTGACAATTTAAGCTTAATTTTAGTGGTTCCACACTATTACTGAAAGAAATCTGAATGTGATGGAAATATCTGTTTTCCCTCATCCAACTCCCCGGACAATGAGGTTTTAGGGAATGTGTAGTGATGCCTTTTCAAAAGACTTCTTTCATGTGTTTGGTTTCCAGCCACGGCAGATTTTCTTGCTTCTGACATATTTTATTTAAGTAAAATTCCCAAATCATTACCATTCATTTGAACTATGGGTCAGGCAGGGTGAAAAATGCACCAATAACTTACAGTTGTGAATATGCCCAATTGGAAAATCTGGGCTAGTGTCTCAGAACCATTCAGAAAGAGAAGAAGACAGAGTTGAAGACAAACAGAAAGGTAGAGATATGTAAACTCAAAGAATTAGACAGCAGGAAACAAGCAGAGAAACAGTGGTACAAAGAAATTTTTATTTGTCTGGTAACGACACCTTTGTAAACCAATTAGTGTCTCGAACAATGTGTTCAAATATTGAACTTTAGAATTTTTATTTTGCTAATGTTAGGGGCAGTTTTGCCTTTGGAGGTAGGTTCTGATGGTACTTCCATCTGGCCCCCTTACCCCTCCCATTTATCTGGGTTGGGGGTGGTCTCCTGACAGTATCTTCGCTACACAGAGGAAGCCCAACACCGCTAGCCAGAAAACTTTGGCGGTGCTGCAAAGAGGCATCCACTGCAATGCCAGAAGGTGAAGGAGGCACAATTAAAGGAGGCAGAAGCGATCTTGAAGATTTTTTAAATATTTTTTTTAAAAAGGCTCTCCATGAGCTACAGCCTATTCTGGCCCAGATATGGGAACGGAAGAGAGGGTGGTCACAACCAGGCCGTCTTCTCCAACAAGACCATGAGCAGAATTCCCACCGCCACTCCATCATGGATCATTACCTTGCTTCGGGGGTGGGGGGGGGGAAGGAAAATTTTCAGTGGCAGTCTCAAGGGCGGTATAGCAGAGGAAAATCAGGCCTATATGTTAGAAACTAAGCACAAATGTAGGTTCCATATGATGTTCAGTATTGATAGGGTTAGTTAATGCTTCCTAAAATCTAAACAGGAAACCCAAAAAGGAAAATAAAAGCCCTTCATGTCCATTGGCCCACTGCTAGAGAGCTTTTTTTGAAGAAAGCAAAGATCACATTCCAAATGGTTGCATTTTCATACTTCTCTTGACTAAACCTATCTCTTTAATTATATACAGCATATTATCAGGCATGAATGAAAAAAATAAATCTTACTGTAGTGAGTCCAATTATGAGCATCAAATTATTTTAGATTTAAAATGCTTGATGTAACTAAAAATTACAACTGGTAATGTTTTCAATATAAGAAATGGGTTTATCTTATGGATAGCTGTAAGATGTAATTATGATTAAAAATGCTTACTTAAGATAGCCAGTGTAGTAATTACACTAATTTCCAGATTGGAAATTATAATTTTGAAGAGGAAAATAAGCACTAGAAATGTTTGTATGTGACTTCAAAATATCATGGCTCCTAAAAGAAAACCAGAAATGATAAGGTTTTCAAAGAGTTTTGTTGGCACTGAATCAGATTGGGTGCTATTAAGTTAAATTTAATTGAATGTATTTGTTGCTGATCAAGGTAAGGGATGGTGTTACTTGAAAATTAGGTGATTTTACATTTTATATGCAGTAATGGTATCAAACACACCATGAGTCAGGCACAGAGTTTTGCTTCTTAGTGTAACCTTGTGACTTATCAAACCACCTACCTCAGAAGAGCAACCATTACTGCGCTAATGTAGTTTTCCCATTTCTCACACTACCTATCTGTACATCCGAAGTGATATTACTGGATGAGTGCCAATCATAACGATGCAAGATTAAGGATACATTGAAAGGCATACTCAAATTCAACTGAATGGATCCAGCTAAATTGCAATTGGGTCTTGAATCAGATTAGTTGGTTTAGATCCAGATTTCAGTATGGCAGATTCTTATATTCACATTAGTTTTTTCGGGATAACTTGAAGTGCTAATTTTGATTTCCTGCAGAGGTATGAACCCTACCAGAAATGTGGGCTCGGCGGCATTGCTGGCTGGAGAGTCAGAAAGCTTTGCTGCTTGTCTGAAAAGTTTGAGGACCTGCAGCTAATGGGCCCTACATTTAACAGAATGATGCTGTCAGAGCATCAAGCTTAGGTGTAGACATTGAAGATTGTATCGGACAGTGTGCTACAGATGGCAGCTTGGGTGCAGGATTTTACTAGCAACATGTGCAGCACATTGGACTAGCATATGCAATGGGCTCAACTCCTGTTTTAGGCAGCCACCCCGGACAACAGGCGCAATGATGACCAATTTCTACCCCATGATCTGAGAAAGACTTCATTAACATTGCACACCCCCCCCCCCCCCGCCCCCAACACTGCAGCAACATTGTATTTCCATTCTCCATGCTCCCGAAACTACAACCTTTCAGACACTGCCATACCCTTATACTACAGTTTTAATGCTAAATTTATGCCCATAACAATGTATAATCAGTGTGAAAATTATACTATGGAGCATCCAAATGTTACTCTGTTGGTTGCATCACTTCAACCAAGACTCACCCAAGCCAGTAGTTTGGTGATGGAGTAATTCTCTGCTGGTTTCACTTACAACGTCATGACATCCGCTATCAGAATCAGAATGTAGATGCCCACCAGCAAGTTTAAACAGGTGTAAGTAAATTTTGCATATGTATGGCCAAATCCTGTGCAATTTATGGCACAGTGTATGTTTTTTTTATTCGTTCATGGGATGTGGGCAAGGCCAGCATTTATTGCCCCATCTCCAATTAACTTTGAGAAGGTAGTGGTGAGCCGCCTTCTTGAACCGCTGCAGTCCGTGTGGTGAAGGTTCTCCCACAGTGCTGTTAGATAGGGAGTTCCAGGATTTTGACTCAGCGACGATGAAGGAACTGCGATATATTTCCAAGTCGGGATGGTGTGTGACTTGGAGGGGAACGTGCAGGCGGTGGTGCTCCCATGTGCCTGCTGCCCTTGTCCTTCTAGGTGGTAGAGGTCGTGGGTTTGGGAGATGCTGTCGAAGAAGCCTTGGTGAGTTGCTGAATGCATCCTGTGGATGGTACACACTGCAGCCACGGTGCGCCGGTGGTGAAGGGAGTGAATGTTTAGGGTGGTGGATGGGGTGCCAATCAAACGGGCTGCTTTGTCCTGGATGGTGTTGAGCTTCTTGAGTGTTGATGGAGCTGCACTCATCCAGGCAAGTGGAGTGTATTCCACCACACTCCTGACTTGTGCATTGTAGATGGTGGAAAGGCTTTGGGGAGTCAGGAGGTGAGGCACTGCCGCAGAATACCCAGCCTCTGACCTGCTCTTGTAGCCACAGTATTTATATGGCTGGTTCAGTTAAGTTTCTGGTCGATGGTGACCCCCAGGATGTTGATGGTGGGGGATTCGACGATGGTAATGCCGTTGAATGTCAAGGGGAGGTGGTTAGACTCTCTCTTGTTGGAGATGGTCATTGCCTGGCACATGTCTGATGCAAATATTACTTGCCACTTATCAGCCCAAGCCTGGATCTTGTCCAGGTCTTGCTGCATGTGGGCATAGATTGCTTCATTATCTGAGGGGTTGCGAATGAAACTGAACACTGTGCAATCATCAGCGAACATCCCCATTTCCGACCTTATGATGGAGGGAAGGTCATTGATGAAGTAGCTGAAGATGGTTGGGCCTAGGACACTGCCCTGAGGAACTCCTGCAGCAATGTCCTGGGGCTGAGATGATTGGCCTCCAACAACCACTACCATTTTCCTTTGTGCCAGGTATGACTCCAGCCACTGGAGAGTTTTCCTCCTGATTCCCATTGACTTCAATTTTACTGGGGCACCTTGGTGCCACACTCGATCAAATGCTGCCTTGATGTCAAGGGCAGTCACTCTCCCCTCACCTCTGGAATTCAGCTCTTTTGTCCATGTTTGGATCAAGGCTGTAATGAGGTCTGGAGCCGAGTGGTCCTGGCGGAACCCAAACTGAGCATCGGTGAGCAGGTTATTGGTGAGTAAGTGCTGCTTGATAGCACTGTGGACGACACTTTCCATCACTTTGCATATATATTTGTATATATGCAGTAGCTTTCCAAGTTATAGAGCAAACCCAGTGTTCATGATGAGTATAAGCTCGCCAGCATTTATAAAGCAGCATTATTTAATGTGACAAACTCGTACTGGCCAGTTAAGTACAACAAAGGCATTAAATGACTGCTAATTTGTATTCATGTAACATAATAGTTAAGACATTTAATTCATACCCCTGTTTTTGCAAAGGAGGGGCAAGTTTAGTCAGGGCCGTTAGCAGAAAAATTACTGATGCAAACTATTCAATGTATGGTTTCTTGTCAGGATTGGGATACTTATTGTTCAGGGATGTAGTCACCCCATCGGAACTCAGCTACTACTACATTTTATACAACTGAACAAGCAGAAAGTGAACCCAATAAGAAATGAAACATTAGATGACCCAGTTGTGCTGATTGGGAAATTAAGAGCTATGATTCACCCATCAAGACAAAAGATGTAAAAGTGTAGAAATGAATGAGCTCCCAAAACAGTGCACTGGTCTTGCTTATGAATGGAGGTGGACATAATTCCTTGGCTATTGCCCAAGAAATCCCCTTTCAACGATTGAAATGATCCAGTATTGAAAGATTTCAGGGCTGCTGTGACCTTCACATCCACAGCAATGTAGGCTGTAATCAAAAAGAATACCCTCAAATCAGTTATCACTGTTCCCACAATTTTCTGTCCATTACTGGTGAGGCTCCCCAACAGGAGCACGATTTGTAAAATTATCCCTTAAATGCCATGTTGTTGCCCTCTTGCTCAATTTCCTGGCAGCTCTGAGCTCATATTACAGCTGGCATTTGTGAAAGTCACTTACAAATTCAGGAACTACATCATGGTTACAATTAAGTCATCTGCTCTCCAATTAATGGCTTTTTTCACCTGCCAATTTTCTCCCCTCCCTTGTCTGAAGATATTGGGCATCATTTTAGCACCCGCTATCAGGTGCGTTCCTGGCGGGGGGACTCCGAAAATCGGAGAATCCCGGAGCGGGTCGGGAGCCCAGCTCCAACCCGCCCACTTCCGGGTTCCCCACTGACGCGCCGGCGTGCGCGCGCAGCCCCCGCTGGTGGGAATCCCGCAGGCAGTTAAAGCCAGCGGGGTTCCACTTGAAGGTGTTTATGTTGCTTGTTCAGGTCGTTAACTGGCCTGATTAAGGGATTATGTGAGGAGGGGTGGGATTTTATAGCAAACTGGGACTGTTTCCCGTACTGGGGGAAACACTCCCAGTTCAAATGGACCTGTTGCAGCCATCAGCCTGTGGCAGCTGCAAAGGTCCATTTGACAGGTAGGGGGGGGGAGACCCTCACTCATTGCAGGAGCCACTCTGTCATTTGGGACAAAGTTTGGCCTCCACCACCCTCCTCCTGACAATCAAAGTCACCAACGTGCACACTTACCCCGGGGTGCAGAGACATGTACCTACCTTGCGGACCCCCTCAGATGTACATCTTCCGGATGGGGGCCGCCGTAGCTGCAGTCATGACCTCCTCGGAGGGTGAACGGCATCACCAGCCTCGCCATCCACGCCGTCCACCTCTGACACGTGGAGCTCCACAACACAGTGCTGTGACACATCCACCTGTACAGCAGGAGGGAGGGCAACCGCAGAGAGAGATGCGTCGCAGAGGGCACTACCCTCGCCACAGGGTCCACAGACCGAGGCTCAGCTTCCTGGACCTCTCTGAGCAGCAGTACACACGGAGGCTCAGAGTCACTCGACATGTAGGCGTGGACATCTGCAGCCTCCTTCATGCCAAACTGCTCCTGGCTGGCCCGAGCACCATCTTCTTACCTGTCGCTGTCAAAGTCACCACTGCCCTCAACAACTTCTCCTCCGCATCCTTCCAGGGTGCCACCGGGGACATCGCCGACGTCTCTCAGTCGTCTGCACAAAAGAGCCCTGCAAATACACCTACACCCACTCTGCAGTGACACAATGGGTGGCATCAGTTGTGGGTCTTCATGGTGATCCTCAGGAGAGGGCATTATTGCACAAACCAGACAAGATTTGCAAAGACATGGCAGTAGTGGTGCCAATATAATATGTAATGTGAGTTGGTCAGAAATTCAATATAAGTAACAACCGTGACAATCCCTCAAACACCCTTGTGCATCCCCTTCATGCTCACGACACGTTTGCCTTAAGCTGCCTACTGCACATATCTGATGCATGCCCTGTGGCTGCAGCACAGGTAGTGGCAGGTTGAGTGAGGCTGACCGTGAAAGAGATGCACAAGAGGGTGAGTATGAGATAGAGCCATGAGATTGTATGAGGATTGGGTTGAGTGGTAGTGGCGGGATGAGTACTGGCGAGGTGAGTAAGTGCAGGTAAGATGAGGATGAGGTTTGAGTGGGTATGAGGGGTGATGTGACAGAGTAGTGTTGGCAGTGCAGAAGGAGGTGTGGGGTGGGGGTGGTGATGTGGCAGATGGAGTGTAGGGGAATGAGTAAGTGTACTCACTTTGGCTGACCTACTGAGGTCATTGGAGCGCCTCCTGCATTGTATGCAGGTGGGCGATATGTTGGTGGTGCAGGTGATCTCCTCTGCCACCTCGAGCCAGGCCTTCCTGGTGGCAGAGGCAGGCCGCTTCCTCCCGCCCGCCGGGGGGAAGATCTCTGTCCTCTCCCTCCTCCTCATCCCATGTATTGATACCTGGAGTGAGGCGTCATTAAACTGGGAGCAG
Source organism: Heptranchias perlo (assembly GCF_035084215.1). NCBI lineage: Eukaryota > Metazoa > Chordata > Chondrichthyes > Hexanchiformes > Hexanchidae > Heptranchias > Heptranchias perlo. The sequence continues at coordinate 71,876,395 of NC_090334.1, forward strand.
CCTTCCCCCTGGGCTGCTCCATGCTGTAATTTTTTTCTATTTGTTACAGCATCTGTCAATGGAGGACTGCCCCTTTAAATAGAGCTCCTCCAGCTGACAGATCTTACTGCGCATGCGCAGCCCGGCCGACGCGCAGATCAGCAGTGGGGAACCCGGAAGACAAGGTAAGTGGATCTAATTGGGATGCACGCGGGTGGCTGACTCATTTCACCGGGCGCGTTACCCACGCGCCTGATAGCCCCCCCGCCGCGAACCCGCAGCCCTGCAGTACCTCACACAAGTTACCATTCCTCATATATAAGACTAGATACTGGGGTCAATTTTAATTTTAATAGGCAGTTAAAATCGACCAGGTGACTTACCCACCAATATCTTGCCTGGATCCCACCAATGTCTCGCCTGGATCCCACCATCTTCAAACTTATCCTGCTTTTCTGAGCAGGCAGCAAAGTCACCTGTCTGAAGTCAGCACAGTCCTTCTTTAAATATGCAGATTGGGGTTCAATGATGGCCCCGATCATTATTTCTCTCTGATCTGAGCGGGGAAGAGGATCGGAAGCAGAAGAGGCCATTCAAGGTAAGTTTTTTTACTGTCCTTTGTGGGACCAGGAATGCTTGTCCAGGCCCCACAGGAAAATGTTTACATTTTTAAAATCTCCAACAACAATTAAAACCTGAAGGAATGAGCCTTCACACTTGTAATAGTGCCAGAGAGAATGACTGGCAGTATTTAACACATATCACATTGTTAAAAGGGTACTTAGACTGAAATGGGCAAGACTTAACTTTCTGTAGTGAGTTTAGTTCGTATCTACTGCTCAAATACAGCAACCTTCACGCCATTCAATGGTGAGGTAGGCAGCGCAATGCAGTTTTTGCAAAGCTAACGATGGAGCGGTGCATCTCGAACAGCAATTTTTGGAAAATCCGTGTTTAACAGCGCATCTGCCCCTCGCCTGAAGTTGCTGTATAAATAATGGCAAGTGCTATTAGCCTCTTCTTTATTTTGAAAGCAAATTCTGGCCCATTCTCTCCCTCCCCTCCTCAACCTCACCTTCAGCAATTGCACCTATTGTTGTCCAAGCATTCTGTTACTCCAGCACCAGTCTTGACAATGTTAACAGGTCACTGACCTGACTTTTGTAGCTGATTGCATATAGGCATAAAGCCACAATGGGAATGTATCCCAGTATAGACTTGTGAGACAATAGTGCCGAATAGTGTCCACAAGAACGAAGAAACTAAGTCCCAGAATTGATTATCTAATTGCTACAGTGTTTCCTGCATGATGTCTCCTTTATTCTATGCTTAAATCTTCTAATTACATCTCGTAGAATCATGGAAATTTATGGCGCTGAAGGAGGCCATTCGGCCCATCGTGTCTGTGCCGGCGGATAAAGAGCGATCCAGCCTAATCCCACTTTCCAGCTCTTCATCCGTAGCCTTGTAGGTTACGGCACTTCAAGTGCATATCCAAGTACATTTTAAATGCGATGAGGGTTTCTGTCTCTACCACCCTTTCAGGCAGTGAGTTCCAGGCCCCCACCACCCTCTGGGTGAAAAAATTTCTTCTCAACTCCCCTCTAATCCTTCTACAAATCACTTTAAATCTATGCTCCGTGGTTATTGACCTCTCTGCTAAGAGAAACAAGTCCTTCCTATCCACTCTATCTAATCCCCTCATAATTTTATACATCTCAATTAAATCTCCCCTCAGTCTTCTCCATTCCAAAGAAAACAACCCCAGCCTATCCATTCTTTCCTCATAGCTAAAATTGTTCAGTCCTGGCAACATCCTCGTGAATCTCCTCTGTACCCTCTCTAGTGCAATCACATCTTTCCTATAATGTGGTGACCAGAACTGTACGTAGTACTCTACCTGTGGCCTAACTAGTGTTTTATGCAGTTCTAGCATAACCTCCCTGCTCTTATATTCTATGCCTCAGTTAATAAAGGGAAGAATCCCATATGCCTTCTTAACCACATTATCTTTTTTTTATTCGTTCATGGGATGTGGGCATCACTGGCGAGGCCAGCATTTATTGCCCATTCCTAATTGCCCTTGAGAAGGTGGTGGTGAGCCGCCTTCTTGAACCGCTGCAGACCCTGTGGTGAAGGTTCTCCCACAGTGCTGTTAGGAAGGGAGCTCCAGGATTTTGACCCAGCGACGATGAAGGAATGGCGATATATTTCTAAGTCGGGTTGGCGCGTGACTTGGAGGGGAACGTGCATGTGCCTGCTGCCCTTGTTCTTCTAGATGGTAGAGGTCGCGGGTTTGGGAGGTGCTGTCGAAGAAGCCTTGGCGAGTTGCTGCAGTGCATCCCGTGGATGGTACACACTGCAGCCACAGTGCGCCGGTGGTGAAGGGAGTGAATGTTTAGGGTGGTGGATGGGGTGCCAATCAAGCGGGCTGCTTTGTCCTGGATGGTGTCAAGCTTCTTGAGTGTTGTTGGAGCTGCACTCATCCAGGTAAGTGGAGAGTATTCCATCACACTGCTGACTTATAGAAACATATAAAATGGGAGCAAGAGTAGGCCATTCGGCCCTTTGGGCCTGCTCCGCCATTCAAAATGATCGTGGCTGATCGTCTAACTCAATACCCTGTTCCTGCTTTTTCCCCATATCCCTTGATCCCTTCAGCATTAAGAAATATATCTATCTCCTTCTTGAATACATCTAATGACTTGGTCTCCACTGCCTTCTGTGGTAGAGAATTCCACAGGTTCACCATCCTCTGAGTGAAGAAATTTCTCCTCATCTCGGTTCTAAACGGCATACCCCGTATCCTAAGACTGTGACCCCTGGTTCTGGACTCCCCAGCCATCGGGAACATCCTCCCTGCATCTATTCTATCTAGTCCTGTTAGAATTTTATATGTTTCGATGAGATCACCTCTCATTCTTCTAAAGTCTAGTGAATATAGGCCTAGTCGACCCAATCTCTCCTCATACGTCAGTCCTGCTATCCCAGGAATCAGTCTGGTAAACCTTCATTGCACTCCCTCCATGGCAAGGACATCCTTCCTCAGATAAGGAGACCAAAACTGCACAAAATATTCCAGATGTGGTCTCAGCAAGGCCCTGTATAACTGCAGTAAGACATCCCTGCTGCTGTACTCAAATCCTCTTGCAATGAAGGCCAACATACCATTCGCCTTCCTAACTGCTTGCTGCACCTGAATGCTCTCTTTCAGCGACTGGTGTACAAGGGTACCCAGGTCTCGTTGCACCTCCCCTTTTCCCAACCTATCACCATTCAGATAATAATCTGCTTTTCTGTTTTTACAACTAAAGTGGATAACCTCACATTTATCCACGTTATACTGCATCTGCCATGTTCTTGCCCACTCGCCCAACTTGTCTAAATCACATTGGAGCCTCTTTGCATTGTAGATGAGACTTGTGCCTTGTAGATGGTGGAAAGGGAGTCAGGAGGTGAGTCACTCACAGCAGAATACCCAGCCTCTGACCTGCTCTTGTAGCCACAGTATTTATATGGCTGGTCCAATTAAGTTTCTGGTCACCCCCAGGATGTAGATGTGGGATTCAGCGATGGTAATGCTGTTGAATGTCAAGGGGAGGTGGTTAGACTCTCTCTTGTTGGAGATGGTCATTGCCTGGCACTTGTCTGGCGCAAATGTTACTTGCCACTTATCAGCCCAAGCCTGGATGTTGTCCAGGTGTTGCCACATGTGGGCATGGACTGCTTCATTATCTGAGGGGTTGCGAATGGAACTGAACACTCTGCAATCATCAGCGAACATCCCCATTTCTGACCTTAGATGGAGGGAAGGTCATTGATGAAGCAGCTGAAGATGTTTGGGCCTAGGACACTGCCCTGAGGAACTCTTGCAGCAATGTTCTGCGGCTGAGATGATTGGCCTCCAACAACCACTACCATCTTCCTTTGTGCCAGAGAGTTTTCCCCCTGATTTCCATTGACTTCAATTTTACTAGGGCTCCTTGGTGCCACACTCGGTCAAATGCTGCCTTGATGTCAAGGGCAATCACTCTCACCTCACCTCTGGAATTCAGCTCTTTTGTCCATGTTTGGACCAAGGATGTAATGAGGTCTGGAGCCGAGTGGTCCTGGCGGAACCTAAACTGAGCATCGGTGAGCAGGTTATTGGTGAGTAAGCGCCGCTTGATAGCACTGTCGACAACACCTTCCATCACTTTGCTGATGATTGAGAATAGACTGATGGGGCGGTAATTGGCCGGATTGGATTTGTCCTGCTTTTTGTGGACAGGACATGCCTGTGCAATTTCCACATTGTTGGGTAGATGCCAGTGTTGTAGCTGTACTGGAACAGTTTGGCTGAAGGCAGGGCTAGTTCTGGAGCACAAATCCTCTGCACCACAGCTGGGATGTTGTCGGGGCCCATAGCCTTTGCTGTATCCAGTGCACTCAGCCGTCTCTTGACATCACGTGGAGTGAATCGAATTGGCTGAAGACTGGCTTCTGTGGTGGTGGGACATCTTGAGGAGGCTGAGATGGATCATCCACTCGGCACTTCTGGCTGAAGATGGTTGCAAATGCTTCAGCCTTGTCTTTTGCACTCACACGCTAGACTCCACCATCATTGAGGATGGGGATGTTTACAGAGCCTCCTCCTCCCGTTAGTTGTTTAGTTGTCCACCACCATTCACGACTGGATGTGGTAGGACTGCAGAGCTTTGATCTGATCCGTTGGTTGTGGAATCGCTTAGCTCTGTCTATAGCATGTTGCTTCCGCTGTTTAGCGTGCATTTAGTCCTGTGTTGTAGCTTCACCAGGTTGGCACCTCATTTTTCAGTACGCCTGGTGCTGCTCCTGGCATGCTCTTCTACACTCCTTATTGAACTAGGGTTAATCCCCTGGCTTGTTGGTAATGGTAGAGTGAGGAATATGCCGGGCCATGAGGTTACAGATTGTGCTGTCCTTCTACCTTCAGGGATCTGTGGAGCTGCATTCCGAGGTCCCTCTGTTCCTGTACACTTCTCAGTATCCTACCATTTATTGTGCATTTCCTTGCCTTGTTTGCCTTCCCTAGATGCATTACCTCCCACTTCTCAGATTAAATTCCATTTGCCACTTTTCTGCCCACCTGACCAGTCCATTGACATCTTCCTGCAGACTACAGCTTCCTTCCTCACTATCAAGCTCACGGCCAATTTTTGTATTATCTGCAAACTTCTTAATCATGCCCCCTACATTTAAGTCTAAATCATTGATATATACCACAAAAAGCAAGGGACCTAATACTGAGCCCTGCGGAACCCCACTGGAAACAGCCTTCCAGCCGATAAAAACACCCGTCGACCATTACCCTTTGCTTCCTGCCACTGACCCAATTCTGGATCCAACTTTCCACTTTCCCTTGGATCCCATTGGCTTTTCCTTTTCTGACCAGTCTGCCATGTGGGACCTTGACAAAAGCCTTGCTAAAATCCATGTAGACTACATCAAACGTGCTACCCTCATTGACCCTCCTTGTTACCTCCTCAAAAAATTCAATCAAAATTAGTCAGACACGACCTTCCCATAACAAATCCATGCTGACTGTCCTTGATTAATCCGTGCCTTTCTAAGTACCAATTAATACTGTCCCACAGAATTGTTTCCAATAATTTGCCCATCACTGAGGTTAGGCTAACAGGCCTGTAATTACTCGGTTTATCCCTTTCTCCCTTCATCTCTATTCATGAAAATCTTCTCCAACTGAGTATTATTTCAAACAATGATATGCTTTCACCTGAAGAGCGTACACACCTTTACAGAATGTAGAAATAGTTAAATTGTTCATCATACAAGTTTTCTCAACCATGCTGTATAATAATCATGTTGTCCAAAGTCATTTAAAGCTAATTGGAACATAGTGGTTGTGTTTGAAACATGTTCTTGTTCAAATAGAACAGTATATTCTGAACCACTTGGAATTTCTTTGCATAACACTGTATATTTGAGTTTTACTGTGTCCTTTCTCTCCTTTTAAGAAATCTTTCTGACAAGGTATAAACATTATTTAAAACAAATAGTTTCCCAGGCAAGTCATCTGGTTTGTAATTCAAAGCAACACCAATCATTTTACACTGTAATAACTGCATTCCAATGTGGTTATGTGCAGGTGGTGGTTCAAAGCAGCACTGCAGAGCCCCCTGTGTACAGTTTGTAGTGTGTTCCAATGCTTCAGGGACAGTCAGTTGCGCAACTCTGAAAAGCAATAGATAAGCATATAAAGTCCTCTTCCAGATGAAAAACTACACAACAACTAAAAAAAAATAGACTTCAGCTCTTCATATCCTCAACTCTCTTGCCAATGTAAATTTAGATTCATTTTTGCAAACAAAATGTTCAATACCTTCCCCTTTTTGGGTTGTGCACCACCAAATGTTCTGTGCTTTTTGTGATGGTTTGGGTTGTGGAATTTTCTACATTCTGCTGCCAGTGCACTCCATGATCAGTTGGCAGGAGAAACGAGCCCATTTTTAATTTTTTTTTACAGAGGTTAATAGACCAGGGGGGTTAAATTGGATAACCCCCCGAATCCGGGTGCGGGCATCGCGGTCCACGATTAACCCGCGCCCGGTGCTTCCGATGCAAGCAGCACGTGACATTCGTGCTGCCTTGTCATTAACATGATTTCTACAGGCAGCCTACGCTACCTGCTTTGTTGAGAGGCTGCACGCACAAGTAAGAGGCCCAAAATGGTGCGTGGCCAGCACTAGTTAAAGGTAGCCTGCACCTCTTAAAGGGGAGGTACACAGTCAGCAAGAGCAGTGCAGGATGGCAGGCAGGGTTGCTGGACCGCAAGAGAGCGTGCACCAAGGTTCTCGGACGATGCACTGGAGGCCCTGGTGGAGGGAATGGACGAATGGAGGGCCATCCTGTACCTGCAGGGTGGTAGGAGACCCTTCAGACACCAGTTGTGCAGGCAGTGGGAGGGAATGGCCCAGAAGATGAATGCCAGGTGCACTGCACCACTCACAGGTCGCACACACTGGCATGTTTGACCATAACTGGCACATCACCCAGACACCTTACAGAACATTCACTGACACACTTCTCTTTGTCTTGCAAGAGAAGGTGGTGCATAACAGCCAGCAGCAGGAGAGACCTGAGGAAGGACAGGCATGGTTACATGTCTTCACCCCCTTGGAGGAGATAGTGTTGCGCATCATTGGGTGGGTCATCACTATGGATATGGCCACAGGCAGTGCTGGAGGTCCGGACAAAGGGGGTCTCTGCATACCTAATCATCCTCCTCGTTTCCCACATCTCTCTCATCCCACAATCTTTTCTAACTCCTGTGCTGCAGATGGTGCTAGCACACACGTCTTACTTGCTCCCTCCCTGCTCCACAACTCAACCTGTTTCCCTTTGTCATTGTAGATACCCAAGGACTGGAGCCAGCACCGTCCAAGGAGGAGGGAGACAATGAAGCCACACCATCACTTGATCTTACACTCACATCCATCAGCTCAGATACTGACACTGCGCGTCCTTTAGAGGCTAGGTTAGAGGAAGGACTTGCATGTGGTGAGACACCGCGCACAAGCTCGCCGGAGGGCAAGGTCACACAGTGGTTCTGCTGCCAAGGGGTCAGATGATGACTTCGATGGGCCAGGCTACAGAAGATGGCTGATGGGCGTACACCACCAAATGCTTGGTGCACTGGAAAGCCTGCCAGAAAGCCTGCGCATAATGTCAAGGGGCATGGAGAGGTCCACCTCGAACTTGGCACAGGGCTTTGCGCAGAGCTTGGAGCCCAACCTTACCCACATGGAATGGGTGGTCAGCTCCATCAGCACACCTGAGGAACCCACCATGATGCAGCATCTGATGGCCGATGTTGCGGCTTCCATTGCAGCACAAGCAGCTTCCATTGCAGCACAAACAGATGTGATCAAAGGTCTGCAAGCTTCAGTTGAAGCTCAGATTACTGCTATGGAAGCGCAGACTGCTGCTATCATGGCTCTGGGCACCAATGTGGAACGGGGCTTCCAGGGCGTCACAGCATTCCAGTAATCCATTCTCCAGCTGATCACCAGGAGTGATTAGGCAGCGCCCCGTGCGAGTGGCCGTGGCATCATGGCAGTCAAACCTGCTGTGCTTTGTCCGGATGACAGCATTCCTGTTCCCACCCCTGTCACTCCACCAGTCTCCTTGCTGTTGCCTATCAGCCAGCCAGGCAAGACGGCTGCGACCGAGATGGTACAGTCTGAAGCCGGGCCCTCCTGGCCCAGAGCTGCTCAAGGTCTTCCTTCAAGACCATCTGCATGCTCCACCAGTGAAGGTCAGCAGCCTTCCACCACCCATGCTCCAGCCACTGTAGGAGCACTAGGCGAGATAAAAGCACACGAACAGCAGGCACAATGGAATGCACAAGGGTGAATACTCTCATTTTGTTTGCATCATTTCATGTGTTAATTTATAAATGTGAATTTAAATTTGCATTTGGTGGTGGTTTTTATTTCTGCAATGAGCTGAGGGAGGAAGCAATGTGTAATCATATAGAGGGCGATTTGATGGTCATGTGGGAGAGGACGGGTGGGGAGTGTAGGACTGTTGGTGACTTGGGAGATATCGTTCACGTTATTGATATCGCTCACGGATCAGGTGAGCACGCAGAGCCCTGGCAGACAGGGCCAGTTGCCCCCTTGCGTCTTCCTGCACTTCCCCCTCCGTCTCCTCTCCCTCATCCTGAGCCTCTTCCTCCTCCTCTTCCTCAGCCTCTTCCTCTGGCTCAGGGTCATGCCGGATAATTGGTGGCAAGGACTGTTCCCTCATAGTGGCGAGTTTGTGCAGCATGCAGCATACCATGACGATTCTTGACACCCTCTCAGCTGAGTACTGCAGGGCTCCAACAGAATGGTCCAGGCAGCGGAAGATTTGCTTTGGAACGCCTATGGTATGCTCATTGGTGTTGCGCATGGCAGCATGGCTCTCGTTGTAGGCCCGCTCTGCCGTAACAACGGGCGCTACATGGCCCAATTTCTAGCCCTATATCTCCTAAGTTTTTAATAGAACAATTTCAGAATTGGTGCAAACACCAGTGAAGTGCATTTAACATAACATTTATGAAATGTATACAGCTGTGCAGCGTGATGAACTTAGCATTAAAGTCTTTAAAATTTTACTGATTCCTGACCCCAGCGCAATGCCAGATTTCAGCTTGAGCCAACCTGCCTTCTGTTATTCCTACTATCAGCCTGACTCTGACCCCATTCCCAGTGTCATTTCCTTAACCCAATCCAAATCCCAGAGTCACCCTTGACTCCAACCCAAATCCTAAAGGTGGAGGTATCCTACACCCCAACCTTACTCCCAGAGGCAGCTATCACATTGAAATGAACAAAGTTATAGTAGCTAATAAGTCAACCACTGTCTTAATTATTGCTTGGTCACAGGCCTGCTGAATTAAGTAACTAAACTTCCTTTATTCACTCAAGCTGATGAACTTTCTGTTTCTATGCAGCTCAACCTTGAACAAGCCAAGTTTTAGCACCTCATTCAATGAACACTTTTAAGGAAGGAAATCTGTAGACATTGCTTCATAAAGAAGAAAATGTCTATTAGTGCTAGCTTAAAATTTTCCCTCACCACTTTATTCTTATCTACTTCCCTGTTAAAGTTAGCTCAGATGGAAAGATGGGACCCTGTGGATGAGTTGGATAATATAAGTTTTCCCTTGTGCTCAAGATGGTAAATATTCTGGTCATGCTGCTGAACTGATCACACCTCCATAGCAATAGTATTATCTTTTTAGGAATGGCAGGATATACAGTTTATTCCACAAGGGAGGAAGACACAAATAGGTTATGAAGAATTTAGAACTCTATTACATGGGTAAATATTAATATTTGGACTCTCTAATCTTTTATGGCAATTTTATTTAAATTTCCTCAAAAGTGCATCCAACAAAAGCACTTGTGTACACGCTTAGCTTTCCATTGATAATTTGCCCATTTTTTATTGTTCATGTCAATACTGTAGAATGTTTTAATCTATGAATGAAGAACTTTTCAAACGTATGCAATTGAGCAAATTGAACAATGAAATTAACATCATTTTTTGTATGAGAAGGTAGGGGAAGTATTTTGCTGTGAAAATATGTATCTCATAGCTATAGGGGGTCATTTTAACACCCCCACGATGGATGGGAGCGGGTCAGGGGCGGGGTTAAATCGGCAAATATGCAAAGCCTGCCACAAATGCGCCTACTTCCGTTTTAACCACGGCGGGTTTAGGCGCATCTGAATAACCCGCACCGGAGAGACGGGTCCATGATTATAATATGTTAATGAGGCTCCATTCCTGAGATTTTGGCAGCCATTTGACTTGAACAACTGCGGGCCGGGTTTCCCGGTGCTGGGGAAACCTGGCAGCTAAAGGGAGGTAGGAGATGCCTGCTTCAGTAGGTAAGGGCTTTTCCAGTACCGCTTGTGGGCCAGGAGAAGCAGGAGTGCTTCCCCCCCAGCCCCCCAAGTGAATCTTCTGCCACAGTTGGCTCATTTTCTCCCCCCCCACACCAACCCATGATCTTTCCTGGTCCTCCCTCCCGATTGCCGGTCTGACATCCCACCCCCCCACCAGCCCGCGATCTCTCCTGGTCCCCCTCCCTCCCGACTCCCGATTTCCGGTTCGACTCACACCAACCCGTGATGCTTCCCGCCCCGCCCCCCATCCTGATTGCTGGTCCGACACCCCCACCCCCCCACGACCTGCAATGCTTCCGGTCGCCGGGGACCGTTCTCAATGGTCTCTGGCTGCGACATTTCACCGCCAGCTTTCCCCCCCGGCAGCCAGCCAGTCTCTCAATCTGGCCGGATGCCAGGGGGGAAACAGTAAAAAAATGATAATGAGGCCCTGCATTAAATTTGGCAGGACCTCCGCCATCCCAGCATTTGTGGTTTTCGCCCCTACAAACACACGTCCCCGCTCCCTCCCCATAAATATCTCCCCGTAAATATTGGAGCCATAGTTTCACTGGAAAGAAATTACATCCGAACCAAAAAAAAATCATAGAGACCCAATAATTGAAGTAGATGCACTCAAATCTCTCCTGGCAGAGTTTTGCTGGTTCTTAGCTAAGCAGTACCACAACTTGCCAGAGACCAGATTTAAATTTAAAAGATTGTTACAATGTGTTCACAAGCCATCTGTTTGATACCCGGTGATAACTAGCATACGTCCTTCATAAGATTTTCCCTGCCTGGTGGCATTGGCGTCAATATTGTGCATGCTGAATCCTCTTCAATGTGACTACATCCCCCCTCTCTGAGTTACTTGGTCCTTTAGCAAATTTCAAGCAGATGTTGTTGATCACATAGACACATATTGGATCACATATTGCAGAAGGTCAGCAATTCAAACCAAAAAAACTGGGGGAATGTAACTATTTTGCAGAGCAAGCTGCAACAGATGTGCTACTGAAGTGTGTGTTCTGCTGATCCAGATTTATTTTGGGTGAGTTTTCAGCAGTATGGGATTAACAAAACAGGATATTTTTTCTTGAACTGGTTTCGTAATACTTCCTGTGAGCTATATTAAATCCTTTTCGCCATGTGACATGTTGTCATTTCTGGATTATAGGCCACAACATTTTAGAAGTTGCACCTGAAGTACAAAACCAACAATGAAACTGTTTTTAGTAACTACATGTCCATAGAAATAGTATTATTTTTGGGGGATGGCAGGATATACAGTTTATTCCACAAGGGAGAAGTCACAAATTGGTTCTGAACATTTTAAAATCCACTGCATTGGTAAATATTAATATTTAAGCTCTCTTTTATGGGCAAATCAGAAGCTCAGTTAAGTATGATCCTAAATTAGATACCTGATTGAAAAAATCAAAATTGAATTTGAGTCCATCAAAAATATCAGCAACAACTTGCATTTATATAGTGCCTTTAACATTAAAATAACATAGAAACATAGAAAATAGGAGCAAGAGTAGGCCATTCGGCCCTTTAGGCCTGCTCCGCCATTCAAAATGATCATGGCTGATCGTCTAACTCAGTACCCTGTTCCCGCTTTTTCCCCATATCCCTTGATCCCTTTAGCATTAAGAAATATATCTATCTCCTTCTTGAATACATCTAATGACTTGGCCTCCACTGCCTCCTGTGGTAGAGAATCCCACAGGTTCATCACCCCCTGAGTGAAGAAGTTTCTTCTGATCTCGGTTCTAAATGGCATACCCCGTATCCTGAGACTGTGACCCCTGGTTCTGGACTCCCCAGCCATCGGGAACATCCTCCCTGCATCTAGTCTGTCTAGTCCTGTTAGAATTTTATATGTTTCGATGAGATCACCTCTCATTCTTCTAAAGTCTAGTGAATATAGGCCTAGTCGACCCAATCTCTCCTCATACGTCAGTCCTGCCATCCCAAGAATCAGTCTGGTAAACCTTCATTGCACTCCCTCCATGGCAAGGACATCCTTCCTCAGATAAGGAGACCAAAACTGCACACAATACTCCAGATGTGGTCTCACCAAGGCCCTGAATAACTGCAGTAAGACATCCCTGCTCCTGTACTCAAATTCTCCTGAAATGAAGGCCAACATACCATTCACCTTCCTAACTGCTTGCTGCACCTGAATGCTCGCTTTCAGCAACTGGTGTACAAGGGCACCCAGATCTCGTTGCACCTCCCCTTTTCCCAATCTATCACCATTCAGTTAATAATCTGCCTTTCTGTTTTTACAACCAAAGTGGATAATCTCACATTTATCCACGTTATACTGCATCTGCCATGTTCTTGCCCACTCACCCAACTTGTCTCAATCACATCGGAGCCTCTTTGCATCCTCCTCACAGCTCACGTTCCACCCCAGCTTTGTGTCATCTGCAAACTTGGAAATGTTACATTTAGTTCCCTCATCCAAATCATTGATATATATTGTGAATAGCTAGGGCCCAAGCACTGATCCCTGCAGTACCCCATTAGTCACTGCCTGCCACCCGGAAAAAGGCCCGTTTATTCCTACTCTCTGCTTCCTGTCTGTCAACCAATTCTCAATCCATGCCTGTATATTCCCCCCAATCCCATGTGCTTTAATTTTGCACACTAACCTCTTGAGTGGGACCTCATCAAAAGCCTTCTGAAAATCCAAATACACCACATTCACTGGTTCTTCCCTATCCTACTAGTTACATCCTCAAAAAACTCCAGTAGATTTGTTAAGCATGATTTCCCTTTCATAAACCCATGCTGACTTTGTCCAATCCCATTAATGCCCTCCAAGTGTTCTGTTATCACATCTTTTAAAATAGACTCTAGCATTTTCCCCACTACTGATGTTAGGCTAACTGGTCTGTAATTCCCTGTTTTTTCTCCCTCCTTTTTTAAATAGTGTGGTTACATTTGCCACCGTCCAATCTGTAGGAACTGTTCTCGAGTCTATAGAATTTTGGAAAATGATCACCAATGCATCCACTATTTCCAGGGCCACTTCCTTTAGTACTCTGGGATGTAGATTATCAGGCCCTGGGGATTTGTCACCTGAGCCTGATAATTGATACTCATAATAAAACCATAGCTAACTCACTTGCCTCTGTTGAGTAAATTGCATGACTGCAAGAAATCCCATGCAACATTGATTTGTTTCATCATAAGAATTTGAAAATACTTAGACATCCTGGAGAGCAAGAACAACCCCCAACTACTCTGCTCCAACAGAAACCCTTGCCTCAACCTGTTTCACATACTGCATTTTACTTCTGATATTAAATGTGATAATCTCATTGACTTTTGTTTCCCAAATCAAGACGATCTGTTGGTCTCTCTCTGCCTCCTCTTCCTTTGCCATGCATCTTGCTCCTTTCACCTCTGATCCCAGCTAAGATCCCAGCGAGTCAGTGGAATTGAAGGAGGCAATCCAGAAACTACATAATGAGCTAAACAAAATGTGAGTTAGCCGAACAATGGCAGATGAAATTTAATGCAGAGAAGTGTATTTTCGTTTTGCATGTAGGAAAGAAAATGAACAACATGCATGCTTCATGAATGGGGTTGAAATAGCTACGGATAAAGTTGAAAGAGATCTAGGAAGCTTAGAACTTTACACTTAATAGGCTCGATTTTCGCACCCGCGATTGGGTGCGTTTGTGGTGGGGGGGTTGCGAAAATCGGGGATTCCTGGGGCAGGTCTGGAGCCCGGCTCCAACCCGCCCACTTCCGGGTTCCCCAGTGGCGTGCAGCCCCCGCATGTGGGACTCCCGCCAGCAAATAAAGCCGGCGGGGTGCCACTTAAAGTACTTAAACAGGTACCTCAGGTCGTTTACAGACCTGATTAACATGATATTTTAGGAGGGCTGGGATTTTGAAATTAACTGAGACTGTTTCCCGTACTTGGGGAAACACTTCCAGTTCAAATGGACGTGTTGCAGCCATCAGCCTGTGGCAGCTGCAAAGGTTCATTTGACGGGTGGCGGGGGAGACCGTCACTCATTGCAGGAGGCCACTCTGTCACTTTGGACAAAGTTTGGCCTCCACCACTCTCCTCCTAACAATAAAATTCACCAACTTGCACACTTACCCCGGTGTCCGGACACATTTACCTACCTTGCGGACCCCCTCAAATGTACATCTTCCGGATGGGGGCCGCCGTAGCTGCAGTCATGTCGTCCTCGGAGGGCGAACAGCATCACCAGCCTCGCCGGCCATGCCGTCCACCTCTGACATGTGGAGCTCCACAAGACAGTGCTGTGACACATCCACCTGCACAGCAGGAGGGAGGGCAACCGCAGAGAGAGATGCGTCGCAGAGGGCACTACCCTCACCTCGGGTTCTACAGACCGAGGCTCAGCTTCCTGGACCTCTCTGAGCAGCAGTGCACACGGAGGCTCAGAGTCACTCGACATGTAGTCGTGGACATCTGCAGCCTCCTTCATGCCGAGCTGCTCCCAGCTGGCCCGAGCACCATCTTCTTACCTGTCGCTGTCAAAGTCACCACTGCCCTCAACAACTTCTCCTCCGCATCCTTCCAGGGTGCCACTGGGGACATCGCCGACGTCTCTCAGTCGTCTGCACAAAAGAGCCCTGCAAATACACCTACACCCACAATGGGTGGCATCAGTTGTGGGTCTTCATTGTGATCCTTAGGAAAGGGCATTATTGCACAAACCAGACAAGATTCGCAAAGACGTGGCAGTAGTGGTGACAATATAATATGATATGTGAGTTGATCAGAAATTAAATATAGGTAAACACCATGACAAACCCTCAAACACCCTTGTGCATCCCCTTCATGCTCACAACACATTTGCCTTACGCTTCCTACTGCACATATGTGATGCATGCCCTGTGGCTGCAGCACAGGTAGTGGCAGGTTGAGTGAGGCTGACTGTGATAGAGATGCATGAGAGGGTGAGTATGAGATAGAGCCATGAGATTGTATGAGGATTGGGTTGAGTGGTAGTGGTGGGATGAGTACTGGCAAGGTGAGTGAGTGCAGGTAAGATGAGGATGAGGTTTGAGTGGGTATGAGGGGTGATGTGATCGAGTAGTGTTGGCAGTGCAGAAGGAGATGTGGGGTTGGGGTGGTGATGTGGCAGACGGAGTGTAGGGGAAATACTCACTTTGGCTGACCTACTGAGGTGATTGAAGCGCCTCCTGCACTATATGCAGGTGCACGATATGTTGGTGGTGCTGGTGACCTCTGCCACCTCGAGCCAGGCCTTCTTGGTGGCGGTGGCAGGCCGCTTCCTCCCGCCCGCCGGGGGGATGATCTCTGTCCTCCCCCTCCTCCTCACCCCATCCACTGATATCTGGAGTGAAGCATCATTAAACCTGGGAGCAGCCTTCCCCCTGGGCTGCTCCATGCTGTAATTTTTCCTATTTTCTGCAGCATCAGTCAGTGGAGGACTGCCCCTTTAAATAGGGCTCCTTCAGCTGACAGACTGCGCATGCGCAGTCCACCCGCCACGCAGCTTACCAGCGGGAAACCCAGAAGCACAGGTAAGTGGCTCCAATTAGCCTGCGATTCCGTGCAGAGCACACTGATTTCACCGGGCGAGTTACCCACGCGCCCAGCCAACCCCCCGCTGCGAACCCGCCGCCCTGCTAATATCGAGCGCAATATGTCCAGCCAATGCAAAGGGGCTATCAACAAAGCCAATAGAATGTTGAACTACATAACCAAAATAGTAGAAAACAAGTCAGTGCACGTTGTGATCAAAATGTACAGTGCTCTGGTAGACCACATCTTGATTACTACATCCAGTTCTGGTCACCAAGAAATAAAGGAGAAATTCAATCGCTGGATGCAGTGCAGAGAAGAGACACAAGGCTGAACCTTATTCTCAGGGGGCTGAGTTATGAGTAAAGAATGAAGAGACTTGGGCTTCCCTGCTTGGAAAGGAGGTATCTGAGAGGTGATCTTATAAAGGTATATAGGATAGTATGTGATATGGAATCTAAAATATTATAAATTAAACAAAGGGATATGGATACACACTATTAAAAGGTAACTTTAGGACTGATATCAGGAGGTTCATCTTCATGCAGAACAACACTTGGAATGGACTTCCAAGCAGACTGGTAAAGGTAAAAACCCTGGAATCATTTAACACATAACTAGATGCAGAAATGGAGCGAGTGTCAGATTGTTCTGGATGAATGTATTAAGATGGCCTAAGTGGACTTCCTCATCTGCAAGTATTTTGTGATCTAGACTGTAGCTTCTCTGCAGTCTCCGCAGCGGGTGGGGGGGCAGCCTTCTTCAAACTCATCTGCTCCTTCAACCCATCCCAACCCAACTCCTCACTAACGTAACCTTACTAATCTTTCCTCATCCTCAGGCACTGTCACCACCCTTTTGAAACTACTGCCGTCACCTCTTCCTTTAAAAAAAAACTTTTAATCCCTCTATTTTCTCAAACTGCAACGCTATATTCAACCAACCTTTTCTCGCCAACCCCCTTGAGCATATGTTATTACCTATGTACACGCTTACCTCTCTCACCACTCTGTTCAAATCCCAACCCAATTTCTGACCCACCCACTACAAACTACAGATCAAAGTCACAAATGACATCCCACAGTTACTATTTCTCCTTGATCTATCTACAAAAGATGACACTTCAGACCACTACATTCCCCTCCAACACATTTCCTCTGCAGTTCATTCTGTGGTTTCACTCCTATCTGTCTTACTACAATGCAAACCAATTGGTTAGGGTTGGGGTTTCTTCTTCCCATATCTCTGGTGACTTCTAATTTGTGTGCCCCAGGATCCCTCCTATTCATCATTTACAAGTTGTGCAGGGGTAGTATCATCCATAAGCAAGGGATGCCCTTCTCTTGTACGGCAGTGACATCCACCTCCATCTCTCTGCCAGTGACATCAATTCAAAGGCTGTTGCTGTACTTTCTGACCGTCTGACATCAATTACTGGATCAATCAAAATATCTTAAGCTCAAGTCAGCAATGCCAAATCCTTCTTTTTCAGCTTTGGCTAGCTGCAATACACCTTTCACTCCAACTCTGTCAACCTCTCCCCAGCTACGGTCTCAGGCTCTACCCTCTAATAGTGCACAACTGACTTGAACTGAATTTTTTAACTCCATCACCAAGAAGGCATATTTTTACCCTTGAACATTGACTGCTTATGCTCTACCTCTCCCTCACTGCTACTGAAATTATAATCCATGCTTTCATCATCCCAAATATTCCCTCGCTGCCCTCCTCACCACCACCCTTCACAAATTCAGTCTTCCACTGTGTCCTCTCTTGCACAAAGTCCTGCACACCCATCACTCTGATCCTCACCACTGGCTCTCTGAGCCCCAGCAAATTGACTTCAAGACACTCAACTTCATCTTTGAAACCTTCTATGGTTTTGCACTGCACTTTCGAGGCAATCTGCTCCAGCCATCCCTGCATGCACCCTCTCTTGCTCCGACTCCACATTATTGCTTGCTGCCTGTTCCCTCCAGCACCACTGGAGATTAATCATTCATTCACAACAACTCTGCCCTCTGGAATTCCATCTCAAAATCACTTTGTCTTGCTACCACGCTCCTTGTCTTCAAAACCTCCCACATTTTTGACCTCCCCTCTAAACTTTTTTTTCCTCTTCAGTCTCCACCTCTCTATTTAGTAAAGTACTTTACCCGAGGAGCACACTATAAAGCATCTCATTATTATAATGGGAACAGGGTTATCATAAGGTTATGATTAGTGAGAGAATCAACTACTTTCACTGCATTGAGAATGCCCAGATAGCCCTACTACTCTGCGCCTTGTCTCACTATGAGAGTGGGACTGAGAAGCAACTGCAGCAGTGATAGAGAGTAAGTTAGGAATGGCTATGGAGCAGAAGGGAGAAAGGAGAAACGTTAGAAACATGCAGGAACGAGGGGTTTAAATATGACATATACAGTGTGTATGTATGCATGCATGTGAGAGAGAGAGAGAAAGAGTGGAGTTGCAGAGAAATTACTTTTTAGTTTAATTTAGAACTATAGTGACCCCATTTAGATTAGGGTTGCCAATTTTAACCACAGTTTTTACGCAGCATTTCAACTAATCCATTATTGGATTAACAGATGTAGATAATTTAAACAAAAGTAATAGAAGGAATTAATTTTCCTTGTAGTTAACTAATTGCTGTGATCTTTTGCACATGGATGTAAGTTTCTTTTAATAAACAGATGAACTGTGCTGCCATTAGAGCTTACTGAATAAATGCACTGCACGATGGGTACTAAACCACACCGATTAGGAGGACCTTCCCCAATGTGTCAGTGGCTGGATGTGATAACAGAATGATAGGCTGCGATACAGATACAGAGAGGAAGGACCCATGTTTAATCCCCAGTATGTGCTCAGCTGAGAAATGCAGTCAGATTGGGCACCAAAATTGTATCTTTGTAAACATAGTATGAGAACAGCATTGAGCTCAATCCCCCACATCAATTAGCCTATCAACACTCGGGGGAAATTGGTTGATGCCAGTAGCGCAAAATGGGCTCATAGCGAATCGGCAGCCCATTTTACGTCGCATCTGATGTTCTTTTCTATTGAAATCAATGGAAACGAAAACCGGGCATGGTGTAAAACGGACTGCCGATTCGCTATGAGCCCATTTCACGTTACTGGTATAGACCAGCTTCACCCCGTCACTGTCTAGGTTGGATAATATCCAGTTGGATGATATATTGGAGCTAGAATTATAACCCAGCACCAATCAGCACCTTCAATGCAGAAGGAGAAAAGATTGGAGGGGGAAAATCAAGGAAGACCAAAAGATTTTTTAAAATTTGTTCTCTGGATGTGGATGATGCAAGCAAGGCCACATTTTTGTCCATCTCTAGTTACCCTGAGAAGGTGTTGATGGGCCTTCTTTTTAAACCACTGCAATCCTTATAATGATGGTGCCCCCACAAAGGTTACTTTGATAGTACCTTCCTCCCCCACAACCTCTGCCACCAAGAGGAACAAGAGCAGCATCGCTTCTAAGACCCTCTCCAAGTCACACATCATCCTGACTTGGACTTGTATCGCTATTCCTTCATTGTCACTGGGTCAACATCCTGGAATTCCCTACCTAACACCATGACTAGCGGTTCAAGGAGAACCACCTTTCCTGTGCAACTACGATAGGCAATAAATACAGCCTTGCCAACTTCACCCACATCCCAAGAACAAATAAAAAGAAATGATGCTAGGTAGAGAGTTGCACAACTTTGAAACAATGAAAGAATGGTGTGTGACTTGGAGAGGAAGTTTCAAGTCTAGTTTGCATTGAGTTGGCTCATCTCTACCAGGGTGGTGATAAGAGTGCTAGAATTAGTTTCAGCACCTCTGAGCAGGGTGAAGAAAAATCAGCCAGGCTTCCTGCTGCCATTGACAATGCAGTGACTCTTAATGGAAAGTTGGTGTGTGTGTGGACATTGAATAGAGGAATTTGTTGCCCCCACATGGTTGAAAAAGCATCCGTACACTCATTGTCTAGTAACAAACGTGAAAAATAGCCACTTGGACAAGATAACGGAGAAATTATGACATTCATAAAACCTTACCCCAGCACAAATCAGTGCTTCAAAAGAGAAGAGCAAAATAATGACAGGAGGATGGAAGAAAAGAAAAAATGAAGATTAATTGCAGCTTGTGTGATTGAGTAGATTTTGGCATAACCTCCTGTTGTTGACATACAATAGACAGAGCAACAAGGAGCCAGTTTTACACCCTGTTATTGCCTGATGCAAACTTGATGGTTAAATGACTTCAGCCCTTGAGCACGTCCAAGATGCAATGCTGCCAGCTGGGATCAGTGCATACATTCTAGTGCTTCGTGGAACAATTAGAATAAAGGGAACATTTTTTCTTTTCTCAGTAGTGTTGCCATTAGAGACTTTCAATTTACATTATATCACTGCAACTCCTGTCAGCTCTGTGGATTATTAATTGTAAATACAATAATTGTTGACTGTTTATTAGAGATTAAGTGAAAAAATAAAGCATATGCATTTTGGTTGTTTTTCTTGTGTAATTGAATCCTTCTGGAATAATTTTTTAAAAATCAAATTGAAAGCCTTACAGTCCCTAATGTTATGATGTTGTGCCTGTTTCAGATGAGAATGAGTGCTTGACTTATGGCATTTGTGCCAATGGGAGATGTATCAATATGGATGGCTCTTACAGATGCATTTGTAACCAAGGTTTCGAACTTGTGACAGATCAGAAGAGCTGCATAGGTATGTGAACATTTTCAAATAAGTCCAATACAATCTAGACCATTTAACTCAGGAGTTCTCAACATGTGGCTTGTGCACCAAAACTGGCCCGCGAGCTCCTTTTACCCAACCCACTATTCCTTCTTTGCATGCTTATGCATAATGCTAGTTCCTGCTTTTGCTTGGCCTTGGCTTTTTAAAATTCACAGGCCTGGAGGACTAGAAAAGGCTGCCCTCTGACTAGTGGGTTTAGACTAATCATAAATCTACCGTTACCAGTTCTTCGGGCCTAGGAAGTTTGAAAAGCTGAGCCTGAAGTTTTCAAGTAATAAAACTTGGCAGTGGAGGCCGGTCATAGAACTGATGGCTGCAGCGACAGAGAATAAAGCAGCAGAGGCAAAGTGAGCAGCAGGGAGGAAGCAATGGCCAGGGCATTAGGGCTATAAATTGAGCCTCCTGGCGGCCGTTTTGTGGGCACTGCGGAGCCTCCTAAGGACCCAAAATGGCGACCAGAATGCGTGCGCACACTTCTAGCATGACGTGTGCTGAACGCCATCTTGGTAAAGGCGTTTGCAGATGACGAATGCCAGCAGCATGTAAAGTAGGGAGAATATGCGGGTAGATCAGTGTGCAACACTGATTTAAAGGGACAGATGCGATTTTGGAACTCAACGCTCCAGCCAATGCACTGTCTTAACCTCGCACAGCTGAACAGGTTGCAAACAGCATGTAGGACGCCCCCCATCAGCGTTACTAAAAGGGTTAGTTGCTTGATTATTGTTTCTAGCTACTGATGCAATTGTACCTGTGTTTGAAGGTCTCCTATACTTGAATACTAGGACTAGGTGACATTGCCTAAAAATTAGAGCCAGGACTTGCAGGAGTGAAGTTAGGAAATGCATCTACAAGCAAAGGGTGGTCGAAGTTTGGAATGCTCTTCTGCAAACGGCAGTTGATGCTAGCTCAATTGTTCATTTTAAATCTGAGATTGATAGATTTTTGTTAACCAAAGGTATTAAGGGATAAGGGGCTAAGACAGGTATATGGAGATATGGAGTTGGGTCACAGATCAAAAAGTTAGTTTGCAGGTGCAGCAGGTGATCAAGAAGGCCAACGGAATGTTGGCTTTTATTGCTAGGGGGATAGAATATAAAAACAGGGAGGTATTGCTGCAGTTATATAAGGTGTTGGTGAGACCACACCTGGAATACTGCATACAGTTTTGGTCTCCATACTTAAGAAAAGACATACTTGCTTTCGAGGCAGTACAAAGAAGGTTCACTCGGTTAATCCCGGGGATGAGGGGGCGGACATATGAGGAGAGGTTGAGTAGATTGGGACTCTACTCATTGGAGTTCAGAAGAATGAGAGGCGATCTTATTGAAACATATAAGATTGTGAAGGGGCTTGATCGGGTGAATGCGGTAAGGATGTTCCCAAGGATGTGTGAAACTAGAACTAGGGGGCATAATCTTAGAATAAGGGGCTGCTCTTTCAAAACTGAGATGAGGAGAAACTTCTTCACTCAGAGGGTAGTAGGTCTGTGGAATTTGCTGCCCCAGGAAGCTGTGGAAGCGACATCATTAAATAAATTTAAAACAGAAATAGACAGTTTCCTAGAAGTAAAGGGAATTAGGGGTTACGGGGAGCGGGCAGGAAATTGGACATGAATTTAGATTTGAGGTTAGGATCAGATCAGCCGTGATCTTATTGAATGGCGGAGCAGGCTCGAGGGGCCTTATGGCCTACTCCTGCTCCTATTTCTTATGTTCTTATGATCTTATTGAATGGCTGAACAGGCTCAAGGGGCCTTATCTTATCTTCCGATGTTTCAATAATAAAGTTTCAAAACTCTACAGGGAGTGGGCTGGCTAGCTGACAGGCAACAGCAAGGGCACTGGCAGGGTGGCAGGGGTGGGACAGGAATGCTGTCATCTTGAGAGAGGACAGCAGGTTCATATTCAATGGAGCTACTGCCACTTGCTGCCTTCTGTTATGCGCCACCTTCTTCTGCAAGAAAGCAGGACATATGTCGATGAGTGTCCTGTAGGATGTTTGGGTGATGTGCCTGTCATGGTTGAATAGCTGCCAGTGTGTGTGTGTGTGTGACCTGTGAGTTGTGGGTGCGCGGCTTGCAAAAGTGGTAATGTGTGAGGGTGAGAGGAAGCATCTGATTGAAAGGGTTGAGTACTGATTGAAAGAGTTTGTTGGTATGTGCGTGATGGGGTGGTGTAGTGCGAGGAGCAGTGGATGCAGCTAGTGGTGCAGTTGGTAGGAAATGCACTTGACAATTGACCTCACTCACTTTGACCACTCGTGTCAAAGCATTGAACTTCTTCCTGCACTGCATCCATGTTCGTGGTGCTATCCGCCTGGCATTGACTTCATTCCCCACTGCCTCCCATTGCCTCTTGAGCATTTGTCTGGAAGGGCCTCTTGCCCTCCTGCGGATATAGGATGCCCCTCCTTCTGTCCACCTCTTGCACCAAGGCCTCTAGTGCATCAGCAGAGAACCTTGGTGCACGCTTTCTCGCAGGCCTGGTATAAACTCAGATCGGCAGATTGGTGAGGTGTGGCATGCAGATTGGAGGATGTAGGATTTAGTAGCGCGCAACCTTTATTCAATGTTTTAACATAACTCAACAGTTTGTAAACATAGGGACGGGACCTGCATCTGTGTTTTACGTGTGCGATCTCTGATCTCCGTTCAGATTCTGTGCGGACCCGTACCTTATATTTTGCAAATAAGAGATGCAGGCTGCCTTTAAATGGTGCTAGCCACTCGTGATATTGGGGCTCCCCCCGGCTGGTGAGCAGCCATTCAACAGCGCAGCTAGGCCTGGCTGCTCACAGCTATCAGGTAAATTACCAGGCAGCATGAATGTGTACATGCTGCCTGCAACTCAACGAACGGGCACGGGTTAATTGCACACCACATCCCCCGCGCCCGATTTCAGGGGTTATCCAATATAACCCCTCGGTGTCGGGGGTGGACCAGACAGGGCATTAAGTTAGAACAGGACAACAGATGAAGGGAGAGATGACCAAACCTGGCCAGTAAGTGAAGAGCAAAAAGGTAAGTAAGGTTCAGGCAGCGACTCAATTTTAGAACGGGAAGTTTCATAATTTTTTAAAAATCTCTATTAAATCCCCTCTTGGCCTTCTCTGCAACGATAGAAATAGTCTCACTGTCTCAAATTTCTGCTCATAACTAGTTTCCCAACCCTGACATCATCCTGGTGAATTTATGCTGTATGCTCTCTTTGGCTTTAATATCCTTTCTGTAATGCAACACCAAAAACTGCATGCAATACTGTTTAGCCTAACCAGTGTTTTGTACAAATTTATCATTACTTCTTTACGCTTGCATTCCATGCCCCTATTTATAAATTCCAAAATGCTGTTGACCTTTTTTATGGCTGCAATTGCACACATGCTTTATGGGAATTATGTATTAGAACCCCTAGGCCTCTCTGTTCATACACTCTTCAATGCCTTTCCATTAAGTGTATACTTCCATTCCTTGTTTTTCCTCCAACTTATCCACATTAAATTGCACCGGTCTATCTCTTCCTGAATTCTTTTACAGTTCCCCTTGCTGTTTGCCAAACCTCCTACTTTACAGTTCTCCTTGCTGTTTTCTAACTCCCCTGCATTATCAGATAATTCTGAAACTGTGCTCCCTCTGCTGAAGTCCAAATCTTCGATATATACCGAAAACAAAAGTGAGTATGGCACTGACCCATAGGATGTACCACTTCCATCCTTTTTTCATTCTGAGCCACACCCATTTATCCTAACTCTTTGTTTCCTGTCCATCAACCATCTTTCTATCTATGCTGCCACATTTCCTCTTATATCACACCACTAATTTTTCTAACAAGCTTCTTGTGAAAAACCTTATCGAAAACCTAAAAATTCATATACACTACATCCACTGAATTTCCTTTACCTATCCAATCAGTCAAAACACTTCATTAAATTTGTTAAACATGATTTGCCATTAACAAGTCTAAGTTGGCTATTCTTGATTAACCCATGAAGTTCTAAATGCTCACCAAATGTATTTCTAATTGATTCGAAGAGTTGTCCACAACTGACATTAGACTAACTAGTTTGTAGTTACCTGGTTTACCCTTCTCTCCCTTCTTTAACAAAGGTGTTACATTGATTCCCTCCTCCAAAAGGTTGGAAACCTCTGATTTAACTGATTCCCTGAATATACCACTGAATTTTTGACTACATTGGCAGATGCTGGGGAACAGATCCCCCTGCCTAGACTGCTCTATCAGTCAGCAAGAAAAGAGAAAAATGTACTCAGAATAGGAACAAAAATTAGATTGCTTTAAACGTTAATTTCCAATAGTAGAGGGCTTAACATAGATGGTAAATAACAAGTTATAAATTAAATTTTACCACAGTGAAATGTTTTTTCTGTACTGCCAAAGACTTATTCCTGATTGATGCATTCATTATTCAGCTCACATAAATGCAGCTTTGAAGCTGCTCTGTGCTAGGATTAACCTTCTGTCCAAATAGTGCTATTCCTATGGAGTAATAACATTGGACCTAATATGTCCCTTAATGTATTGATTATTTGAACTTGTTTCATAGATATTAATGAATGTGCTTTCCTGACTGTTTGCCCTGATGGAATCTGTGCAAATACTGAGGGATCCTACACCTGCTCTCTCTGTGATGATGGATACAGAGTATCGGAAGACAGACAGAGATGTGAAGGTATTTCTTCCAAGAGAGACAATTATACAATTTGATGTATAAAGCAAAAGGATTTTATGTATAAAATTATTACCTGAGCCACAAGCAAATTGGCATAGGGTCAGTAGGATCAGGGAGACGAATGTGTGGCTCAAAGATTGGTGTGGGAGAAGTGGGTTTCGATTTGTGGGGCACTGGCACCAGTACTGGGGAAAGAGAGAGCTGTTCCGTTGGGACGGACTACACCTGAACCATGCTGGGACTAGAGTTCTATTGAATCGAATAACTAGGGAGGTAGATAGGGCTTTAAACTAAATAAGGTGGGGGGGAGGGTCCCGGTGGAGAGAAATCTAGAATGCTAAAGAGAAAAGACAAAGAAGCAGTGCAGGAAAGTGATTGGGGTAAGGATAACCAGATTGTGTCAGGAAGGGACAGAGCGTACAAACAAAGACAACAAATAGGATCCAGGTAAGAAAAAATGGTAATAAGACAAACAGGGTCATAGTACATAAAAATGTTGAAGTGTCTAAAAATGTTGAAAAAACAAATCTAAAGGCACTGTATCTGAATGCACGAAGCATTCACATAATAAGGTATATGAATTAACAGCGCAAATAGATGTAAACGGATATGATATAATAGCAATTACAGAAACATGGCTGCAGGGTGACCAAGGCTGGGTGCTGAATATCCAAGGGTATTCGATATTTAGGAAGGACAGGCAAAAAGGAAAAGGAGGTGGGTGGCGTTGTTAGTAAAGGATGAAATCAGAGCAATTGTGAGAAAGGATATTGGCTTAGAAAATCAAGATGTAGAATCAGTCTGGGTGGAGTTAAGAAGCACTAAGGGGCAGAAAACACTGGTGGGAGTTGTCTATGGGCCTCCAAACAGTAGTGGTAATGTAGGGGATGGGATCAAACAGGAAATTAGAGATGCATGTAACATGGGTACTACAGTAATCATGGGTGACTTTAATCTACATATAGACTGGCCAAACCAGATTAGCAATAATACTGTGGAGGATGAATTCCTGGAGTGTGTAAAAGATGGTTTTTTTAGACCAGTACGTTGAGGAGCCAACCAGGGAACAGGCTATCCTAGATTGGGTATTGTGCAATGAGACGGGGTTAATTAATAATCTTGTTGTGCGGGGTCGTTTAGGGAAGAGTGACCATAACATGATAGAATTCTTCATTAAGATGGAAAGTGAAGTCATCCAATCTGAAACTAGGATCCTAAATCTAAACGAAGGAAACTACAAAGGTATGAGGATTGAGTTGGCTATGATATATTGGGAAGCTCCATTAAAAGGCATGACGGTGGATAGGCAATGGCTAACATTTAAGGAACGAATGCATGAATTGCAACAATTATGCATTCCTTTCTGGTGCAAAAACACAAAAGGAAAAGCACCCAACCATGGCTAAAAAAGAAATTAAGGATAGTATTAGATCCAAAGAGGAGCCAGAAAAGTAGCAAGCCTGAGGATTGGGAGCAGTTTAGAATTCAGCAAAAAAGGACCAAGAGATTGATTAAGAGGGGAAAAATAGAGTATGAGAGTAAACTTGCAAGGAACATAAAAGTAGACTGTAAAAGCTTCTAGAATAATGTAAAAAGAAAAAGATTAGTGAAGACAAATGTAGGTCCCTTAGAGTCAGTCCCTGACGGGGAGAATTTATAATGGGGAACAGGGAAATGGCAGTGCAATTAAACAAATACTTTGGTTCTGTCTTCATGGAAGAGGACCCAAACAACTTCCCAGAAATGCTAGGGAACCAAGGGTCTAGTGAGAAGGAAGAATTAAAGGAAATTAGTATTAGTAAAACAATAGTGCTGGAGAAATTAATGGGACTGAAAGCCGATAAGTACCCAGGGCCTGATAATCTGCATCCCAGAGTATTAAAAGAGGTAGCCATGGAAATAGTGGATGCATTAGTTGTCATCTTCCAAAATTCTATAGATTATGGAACAGTTCCTGCAGATTGGAGGGTGGCAAATGTAACCCCACTATTTAAAAAAGGAGGGAGAGAGAAAACAGGGAACACAGACCGGTTAGCCTAACATCAGTAGTAGGGAAAATGCTAGAGTCTATTATAAAGGATATGATAACAGTACATTAAGAAAATATCAACGGGATTAGACAAAGTCAACATGGATTTATGAAAAGGAAATCATGTTTGACAAACCTACTGGAGTTTTTTGAGGATGTAACTGGTAGAATAGATAAGGGAGAACCAGTGGTTGTGGTTTTTTTATATTTTCGGAAGGCCTTTGATAAAGTCCCACATCAGAGGTAAGTGTGCAGAATTAAAGCACATGGGATTGGGGGTAATATACTGGGATGGATTGAAAATCGGTTAACAGACAGGAAACAGAGAGTAGGAATAAATGGTTCTTTTTCGGGGTGGCAGGCAGTGACTAGTGGGGTATCACAGGAATCAGTGCTTGGGCCCCAGCTATTCACAATATATATCAATGATTTGGATGAGGGAACCAAATGTAATATTTCCAAGTTTGCTGAAGACACAAAACTAGGTGAGATCGTGAGTTGTGAGGAGGATGCAAAGAGGCTTCAAGGCGATTTAGACAAGTTGAGTGAGTGGGCAAATACATGGCAGATGCAGTATATTGTAGATAAATGTGAAGTTATCCACTTCGGAAGGAAAAACAGAAAGGCAGAGTATTATTTAAATGGTGATAGATTGGGGAATGTTGATGTACAAAGGACCTGGGTGTCCTTGTACAACAGTCACTGAAAGCAAATATGCAGGTGCAGCAAGCAGTTAGGAAGGCAAATGGTATGTTGGCCTTCATTGCAAGAGGATTTGAGTACAGGAGCAAGGATGCCTTACTGCAGTTATACAGGATGTAGAGATGCCGGTGATGGACTGGGGTGTACAAATGTAAGGAATCTTACAACACCAGGTTACAGTTCCAATAGTTTTATTTGAAAATAAAACCGTTGGACTGTAACCTGGCGTTGTAAGATTCCTTACATTTGCAGTTATACAGGGCCTTGGTGAGACCACACCTGGAGTATTGTGTGCAGTTTTGGTCTCCTTACCTAAGCAAAGATATACTTGCCATAGTGAGAGTGCAGCGAAGGTTCACCAGACTGATTCCTGGGATGGCAGGACTGTCGTATGAGGAGAGATTGGGTTGATTCGGCCTGTGTTCACTCAAGTTTAGAGGAAGAGAGGGGATATCATCGAAACATATAAAATTCTGACAGGGCTAGACAGACTGGATGCAGGGAGGATGTTTCCCCTGGCTGGGAGGTCCAAAACGAGGGGTCTCAGGATATGGGGTAGGACATTTAGAACTGAGATGAAGAGAAATTTCTTCACTCAGAGGGTGGTGAACCTGTGGAATTCTCTACTACAAAAGGCTGTGGAGGCCAAGTCACTGAATATATTTAAGATGGAGCTAGATGGATTTCTAGACACAAAATGCATCAAGGGGTCTGGGGAGAGAGCGGGAATATGGTATTGAGATAGAGGATCAGCCATGATGATATTGAAAGGCTTGAAGGGCCGAATGGCCTACTCCTGCTCCTATTTTCTATGTTTCTATGTATAGATATTGGGGACAATTTTAATCTATGTATGTATCTGCAAATACCATGTAACCTGTAATGTACCATGTCCCAAGAAAAAGTGTAAGCTTCTGAAAGTTTTTTTTTAAGTGCCATGGTCTGGTTCATAGCTGATTCACCTTGTACCAAACATAGGGCTATCTTTGCACTGTAATGAAACAGGTGCATATCTGATGCCTGGACACTCAATGCTCCCATTTCGTTGGCGAGCTGCCTGTTACTTCCACAGCTCGCCGGCTCAATGATAACGAGGCCTGAGGCCCAATATCAGGTGCGCCTCAGGCCTCACCATTCAGGTGCAGGGATCGTACCCTGCACCCCCTGCGTGCCCCCGAATCTCTAGGCTTATGACCCCAAAGTTCTTGAAGGATATAGTTAACAGACTTAAGGCAGACAACATGCATAAAGAATGGTTTTATAGACTGAAAAAAGTTTTTTTTTTCTCTTAAATCATGACTAAAGGAAACCAGAACTCAATTTATTGTGCTTTGTGTTACAGACATTGATGAATGTGTATCCGTCGATGTTTGTTTTAATGGACTTTGTACAAATATTGAGGGATCTTATGCCTGCTCATCCTGCAGTCCTGGATACAAAGTATCAGAAGACAGACACAGATGTGAAGGTAGGTATGATGGAGTTAGGGTGTGGAAATTTAGTGCTATAAAGCAAAATGTTTCTGGTGCTTGAAATATGAATTTAATTATACATAGACACGGGTCAGATATTGTTTTGAAACTAATAATTGCAGTTCAGTGAGTTTGGGAGAAAACATATGGACTTATTTTTTTCCAAGTGACATATTCAAAACCATTTTACTTCACTACCAATTATCTTAAACCCAAGGGTTCAAATACAAATGTAATTGATGATTACACACTTCTTTGCATGTAGAAAGCCCTGCCTTGGTTTATAATTTATATGGACAGATTTACAAGTTGAATATACTATATCAAAATTTTTTTTTTAATTACATCTTTCTGAAAAGAAAAATAGAAATGAGTACATTGTGAGAAAGTTTTTAGTTATTTATATTAATATCCTCTTTTTGAGTACTATGGAGGCTAAATTGGATTCAGCCAATACTCGGGCACGAGTAGCTCGATACACGATTAACCCGCGCTCAGTGTTTACTGCTCAGGCAGGACAAGACATTCGTCCGGCCTCAGTACTTACCTGTTGGCAGCGTTGCAAATTAGCGTTGACATGAGGATTCAAAGACATTTGCACTTTTCACCAGCAGGGGGAGCCCCACTCTCTTAAAGGGAGGTTGTCTCTCTGATAGGCAGGTTGCTTCTCTTAAAGGTGGCCGGTGCCTATTATTTGCTGAAAATAACAGTCTGCTTTCTGAGCAGAGTCTGAATGGAGATCAGACATTGCACACGTAAAACATAGATGCAGGTTTCATCCCTGTTTACAAACTGATGAGTTACCTTAAAACATTGAATAAAGATTGCGTGCCATTAAATCCCACATCTTCCAATCTGCATGCCACACCTCACCAATCTGCCTAACTGAGTTTATACCACGCCTGCAAGAATGCATGCACCAAGATTCTCTGCTGATGCACTAGAGGCCTTGGTGCAAGAGGTGGACAGAAGGAGGGACATCCTATATCTGCAAGAGGCCCTCCAGACAAATGCTCAAAAGGCTGTGGGAGGCAACGTGGGACAAAGTCAATGCCAGGTGCATAGCACCATGAACATGGATGCAGTGCAGGAAGAAGTTCAGTGCTTTGACATGAGTGGTTAAGGTGAGTGAGGTCAACTGTCAAGTGGCATCTCCTACCAACTGCACCACTAGCCGCATCCACTGCACCACGCACTACACCCCCCATCACCCACATACCAACAAACTCTTTCAATCAGTACTGAACTCTTCCAATCAGATGCTTCCTCTCACCCTTACACATTACCATGGTTGCAAGCCGTCCACCCACAACTCACAGGCCACACACACTGGCAGCTATTCAACCATGGCAGGCACGTCATCCAGACACATGTCCCGCTTTCTTGCAGGAGAAGGTGGCGCATAACAGGAGGCAGCAAGTGGCAGTGGCACTTAGCCACTTGAGCCTGTTCCGCCATTCAATGAGATCATGGTTGATCTGTGACCTAACTCCATATCTCCATATACCCGCCTTAGCTCCATATCCCTTAATGTGGAGATGCCGGTGATGGACTGGAGTGGACAAATGTAAGGAGTCTTACAACGCCAGGTCAGGTGACGAAGGAGGAAAGCTTCGAAAGCTTGTGATTCCAATAAAGCTGTTGGACTATAACCTGGTGTTGTAAGACTTCTTACACATATCCCTTAATAAGTGCACAGAAATCTATCAATCTCAGATTTAGAATTCACAATTGAGCTAGCATCAACTGCCGTTTGTAGAAGAATGTTCCAAACTTCTCCCACCCTTTGCGTGTAGAAGCATTTCCTAATTTCACACTCGCATATCCTGGCTCTAAATGTTAGGCTATGTCCCCTCGTCCTCGTATTGAAGTCTAGGAGACCACCAAAACAGTTACAAATGCATCAGCAGCCAGAAGCAATAATCCAGCCACTAACCTGTAAATCCAGCATGGTCCCTTTAAATAGCGCCGGTGGGGGTCCTCCAGGCACTCTAAGACATGTTCAGATGGTTGTGGTTAAGACTGTGCGTTTAGTTGAGCGTTCAGCCCCAAAATGATGTCTATCACTTTAAATCAGCGTTGCACACTGATTGTATCCATTTTCTCCTTATTTTACATGCTGCCAGTATTCGGTATTTGCCCATGCACTAATACCTATACCAAGAGGGTGTCCAGCGCACATCACGCTAGAAACGTGCGTGCGCAGCCAAGACAAATCTTGGCATTTCAACAGGCCGCATAGTGCCGAAACAAAGGGTGTTACACAGCCCAATTTCTAGCCCTAAATGTCTTTTTCAGCTTTCAGTATGTGCAAGGTTTCTGTAAACATTATTTGCTCAATCCATATAATATTTAATGAACATTTGGAATTAGTGAACGGTTGTCTTTCAGACTGGAGGGAAGTATACAGTGGTGTTCCCCAGGGTCAGTATTAGGACTACTGCACTTGATATATATTAATGACATGGACTTGAGTATAGAGGGTATAATTTCAAAGTTTGCAGATGATGTGAGACCCAGAAATGTAGTAAACAATGTGGAGGATAGTACCAAACTTCAGGGGGCTATAGACAGACTGGTGAAATGGGTAGACACATGGCAGATGAAATTTAATGCAGAGAAGTGTGAAATGATGCATTTTGGTTGGAAGAATGAGGAGAGGCAATATAAACTGAATGATATAATTTTAAAGGGAGTGCAGGAGCAGAGAGACCTGGGGATGCACGTAAACAAAGCTTTGAAGATGGCAGGAGAAGTTGAGAAGGCTGTTAAAAAAAGTATATGGGATCCTGGGCTTTATTAATAATGGCATAGAGTATAAAAGCAAGGGAGTTATGCTAAACCTTTGGAAAGCACTGGTTAGGCCTCAGCTGGAGTATTGTGTTCAATTCTGGGCACCACACTTTAGGAACGATGTCTAGGCCTTAGAGAGGGTGCAGAAGAGATTTATTAGAATGGTGCCAAGAATGAGGGACTTCAGTTATGTGGAGAGACTGGAGAAGCTGGGGCAGTTCTTCTTAGAACAGAGAAGGTCAAAGGAAGAATTGATAGAGGTGTTCAAAATTATGAATGGTTTTGACAGAGTAAATAAGGAGAAACTGTTTCCAGTGGCAGAAGGGTCAGTAATCAGAGGACGCAAATTTAAGATGATTGGCAAAAGTGCAAGAGGTGACATGAGGAAACATTTTTTTACGCAGTGAGTTGTAATGATCTGGAATTCTCTGCCTGAAAGGGTAGTGGAAGCAGATTCAATAGTAACTTTCAAAAGGAAATTGGATAAATACTTGAAGGGAAAAAATTTACAGGGCTATCAGGAAAGAGCAGGGGAATGGGACTAATTGGCTTGCTCTTTCAAAGAGCCAGCACAGGCACGATGGGCTGAATGGCCTCCTCCTGTGCTGTACCCACCATGATATTATGATATAGAAATATAGTATATTTCTTAATCCACGGTCAGCTATATTTTCCAGTTTTAGAAATTTGAATATTAATCTGTCCTATATTTAGACAGTAATCAAAGTGTATGTCATCAGACTAACAAGGGCATCATATAATGATTCCTTTTGAAGTTAATACAATTAAGGCATGGATAAGAGTCAAATTTGATACAGTTAAAGTCTATGGTGCTGATGTTGTAATAAGAAGAACTGGCTGCTACCTCATTAACTGCTGTTTGCTTAAATTTAGAGACATAGGCCAGAAATTTCCTCAGAACTGCTCCCACACTGCCACCAGTGGAAACTCCATTTACGCATGGAAATGGAATTTCCATCACACTTCGACTGCAGTTATGGCAGCAGAGCGGGTGCTTCTCTGAGGAAATCCCAGGCCATAGCTGTTTACCAAGAGTTGTTTAAACGAGAACAGAACTTCATTTATTTTAGTCAATATCCTGAATATTTATAGGGCTTTCTGTATGTGTGTTTTCATACACCAGTAACAAACATTCCCATACCACAATTATGGCCTTGGACTCTGATTAAGTTACAACATACGCTAACCTGAATTTTCCACTTTTGGCAAAGCGTATACCTGAAGTGTCATTAATTCTGTAGACTAAAATGGAAGTATGCAGTTTGCACTCAGTTTTCCTAGGTCAGTTCATTGGCACAGCTTTAGATGTAGGTCTGGACAGGTTTAGGGAACAGCCTAGTAATGGGAGTGGTAAATTGTGTGTTAGTGAAATTTAAAGGGGAGTATCACAATAGGTTGATGAAAATTTCGGAGATCCTCAGAAAGCATCTTAACCCATTAACAATCTTTGCCACGGCTGAAGGGGTAGGAGACTAAGAAGAAACAGTAAAAATGAAGGGTAAAGGATATAAATACTTGAAGTGGAAAAATTTGCAGGGCTGTGGGGAAAGAGGAGGGGAATGGGACTAATTGGATAACCCTTTCAAAGAGGGCACGATGGGCTGAATGGCCTCCTGTGCTGTATCATTCTATGATTCCTGATTCAAGGCGCAGGCTTGTCTGCAGGCAAGTAACATAGCAGCCCAGCAGCTCACCCTCTGCTTGTTAGCTGCTGAAGTGATTTCCTACATGCCAGAATGGCAGGAAATGGTGTGTAGCAGTCATGGCCCCAAATTAGTATTGAAATGAAGTGTTCATCTGTTTGAGTGAGGTGCTTCCACTTCTGCACAGGCACAAGCCCGGCTCCACTCTTCAGGGGAAGCCCCAGAAATATGAAGGAAAGTAAAGGGGGCAGAGACCTGGCATAACCGATCTCTACACTCTTCATCTTGATCTTTGTGTCTAGGAATAAGTATAATAATGTAAACAACTGAAAATAAGAGATTTTGGGAGGCAAGAAAGAAAGAAAGTACTTGCATTTATATAATGCTTTATATTTCTCAGACATATACCAAAGCACTTCACATATAATGAATTACTCAGCAGTGTTTTATAGATGAAAACAGTAGGCTTTTTTATTCACACCAAAGTACCACAAACAGTAATGCGGTGAATGACCAGTCAGTCTGTTTATGGTTGTGTTGTTTGACAGTACATAACTTCAGGAGGACCTGGACAGTTAGTAGATTGGGCAGATAAATGTCAGATGCAATTTAATGTGGAGAAATGTGAGGTGATACATTTTGAGAGGAAGAATGAGGAACGGACATTGAAACTAAATGGTAAAACTTTAAAAGGAGTAGAAGAGCAGAGAGACTTAGGGGTTCAGATAAGCATTAGTTATGATGAGAGACTGGAGAAACTGGAGCCCGTTTCATTATAACAAATAAGGTTAAGAGGAGATCTAAAAGAGGTGTCCAAAATTATGTGAGTTGTTGATAAAGTAAATTGGGAAAAACTATTTCCACTGGTCAGTGAATCAGTAACTAGGGGGCATAAATTTAAGAACATCAGCAAAAGAATGAAGGGTGAGGACAGGAGAGCTTTTTTTACACAGAGGGTAGTTAGACATGGAATGCTCCATCAGAAACAGTGGTGGTAGCAGAATCCATAATAGCTTTTAAAAGAGGTGAATAAATATTTGAACTAAAAAAAGTTAAAAGCGTATAGGGAAAGGACAGGGGAACAAGATAGCTCTTTCGGGCACAATAAGCCAAATAGCCTCTTTCTGTGCTGTGTAATACTGTGATTCCCACCCTTTGTCAGGAAATGATGCATGGCATCGGGTAAACAAGAGGCTGGAGAAGGGGAGGAAAACAGTTTTAAAAGTTACATAAAAACAGTTAAAAAAACAAATTAAGTTGTTTTCTTACAGCAAAAAAAAATTAATTTAACTTGCATTTATTTCAAATCAGCTTCATGGCATGTAGCATCTGGTTTATGGGAGGGGTTGTCTTTGTCCACTAATTTTGCTTCTCTTTACACAATTCTAGGGAAACAAGTTTAATACCAACTGTACATTGTGCTATGTCTCCACAGCTCCTGTAAAGTTATGTTTTTAAAGAGGTGGCAATAGGTCACTACACATATGTTCAGGTGAAAATGGCTTTGTGGTGCTCAAAGTCTGTTTTTAAAAATATTTTTAGAAGTTTAAAGAGGTGAAACATTAATGGTAATAGAAGGAATTATGTAAAAATGTTGTTGGATTTTATTCTGGCATCTGTTTTTCATTAGAATGGAAGCATATCAAAAACTGTGCAGTAATTTGAATTGATATTTTATAGATTCTATAACTATAAATTTCAAGACAAAAGATTTCAAAAAGTCATGTTAACATTAAATATATCCTATCATTTTAGAACACCCTTTGAAATATGCAGTATTGAAATTCAAAATTATCTAATGTATAAATTGCCAGCAAAAACTAAAAATGTCTGGCATGTTCTTTGATATGTCTACATTGTAATGAAAAACAGACAGTGATAATAATAACATTTCTGAAGGCATTTTGATTATTACTAATACTGAGTTGTTTATTGGATGTGTAAGTATTACATATGAAGGTGATGAGCACTTTACCGTTGTTAATGATTAAAATATCTCAAAATTATGTTATCACTATGATTACCCAAGTTTTCAATACCATAACAGTAAAGTTTCTAATATTTCTAGCACACTAGAGACACTAGTCTGTGCCTCCTGGCTTCAGTCTCGTCCAGGAGGACTTGAAGGTCCTTCTCCTGGCTGCCCTCTGGACACAGATGGCATTTGACTGGTCATATGCTGCTAAAATATAATCAAGATATTGGTGAGAAATACATTGAAGTAATTTGAGCAATAAATCAAAGAAAGAAGTTGTGTTTGTGACTTAACTGTTTGTCCCCCACAGTGCTGCTGAACAGTGCTTTTAAAAGGCTGCAAATAAATTTCCTGGCGGTTAAGCTGCTTACATCCGTTTTCAATGGGTTTTACACCAATGCTTCCACCAATAGATATGCAAATGAGCATTACCAGGAAACTTCCGTGTATCTCCCTTTAGAGACCAGTAGTGGACACAACAGGGGTGATTTTAGGAGGCAGTTATGGGTGCATTGGGGGCGGGGAGTCACCGCCAGGAATTAAAGCTGGCGGGATGCCGGCTCCAACCTGCCAATTTCCAAGTTTCCCAGGGACCCACATGTGTGTGCGCGGGCGACCCGAAAACGGAAGTCCCGCCGGGAATTAAAGCTGGCGGGATGACAGTTAAAGAGTCAAATGTACCTCATTGAGGTACTTAAGGCACTTTACCTGTGACAGAGTAAGTGATTAGAATGATTTTTAACTTACCTGGGCGGCTTGCCCACCGCTTCTGATTCATGCCTGGTGAAACCAGGCGTGAAGGGCCGGACCAGGGAACAAGGAACTAAATAAATTAAATGAAAAACCATGGAAGGAAGTGAAAACACTAAATGAACCTACCTTTGCAACCTGCTCCAATGTCCGATGTCTCCCGCTCCGATGTCCTCCTCTTCACCCCTTCCGATCTTCCCCCGATGTTCCCCTCTTCACCCCCCCGATCTTCCCCGATGTCCTCCCGATCTTTCCCTCCCTCCCGATCTTCCCCTCACCCCCTCCCAATGTTCCTCTCTCCCCCTCCCCTCCCGATATTCCCCTCTCCCCCCACCCAAGATCTTCCAGTCCAGCGACGGATCTTCAATTCTCCGCTCATTCCCGGTCTTCCATTCCATCGCCGGATGACGTCCCGCTCTCTCACTTTCTCACCCCTCCTCCCGCCCCCGCCCCCCCCCCCCCCCCACCTCCGGCGTTGCAGCTCATGACGGCAGCCAGCCTGACAATCAGGCTAGCTGCTGGGCATGAAACCCGGAGATGATGTTAATCATCATCAATCAACATGCGATCGCATCGGAAACCATTCATGCGGGTTTGCCACGCACGCCTTCACTCCCCCTCCCCCCCCACTGCCAACATGCCACCATTGTAAAATCGAGTCCAACACTTTCTTTGAAAGGTGCAGCAGCAGTGCAAATTGCATCGAGGAAATTCTGGGACCAGAGTCACCCCCATGCATCAATTATGGGGGTGACTCTGGTCCCAGAGTCCGTGCCCGCAAGCAGCAAGACCTGGACAACATCCAGGCTTGAGCTGATAAGTGGAAAGTAACATTGGAGCCAGACAAGTGCCAGGCAATGACCATCTCCAACAAGAGAGAGTCTAACCACCTCCCCTTAAATTCAATGGCATTACCATCGCCGAATCCCCCACCATCAACATCCTGGGGGTCACCATTGACCAGAAACTTAACTGGACCAGCCACATAAATATCGTGGCTACAAGAGCAGGTCAGAGGCTGGGTATTCTGTGGCAAGTGACTCACCTCCTGACTCCCCAAAGCCTTTCCACCATCTACAAGGCACAAGTCAGGAGTGTGATGGAATACTCTCCACTTGCCTGGATGAGTGTAGCTCCAACAACACTCAAGAAGCTCGACACCATCCAGGACAAAGCAGCCCCCTTGATTGGCACCCCATCCACCAACCTAAACATTCACTCCCTTCACCACCGGCGCACCTTGGCTGCAGTGTGTACCATCCACAGGATGCACTGCAGCAACTCGCCAAGGCTTCTTCGACAGCACGTCCCAAACCCACGACCTCTACCACCTAGAAGGACAAGGGTATCAGGCACATGGGAACAATACTACCTGCACGTTCCCCTCCAATTCACACACTATCCCGACTTGGAAATATATCGCTGTTCCTTCATCGTCACTTAGTCAAAATCCTGGAACTCCTACCTAACAGCACTGTGGGAGAACCTTCACCACACGGACTGCAGCGGTTCAAGGAGGCGGCTCACCACCACCTTCTCAAGGGCAAATGTAAGGAATCTTACAACACCAGGTTATAGTCCAACAATTTTATTTGAAAATCACAAGCTTTCGGAGGCTTTCTCCGTCGTTAGGTGAGTGTGGGATTCCAAGGAAGGTACCGCATATATAGTCAGAGAACAATGCCTGGTGATTACAGATAATCTTTCCAACTGCCCGTTGTCAAGGCAATCAAAGTGTTCAGACAGAGAGACATTACATACAGGGCTACTGAATATACAAACGGTCAGGACCCAAAGACAGAGACAGAGAGAGAGAGAGAAACATCCGAAAGGAAGAGAAAGAGAGAGAATGACCAGTTGTATTAAAAACAGATAACACTTTTTTCGCTGGTGGGGTTACGTGTAGTGTGACATGAACCCAAGATCCCGGTTGAGGCCGTCCTCATGGGTGCGGAACTTGGCTATCAATTTCTGCTCGACGATTTTGCGTTGTCGTGTGTCTCCAAGGCAGCCTTCGTTATCTGTTTTTAATACAACTGGTCATTCTCTCTCTTTCTCTTCCTTTCGGATGTTTCTCTCTCTCTCTCTCTCTCTCTCTCTGTCTCTGTCTTTGGGTCCTGAATGTTTGTATATTCAGTAGCCCTGTGTGTAATGTCTCTCTGTCTGAACACTTTGATTGCCTTGACAACGGGCAGTTGGAAAGATTATCTGTAATCACCAGGCATTGTTCTCTGACTATATATGCGGTACCTTCCTTGGAATCCCACACTCACCTAACGATGGAGAAAGCCTCCGAAAGCTTGTGATTTTCAAATAAAACTGTTGGACTATAACCTGGTGTTGTAAGATTCCTTACATTTGTCCACCCCAGTCCATCACCGGCATCTCCACATCATGGCTTCTCAAGGGCAATTAGAGATGGGAATAAATGCTGGCCTTGCCAGCGACGCCCGCATCCCATGAACGAATAAAAAAATGTTACTGGTTCAAATGTAAGCAGAATGGTAGCCAGTAGGCACCTACAAGGAAAGCAAGAACTTTCACAGTCATTTAGCTGTCAACCTGCAAATAATTTAACATCTCTATGCCGTTTTGTAAAGGTGATTGGCAGACAGCATGATCTGTAACAGGAGCCTGCATTTAAAAGTTATGATGAACTCCATTAATCCTAAGAATATAATTGCTGTTTTGTATACGTATTTTATGGGGACAACATAGTAGTAGTATTTTGTATTCAATTTATTTGTTGTTAGTTTATGCACCAGATGGTTCACCAAGATGAATCCAGTAAGCAGGACGGGCTCCCCCCCAGTGGCAGACGGCTGCCATGAATGCTGTTCTTTGCTCAGCATCTGAAAGTATCATTAGAAACAATCAAGATACCCACCCTCAACTGATTCAGTCTATAGTTGAGAACTGATTTTTAAAAATGCACAAGTATAGCAACCAGCAATTATCATCAAACATGTACCAATTTGAGCTACAATCTTATTTTTAAAATTCTTAATAAAATGCAGTAATTAATAATTGGGCCTGATGCCTAAACAAGACTTCGGAGCGGTGAGACATCATTTGCTGTGTCATAGCATTCACAGAATCACAAGGTAGATGCAGATGAGGGAGACTATTCGATCACAGCACTGCCCTCGTCTGAGCTGCTGTCACTGTTCAACTCATACTTGTGCAACACTAATTATCTGTTGAACAGTTGCAGTACCTGAGAGAAAAAGGAATAGAAGGGTATGCTGATAGGGTTAGATAAAGAGTGGTGGGAGTAGGCTCGTGTGGAGCATAAACACCAGCAAGGACCAATTGGGCTGAATGGCCTGTTTCTGTGCTGCACGTTCTATGTAGTTCTATGTCATACCTCGGGTTCCCTGCACCTGGAAGTCCAATCTTCCTCTACTGCCCCTGCAGATGGTAACCCACTTCTCTCTGCCTACATTATCGCTGTGTCCTGAACTGTCTAGCACTGCCTTTTGGGTGACCACATTCTGGACAATACGATCCAGAGGTCAGAGTGTGTCCAATTGCTGCTTCATCACAGATCATCTGAGGCAGAGATTTAACTTTCTATCACTTAGTGCAAATTTACTGTCCAGGACACATTAAGGATCTATGATGGCCCATATATCACATTCCACACACACAGTGAGGGTTCCTTGCACTGTCAACCCTTGGGGGTCCATTTTAACGAGAGGCAGGTTTGGTGTGAGGGGGTGGCGGAGGCTGAGATGAGCAGCAAGCTCGCATGCTCAAGCTGTGGGCTGCTCGGAAAGATTTTAGCTCCTGGGCCTCATTTTAATATGGAAGGTTCAGCTCCTGCCCGAGCTCAGCAAGAATCAGTACCTGGTCAATGGCGGGAGTGGAATCTAGGGCAGCAGCGCCGGAGATCTTATAGAATGGTCCCGGCACTAAGGTAGGTTGTAAGGAGGGGCATCCAGAGGCGATCACAGATGAGGAAGGGGCAGAAGCCCGGGACAGGGGAGGTTGAAGGTTTTTTTGTGGGGCTCAGAGGAGCACTCCTGATCCTCCTAGCCCACAAGGAAACCTTAAAAAAAAATTTAAGCATAGCTGGGCCTCTTCTTGTGTTCGATCCAGCTGCTGGCAGGTTTGCACTGGCGTGGTAGCAATCATTTCTCTCCCACTCAGTCCTCAGGTTAACACTGCATCCCTAAAAAGTTTTTCTGTGTGAAGTGTCTTTGCCTAGCATCAATAATAGAAGCCCCTTGGCTGTAAAAGCAGTAGAGCTTGAAACCGTTTATAAAAATAAGTGTTGAAAGATGTCTGGCACCTGACCATGGAGCTCCTTCTGATATTTACAAGCCGTCAAAGATTTCATGCGCCTGTCATGCACTGTTCAAAAAGCAATAAATTTGCTGTTTGCTAACATTCGTGTTAATGTTACAGCAATGTTTTGTAAAAAAAAAGTGACCATTCATTTAATAATATATGGCATCCATCTTGTTACTTTTTGGTTTACAAGTCCTAAAAACTGTCTCCCAAAACCACTTTGCCTTGTTAGCTCTCTCCGCCTTCAAAAGCCTATTAAAATCCTATCTTTTTGACAGTGCTTTCAGTACCCCCCCCCAATCTTTACTTGTTTCCTGTTCAACGCTGTTTATCCACCACCACGTACAATTCTCAGACAACTTGTTTGTTTTTTGCCCTCTTTCATTCGATCCAGTAAGAGAGAGAAGTGAAAGCAATCCCCTTAGTTTGCAATTGAATGGGTGTAAAAAGGGGCGCTATAAAAATGCAAGTTGTTGCGACTATGTTGAGTGACAACATGCTTTCAATCCAGTATGCTGCAGTTTACCTGAGAAACACGTTTCTGAGCCATTTTGCAATAAATTCATATAGAATGACAGCTTTTATTTAAAAACAACAATGATTTTTAATATGTCACCTATTTACAGGCAAGTGTGAATCCTTGAATGCTGCGAGTTTCATTACAAATTCACAAACAATACAAATACAATGTTAAAGGTGGAGACTGTGAAATTCCTGTATTCTCGCAGTGTGACGAGTTCACCCATTGAAAAGGAGTGTTTTCAAATCCAACCAAGATTTAGACTGTTGAAAAGGGATTTCTTAAAGCTGCACTGATCTTTTTACAAAAATTCAAATGGAAGCTATGGGGATTGCATTCAGTTCTCTTGCTGGGTTTAATGGAAAATAATAAAGGACAAAAAGGTGCCAGGAACATTAGATGATAGCAAAAACATTAGATCTTTATACCACCATCCGTATCTACAAGTTGATGCATAGCTACCTGGTAGTAACAGAGCAGAAATGCCACAGACTCCAGTTCAATGCCACCTGCTCCAAGGAGATCTCCAGCCAATCTCCACCTTAAGGGTTGTACTGTCAACCAAGATGACCTCAGCCGTCAACTTTTATGCCTCTGGCTCCTTCCAGACTAGCCAAGAATCTGCCAAATTGCTGTCCACAAATGTATCAAACAGGTGACAGATGCATTGTTCAGCAATATTCTTCTTCTTCCGCGTGGAACAGCAACAGCATTATGATGGCTTCCCAAAATACAGGGGACCATGAATGGTACCAATGTGTCCATCAGGTCCCTAGGCACAATACAGTGTCTTATATGAACAGAGAAGTGTTTTATTCCAACAGTGTACAGATCCTTAATGACTACCTACACTGTTTAATGAAAGTTTAATGCTGCTTCCCAGGCAGCAGTTACAATGCTTTCACTTTAAGACAATCAGCTATGCCAGTAGATTGAAGGCAAAGGCAGAATGAAAGGATGATCCCTCAGAGATGAAGGCAACCCTCTTAATTTTTACTACAGCTACGGACAGATGCAATGAGCAGATACAGTGAGACCCATGCAGCCACCAGGATGATTATAAAGCATACCCATCGCATTTTGAAGCAGTGCTTCAGGTAGTGGCAGATCAAAGGCATCTTAAAGTATAGCCCTGCCAGGTTCTTTAAAATCAGCATGATCTATTGCATGCTTCATTAATTTGCAATACAAAGAGGCCAACCTACAAGGCCGGAGTAAGATGCAGACACTGATCAGGAGGATCTTAAAGAAAGAAAGAATTTGCACTTATACAGCACCTTTTACGACCTCAGGATATCCCAAAGCACTTCACAGCCAACAAAGTACTTTTTGAGACATAGTTACTGTTGTAATATATGGAAACACTGCAGCCAATTTGTGCACAGCAAGGAGATAAATGACCAATTAAACTGGTTTTAGTGATGTTGGTTGAGGGATTGATGTTGGTTGAGGGATAAATGTTGGCCAGGACACCAGGAGAACTACCCTGCTCTCCTTCAAATGGGATCTTTTACATTCACGTGAGAGGGCAGACAGGACCTTGGTTCAACCGAAAGACGGCATCTCCAACAGTACAACACTCCCTCAGTACCGCACTGAAGTGTCTGCCGAGATTACGTGCTCAAGTATTGTAAACATTGCAAAAAAAAGGGAAAATTTTGACATTTTAAGATCTCCTTTGCCTATCAAGTTTCTCTCGATCCCATTCCAAATTAGCGCACAAGGGAAAAAAATGCGAAACCTTGTACAAAAAAATTAAATTAAAGCACAAAGTGAGTGAGAGCATTCCAGCACACAAAATGCAGGGTACTACAGAATTGCAGACTAGTAGGAAATGGACACAGGGCCTGTTCTCCCAATCTTGCAATCCCCTGTAGTCATGGCACAACTGCTGTCCCAGAGCACAACACTACAAGATCGGTTACATACACCAGGGGCCCGATATTAGGAGGGAGGCGGGTTGCCAGCGGGGGGGAGTCGACCCGCGCCCAGTGAAATCGATGTGCTCCGCACGCGATCACATCCTAATTGAAAGTACTTACGCGTGCTTCCGGGTTTCCCGTTGCAGACCTGCGCACCCGCATCACAGGCTGTCAGCAGGAGGAGCCCTATTTAAAGGGGCAGTCCTCCAATGCTCTTCCTGCAGCAAAGAACCATATTCTCAGCATGGAGCAGGCCAGAGGCAAGGCTGCACCAAGGTTTTCTGACTCCTCACTCCACGTGTTGCTCAATGGGGTCAGGAGGAAGAGGGAAACATTTTTCCCATCGGACGGGAGGAAGTGACCAGCCTCTGCCACCAAGAAGGCCTGGCTTGAGGTGGCAGAGGAGGTCAGCAGCAGCTGCAATGTCACCCGAACCTGGATCCAGTGCAGGAAGTGCTTTAACGACCTAACCAGGTCAGCCAAAATGAGTATACTTACGCATTCTCCCACACTCCGTCTTCCACATCACCTCCACCACCACACAACTCCTTCTGAAGTGCCACCACAAGGCTCTCGCATCACTCCTCACATCCACTCAACCATCATCCTCACCTTGCCTGCACGTACTC
Source organism: Heptranchias perlo (assembly GCF_035084215.1). Lineage (NCBI taxonomy): Eukaryota > Metazoa > Chordata > Chondrichthyes > Hexanchiformes > Hexanchidae > Heptranchias > Heptranchias perlo. The sequence continues at coordinate 71,920,553 of NC_090334.1, forward strand.
ACCGCCCCAGTTCCCATTCAAACACTGCCACGCAACCCAATCCTCATACAATCTCATGGCTATGTCTCACAAGCACCCTCCCATGCATCTCCCTCATGGTCACCCCCACCCACACCAATGCATGCAGCGGGTCACTATGCAACCATCACTCAATCACACCTCTCTGTGTTTTGCCTTGAGAGGAGAAGAGATGCCAGAATGCCCGAGAGAGGGCAAGGGCCGGAGGGTGCTCGCCACACCAGGTGGTCCTAATGGATGCAGAGCAGCAGGCACTAGAAATAAGCTGCACGCTGGCGTCCTGTCCATGGCGGACACCTAGACTGGGAGCGCACAAGCGGCTGGTGACAGAAATCTAACACTCAGCACTCATGATAGTGAATGATCTTAACATCACTTGGCATCTGCAGCACCTCAACATCTGTCCACGTGCTTAATATTGCTTTCTGTTCTCTTGCAGGGCCATCAGCGACTGCCGTGACTACAGAGGACGATTCCTCAGAGGACCTGCCGGCCTCTGAGAGGGTATCGTCACATCTAAGCCAGCCATCCACCAGCGCAGATACACACACCTTGGTGGGTCTCCGTCTTCAGTTAGTTGGGGTTGCACATGGTGAGTCACCACGCACATGTGAGCACGAGCAGACCTTGATGGCAGGGGCAGCCATGGAGAGTCCGCGTCAGTGGGAGCACTCTTCTCCAGGCTCTGCTCAGCTGGACTCAGATGCTGAACCCTGGGGGCCAGCCATGAAAAAGAGAGTCATTGAGGGGCAGCAGCACATTGCCAAGGTACTGGAACAGTTGCCACGTGCACTCTCCATAATCGCGCAGAGGATGGAGGAGTCCAACTCCTGCCTGAATGGAATACTGTCACATGGACGTGAAGGCATCTCTGAGATAATGTCGCGGGAGGTGCAGGAACATCTGCAATGGAGGGAAGGCTGGCCTCCATCGAGCTTCAAGCACAGCTCAACAATGAATCCATTCAGGCCCTGACAACGGCCGTTCGGATTCAGGGTAAGCAACATTCTGCCACCTTAAACAGGCTGACAGATACATTACAACTGGACCTTCCGAGGCTTCACACAAGTCCTCCAAACTGTCGTCCAGCAGGGTGGAAGGAGTGATGTGTACCTGGCCCAGGAGAGGGATGATGACGAAAGGGGACGTAGAAGTGGGGACGCCACTCAAGGCGCTCCCACGTCTCACCCATTGCCCCCCTCTCAACCAGTACCCGCAATGCTGCCTTCTCTCCAGGTGGCCGAGTCAGCCCCTGCACAGGTGCAGGTGGAGCAGTCTTTGGAGGGGCCCTCAGAGGCACCGAAACCCAGAGGGCGTCCGCGCAAAGCATCTCATCGGTCAGGGCATGGACAAGAGCAACCTGCCACTACCTCTGCTGCAGCCACAGGGGAAGCACCATGTAGGGGTTCCCATAAACGTAAGGCTAAGGTTTTGTGAGCACAAAGGGGATGCACAAGGGTGTATGACAGAATGTCATGTTTTTCATTTAGATTTGTTTGTTTTGCGAACCACATTAAATTTTGTTATCACCACTACTGCCCCGTCTTTGCAAATCTTGTCTGGTTTGTGCAATAATTCCCTTTCCTGAGTATCACCATGAAGACCCACACCTGTGCCACCCATTCGGTCACTGCAGAGTGGGTATTGGTGTATTTGCAGCGCTCTTTTGTGCAGACGACTGAGCGACGCCGGCGATGTCCCCAGTGGCACCCTGGAAGGATCCGGAGGAGAAGAAGTTCAGGGCAGTGGTGACTTTGACAGCGACAGGTAAGAAGATGGTGCATAGGCCAGCCGGAAGCAGCTCGGCATCAAGGAGGCTGCAGATGTCCACAACTAAGTGTCAAGTGACTCTGAGCCTCCGTGTGCACTGCTCCTCAGAGAGGTCCAGGAAGCTGAGCCTCGGTCTGTAGACCCAGTTGGGAGGGTAGTGCCTTCTGCGATGCATCTCTCTCTCTCTCTGCGGTTGCCCTCCCTCCTGCTGTGCCGTTGAACGTGTCACAGCACTATGTTGTGGAGCTCCACGTGTCTGAGGTGAACGGCGAGGCTGGTGATGCTGTTCGTCCTCCGATGAGGTCATGACTGCAGCTACGGCGGCCTCCATCTGGAAGATGTACGTTTGAGGGGGTCCACAAGGTAGGTAAATGTGTCTGCACACCGGAGTTGAGGTTCCAAGTTGGTGAATTTTAGTGTTAGGAGGAGGGTGCAGGCCAAACTTTGTCCAAAGTGACAGAGTGGCCTCCTGCAATGAGTGAGGGTCTCCCCTCACCACCTGTCAAATGGACCTTTGCAGCTCCCACTGGCTGGTGGCTGCAACACGTCCATTTCAACTGGGAGTGTTTCCCCCAACACAGGAAACATGCTCTGTTCACATGAGAATTCCACCCTTCCTAAAATATCCTCCCAATCACGTCTGCAAACGACCTGAACTGTGTAATTAATTGCTTTAAGTGGGATTCTGCCGGCTTTAATTGCCAGTGGGAGTCCAGCATGCAGGGGCTGCACGCACATCTAAGCGTGTCATTGGAGAACCCGGAAGTGGGCGTGTTGGAGCCGGGCTCCGGCCCCGCCCCGGGAATCCCCAATTTTAGCAGCCCGCCCGCCACGAACACACCCGCTCGGCCATCCGAAAAATGACCCCCAGGTGTTGGTTTTGTAGTTGACTGTATACTTGTACTTGAGTGAGTAGGTAGAGAAGACATAATAGCATAAAAATTCTGATGTGCCTAATCAGGCATGCACCAATCACATTTATCGCAAAGTTGTATAGTCCCAACCTGCAAATTTTTGGCCTTCAACTTTAATGGATGGAAAGTTGCAAGTTGCAAGTGCGCAATTTTGCGATATTCATGCCAGGAGTGGGTGCATCTAAATTTTTACCCCTGTGAGAGCATGATGTTATGAGCCCTAAGCTTAGTGGGGGACCTCCGGCTTCACATTCCTCAACTCTGTGCTCTCCTAGCCAATATCTTTAAAGGCAGTCAATGGCTTAAAATTTCTGGGCCCTCTTCCAGTTTGGGCCTGTTCCCTCCCTTTATTAGCCATCTTGTCTTGTAAGCAGGGCATTTGTTTTGACAGGTTTATAAAACACGTGCAGTGACACACAATTGTCCATCACGAATATGCAGATTGCAGCTAAGTTATTTTGGAAAGATTTGCTGTGTTCAGCCCCATTAAGATTTCAGTTGTAAATTGCACCTTGAATTTGTCCACTGCTGTAGTCTGGCCATACAAAGTAAGCATACAAGGAGCTGTAAAGTTATTTGCGTGCTTCCAATGGGGCAACAATGAAAGAGTGACAGGTTACAAGGAAATATTATGTAGCTTGCGAACTTGTGGTAGCTTTAAGTGTGCATCTTTCCTTGGGCCTGCCATCTTGCTCAATTGCAGCAGTGGCACTCTAGCACTGGAATTTTCTCAGAGTTTCTCACAGTAACTTTTGGCAGAAGTGCAGTGGAAACCCCATTTACACGTGTAAATGGGGTTTCCATCAACATTACGATGGCAGAGTAGAAGAATCCCTGAGAAAATTCACCCACTTGGCCTTGCTGCCAGCAATCTCCTGCTGGACTGTTGGAAAATTTCTCTACACTGCCACAGTCCTCATTTCTTCCAGTATTACTTCAAGCACAGTATCTGTGAATCTGACCATGTGACATCTCCAAAACCTCTTCCTTTGTCTTGTAGGTGAGAATACACATTTTTAAATGGCTGCTGCAGCACTTTTAATTTCCATCGGCTATGCAAGAGATCCACTAGGTAGTCTGTTTTGCAGGTGGGAGCTCGCAGCGATTAGATAATGTGTCAGTTATGAATATTTGGCTGAAATGGCAGTCCAAGCTCAATATATGGGAATATTTACATTGCACCACTCCCACTTGAATTATACGCACACATAAATTTACACCCTTACCTGACAGACAAATTAGCACTTCAAATGGAAACCCTTTCTCAGAAGCTAAATACCAAAGGACCCACTATGTACTTCCAGCATTTTCTTTTTTATCTCAGATTTTTAGCATTTTCACTTTTTATTTCTCTTTTGGAGGTTGTAATTCTTGTGTGTGCTATTTTAACAAAGTCATCAACACATTTAAATAAACTTTTTGCGAACCAATAGAGCAAATGGGATTTTGACGCAAATGCTAAAAATAGAAAAATACAACCCCTTACTATAATTGTGAAACTCAGGATGAGAGAGCAACAAAAAGTTACAAAGAATTAGAGGAAGTGGTGACATAAAAATAATCAAGGGAGAATTTGGGAGCAAGAAACATCCTGGTGCTCTAGCAGTCACTTTGGGTAAATTTTCACCCAGGGCTGGGATGAGGGTGGAGGTGAATTCCTGACGGGAAACTTGGAAGTATGGGTTTCCCGGATGCCCTTACGATTTTGACGTAAGGACGTCTTTTATTTTTTTTTGTCGGTTTCCCGACCAACAGGCCAGCCTGATTGACAGGCAGGCTGTCAGTTGGAAAGGAGAAGAGGAAGGCAGTGGATGCGAGAAGGTAAGTCTTAGATTGGGGGGAGGGGGGGGAATTGGTCATGCCGGGGGGGGGGGGGGAGTCGGGGTCATCGGAGGGTTGGGAAGCATCGGGGGTCAGGAGTCATCGGGGGTCATCATCGGGGGGATCGGAGATTGTGGAGGGATGATCGCTGCAAGTAGGCTTGTTGGGCCTGGGGGAAGCACTCCTGCTCCTCCGGACCCACAAGCAGTGCGATAAAGTCACATACCTGCTGTTTCGGGCATTCCTGCCTCCTCTCACATGGCATGAAGCAGAAGTCCCGGGAATCCCGGCCCCCGAGAGTTAAAAATAAAAAAGCAGTAAAAATGGAGGCCCTCAGCCTCCTTGAAAGCTTTCACTTACTGACCCGCCTCCTAAGATTGGGTTGGTTGCCCGCCCCTCATCCCACCTCCATTAAAACCGGAAATGGGTGGGTTGAAGGCGAGTTGGAGTCGGGTCTTAGTTTTTTACAATTTTTACCTTCCCACCCACCCCCAACCCACCCATTCGTTGGGTTAAAATTTAGGCCCTTGTTGCACATTCCAGTGAGTTGGTATGGGAAGTTTACCTGCAGTTTTCTATGTTTTTCTGACTTTGCATTAATATGCTCTTAGATGTTAATGAATGCTTGAGCAAGGACATCTGTGGTCCAAATGGAGAATGTATGAACAGTGAAGGCTTCTATTTCTGCCTTTGTGCCAGAGGTTTTGCCAGCACTCCTGATGGTACAGGCTGTCAAGGTAAGATATCACAGGCGTAGATCTATGTAAATGCATATGTAGGCAATATGCTAATCACTTTAATATGGTATTAACATTTAATAGAATTCAATTTTACCCCACAGAACACTGAATCCTGATTGGCTGCTCAAGATTTCTCAGTTTTATTCAGAGAACAGTTGAATATAATTGACAATATCTGGCATGATGATGTCACAATTTGTGTGTATGAAATCAGGAGATAGTTAATATACTAAAACAAAAGAATGAGATTTCATGTTTGTTCTCAATTACAATATACTGTATGTGTAATTATTGCATAATTCATATACTTCAAACAAATATTTTTCATTACATTTGTTTGGAGTATTGTAGTCAATTTAAGGAATTAATATTTCCTTTGGTTGTCAGGTGACAAGTATACTCATTGCACTGATAAACCTAATCAAATTAAGATAAAAGAGATGTGTAAAATTACAACAGGATTTACATTTCTTTTGAAAGTCTAAAGTAGTAAATTCCAGTCAACCTCATTTGGAAGGTTCTTAGGAGTCATATATTTCCATAGTATTGGCATCGTGCTATAGAGCGAATTCCATAAAATGTAGCACAGAAAATATGAAGCAACAGTCCAATAACCTCATAACCAAGAGAGCTGTAATCAAGAGCCTTACAATGACGATGCTTAAGTGCTGTATAATGAAATAATACAGCTTTACTTGCTGACTAAAGCCAATAGCCCAAACTTTGAACAAACAATATCAAAGAAAGATTAAATCCTAATATTAATTATCCATGAATTGAGGAATGTCACCCAAGAGAGAGGACTAGAATCATGATGCAAAATGGAAAAAATTGAGTAGTTCAGAAGTGGTTATCTTCAAACATTGTGAATTAAGTATTTTGATGTGTGGAGGTAAGCTGTAAAAAACAAAGCTCATAACACAGAATGCCTATTGGTATCACTAGGTGCCAAGAAAAATAGTTGTTCAACATTCCTGCTTTATCAAAATTTTGCCTTGCTGAACACATTGGGGCAGAAATTGCTCGGAGCGGCGAACCAACATTGCTCGCCGCTCCATAGATTTATACTAACCCACTAACTTTCTTCAGCCACTTCCTCGAATAGGAAGCGGGGAAGAGCCCAGTGTCAGTTCAAGCGAAGCTAGAACCCTGGGAGAAGCGAGAGGAGCGATCTCTCCCCTCGACTAATCAGATTGCAACATTTTTGACAAGCTGCGTTCACTGTCTCTGCCATTTTGAATTGTTAAACCAGGAAGTGAAAGGTGTAATATTAAAATCAATGTAAAAACAGTTATAGACAGCGAATAAAAGAGAGTGTAAAAAATAATTGATTAAATAAAAGAGACAGAAGGGAAAAGCAAAACAAAATTTTAATTTTTTAATCTTTAAATTTTTGTTTTAATGACCAAAAACTATTAAAATAAAGAGTAATGAGAGTCCACATTTTTTAAAGTTAATTTTTAGTTGTTTGGCAATCATTAACACTTACCATGCTGTTAAAACTTAGTTTACACCCGTATTTTTAAGCGTACCTGTTTTGTGGCGTAATTAGTTCGGGGTAAACTTTAACCCCATGAATGGGCGGGTTGGGGGCTGGTGGGAAGGTAAAAATCGTATAAAAGTAAAACCCGACTTTAACGGAACCTGGTTTTAATGGAAGTGGGACGAGGGGTCGGCGACCAACCTGCTCTCAAGAGGCGGGGCGGTCAGTGAAATCTTTTAAGGAGGCTGCGGGCCTCCATTTTAATAGGTTTTTTATTTTTAACTCTTGGGGTTTCTGCTTCACACCACGTAAGAGTAGGCGAGAAAGCCCATCTCAGCAGATAAGTACCTTTATTGCACTGCTGTGGGCCAGGAGGAGCAGGAATGTTTCCTCCAGGCCCAACAAGCTTACCTGCCACGATCCAACACACGTGATCGTGCGGACCCCCCCCCCAATGATCTCCGATTCCCCCCCCCCCACACGATCTCCGACCCCCCCCATACGTGATCTCCGATCCCCCCGCCATGATCTCTGGGTCCCCCCACCACGACCACCAACCCCCCCCCGATGTCCAACTACCCCCCCCATGACTAAGCCCCTGATGACTCCCCCCATTGACCGCCGACTCCCCACAATGACCGACCACCCCCCCCCGATCTAAGACATTCCTGCTGGCATCCACTCCCTGGCTGCTCTCCTGTCCAACTGTTAGCCAGCCTATCAATCTGGCTGGCCTGTCGATCGGGAAACCTACAGAAAAAAAATGAAAGACGTCCTTATGTCAAAATCGTACTTCCGGGTTTCCCATCAAGAAATCCCCCCCTCTCTTCCCGGCTCCCCGTTAAAATTTACCCCTTACTTTCCAGGTGGGCAGATAAGCAAGTTTGCACTTTTTCAATGATTTCTCTAATTGCAGCGTGCAATATACCTTTAATTCAAAGCTGTCATATCACCGGCAAACCAGTAGGAGCAAGTTACAGATATCCATGTTTCACTGCGCATGTGCGAACGCTGGAACACTCTTCCATTTCACCACTAATAACGGAGAACGAGTTGAGGTCTCCATTATTTCGCGAGTGATTTCTGCCCCATTACTCTCACATTCTCATTGGCCCTACTCACAAGATGTTACTATATAGAAACAAATTTGCTAGTTTTTTTATTTTTGTATCTGCCTTACTGGATAATGAGATGGGTGATAATAGTTTGTTTCTTCATTATTTAGTTGTCAACGTCAGACAGATTGTTGACATTTCTCAACTAGTCTATAAGATTAGTCAATTAAAAAATGTAATTCATCACTTCCACCAATACTGTTGTAAAGTTATGGATGTTTGTTGTGAATGACAGTCAGATTTGTGATAAATACCAGTCTTTTGGGTTTCAGGCTTTTTGAAAACACCTAGGAAATGAAATTCAACTTCGGCAGGAGGCACAAAATAGGCGGTAGCCGATAGGCCTCCCACTATATGCCTTGTCCAATTTTCAGTTCCATTAAGTCAACGGAAAGGAAAATTGAATAGGGTGTATAATGGGCAAGCGATCCACTATTGCCTATTTTAAATCCACAGAGATGTTGAATTTCACCCCTCTAATGTTGGGAAAGTGTGCAAAACAAGTCATTAGTTCAAGAATTATTGGGAAATATTGAATAAACCATTGTTCACTCAAAAATAATCAACCATATATTAAATACTTACAAACAGACCAGAATAACCATGTGTCCTATTTTGTGTATTCAATTCAAATTAATCTAGAAAGAAGCTAGCATTATTGATGATGTAAGTAGGGCAATTGAAAAAACGTCAATCCCTTTGAAATTAAAGAATATACATGAAAACTGGAAGTTGCTGTCAACTAGGAAGAATCAGTCAATGAAAAATGAATTCAAAAATGTTAATGTCTACATTAAAATGTGCATCCCAGGAATGAAGTGCTAAACAGGAAATGTTTAGAATTTAGTGTGCCTGGGATGCTTTTGGCACACGTTAAAGTCGAGCATTAAAATGGACCTTGGTATGCTAAAATTTAGATAAAGGACACTTTTGAGTTCATTGCCGCCGTTGGATTATGGGTGTTTATTGTAAGGTGTTTCATCAACGTTTTTGACTTGATTTTAAGTTGTTGTTGATGATCCTGCTGACTTTCTAACAGTCATTGTGATGTAGGAAAGACTTACAAAGCTTATCTGAAACTTTTATTATATGGTTTTGAATGTCTCCATTTTAGGACATTGAAAAATAGCAAAGCTCAAAGGAGCTACTCGTTGGTTGTCAAATAATATACCTTTGTTCATATACCCAATACTTTTTAATCACCTATTTTTCAGCCTTTATTTCCTTGTGGGAATTACTTGTTACAAAGCAGTCTCCTTCAGTTGAGAGAGTTGAACTGTCTGGGCAGCAAAATTCTGAAAAGCTGCTGTCAGTGTAAATTTGTTCCGTGAGACAGAAATTTTACTTTCACTAGTGTGCAGTCTATTTGCTTTTTCCTTATCCTAAGATGGAGAATTGCCCCACAGCAAGAACGGACAAATGGTGATGACAAGTACTAATGGTAGATTTGGGTTACGGGCACTGTAATGACCCAATTCAATTTCATCTGATTTGTGTCATACCTGCTGCAATGTGTTCTCTGCTCCATAGATATTAATGAATGCTTGACCAGGGACATCTGTGGTACGAATGGAGAATGTATAAACGATGAAGGAGGCTCTTATTATTGCCTTTGTGCTCAGGGCTATATCACTACTCCTGATGGAAAAGGTTGCCAAGGTAAGACAACCCAGATGTAAACGTATTTAAGTATCTGCCATCAAAATGTCTATCACTTTGTATGGTTTATGTAACATGTAATGGATTCATATATTGTACTTGGATGCAAACAAAAGTTTTTTTTTTCTTTTTTTTGGCTGTTGTGGCAAGTAATTAAAGCAACAGTGGGGGTGACATTGGGCTTCGCCGTAAGTGCAAAACAGGCAATAACAAATCGATAGCACGTTTTCGACTTCAATTAAAAAGAAAATTCAGTCGTGGTGCTATAAAATGAGCTGCCGATTCAATCGCTCTCCCGCCGAAAGCCAATTTCACCGCTAGTATCTCTTCTGGTTTAGAGTATAGATGACCCTTATAACCACAGGAAAAGAGTGTACTAAAGGGTTCAGCCAGAAGTCTGATACAGGGTGCTATGCCTTTGAGGAGGATTGAGATAAATTGGCAAAAATAGACAATACCATGTTTTACTGATATTACGAGAGATATTTTTGTCTACTTTTCCCCTCTTTTATATTTCCTCTAGACAAACTTCCTTTTTCCTGTCTTTTTCTTTTTCTTTGTTTTAGGTTTTGCATCATTATCTTTCAATCCTGCCTTTCTCCTTCACCTATGTACATATCTCACTTTAATCTGTGTTTATTTCTAACTCTTTTTAACCCCATGTATTATACTACAGTACACTACCCTACAATTTTACAGTTATCCCATATATTTGAAGTATATTGGAGGCCGAATACAAATACAGAGGCCAGAGGAAATGGAATGTTGGATATCTTGTAAACCTCAGAAGGAAAAACTTATCAGAGTTTTAATATCAAAACATTTCTGGGAACACACTTTGACAATAAAAAATATAGCATTTTCTCCAAATTGTAAATTCAACATATAAATGAGAACAGCAGGTGCACAAACACAGCCATTTCAGAACTTTTGCACTAAACAGTTTAGGCTTAGCCCACTCTGCAACTTTCATGAGGTCATTCATTTAGTGTTGTGTAATTTTAGAAGTGAGCAGATTACCAGAGACGCCTTGACGAAACAATGCCAAACTTATGTGCACTCAATGTACTATCCAATAGCCAAATTGTGATATTTTAGATATGTTGTTGCAACAAGAGATTTTTCTACCTAGAGCTATGTCACATTTCAGAATTTTTTGGACATTTTTGTCCGTGGAAATTATCTAGATATGAGTTATTTTAAAATTTGCTTTAAGTTAAAGGTTGCTTTAAGGGGGTTAGTTTCTCAGGACAGCCCCGTGCTGGGTTGAGGATCTGAAGTCGGACGAAAAGTATTTATTAAGCTAATTGGAAGTTATTTTTCCCAGAGATCTAACCATAAGCACTTTTGATGGCTTGTCTCCATAAGTGATAAACACCTTACACTCTTTTAACTGTGGTGGAAAGCAAAATTCAAGTGCGATGAGTTAGAAAATGCAGTTACCCCCTCTTCAGGAGAGAACACCTTACTTCAAAATGTACTTACAAAATGTACCCAACCTGGTTGATAGAGCCAGGAATAAAGCAGAATCTTATGGACACCTAAAAAAAGGCAATCTGGGTTTTGGAAATACGGCTGCGCAATTAATCTGGCAGCAAAGCGCTGTGAGAAGGTATAAAAAGGGAGCAAACAGCTGGATAGAGTAGAGGTTCTGCACTGGGACTTTAGGACAGAAAGCAAAGGATTTAGTGTTGCGCGTTCTTTATTTTGTATAATTTCCACAAACATAAATTGTACTGATTGAATTAAGAGACTCTGACCATAACCATTACCCTGTACATTTCATCTTGCTGTGGACTAAAGCAGTTTACGACTCGAACCAAATAACACTTCATCTAGTGTTAACTTGATCCGCCATTGGATAGAATGAAGAAATATATGTGCAAAAGACATGGATATCCAGATTGCAAGGGGGTTCTTTTGTTACTCACCTGGGTCTCGTAACCATACAAGTAGTTATAGGGCAGTGTGAGTCAACTCCCATAAAAGTAAGATGCTCAGACCCCTTACAGGAGCGACTGACACCAATGAACCCAAGAAAGTATCTACAGCAGACATTAATTCATAACAAATGATTATCAATGAATTTGGTTATGAATATTCAGCAAATAACACCCGTTAGTTCATAGAAACACAGACTGATCTTCTTTCTATTTATTTTTAATTGCAATATTTTATTTATTTTAGACCCTTAGCTAGCAACTAACTTTTCTTACATTTGGATTGTGTATGTCAATTTGTTCTATTGCAGGTCAATTTGTTAACCTCGGATATAATTCCCTCCCATTTTTGTTTTTCTTTTCTACTTTTGTGTTTTAGAATAATTTAGCTGATTAGATGTGTTGATCATTTTCACTCCAGATATGGAGCAAAGAAAGAAGTTGAAATGAAGCATTCCAGTCATATTGATGATTGATTACAATTGCCTTTTTGAGGCAGTGGCTAAAATATTTCAGTTTGAGTCCTCTTCCAGTCTGGTTTTGTCACCTTATTGTGCTTCTGCTTTATTTAGGAACTTATATTTTGCCTTATTCCATTTTTTGGTTTTATTTTCTATCACTGTCTTCCAGACTTTATTGGAATAGTGGTACAGACCCATTAAATAAATGGTACAAATAGAAAATGTACTTCCCATAGATTTTAAAAGATTTTTGTATAATTATGTCTTTATGTCTGTGTACTATTTACTTAATTTGAACCTAGTGCCTCCCAGAAGGACACACAATGTCTGCGAAGCAATGTTATATGCTTATAAGCTTAATTTTTACCATAGTTGTGTGGGTTCTGTTTGCATTTGTGGTATTAAATTATGTTTGCATGTTTAGTGTCAATGCAGCTGCTGGGTGCTGTTTCATTATAGTAATTATTTTTTCATCTAATATGTGAAATTCTCTTAACAATGATACAGAACAGTAATTAAATTGTCTGATTGTTCTTTTCTAATTTATAATACAAATTTTATTAGTCTGGAAATAATAGCATAGAACAGTGGGCACATATGAAGTCTCAGAATCCCTGCCTACGATTGCTTGCAATCATTCTCCAAGTGATTTGGAACCACCGTGACCACATATTAAAGTTTGAAGCTGAAAGCCTTAACAGCAGTGGAAGCATTTTGAAAAATGCTCCTGCTGCGTCTGTAGTTTATGTAACTGAGATCTTCACTGCAAATCCCTCTGGTGTTGCCAGTACTCAGTGGTAAACTACAGTGCAGACAACCATTGCTCTGTGACATTACTAGCCAGAAATGGCAGTGATTATCTGGGTGTTTGAGCTCCTCTACACTACCCAGACCATCTTCTAATGAAGTGTGGATGGCGCAAGTCACTTGGCAATACAGTGCTGTTGCTCTATCAGCCTCTGTTGGGGAGTAAGTTGATCCAGCTTAACCATATTGCCTTCCAATTCAGTGTACATGGAGGAAAATCGCTATTCAATATTGACCCAGTGTTCCAACCACCTCTTTTGGAAAGCAGGACCGCTGAGGTCTTTATCCCTGTACGGTTCAGGAGGGACACTCAGCATGCTGCACCTCTACATTGTAGCAGCTGGCCCTTCATTAGCCCCAACCACTGCCACCTCTTCATCACCAGTGTTTGATGCCTCAACCTCTGCTTCCTCCTCAACATCACTATGATCTTCTTCCATAATGTATGTATCTGTACTGGTATGATATTGTCATTACATGCAGTGATATGTGCCCATGCATAATCAGTGCGTATGCATGGACACGTCAATCTAACTTTTTTTTTTATTCATTCATGGGATGTGGGCGTCACTGGCGAGGCCAGCATTTATTGTCCATCTCTAATTGCCCTTGAGAAGATGGTGGTGAGCCGCCTTCTTGAACCGCTGCAGTCCGTGTGTTGAAGGTTCTCCCACAGTGCTGTTAGGAAGGGAGTTCCAGGATTTTGACCCAGCGACGATGAAGGAACGGCGCTATATTTCCAAGTCAGGATGGTGTGTGACTTGGAGGGGAATGTGCAGGTGGTGTTGCTCCCATGTACCTGCTGCTCTTGTCCTTCTAGGGGTAGAGGTCGCGGGTTTGGGAGGTGCTGTCGAAGAAGCCTTGGCGAGTTGCTGCAGTGCATTCTGTGGATGGTACACACTCTAATCTCCACAGGCCCAGTACCTCTAGATTCCCCCTACTGAATAAGTTAACTACTGTTCTCCAGTATAAAGTAAGTTATTTCTGGTCTTAGGGTCCACCAACTGTTCCACTTTGTGCCCTCCAATGACCTATGGAATGGGAGGTTGCATTTACACAGCTATCTACCTCGGGCCATGAACGCTGCACTCTGACTTGAGTAGGAAGGTTGCCCTCAGGCACAAAAATTTCCACCTTCCTCTGTTACACTTCCTCCACCAACACATCCAAGTTTTTTTTTAGTGAAGGGGCAGTTCTTCCAATTGCTCCAGACATAATTTTTGCTACAACAGTCATGCTCCATTCAGAAGTAAACTATACCCCTTTAAGCGCAGTAGCCCATTAAGAGCTGATGAACTCTTTATTCCCCACCCACCTGGAAAACACGCAAAAAGCATGGGCAAATAATTTAAGTATAACGACACTGCCAAATTCATCAGCATCTGGAAGCCACTCTCCTTTCGCAGAAGTGCAATGATCATGGCCAGTTTTTCCCCACATTTGGAAAATTGTTCCTCATGTTCAGTCTTTCAGTGACATATTGGCACTCTAGCTTTCTTTTTAGGTATTCTGGGGACGTCCTCTCTGTGGTAAAAATATACTTTTTTTATACTTCATGTCAGCTGTGGCTCAGTGGTAGCACTCTCGCCTCTGAGTCAGCAGGTCGTGGTTTCAAGACCCACTCCGGAGACTTGAGCAAAAGATCTAGGCTCACACTCCAGTGCAGTACTGAGCGAGTGCTGCACAGTCGGAGGTGCTGTCTTTTGGATGAGACGTTAAACCAAGGCCCCATCTGCCCTCTCAGGTGGACGCAACAGATCCCATGGCACTATTTTGAAGAAGAGCAAGGTAGTTCTGTCCGATATCCTGGATATCCCTTAACCAACATCACTAAAACAGATTATCTGGTCAGTATCACATTGCTATTTGTGCTACCTTGCTGTGTGCAAATTGACTGCTGCATTTCCTACATTACAACAGTGACTACCTTTTAAAAGTACTTAATTGGCTGTAAAGCGCTTTGGGATGTCCTGAGGTTGCGAAAGGCACTATAGAAATGCAAGTCCTTCTTTTCTTCTCTGTATAGGTCTACCCAGCCCCAATGCGGCAAACAATCTATCCACCTGAATTTTATCAATGCCCTTAATAATTTTGAAGGTCAGAATCAGATTCCATTCTATGCCTTTTCAGCGAATCCAAACCCAAGGCACAAAGTCTATCTCCATCGCTCAGTGCACCTAGGCAAGCAATCATCTTCATTGCCCTTCTCTGAACCTTCTCTAGAGGTGGAGAACCAGAAGGGTACACAATACTCCAGATGAGGTCTCACAACCTCTGACACCCAACCTTGTTAAAGTGTTAATGGCAGAAAATACTTTGGATGATATATTCCCTGTATTAAGATATTATTTGAATAGCATCCACTATCAATTCTGGCAGAAAATGCCATGACTGGAGATGGATGCCAGGTTTCTGGCAGAATGAAAACATTTATCCACTTTACCATCCAAAATTGAACAGTAACAGGATAGAAAATCCTGCCCCACATTAATTCCAGAATGAAATGCACTAAAGACTGCAAGAAAAACCTATAGCTCTTATCCAACTGCTGGGTCTACAAAATCAAGTTTACCACCTACGCTAAGCACTCTATGTGAAGAACTATTAGACATAGAATCATAGAATGATATAGCACAGAAGGAGGCCATTCGGCCCATCATGCCTGTGCCGGCCCTTTGAAAGAGCTATCCAATTAGTCCCATTCCTCTCCCTTTCCCCATAGCCCTGCAAATTTTTCCTCTTCAAATATTTATCCAATTCCCTTTTGAAAGTTATTATTGAATCTGCTTCCAGCACCCTTTCAGGTAGTATATTCCAGGTCATAACAACTTGCTGCATAAAAAAAATTCTCCTCATCTAGCCTCTGGTTCTTTTGCCAATTACCTTAAATCTGTGTCCTCTGGTTACTGGCTCTTCTGCCACTGGAAACAGTTTCTCCAAACCCTTCGTGATTTTGAACACCTCTATTAAATCTCCCTTTAACCTTCTCTGCTCTAAGGAGAACAACCCCAGCTCTTCTAGTCTCTCCACATAACTGAAGTCCCTCATCCCAGGTACCATTCTAGTAAATCTCTTCTGCACCCTCTCTAAGGCCTTGACATCCTTCCTAAAGTGTGGTGCCCAGAATTGGGCACAATACATCAACTGGGACCTAGACCTGTAACTAGTGATTCATAAGGCTTTAGCATAACTTCCTTGCTTTTATACTCTATGCCTCCGTTTAGAAAGCTAAGGATCCTGTATTCCTTTTTAACAGCCTTCTCAACTTGCCCTGCCACTTTCAAAGATATTTATACATGTACCCGCAGGTCTCTCTGTTCCTGCACCCCCTTTAAAATTGTACTATTTAGTTTATATTGTCTCTCCTCATTCTTCCTACCAAAATGCATCATTTCACACTTCTCTGTGTTAAATTGCATCTGCCATGTGCCTGCCCATTTCACCAGTCTGCCTATGTCCTCCTGAAGTCTGTTACTATCCTCCTCACAGTTTACAACATTTCCGAGTTTCGTGTCATCTGCAAGCTTTGAAATTATGCCTTCTATGCCCAAGTTCAGGTCATTAATATGTATCAAAAACAGTAATTGTCGTAATACTGACCCCTGGGGAACACCACTGTATACTTCCCTCCAGTCTGAAAAACAACCATTAACTACTACTGTCTGCTTTCTAACTCTTAGCCAATTTCATATCCATGCTGCCGCTTTAATCTCATGGGTTTCAATTTTGCTAACAAGTCTATTATGTGGTACTTTATCAAACGCCTTTTGAAAGCCCATATATACAACATCAACCGCACTACCTTCATCAAAGAACTAAATATTGACCAGTAAACCAGGAGAACTCACCTGCTCTTCTTTGAAATAGTGGCTAGCAATCTTTTACGTCCACCTGAGAGGGCTGACGAGGCCTCGGTTTAACAACTCCTCCGAGAGAAGGCACCTGCAACAGTACAGCATTGGAGTGTCAGCCTAAATTTTGTGCTCAAGTCTCTGGAGTGAGACTTGAACCCACAACCTTTTGACTCAGAGATGAGAGTGCTACTAACTGAACCAAGCCTAACATCCATATGTTAAACCAACCTCATTATGGTTTGATCTTGTCTGATATTGTGTCCGGTCTACAGTTGTTTTACAGTGTTTAGCGATATTACTGCTATTCACAAGATAATTACAAATGAGAAAGACCATTTGGCCCATCTTTGTTCATCCATCCAGAAAGACCTTAAAGTTCCCTCATTGCAGAATCTAATTCTTTCTTAAATAATTCCAAGGCTATTGACTCTGGCTCTCTATCCGAGAATTCATTCCATATGTTGTTCGAAAAAGAACTTGCTGATGTCAGTCGTAGATTTGCCTTTTACTTGTTTGAACATGCCTCCCATTGTTCTATTGTTGCAATTTAGACCAATCTTCTGCATTTCCCTATCATTTACTATCATATATTGCTATAAGATTGGCCCAGAATTTGCTGTAGCCGGTCAATGAACGGTGACCGGTGTTAGTTAGACTTGCCCTTGCCCATTTAATTTCCATGAGATTTTGCACTGCAAGTTGCTGGAAGTGCGAAATGGAAATGGTGTGGAGCCCTCTACAGGGCATCTGGGATCTGAATGAACAGGACAAGCAACTGTGTATCTCCTTAACTAATCAGATTTAAGGATTGTTAAATGAACAGCACAGAGTCTGAACAAGGAAATGTAGGTTATAATAGTGATTTCAATGTCAAATCAGGTACAGAAAGAGAAATAAAGAGAGGGAAAGAAAAATTGGATTAAGAGAGAGAGAAAAAGAGTCAGAAAGAAAAGAAAATTAATATTTTTAAACAAAATCTCCAACAACAATTAGAAGCTGAAGGAATGAGACTTCACACTTACAATAGTTAATTTTCAGTGCCAGCAAGGTTGTTTGGCAGTATTTAGCACTTATCACACTGTTAAAAAGAGTACTTAAACTGAAATGGACAAGCCCTAACTTTCTGTGGCGAGTTTAGTTCACATCTACAGTGCAAGTACAGGAACTTCACGCCATTCAATGCATTTGAATGGTGAGTCAGACAATAAGATGCCATTTTTGCTAATAACAGAGCGATACATCTCAGACAGTAACTTCCGGATTTTCGCATTTAACTGCACATCTACCCTCGCCTGAAATTGCTGTGTGATTTGCACATAAATAACAGTGAGCGCCATTAGCCTCACCGTTATTTTGACTGCAAATTCTGAGCCATTATCTCTTAGACACTTCCTTTCAATGCTCAAAAGCCCAAGTTTCTTTGTTTTTTTCTCCGACACTAGGGAGGGGGGTAATTTTCGTCTCACTAGCACCCCAATTTTCATCGTGAACAGGATGGTAGCTAGATTAAAATAATTTTAAAAACTTAAATAAATAAAAAAAGAAAATGCTGGAAAAGCTTAGCAAGTGAGGCAGCATCTGTGGAGAAAGAAACAGAGATAACGTTTCAGATGGAAGACCTTTCATCAGAACTGGAAGATGTTAAAGAGTTAAAGTTTTTAAGCAAGTACAGAGCCAGGGAAAGGGAGGGATGGAGAGGAGGGGAGGAAAGAACAAAAGGGAAGGTCTGTGTTAGGGTGGAGGGCGAGAGTGATTAAATGACAAAAGGGATGATGGTGCAAGGCAAGGAGGGTGGTAGTCAGACATGTTAAGAAACAGAAGATCGGTCTGGAGGAGCTGCAAATGGCAACCACAGCACCATAACCAGAAGCTGCAGTCCAAAAAAAATAATAAATAAAAAAATGGGAGCAGTGGTTATGGTCTGAAGTTATTGAAATCAATGTTGAGTCCAGAAGGTTGTAAAGTGCCTAAACGGAAGATGAGGTGCTGTTCCTCGAGCTTCATTGGAACAGTGTCAGAGGCTGAGGACAGAGAGGTCAGAGTGGAAGTGGAACGGGGAATTAAAATGGCAAGCGACCGGCAGGTTAGGGTCACGCTTGCAGACTGAGCAGAGGTGTTCAGCAAAGCGATCACCCAATCTGCGTTTGGTCTCCCCAATGTAGAGGAGACCACATTGTGAGCAGCGAATATAGTATACTAAATTGAAAGATGTACAAGTAAACTGCTGTTTCACTTGGAAGGAGTGTTTGGGGCCCTGGATGGTGGGAAGGGAGGAGGTGAAAGGGCAGGTGTTGCATCTCCTGCTCTCGCATAGGAAGGTGCCGTGGGGATGAGGGCGGGTGTTGAGGGTGATGGAAGAGTGGACCAGGGTGTCGCGGAGGGAGCGGTCCCTTCGGAATGCTGAAAGGGGAGGGGAGGGGAAGATATGTTTGGTGGTAGGATCGCACTGGAGATGGCGGAAATGGCGATGGATGTGGAGGCTGGTGGGGTGGAAGGTGAGGACAAGGGAGACCTTATCATGGTCCTTGGAGGGAGGGGAAGGGGTGAGAGCAGAAGTGCAAGAAATAAGATGGACACAATCGAAGGCCCTGTCCACAACAATGGAGGGGAATCCTCGGTTGAGGAAAAAGGAAAACATATCGGAAGCAAGGGTGTGGAAGGTGGCATCGTCAGAACTGATGCGACGGAGAAACTGGGAGAAGGGAATAGAGTCCTTACAGGAAGCAGGATGGGAGGAAGTGTAATCAAGGTAGGCATGGGAGTTGGTGGGCTTATAATAGATATTGGTTGGTAGCCTATCCCCGGAAATGAAGATAGAGAAGTCAAGGAAGGTAAAGGAAAAGTCGGAGATGGACGATGTGAAGGCGAGGGAAGGGTGGAAATTGGAAGTTTAAAAACTTACCACTCACTTGCCGCCTGAGGTCCATCGATGCAGTTTTCAAGCGGCCCTCAATTGAGGCGGCCAACACGTCTGTCCAAAACAAGCAGGAGCCTCATTAATACATGTAAATCTGGATCCTATGACGAATTTAGGACCTAATACAATATTGGCCTATGCCCAGTGCAACTGAACCAGCAGTCCTTAAAGGGAGGCTGTTTAGAAAATATTCACGGAAAGTTTTTTAACTTATTTTTGTGGGACCAGGAAAAGCATGAATGCAGCTCCCGGCTCCACAAAAAAAGTCACACCAGCTGCCAATCCCTCCATGCCACCCCTGCTATCTTCTGTCGCATCCGTCCTCTTACTGTGCTCCTGCCGGCAGGCCTCCACAGATGAGCGACCAGATTTCCACCCCCACCCCCCACAATCAGCAAGCTGCCTGTCAGCACTCATATAGCACTGGCAGCTTGCCAATTTTATTATAATGAGATCCAATCACCAAAATTAATCAAGCCTTTCGGAGGCGACATCAGGTGGGCAGTGCGATCGCTCTGCCCACCACCCACCCAATTTCTGCCCGAATCGAAATTCACCTCTAGATATCATTGCTTTTCTGTACTTCCATGCTTGAATGTCTCCTACATGTCTCAGTGACCAGAAGTGGATACAGTAGTCAAAAGATGTGGCCTGACTAAAGCACTGTAAAGTTTGATCATAACTTCCTCTGACTTACAATTCTACTATTTTGATCATATAGGCCAGCATTCCACCGGCTTTGTTGCTTGCTGTTCTGCATTAATTGGACATGTTGAGTATCAAATCTGCTAAGACACCTAAGTCTTTTCAACATCAGGCTTAGCTATTTCAACAACACTCATGGAATATGTTCGTCACCCATTTTTTCTCTCTTATGTACAGAACTTTACACTTGTCTGTATTAAATTTCATATTGTTCTGCTCTCTTACATATTTTGTCTTACTTAGTTCATAATTTCTGAGTTCATTGGTGCAATTATATTGTTTATCTCCCAGATGTGGATGAATGCAGTGAGGAGGCTATGTGTTCAGGGGGCCAATGCGTAAATACAGATGGATCCTATATGTGTAGATGTGATACAGGTTTTACCCATTTACCTGAAGCAGAACAATGTATAGGTAAGAATTAATTTAAAAATGTGTTAGCAGTTTTATTTTGGATTTTTGTATATTAGTAACAAACTATGCTCCATGTTGAAGTGTACAGTAATGATTGTTTTACATAAAATATATTATAGATGCACATGCACACACATGTGTTTACATATATAGATATAATATAACCACACATACATATACACATACAAATCACACATTTTTAAAAAGTGCAAGAGAACTGCCTGCCCAAAAATTACAAGAAAATGACTAAACCCATCTATATGTTGCCTCTTGTGTACTTGAAATGCCTCTAACAATACTTTGTCAGGCAGTAGCTTCCTGTTTCAGGAAGAATCTGCACTGCACTCCCTCCAAAGCCAATATATCCTTTCTAAGGTGCGATGCCCAGAACTGTACACAGTACTCTAGATGTGGTCTAACCAAGGGGATATATCCGAGGGTTCGCCCACTGAGTCTATATGGGTAGAACTGAAAAATAAGAAGGGAGAGATCACTTTGATAGGATTGTACTACAGACCCCCAAATAGTCAACGGGAAATTGAGGAGCAAATATGTAAGGAGATTACAGACAGCTGCAAGAAAAATAGGGTGGTAATAGTAGGGGACTTTAACATTCCCAACATTAACTGGGACAGCCATAGCATTAGGGGCTTGGATGGAGAGAAAATTGTTGAGTGTATTCAGGAGGAATTTCTCATTCAGTATGTGGATGGCCCGACTAGAGAGGGGGCAAAACTTGACCTCCTCTTGGGAAATAAGGAAGGGCAGGTGACAGAAGTGTTAGTGAGGGATCACTTTGGGACCAGTGATCATAATTCCATTAGTTTTAAGATAGCTATGGAGAAGGATAGGTCTGGCCCAAAAGTTAAAATTCTAAATTGGGGAAAGGCCAATTTTGATGGTATTAGACAGGAACTTTCAGAAGTTGATTGGGAGAGTCTGTTGGCAGGCAAAGGGACGTCTGGTAAGTGGGAGGCTTTCAAAAGTATGTTAACCAGGGTTCAGGGTAAGCACATTCCTTATAAAGTGAAGGGCAAGGCTGGTAGAAGTAGGGAACCTTGGATGACTCGGGAGATTGTGGCCCTAGTCAAAAAGAAGAAGGAGGCATATGACATGCATAGGCAGCTGGGATCAAGTGGATCCCTTGAAGAGTATAGAGATTGTCGGAGTAGAGTTAAGAGAGAAATCAGGAGGGCAAAAAGGGGACATGAGATTGCTTTGGCAGATAAGGCAAAGGAGAATCCAAAGAGCTTCTACAAATACATAAAGGGCAAAAGAGTAACTAGGGAGAGAGTAGGGCCTCTTAAGGATCAACAAGGTCATCTATGTGCGGAACCACAAGAGATGGGTGAGATCCAAAATGAATCTTTCACGGTTGAGAAAGGCATGGATGTTAGGGAACTTGGGGAAATAAATAGTGATGTCTTGAGGAGTGTACATATTACAGAGAGGGAGGTGCTGGAAGTCTTAACGTGCATCAAGGTAGATAAATCTCCGGGACCTGATGAAATGTATCCCAGGACGTTATGGGAGGTTAGGGAGGAAATTGCGGGCCCCCTAGCAGAGATATTTGAATCATCCACCGCTACAGGTGAGGTGCCTGAAGATCGGAGGGTAGCAAATGTTGTGCCTTTGTTTAAGAAGGGCGTCAGGGAAAAGCCTGGGAACTACAGACCGGTGAGCCTGACATCTGTAGTGGGTAAGTTGTTAGAGGGTATTCTGAGAGACAGGATCTACAGGCATTTGGAGAGGCAGGGGCTGATTAGGAACAGTCAGCATGGTTTTGTGAGTGGAAAATCATGTCTCACGAATTTGATTGAGTTTTTTGAAGGGGTAACCAAGAAGATAGATGAGGGCTGTGCAGTAGACGTGGTCTACATGGACTTTAGCAAAGCCTTTGACAAGGTACCGCATGGTAGGTTGTTACATAAGGTTAAATCTCACGGGATCCAAGGTGAGGTAGCCAATTGGATACAAAATTGGATTGACGACAGAAGACAGAGGGTGGTTGTAGAGGGTTGTTTTTCAAACTGGAGGCCTGTGACCAGCGGTGTGCCTCAGGGATCGGTGCTGGGTCCGCTGTTATTTGTTATTTATATTAATGATTTGGATGAGAATTTAGGAGGCATGGTTAGTAAGTTTGCAGATGACACCAAGATTGGTGGCATTGTGGACAGTGAAGAAGGTTATCTAGGATTGCAACGGGATCTTGATAAATTGGGCCAGTGGGCCGATGAATGGCAGATGGAGTTTAATTTAGATAAATGTGAGGTGATGCATTTTGGTAGATCGAATCGGGCCAGGACCTACTCCGTTAATGGTAGGGCGTTGGGGAGAGTTATAGAACAAAGAGATTTAGGAGTACAGGTTCATAGCTCCTTGAAAGTGGAGTCACAGGTAGATAGGGTGGTGAAGAAGGCATTCAGCATGCTTGGTTTCATTGGTCAGAACATTAAATACAGGAGTTGGGATGTCTTGTTGAAGTTGTACAAGACATTAGTAAGGCCACACTTGGAATACTGTGTACAGTTCTGGTCACCCTATTATAGAAAGGATATTATTAAACTTGAAAGAGTGCAGAAAAGATTTACTCGGATGCTACCGGGACTTGATGGTTTGACTTATAGGGAGAGGTTGGATAGACTGAGACTTTTTTCCCTGGAGAGTAGAAGGTTGAGGGGTGATCTTATAGAAGTCTATAAAATAATGAGGGGCATAGATAAGGTAGATAGTCAAAATCTTTTCCCAAAGGTAGGGGAGTCTATAACGAGGGGGCATAGATTTAAGGTGAGAGGGGAGAGATACAAAAGGGTCCAGAGGGGCAATTTTTTCACTCAAAGGGTGGTGAGTGTCTGGAACGAGCTGCCAGAGGCAGTAGTAGAGGCGGGTACAATTTTGTCTTTTAAAAAGCATTTGGACAGTCACATGGGTAAGATGGGTATAGAGGGATATGGGCCAATTGCAGGCAATTGGGACTAGCTTAGTGGTATAAACTGGGCGACATGGACATGTTGGGCCGAAGGGCCTGTTTCCATGTTGTAAACTTCTGATTCTATGATTCTAAGGCTTTGTATAGCTGTAACAAGACTTCTTCCCCTTTATTTTCTAACCCGCTAGATGTAAAGGCTAACATTCCATTAACCTTTTTGATTATTTTTGGTACCTGACCACTACATTTTAGTCTCTTTGCAACTCCAGTGTTCCTAGCTTTTCACCATTTAAAAAACCCTTGGATCTATCCTTTTTTGGTCCAAAATGGATGACCTCACACTTACCTGCGTTGAAATCCATCTGCCGCAGTTTTGTCCACTCGCTTAATCTATCAACGTCGCTTTGTAATTTTATGCTCCCGTCTACACTACTTACTATGCCACCAATCTTTGTGTCATCGGCAAACTTGGATACATGGCTCTCTATTGTGTTATCTAAGTCATTAATAAATATAGTGAATATTTGAGGCCCCAGCACACATCCTTGTGGGACAGTATTAGTCACTTCCTTCCAATTCGAGTAGGAACATAGAAACAGGAGTAGACCATTCAGCCCCTCGAGCCCGCTCCATCATTTGATAAGATCATGGCTGATCTGTGAACTAACTCCATATACCTGCCTTTGGCCCATATCCCTTAATACCTTTGGTTGCCAAAAAGCTATCTATCTCAGATTTTAAATTAGCAATTGAGCTAGCATCAATTGCTGTTTGCGGAAGAGAGTTCCAAACTTCTACCACCCTTTGTGTGTAGAAATGTTTTCTAATCTCACTCCTGAAAGGTCTGGCTCTAATTTTTAGACTGTGCCCCCTAGACCTAGAATCTCTTATCCTACTCTCTGTCTTCTACCGCCTAACCAATCTCCTAACTAGGTCAATGATTTGCCTTCAGTTCCATGAGCTTTAATTTTAGCTAACAGTCTCTTATGTCTGCTTTTCTTCATAATTGATTGTTTTGCATTACAGCCTGTAAAAGAGTATTCATATTTCCTATATTTTCAGTGAAAATCAAATACTGATGTGCTTTAAAGTACCTAGAGGAGAATTGTTACAATTTTTTTTAAGATAGCTACATTATTCAACCATTCTCCTGAAAAGTTGTTGTTCATAAATGACTTTTACTGCGCTGATTTTATTATTTTAAATTTTAAATAAAGGAAAGTAATTTTAAAAATGTGCCAGTTTATTAAGCAACTGAATGCTGTTGTTAATTATCACCAATCCTTTTGATTTTGCTTGTATCTACTTAGATATTGATGAATGTAGTTTATATGGTAGCTCTGTATGTGGGATCTGGAAGTGTGAGAATACTGTTGGCTCCTATCAGTGCATCGTGGGATGCCAGCCTGGTTTCCAGCGTACTGCTATTGGAGAATGCATTGGTGAGTATTCTTTAAGATTAAGGTCTGGATGATGGATTTAGAATATTTTTATTAAGAATTCAATGCTTTATTAATTTTACAATTTTTAACCAATTTATTACTTTTAAAGTAGCTCCCTTTTTTAATTCGAAGTTTTCAGTTAGCATGAACAGTAAGTTCCCCTTCAGTGCAACACTTTTCCAACACAATTTTGTTTTCTCAATTGAAGTTGCTTTAATGGAAAAGTATCTTTCTCTCTAGCTAATAGATCTTTAGCTTTCCACAAACCATAGCTCAGTCTTAACCTTTTTGAGAAAATGACTAACAAATTTTCATGAGGTAACTTTTACAATTTTGTGCTCCCAGCGATGGAAGCACACTTTGGGAATTTAGGTATCTCTCAAGATGCTCTCACTGTCCATGTTGAGGCATGGAGGTCCACATTCAGTGATGCAAAAATAGTCTACTTTTCTTTACATTCTTCATATGTGGGCATCACTGGCAAGGCTGGGATTTATGTATTGCCCACTCTAGTTGCCCTTAACTGAGTGACTTGCTGGGTCACTTCAGAGGGCAGTTAAGAGTCAACTACATTGGTGTGGGACTGGAGTCGCATATAGGCCAGACCGGGTAAGAAAGACAGGTTTCCTTCCCTAAACGACATTAATGAACCAGTTGGGTTTTCACGACAATCCTGGGATTAGCACTACTGCTCATGTGGATGAACACCAACATGGACTGTTTGGTCCGAATGGCCTGTTTCCATGTTGTAGGGCGAAACTTTCAACTTCGATGGGGGCGTAAAACGGACAGTAGCGGATCTCCCAAGTCAATGGAAAGGATAATCAGGTGGGGTATATAACAGGTGAACGATTGCTGCTGCCCATTTTACACCTCCACCAAAGTTGAAAGTTTCGCCCCTAATTTCTGTGGAAGTCTGTGCATAATAAGGCTCTATGCGTATAAGTAATTTCTCAGTGAAGTTCAAACCTCATTCACTTAATCTTTGAAATGGTGCAAAGTGTGATCTCACAAGTGAATACAAAGCTGGTTTTTCTTTGCAGCTACACCTTGCATCTGTGACAGAACAATGTCCAGAGTTGTTGAGCAAACAAAGTTTTCTTTCCCACCCTGAAATTGAAGCAGTCATATCATTGGGACATCAAAGAAAAATCTGTTTATGTATTCTCCATGGCAACAGCAACATTGTTTTGTCCTATCTTTGAGTAGGTTATTTAATGTTGAATAGGAACATTCTGGAAAAAAAACATAGAAATTGCATCAGAATTTATATTACATACTTGTTACATTATTCCCTCCAAGTTGTTGTGCATTTTGAGCAACTCTACCAAAGCCTTGCATTGCATTATAAGAATTTTGGCATTATGTCAGTCAGGTTGGTTTGTGTTGGTAACCAGTTAAATACTTATCAGTACTTCAGTGTTTCTCTGGAGGATCCAACATCTTGATTTATTGCCATACCTTAGCCTTGAACACTGGAAAATATGATAAATGGGGCTTTTTTTCTTAACAAAGATGTTGGATACTTCTTCAAATCAGCAGTCCTCTTCTAGTCTGGCCAAACTGGTTGTAATCAGAGCTTAGATATTTTTTGCGTAGTGTTGATTAACATTAGGATTTCATTAGAGGCAATGAAACCAAACTTGCATTATTGGTATAATATACTACTTTAAGCATTAACACAGAACCAATATTGCAGCAGTGATACTTCTTTGGTATTCCAGCATCCAAATGCAAAAAATGTTGCAATAAATGTAAATTAATTTCACAAGTAAATATTAAGTACAATTTTTATTGAATTGGGTGAAAAATGATATATTTCTGCAATAATTCTAGGTGGCAAGATTACATACAATTACACAGAATGAATGTACAGCACAGAAACAGGCCATTCGGCCCAACTGGCCCATGCCACTGTGTATGCTCCACACGAGCCTCCTCCCACCCCTTTTCATCTAGCCCTATCAGCACAACCTTCTATTCCTTTCTCTCTCATGTGTTTATCTAGCTTCCCCTTAAATGCACCTATGGTATTCACCTCAACTACTTCTTGTGGTAGAAAGTTCCACATTCTAACCCCTCTTTGGTAAAGAAGTTTCTTCTGAATTCCTTATTGGATTTATTAGTGACCATCTTACATTTATGGCCCTAGTTTTGGTCTTTCCCACAAGTGGAAACATCTTCTCTACATCTAACCTATCAAACCCTTAAAGACCTCTATCAGGTCACGCTTCAGCCTTCTCTTTTCTAGAGAAAAGAGCCCCAGTCTGTTCAATCTTTCCTGATAAGTATAACCTCTCAGTTCTGGTATCATCCTTATGAATCTTTTTTGCACCTTGTTCAGTGCTTCTATAACCTTTCTATAATATGGAGACCAGATCATAGTGTCATAGTATCATAGTAGGTACAGAACAGGAGGAAGCCATTCAGCCCATCGTAACTGTGCCGGTTCTTTGAAAGAGCTATCCAATTAGTCCCATTCTCTTGCTCTTCCCCCATTGCCCTGTAATTTTTTTCCCTTCAAGTATTTATCTAATTCCATTTTGAAAATTAATATTGAATCTGCTTCCACCAACCTTTTAAGCAGTGCATTCCAGATCATTACAACTCGCTGTGTAAAAAAATTTTTCCTCATGTCGCCTCTGGCTCTTTTGCCGATCACCTTAAATCTGTGTCCTCTGGTTACCAGCCCTTCTGCCACTGGAATCAGTTTCTCCTTATTTACTCTCTCAAAACTGTTCACGATCTTCAATACCTCGATCAAATCTCCCCTTAACCTTCTCTGTTCTAAAGAGAACAACCCCAGCTTCTCCAGTCTCTCCACATAACTGAAGTCCCTCATCCCTGATCCCATTCGAGAAAATCTCTTCTGCATCCTCTCTAGGGCCTTGACATCCTTCCTAAAGTGTGGTGCCCAGAATTGAACACAGTACTCCAGCTGAGGCCTAACCAGTGTTTTATAAAGGTTCAGCATAACTTCCGTGCTTTTGAACTCCATGGGCTCGATTTTTGGACGTCCAAGCCAGTGGGTTCGTGGCAGGGGGCCTCCGAATATCGGGGATTCCTGGGGCGGGTCCAGAGCCCGGCTCCAACCTGCCCACTTCCGGGTTCCCCAGTGACGCGCTTAGATGCGCGCGCAGGCCCCGCATGTGGGACTCCCGCCGGCAATTAAAGCTGGCGGGATCCCACTAAAGGCAATTAATGTGATAGTTCAGGTCGTTAGCAGACCTGATTTGTAGGATATTTTAGGAGGGGTGGGATTTTCATCTCAACTGAGCGTGTTTCCCCTACTGGGGGAAACACTCCCAGTTGAAATGGACGTGTTGCAGCCACCAGCCTGTGGCAGCTGCAAAGGTCCATTTGACAGGTGGGAGGGGGAGACCCTCACTCATTGCAGGAGGCCACTCTGTCACTTTGGACAAAGTTTGGCCTCCACCACCCTCTTCCTAACAATAAAATTCACCAACTTGGAACCTCAACCCCGATGTGCAGACACATTTACCTACCTTGCGGACCCCCTCAAACATACATCCGGATGGGGGCCGCCATAGCTACAATCATGACCTCCTCGGAGGACAAACAGCATCACCAGCCTCGCCAGCCACGCCGTCCACCTCTGACACGTGGAGCTGCACAACACAGTGCTGTGACACATCCACCTGCACAGCAGGAGGGAGGGCAACCGCAGAGAGAGATGCATCGCAGAAGGCACTACCCTCGCCACAGGGTCCACAGACCGAGGCTCAGCTTCCTGGACCTCCCTGAGCAGCAGTGCACACAGAGGCTCAGAGTCACTCAACATGTAGTCGTGGACATCTGCAGCCTCCTTCATGCCGAGCTGCTTCCGGCTGGCCCGAGCACCATCATCTTACCTGTCGCTGTCAAAGTTACCACTGCCCTCAACAACTTCTCCTCCGCATCCTTCCAGGGTGCCACCGGGGATATCGCTGACGTCTCTCAGTCGTCTGCACAAAAGAGCCCTGCAAATACACCTACACCCACTCTGCTGTGACACAATGGGTGGCATCAGTTGTGGGTCTTCATGGTGATCCTCAGGAAAGGGCATTATTGCACAAACCAGACAAGATTTGCAAAGACGTGGCAGTAGTGGTGACAATATAATATGTGATGTGAGTTGATCAGAAATCAAATATAAGTAAAAACCATGACAAACCCTCAAACACCCTTTTGCATCCCCTTCATGCTCACGACATGGCGAGGTGAGTGAGTGCAGGGAAGATGAGGATGAGCTTTGAGTGGGTGTGAGGAGTGATGTGATAGAGTAGTGTTGGCAGTGCAGAAGGAGATGTGGGGTGGGGGCAGTGATGTGGCAGACAGAGTGTAGGGGAATGAGTAAGTGTACTCACTTTGGCTGATCTACTTAGATCATTGAAGCGCCTCCTGCACTGTATGCAGGTGCATGATATGTTGGTGGTGCTGGTAACCTCCTCTGCCACCTCAAGCCAGGCCTTCGTAGTGGCATAGGCAGGCCACTTCCTCCCGTCCACTGGGGAGAAGTGGCCCCCTCCTCCTCACCCCATCCAGTAGGACCTGGAGTGAGGCATCATTAAACCTGGGAGCAGCCTTCCCCCTGGGATGGTCCATGCTGTAATTTTGGCTCCTTTCTGCAGCATCAGTCAGTGGAGGAGTGCCCCTTTAAATAGGACTCCTCTAGCTGACAGCCTATGATATGGGTGCGCAGTCTGCCCGCTGCGCAGTTTTTCAGCGCGAAACCTGGAAGCCAAGGTAAGTGGCTTCATTTAGGCTGCGATCGCGTGCGGAGCACCCCGAATTCACTGGGCACATTACCCAAGCCCCCAGTTGACCCCCCGCTGCCAACCCGCCTCCCTCCTAATATCGAGCCCTATGCTTCTATTAATAAATAGGACCCCATATGCTTTTTTAACACCTTGTCAACTTGTCCTGCCACCTTCTAAGATTTGTGTATGTGCACCCCCAGGTCTCTCTGTTCCTGTACCCCCTTGAAAACTGTACCATTTAAATTATATTGCCTCTCCTCATTCTTCCTACCAAAATGCATCACTTCATAATTCTTTGCGTTAAATTTCATCTGCCATGTGACTGCCCATTTCACCAGTCTGTCTATGTCCTCCTGAAGTCTGTTACTATCCTCCACGTTGTTTACTATGTTTCCGAGTTTCATGTCATCTACAAACTTTGAAATTATACCCTCTATACCCAAGTCCAGGTCATTAATATATACCAAAAAGAGCAGTGGTCCTAATACTGACGCCTAGGAAACACCACTGTATACTTCCCTCCAGTCTGAAAAACAATCTTAATATCTAAGATGTTAGATAAATTTTCCCTCTCCTGACCTTGATTTGTTTTATGTTTTGATTCTCAAAGGATTGATTGAAAACCTGGTCTCTGTGTTTTCTCACAGTTCAGACCTATCTGAACCATGTTTTTCTGTATATGGTACCTTTACAATTTGTTAGGAAAAACAAGGGGATAGCAGCTGACTTCCAAGGCCTGATTTTAACTCTGATGTCCCTTTGGCACATGTTCAGGCTGAAACACTGAATTGAAAATTTTGTGTTAGTGGAACTTTATTAGATTTCACTGGTTATACCTGAATACTATACTATATGAATAGTTAAGATTTAGGGTGTGGTTATTCTCCAGCTACTGATCTCAATATCTACAAAGTGCAATGGACAGTTGGCAAGCCTGACTGCAGATCCCACTGAGCTCAGCCATAAAAGAGCTTCGTGCAAGCGCGAATGGTGTACAAAACTACGCTCCCCGGAAGGTTAATTTTTTAGTGTTAGGAGAGTGTAGACGGGAGCAGATGCTACCTCTTAACATTAAAAACGTTGGAAAAAGAGGTATATAATGTGCCTAGGTGGACCAACAAACTGCCTGAACATTTTTAAAATGCAGCTTCATGTTGGACTGGAGTCACACTGAACTCCTTGTGAACTTAAACTGCAGTAGGACTTCCCGATGGAGGAAGTCTCACACTGCTTGCATTTAGTGCACTTTAGGGTCAGATCAGGGCCTGACTCAACTTATACTGCAATGTGCACCCAAAGCCACTTTTCACTGAAGCAAGAGTGGCACTATAACAGCACCACTACTTTTTGTTTGTGCTGCTACATTACTTGAATTAAGCCCTCCAGTATTTAACAATACAATTTTACATCATATTCATTACAAATCTAACTATATTATGCAGCAGGAAAAAAAATGTTTTGCACAGAAGTTTAAATTTGGAAGTGAAGTTATTTGTATTGTTGAACAACAGAGATTCAATTACCTTAACTACCTTCCATTTAGCAAATGCCCATTATGGTTTCTCTAGTTCCTAGAATTTACTGTGACCTCAACATAGTCCCACATTACTACCAACATCAAGTAAATAGCCAACTTCTAAAATGTCTAAAATTTGACCAGTAACAAAGCTATACTTTACAGTGATGTGGAATATAAATTACTGAACGGCTTTGAGATTTGGAAGAAAAAATATCCCAGTTCCTAACGGAAACCTGTCTAATGTTCCTTTGGGGAATTTTATAATGACTGTTTACAGTTGTGACTGGGATGGTGCTATCAGCAGCTGCCATTCATTAGAATGACAAACAAGTTCAAACATTCACACTTAAGTCAATCCAATAGATGTAGTCCTCTAGTTTTAAAAACATTAATACTTTAATACTTACAATTCAGAGGGTCACAGATTTGAATCACACACCTGGGTGATACTTGCTCCTTGATTCATTGACTTAATACTGTCTTTGTTGGGAGGGGGGATGGGGTAGAAAGGTGGACAGAGAAGAAATAGGAGGAAAAATCGCAAGGTCAGCCCTGCTCCATAAAAGCTTACTTCTGTCTGTTGTGTAGTGGCATTGACAACAGCTTTAGAGAATTTTACAGGTTGGCAGATCTGAACTTCTTTGCTAGCAGAACAAGGAGGTTGATGCAGTAGAGGAGACAATTATGAAAACTTTTAAAATTTGTTTAAAAATGTCCTTTCCCAATGTTATCTTATTTTCCTTTCCCTTCTTTAAGCTGCCCCCATGTTATTGACTATTCGTTGATCAAGAGAGTGGGCAGTTGACTGTTCACAGGCCTCTTCCATTCCTGTTCTCTGACCAACTAATGTTATTTTAACTTAAGGTTTAAAAACGTGCGATCCTTTATTAGACCTATAAAGCTAAGGTTGTATAATGGTGAAAGTGAGTACCTTCCTTGAATAACCTATTTATTCCATACTATTTTTGTATGCGTCATTCATTACTAATAAAAGGAAGTATTGAAACAAAGTTTTTTAATGGGCAAATGCAGATGGCAGTTAGAATGAGATCATGTTCAGCTGGCAATCTTTTGCCTATGCAGGATATGAGCCTGTATGCAGCATGCTGAGAGTTTATTGCTTATTTCACACACACACAGACATACACATCCTGTGCAAGTATGGAATAATAAAGAGAAACCAAAACTTCTACATTTTGAGCACTGAATGCCCTTTGCAGTTTTAAAAAAATAATTCCACTGTAATAAACTTGTCAATGTTTTATTCAATTTAAAATAACAAATACATTACCCACTAGAGTCCAGTAAGGTAACACAAACATTACTTGTACAGTAAAGAAACTGAACTGCTTAACTCTCCAGGAAGGATTTCACGTGGATCTTCTTGTAGACATAGAATATATTAGTTTGAACTCTTGGGACTTTCTTGTGCACTGTGAGTTGAACCCAGTATGTGAGATTTCAGGGAGAATGTTGCATGCACTTGCATGTTAAATAGAAAGTTCAAAATAGTTAAGTGATGTATCAAATGTGAAGATTATTTGACAAAACTTTTTATTTGGAGTCACAGAGACAATAGGAAAGTTGACTCAATGTTTTCAGTACTCTGATCTTTATCTCCCATAACATAGCACAGATTTAATGTTCCATACGAGAATTTTATTTTTAAATTAAGGTTTCGGTTACTGAGGCTGTGGAGTGGTACAATTTGGCATAAATGCCACAAGGCCATCCCAGAAACAGTGTAACCAGCTCTCAGCACAGTTTCCGGCCATTCCGGCAGATTCCCATCAAAATTGCAGCAGGAATCCGCCAAAATACCAAATACCCATTTTCACTCCACTTGCTATAAATGCAGGGGAGTTATCCCCGGTGTCCTGGCCAACATTTATCCCTCAACCAACACCACTGAAAAAAAAGAGATTATCTGGTCATTATCACATTGCTGTTTGTGGGAGCTTGCTGTGCGCAAATTGGCTGCTGCATTTCCTACATTACAACAGTAACTACACTTCAAAAGTACTTAATTGATTGTAAAGCGCTTTGGGATGTCTTCAGGTTGTGAAAGGCGCTATATAAATGCAAGTCTTTCTTTCCCATTCCAAACATCTTCAGGAGTTTCTTGCAAAATTGTAAATCCCAATTTCCAGCACTAGATGGAGTCATTGGGGGATTTACGCTTTCATTGCTAATAGTGCCAGATTTCGGACAATATTTGGTAATAATTTAAAATTGCCACGTTGGTTTGAAAAAATAATATTCTATACCTTTTTCAAATGCTGATTAGTGCATGGGTACATTACGTATAGAATTCTAATGGAATGGTCTTAATCTTTAATTGATAATGGGAACTAGCATTATAGGAAAATTAGATACAAATACTTAAACTGTTAACAACCAGATTTCATTCCCACCACCATTCAAAAAAAAATTCTGGAGGCAAAATTGTTCGGATTCCATCAGGTTACCGCTGTAACTCCAGCAAGAATCCACTAGAACAGCTGCAAACTCCACCAGGATCTAGATACTTGCACCTGAGATTCCTGTGGCCTTGTTTGGGAACAAAAGCTCCACCTGCCCCAACAAGGCCACTGATACGGAATGACAGGACCGAGGGTAGGGACTCCATACATCAAGAATACCCGCATCCTTGGCCTCTCCAAGGCCTGATTCTTCTTCAGAGGCTGGTACACCATGAAGAAGGGCCAAGGAGCAAGTTTATTCTTCTTACCCTTGTGCCCCCAGACGGCAGCAAGCACCAGACTTTCCCGCTCGTATGGAATGGTGGGCACCCAAGATGCATGCCTCGTAGCGCAGGCGACTACCATGGGTACTTAAATTACGGGACCTGCCATTGACCCTGCATAGTCTGCCAGTGTCAGCGCTAGAGGCCCCCGACAGGCTAAATAAGTGCCAGGGTTGCAGCCTGTGCAATTTCAATGGAGTCAATGAAGTGTAATATTGGGCGGGGTGTAAAATCAGCGTTGCACCCGATCCCGTGGGCTTCCCGCCCGGCGAGTTAGGTTAAAATGACCCCCAATGAGTCCAACTAGAAAACTCACAACTTGCAAGGTCACAAATGACTTAATGAGTAGAGATATTTATCATATTAGACTGCAAGGTCACAAATGACTTAATGAGTAGAGATATTTATCATATTATACTGCTAGCCAGAACATAATCCATTTACAATAATTGCAATATATTTCAACTAGGAAAGAATTAACAAGTATTTTTATAGCTCAATAAAATTAATTGCAACTTTTTTTGTAATGCCGTATTACCTTATTGATGTACTACCAATGGGCACTGGTATTTCTTCACACAAATGCTATAGAGAAAACAATCGTTCCAATCTTGTGTTCTACAGCCTACATTTGGAATTAATTGTCATCTATAATAAAATAATGTTCAAATCATTATTGAAAAAAATCCTTTGACATCTCACAGGAACATATAGCTCATATTCATACGGATATTGAATCATTTTTTGGCTTATGATTTTTTTGAATTATATACTATGTATTTTTTAATTCCCTCACATTGGGGCCTTGCTGTAAATGAGCTGCTATTGGTGAGGTGCAATTTTTATTTCCTTGGTTTGATATATACATGTACTGTGTGCAAGGAATAAAGATTTTAGTGACCTAAACTAAATATTACAAATTTGAAAGAGTCTAGCACAACCTTAGTTACATCCTTCACTTATGAATGCTACAGTGCTGACATTTCTGTTGATGTTAGCAATGAAACCAAAAGCTACATTACAGCTCAGTGCAGCTGCTTCCAATTATTATGGGTATGAAATGTAGTAAAATACCTAACAGTGGCCCTTTTAATAGTTTACATTAACTGTCTTGAAGTTTAATGATTGTCAAAATTCTTCTCCGCTGTGTTTTATGAGAATTCTAATTAGGTACTAGCATTTGACATTGTTGAATTCTTCTTTGAGGATTTACCTGTCAAATGATCATGTGCAGCTGTGGTTCTCTTACTGCAGGTGCTATTAAGCCATCAGACTTATATATCAGCAATACATTGAAAAAAAGAACTCTTTTCAATGGGAATTAGGTTCCACTAGACCTGTTTAAACTTTCCTTAGCAGTTGCTGACAAAACAGATCAATTTCAAAGTGTCACTTATTATAAAGAAATCATTGTTGTCAAACAGCACATAGTACTACCTACAATACCAGACAGATGTGCATTGATATTTAGAAAATGGAATAAGTATTGAAGATTGTAGTGTTGCTGATCATTTGCCACTCGTGTTAGCACATTTTGATTTTGATCATTCTTTTAGCAAGTTGTCTGACCAAATAAAGATTTAAAATCCACCCCATCACATTTAGAAAAAATAAACATTGACTTATGTATTTTGAAAAAAATTACAGTAACAGCAGATCAGTTAATTTGAAGTTGGGCATAGAGAGCACAATCTCAAAGTTTGCTGAAGACACAAAAATAGGGGTCTATAAAAACTTACAGAAGACGTAGACAGATTCGCAGAATGGACTAATAGATAAAAGATACAATTAATCTGAATAAGCCTGAGGCAATACATTTTGGGAGAAAAAACAAGGGAAAGGAATATATACTTAAGCCCTGATTTTATCTCGGGGCGGCAGTCATGTGGGCAGGGGCTGAGGTGGGGGGCAATCTATCCCAACCTTGGCAGCGTGAGACCCGGAAGATTTTAACATTCTGCCCGAAACCGGCAGGACGCAACAGCTGGCCGACAGGCGGGAGTGGAATGTCAAGCAGCAAGAGACTGCCCGCCACCAGGTATCATAGGAATGGCCACCGGCACTCAAGTAAATCACCGAGAAGGGGTTCGAGAGGGCTTCATGATTGGGGGAGGGTGGAAGCCCAGGATAGGGGAGGACTAAACTATCCCAATCTGCATTTTTAAAGAATGACCCCACTGGCTTCCAGTGGGTGTCCTTCCCGCCTGCTTAGAAAAGCAGGTTAAAATTGGAAGAGAGTGGGACTGTGGCAGGTAATCCTACTGGCAATTTTAACTGCCTGCCAGCCCAGATTCCACTAGGCAGGCAGGATTAAATTTGCCCCTTTAATGGAAAGATACTGAATGGAGCGGATGAACAGAGAGACCTTGTGGTTCAAATACATAAAGTATGAGTACAGGTAGATGAGCAATTTTTGTATGTTTTATAAAGGCAGCATAGAGTGCAAGAGTAATGATAAATGTGTACAAAACATTACATAGAATGTACAGCACAGAAACAGGCCATTCAGCCCAGCAGATCCATACCGGTGTTTATGCTCCCTACTTCATCCAACTCTATCAGCATATCCTTCTATTCCTTTCTCCCTTTTGTGCTTATCTAGCTTCCCCTTAAATGCATTTATGCCAGTCGCCTCAACTACTTGTGGTAGCGAGTTCCACATTCTAACCACTCTCTGGGTAAAGAAGTTTCTCCTGAATTCTCTATTGGATTTATTAGTGACTATCTTATATTTATGACCCCTAGTTTTGGTCTTCCCCTGCAAGTGGAAACATCTTCTCTACATCTACCCTATCAAACCCTTTCATAATCTTGAAGAACTATATCAGGTCATCCCTCAGTCTTCTCTTTTCTCAAGAAAAGAGCCCCAGCCTGTTCAATCTTTCCTGATAGGTATAACCTCTCAGTTATGGTATCATCCTAGTAAATCTTTTCTGCACCTTCTCCATTGCCTCTATATCCCTTTTATAATATGGAAACTAGAACTGTTCACAGTACTCCATGTGTGGTCTAATCAAGGTTCTGTATAAGTTTAACATAACTTCTCTGCTTTTCAATTCTATCCCTCTAGAAATGAACCTCAGTGCTTGGTTTGCTTTTTTTATGGCCTTATTAATCTGTGTCGCTACTTTTAGTGATTTGTGTATCTATATCTCCAGATCCCTCTGCTCCTCTACCCCATTTAGACTCTTATTATCCAAGCAGTATGTGGCCCCTTTATTCTTCCTACCAAAATGTAATACCTCACACTTATCTATATTGAAATTCATTTGCCAATTACACACCATTCTGCAAGTTTATTAATGTCTTCCTGTATTTTGTCGCAGTCTTCTTTGGTATTAACTATACCCCCCAATTTGGTGTTGTCCACAAATTTTGAAATTGTACTTCCAATTCCCGAGTCTAAATCATTGATGTAAATGGTGAACAACAGTGGCCCCAGCGCCGATCCTCATGGAACACCACTTCCCACCTTTTGCTAGTCTGAATAACTACCTTTAACCCCTCTTCTCTGTTTTCTGTTTTGTAACCAGCTTGCTATCCATTCTGCTACTTGTCCCCTGGCTCCACATGGTCTGACCTTAGTCACGAGTCTACTATGCGGTACCTTATCGAAGGCCTTCTGAAAATCCAAATATATTACACCTACTGCACTATCCTTGTCTACCCTTTCTGTTACTTCTTCAAAGAATTCAGTAATGTTGGTCAAGCAGTTTCCCTTTTGAAATTTGTGCTGACTATTCTTTCCTATATTTTCAATTTCTGGATGTTTTTCTATTACATCTTTGAGTAAGGATTCCATTATTTTTCCTACCATCGACATTAAGCTAATTGGTCTATAGTCCCATGGACTGGTTCTATCTCCCTTTTTAAATATAGGCATCACGTTAGCTGTCTGCCAGTCCTCTGGCACTATTCCCTTTTCTAACGAATTATTATATATATGTGTAATAGTGCCTCTGCTATCTCTTCCCTAACTTTTAATATGCGCGGATGCAATCCATCCGGACCAGGGGTTTTATCCGCTCTAAGTTTGATTAGTTTAATCAATGATCTCCCCCCTTTCTATCTTAAATGTCCTTTTTTATCTCTTCTTTTACTGTCATGCCCTCCATGTTAGCCTCCCTGGTAGATACTGAGGCAAAATAATTATTTAATATTTCTGCCATTTCGCTGTCATTACCTGTGAGTTTATCGTATATATCCCTTAGTGGCCCATATCCCTATCCTGATTTTTCTTTTGTTATTTATGTGTCTGTAGAATACTTGATTATTTATTTTTATATTCCTTGATAATTTAATTTCATAGTTTCTCTTTGCCTTCCTAATTGTTTTGTTAACTTCTTTCCTAAACTTTTCATATCCCTTTTTGTCATCCTCTCCTTTGTTATCTATGTACTTAGTGTATGCCTTTTTCTTTAGTTTCAATTTTGTCCTTATTTCTTTATTTATCCATGGCTAGATTGTTCTTGCTTTTTAGTGAGATATATTTCTCCTAGACTCTAATGATCACAATTTTAAATGTTTCCCACTGCTGTTCTATTTCTTTGTTTACCAGTTTATTTTCCTTAGTTCTATTCTCATCCCTTGAAAATCAGCTTTTTTCTATTTTATTACTTTGGTCTTTGTCTTACTTCTGTCCTTCTCAATCTTTATCTTATACCTTATTATGTTATGATCGCTATTGCCTAGATGTTCCCCAACTCTTACTTCTCTTATCCGTTCTGGTTCATTTCCCAATACTAGATCCAGTGATTCCTCTCTTATTGGGCTTTTTACATACTGGGTAAGAAAGGAGTCCTGCGCAAATTGTAAAAACTCCATTCCCTGTACCCCTTTGTGCCAGTTTATTCGGGGATAGTTAAAATCTCACATGATTATTATTCTATGTTCTTTACTCATTCCACATATTTGCTTGCATATTTCTTCCTCCACCTCCTTTCCACTTTTAAGTGGTTTGTAGTATACCCCTATTAGCTTGATCAATTCCTTCTTACCTTTTATTTCAATCCATATGGATTCTGTTTCTATCCTTCTGTTAATTATATCCCTTTTTTCTACTGCCATTATGTTTTCTCTAATTAGTGCAGCTACTCCAACCCCCTTCTTCCTTCCCTATCCTTTCTGATTATGTTATAGCCTGCAATATTTATTTGCCAGTCCTGTTCTTTATGTAGCTCTGTTTCAGTTATTCCTACTACATCTGGTTCCTCGCTACGGATTATTGCCTCCAGTTCCCCCGTTTTATTTTGGACACTGTTTACATTGCTGTACAGGCAGTTTAATTCATCTTTAATAGTTGCTCCTTTTACTTTATTTTTGACAGTCCTTTTTTCCTTCTGTTTTATAACTATATTTGTTCCTTGACCGTTTATGTTATCTTTATTCCTTACCCTGATCTGACCTCTACACTCATCTCCTGTTTCTTTTATCTTTAGGAAAATAGGAACAGGAGTAGGCCATTTAGCCCCTGGAGCCTATTCCGCTATTCAATAAGGTCATGGCTGATCTGTAACCTAACTCCAGAGAACTGCCTTAGCCCCATATCCCTTAATACCTTTGGTTAACAAAAATCTATCAACCTCAGATTAAAAATTAACAATTGAGCTAGCATCAACTGCTGTTTGCAGAAGAAAGTTCAAAACTTCTACCACCATTTGCGTGTAGAAGTGTTTCCTAATTTCACTCCTGAAGGTCCTGGCTCTATTTTTTAAGCTATGTCCCCGAGCCCTAGACTCCCCAACCAACAGAAATAGTTTCTCTCTATCTACTCTATCAGTTCCCCTTAATATCTTGAAAACTTCAATCAAATCACCCCATAATCTTCTAAATTCCAGGGAATACAACCCTAGTTTAATCTCTCCTCATAATTTAAAGCTTGGAGTCCAGGTATGATTCTATTAAATCTACACTGCACTCCCTCCAAGGCCAGTATATCCTTCCTAAGGTGCGATGCCCAGAACTGAACACAGTACTCCAGGTGTGGACTAACCTGGGCTTTGTACAGCTGTAGCATAGCTTCTACTTGTATTCTAGCCCTCTAGATATAAAGGCCAGCATTTCATTAGCCTTTTTGATTATTTTCTGTACCTGTCCATGACATTTCAATGATCTATGTACACGGACCCCTAAGTCTCTTTGGACTGCCACTTTTTTGAGCTTTTCAACATTTAGAAAGTACTCTGATCTATCCGTTTTAGGTCCAAAGTGGATGACCTCACACTTGCCTACATTGAAGTCCATTTGCCACAGTTTTGCCCATTCACTTAATCTACTAATAACTCTGTAATTTTATGCTTCCATCTACGCTGCTTACAAGGCTATCTATCTTTGTGTCATCGGCAAACTTGGATAAGTGGCTCTCTATGCTGTCATCTAAGTCGTTAATAAATAGAGTGAATAGTTGAGGCCCCAACACAGATCCCTGTGAGACACCACTAGTCACATTCTGCCAATTTGAGTACTAGCCCATTATCCCTACTCTCTGTCTCCTACCGCTCAGCCAATTTCCTAACCAGGTCAATTTGCCCTCAACTCCATGAGCTTCAACTTTAGCTAACAGTCTCTTATGAGGGACTTTATCAAATGCCTTCTGGAAGTCTATATAAATAACATCCATAGACATTCCCCTGTCCACTACTTTAGTCACCTCTTCAAAAAAATCAGTCAGGTTCGTCAGGCATGACCAACCTTTAGAAATCCATGCTGGCTCTCTCTGATCAGCAGAAAATTTTCAAGGTGTTCAGTCATTCTATGCTTAATTATAGACTCTAGTAATTTCCCTACAACAGGTGTTGGGCTAACTGATCTATAATTCTCTGGTTTCCCTCTCTCATCTTTCTTAAATAGCAGAGTGACATGTGCAATTTTCCAATCTAAATGAACAGTTCCTGAATCGAGAGAACTTTGGAAGATTATAGTTAGGGCATCTGCAATGTTCTCACCTACTTCCTTTAAAACCCTGGGATGGAAACCATCTGGTCCTGTGGATTTGTCACTCTTTAGTGCCATTATTTTCTTCATTACTGTTAATTTGCTTACATTAATTATGGTGAGTCCCATAATCTTTAAGCTTTTGTTATTGCTACCAGATAGGTTAGACTAATAATTAGACTATTGTGTGCGGTTTTGGACTCTCCAACATAGAAAGCACATTAAGGTCATAGAAACTGTACAGCATAGAATCACCAAGATAATGCCAGGAATTGGAGACTATAGTAATGAGGAGAGACTTGAAATACTGGGACTATTTCCACTGGAGCAGTGAAGGTTCAGAGGAAATTTAATAGAGGCTTTTAAAATTATGAAGGATTTTGATGGAGTGAATAGGGAAAGATTTCGCCTCTGATTGGAGAATCTGTTTAAAATTCTCACTAAGAAAATTTCCTTTATGCGCTAGGTTCTTAGAACATGGAAATATTTGCCACATGCAAGACAGAGACCATTGAATCTTTTAGGGGAAAATTGGATAAATATTTGAAGCAGATAAAGATTCAGGGCTATAGGAAGAGAATGGGGCAGTGGACGTAGCTTTAATATGCCTGACCATTTGTTTGGTTAAACCAGGGAACTAGTAGGATTGAAAGAAAGAAGAAAATAACTTCAAAATTGAGAAATTAAATTAGAAGGTGCTATTTTCTTTAATCCTAAAATTTCCAAAACAAATTTTAAGTGTTCATAAATGATCAAGCTATGATCATTAAATCTGAATTCAGCTTTTCTTACTAATTTGTTTTATTGGCGTTATAAACAATATGAACACCATGTTGAGCTGTGGGACGCTGCCCTTATTCCATTTATGAGTAAGATCATCATGACCTACTGGATAATGAACTCTTTATTCCAGTAGTTGCTATCGTGCATTCCTCTATTTATATTTCAGTATTACTAAGCAATTATGAAAATCTGTTATTAATTCCAACTGTTGTTGTTTTTTTGGCAGACATTGATGAGTGTATGAATGAAACTATCTGTGGTACTCATGGCTATTGTGAAAATACAGATGGTTCTTTCCGCTGTCTATGTGATCAGGGTTTTGAGATTCCACTAAGTGAGCATGGATGTGTCGGTAAGTATGAATTGGTAACTTCATGCCAAACCTCATTGAAAATTATCAAATTGTATAAAGTCTCATTGGTTTCCCCAGGACAACCAGGTGGGAAGTGCAAAAGTGCTTTGCATTTCATATATTGGCTGCACACGTTCCTGTTGCTAGTCAGGACGAATGAACTGTTTATTTATAAATCTCCTGACAGTTAACTGTTGGTGATGCCCACTCTGTTAAGACTGAGCCTGATGTCCACAGCTCTACTTGTCACTATGTTACAGAAGTATTACTGGCAAGTTTCTTAAGCCAATTACTATACGAATCCCAACAATGCAAAAAGATATTGAAAGAATTCATGCCGATTCTTAATGCTTGAAGTCAACATAATGTATGAATAAATGGAAGCTGTCAAATTAGATTTGTTCATATTACCCTGAAGAAACTTTAGAGGTATAGAAAAAAGTTACAATTCTGGATTTTGAGCCAGGTCTGTTAAGTGTACTCCCTTACCCTTGCTTTAAGTCAGTTAGCTGAGAAATGGATTATTTAACAAAGTTTTATTCATTCTATGAACCAACAAAGAATTTGTTTTAAGTTTTCATTTCTTCAAGTTCAGTATATCCTCCACCGAATAATGCCCACTAATACCCCACCCTACAGTGCCCACCAACCCCCCTCAGAATTATTTTGTTATAATTCCAGCAGCATTACTAGTAGAGAAGAGTACAAAGATAATTTTTTATCATTTGATTGGGAAAAAATGGGCATGTACATTATTTTTGATTCAACTTTTAAGTTTGTCCATGTTTTCATCAAAAGTTGCACTGACTGCTTGTTAAAGGGAATGAAATCTTTGCTATTCTCTAGCTAACACCTTCTGTCTTTTTATTAGTCCATACCCAAATTTTAAGTCAAATAATGTTGGAATGCGAATAGACTATTGAACTCATAAGATTTCCTATAAGTCAATAATCAGATGCCATTCAAATAATTTTCATATCATTATTGTATTGGTGCCAAGTATATATCCTTCCACTTCCTGTTGAATCGTCAATGAAGCCATTTTTGGTTTACATTTTGTGGAGCATGGAGAAACCTTCCATTTTTCACTATCGAAAATAAGTTGGTATTCTGTCAGATCATGGGATGGAAAAGGTCAGGGGGGCTAATTTTAACTTTCAGCAATTGTGTAAAATGGGCAATATCAGATCGGCTGCCCATTATACACCCCACCCCACTGACTTCAAAGGAAAATAAAATCAGGTGGATGTATAATGGGCAGCCGATCTGATATCGCCTCTTTTATACCATCGGCGAAAGTTAAAATTACCCCCAGAATATGATAGAAAGCTGTACCTTAATTAAGGCATAGAAACAGAGAGTGGACCCTTTCAGAAATCACTCTGCAAAGGAGCAAATTGGATATTTACTTGGAGGACAAAATGACCAACAATAAAGTAATGAGTATGAGTGACGCTGTGGCTCACAAATGAGAAAATGTCATGTGGAAGGTGAGCTGAGATGATGGCAATGTATATGGGAATAATTACATGGAGATGTGACAATGGACGACAACTGCAGGAGCTGACAGAAGGAATAGCTGTGGTGTCTGTTGCCATTGTGCTTATGCTAACTGACTGACTGCGATCTTACATCACATCTTGATATCCTGTGAGGTCTTTTGTCGCAACCCTATATCCCATGAAACCTTAAATCACTTGACACTAACCTGCAATATCAAAAGAAATAGCTGCTATGAAGAAAATATAAAAATCATTGTATTTTATAAATTAATAGAGGGCTGATTCCCCAATCAGGTGTTCCTGATGAGGAGTGGCCTTTGATGGGAGTGCTGGTTGGAAAATTGCAGACTCTCAGTGCCTGATCCTCCATCCATTTAAATGAACGTGGGTTTGTGATTTCCTGACCGACACTCTATGTGAGTGTCACTCCTCGCGAGGAATCAGCCTTTTGACGTCTCCAGCAAATTACAAACAGTAATGTACTCTTGGGGTTCAGCTGATTAGCAACCCACTTGAGCTTTGCATTCAAGGTTCATGACTGCATCCCAATCCATTGTTTCAATGACTGTCTTGGAATCCACTGCTAACCATCCAGAATCGTCTTTGTTATGCATCTTTCATTTTGACAGAATATAGGTAGGTAAATTAATAAATTAAAAGAAATATTATTTAAATCTCTCCCACACAGGAGAAAGACAAAAATAAGAGCACTAACCTTAATTTAATTAAAATATCCCTTATCTTGGTTATGAAAGAAATTGTTTCATAGACTTAACAGAAGTTTGTTTATCACTGGCGACCAATGCAGCATTGTCTATTTATAGTTTTAAAATATTTCAGCTGAAAGCTCACAGAAATTGTAATGCTGAAGTTAATTAAGCTAAAATTCATTCTAAACTCACATCTGCTGATTACATTCTAAGCCACCAACAGCTGTCCAACATATCATGAAACTACAGCCACTAACCTGTTCCCACACAAAGCACTATGTTGCTTCAAAATGATACAGGATGATGTGGGAGTACTGGATAGTAAGCCCACCATTCCACAGTCTTAAGCACTCAATCAAGCACTGACTGAAAATTGTTATTAAAACAGTATATGAAATGTCATGTCATGTTGAGTTTCTTTCATCTCAGTGGGTCAGAGTGAGGCAACAGTAAACTGTCTGGGTAACCAGCTGGCCTTTTATTTGTTCAGTTCTTAAAAACAGTGTATGAGTGATTGTTCAAATCTGTTTTCCTTGAAAGA
This sequence comes from Heptranchias perlo, assembly GCF_035084215.1. Taxonomy (NCBI): domain Eukaryota; kingdom Metazoa; phylum Chordata; class Chondrichthyes; order Hexanchiformes; family Hexanchidae; genus Heptranchias; species Heptranchias perlo. The sequence goes on from NC_090334.1 coordinate 71,965,388, forward strand.
GTTTTTTACATTTTTTTTACCTCTGAAAGTGATCTACTATAAACATTCGGAAAATTTGCTGTCATATTTTTAATTGGTGATTAACTATTTAATAACAGTTTTGCATTTGATTGTTTTCTTTTTTAGGTTTTTATTGAACCAATAATAGATGCAAAAGCAGCCGCTAATGTATAGTCCCTTAGTTTACATCATACACAGGCTCCCTGTGAGCACAGTCCTAATATTCTTGGGTATATTTCCCACAAATAACACCCCAAAAACTGCGAGTGCAATAGCTGTTTCAAACATTTAGCTGCCACACCATCGGAATATACCAACAGTCAAGTCCACTGATTGCAAATGCCGACTAGGTGATGTCAACACATTATATCCCGATTTACATGTCATACATATCTCATCCTCCAGGCTGTTCTGCATTTGACTGCAACTTTATCAATCATGCTCTGACTGTAGTGTAATGTATGTTACCTTAACAGTTGTGAACTATATTCTACTTCTGCTAACGACCCCACAGCAGTCATCAGTACTAATAATTCACTGATGCAGATTTGCTTGAAATGAACTGAATGTGCCAATTATTCTCTCCTTCCAAAGACATAGGGCTCCATTTTAGCACCCGCTATCGGGTGCGTTCCTGGCGGGGGGGCTCCGAAAATCGGGGAATCCCGGAGCGGGTCGGGAGCCCGGCTCCAACCCGCCCACTTCCGGGTTCCCCACAGACGCACTGACGTGCGCGCGCAGCCGCTGCAGGTGGGACTCCCGCAGGCAGTTAAAGCCGGCAGGGTGCCAATTAACAGTATTTATGTTGCTATTTCAGGTCATTAACAGACCTGATTAAGGAAATATGTCAGGAGGGGTGGGATTTTAGAAACAACTGGGACTGTCTTCCGTACTGGGGGAAACACTCCTAGTTGAAATGGACGTGTTGCAGCTGCAAAGGTCCATTTGACAGGTGGGGGGGGAGACCCTCACTCATTGCAGGAGGCCACTCTGTCACTTGGGACAAAGTTTGGCCTCCACCACCCTCCTCCTGACAAGAAAATTCACCAACTTGCACACTTACCCCGGGGTCCAGAGACATGTACCTACCTTGCGGACCCCCTCAGATGTACATCTTCCGGATGGGGGCTGCTGTAGCTGCAGTCATGACCTCCTCGGAGGGCAAACATCATCACCAGCCTCGCCGGCCAAGCCATCCACCTCTGACACGTGTAGCTCCACAACATAGTGCTGTGACACATCCACCTGCACAGCAGGAGGGAGGGCAACCGCAGAGAGAGATGCGTCGCAGGGGGCACTACCCTCGCCACAGGGTCCACAGACCGAGGCTCAGCTTCCTGGACCTCTCTGAGCAGCAGTGCACACGGAGGCTCAGAGTCACCCGACATGTAGTCGTGGACATCTGCAGCCTCCTTCATGCTGAGCTGCTCCCGGCTGCCCCAAGCACCATCTCCTTACCTGTCGCTGTCAAAGTCACCACTGCCCTCAACAACTTCTCCTCCGCATCCTTCCAGGGTGCCACCGGGGACATCGCCGACGCCGCTCGGTCGTCTGCACAAAAGAGCCCTGCAAATACACCTACACCCACTCTGCAGTGACACAATGGGTGGCATCACGTGTGGGTCTTCATTGTGATCCTCAGGAAAGGGCATTATTGCACAAACCAGACAAGATTTGCAAAGACGTGGCAGTAGTGGTGCCAATATAATATTGATGTGAGTTGGTCAGAAATTCAGTATAAGTAAAAACCATGACAAACCCTCAAACACCCTTGTGCATCCCCTTCATGCTCACAACACGTTTGCCTTACACTTCCTACTGCACATATGTGATGCATGCCCTGTGGCTGCAGCACAGGTAGTGGCAGGTTGAGTGAGGCTGACTGTGAAAGAGATGCATGAGAGGGTGAGTATGAGATAGAGCCATGAGATTATATGAGGATTGGGTTGAGTGGTAGTGGCGGGATGAGTACTGGCGAGGTGAGTAAGATGAGGATGAGGTTTGAGTGGGTGTGAGGAGTGATGTGATAGAGTAGTGTTGGCAGTGCAGAAGGAGATGTGGGGTGGGGGCGGTGATGTGGCAGACGGAGTGTAGGGGAATGAGTAAGTGTACTCACTTTGGCTGACCCACTTGTCATTGCAGCGCCTCCTGCACTGTATGCAGGTGGACGATATGTTGGTGGTGCAGGTGACCTCCTCTGCCACGTCGAGCCAGGCCTTCCTGGTGGCATAGGCAGGCCACTTCCTCCCGCCCGCCGGGTGGAAGATCTCTGACCTCCCCCTCCTCCTCACCCCATCTAATGATACCTGGAGTGAGGCATCATTAAACTGGGAGCATCCTTTCCCCTGGGCTGCTCCATGCTGTATTTTTTCCTATTTGTTGCAGCATCTGTCAGTGGAGGACTGCCCCTTTAAATAGAGCTCCTCCAGCTGACAGATCTTACTGCACATGCGCAGTCCGCCCGACGCGCAGCTCAGCAGCGGGGAACCCGGAAGACCAGGTAAGTGGATCCAATTAGGCTGCAATCACGCGGGGGGGAGACTGATTTCACCGGGCGCGTTACCCACGCGCTCAGTCGCCCCCCACCACGAACCCGCAGCCCTGGTAATATCGAGCCCATAGTTTCAACATAGGGAGGCATTCTATTCAGCAGCCAGGCTGATAGCTAATATAACTTGAGGGGAGATTTTAACTCCATTTGACCAGCAGAAATGGGGAGGTAGTGGAGTTAAAATTCAGGTGGTCGACTTACCGTCCCATTCCTGCTCCGCCACCATTTTTCCTGGGGCGTTCTGCTGCCCAGGCATATGCCTGAATCAGGCAGGAGCTTCATTAATCTCGGTACATGAATGACATACGACGTACATAGGACCCTGATGCAATTTTAACGGTGTTAAAATTATTTTTGTGAAGCTAGGAGGAGTATGAATGCTCCACAAGAATAATGTGGGCCTCTGCGCCCAAGGCTCCCCCCTCCACGATCACAGCCTCGTTCCCCAGACCTAATTTTTTGCCGGCTAGGTCAGACGCCGGGCCGCCTGATGTTGCACAGGCCGTAGCCGGCGAGCTGCAGCGAGGTACCCTTTCGGGCCATGGAACTCACCGACAGCCTGTTAATGAGGCCTGGCCAGCCTGTCTGCCCCCCTGGCCGGTCACCCAATAGTTAAAATCTACCCTTTGTTGTTAGCTCTAGCTGGCAAGCTTGAGTGACCACAGCCTGGCACTCGAAACTGTGATCATTTAGCCAGGAAGCAGATTTTCTACTGCCTGCGGCTGCTAACAGATCACTACTTTTTTAACTGTCAATTAACAATGATAATACTTCTTATGTATTTCTCATTTCGTGCAGCAGTACTCTAATTGAACATGGTTATTTTATCTCTAAACCTGAAATGCAGTAGTGATCCCTATGTAATTCTGGTGTGATCTGTCACCCCGTGGGAGGATTTAAGCGTGTTTGCTTTCTCCATAAGCAAAATCCTATAAGCTCCCCCAAGGCAGCAGTGATTAGTGTGATTCAGCAGTGTAACTTTTAAGTGCCGTAATTATCATGTTGTGTTCCTAACATCAAAGCAATCTGAAATTTAATCTGGGATTAATATTTGGAATGGTCTAACACAGCCCCAAATTCCATTCATGTAGTAGATCGTATTGTGACCCTTGTCTGTGTAAATTACTGGCTGATACAAACAGAGGTTTTGTTGTGGTGAATCTTATTAAGGCCCAGTGAGAAAGGGTATGCTATTTTGAACCTTCTACTTACAATCCTATGGATTTTGAATAGAAGGAATTGGAGTTGATGCACGAATCAGGTGAGATCCTAAACAAAACCTGTGCTGTGTAATTGAAAGTCTGGCTATTTCTTCTTAAAATTCACTGTTTAAACAATCATGCCATCTTTCCCTTCACAAAAATACCTTGTTAAGAAAGGCACTGTAAATTCTTTATAACTCTGAGGAACTGTAATATACTTTCTGAAACTGCTGACAGGTATTTCACTACGCCAATTTCCTTTTTTCAAAATCAATTTAGTACCAGTAAACTTTTGTTACCAAGCACAGGTTTTATGCATGCAAAGGTAAATATGAGAGGTTTAACAATGTCAGGATATATTTTTCTGTAAAATGCCATTTTAGAAATTCTTGAAAAAGGCGTTTACTGAATACAAAGCAGTAGTCCAATCGAGAGGTTCAGAGGATATCATGAACAATTTGTTTCACATTATGTGACTATCATCTAAAACCAGAAATTAGATTGCAGCTTTTAAGTTAACAACAACAACTTGAATTTATATAGCGCATTTAACATAGAAAAACTTCCCAAGTCGATTCACAAAGACGTAATCAAAAAAAAAGGACACCAACCTTGTTCACACTTGTCCACAAAGGTTAGCTTTCTAATGGAGTCACTGGATAGAAATCAGGATTCCTGACTGATTTTTTCACCCTCCTAAATCAAGAATAATAAAGCCAATTTTAGTGCTCTTGGTGCCAACCCAGTTGAGATTGGCCAACTCAGGAGATCAGGAATCAAACCCAAAACCTTTCTGGTCCATGTGGTTCAATACCAAACACCATGCTGCATTGTGTGTCACTAATCAAGTTCTGCTTTGGAACTTTGTTGTACTATATTCCTGATCCCAACTTGCCTCCTGTCACTGTGCTTCCAGGAGCAGGAAATGAGGACAGTTTGAATGGTAGAAAACATTATTATTCTACAAATCTGTGATTTGATGGCTAACACACGTCTGTGAGGCTGAACTGGTCATACCAATTTTGCCTCCTCTTCTAAAATACTGTATATAGCCTCTCAGCTAAGAACTTGAGAACATTATCCAATAAGGGCAGACAAGTTTGCATGTTAGTCAATGCTATGAGTGTAATTTCACAATCCTATGAGTTCATCAATGTTTACCATTGAAGCTATTCAGCAACCTTTAATTTATATTATTAATAAATTTGTTTAGACCAGTTTTCTTAAACTTAAAAAAATTAGAATATATGTAAAATAAGTAAAAAGATCTTAGACAGTCTGCTGGTCTACCTTCATGTTTTTAATGATAATGAAAATCAGACAGGAAAGTCCGCATTTCCCTGGCATTAATAATTTCGGTAACATTCTCTTGGTAGCTTGAGTTTCTCTTGATTGCCTTTAGGGATTAGAGAGAAACTTTGTGAACCCTCCTCCCAAGAGATGGAATAAGTTGGGAAGAGTCCACAATATAGAGGGAGCAGATGTAATGGGATGCGTTGCCTTTTCTCATTCTTGGTTTTATTATGTGCTTATTAGGGAACCAACATCACCAACCATTACTCTAATGGTTGGCAAGAACTGCAATTCTGCATCTTTTTTATGCTATGCTTATTTGCTCATCGCAACAGCAATCACTCCAACCTTACAGAGTGGAAAGATCTAGGCCGCAGACCTCCCCTATGGCTGCTTACATGCAGCATCAAGATAAATTGAAGGATTATTCTAGTGTAAGAAGATTTTTTTTTAATAAATCTTCCTCTCTCCCCCCCACTAGGATTAATAACTAACAAAATGCCCAGCTGAACCATTGAGTTTATGAAATAAGCATCCTTGAAGCTCAAATATTTCTGGGCTCAAACTTATAAGCTAAGGAGGTAAAAAAGTGTAGAACAAAAAAAGAAAGAACGTTCATGAGGATGCTTTTTAGTGACACTAACTTTTTCAGTGACCATTTGTTTTGTAGCTCACACTAATTAAACCTATAGTTAAGATCAGTAGTAGTCATAATATCTAATGTATATGGATGCAAACTAGTGAGATTTTGGGTAAGTAGAGATAATCATGATCACATTTTAGAGGTATTAGGGAGGTTAAAATTAAATTTTAAAATAGTCTAATGAGCTTCTTCTTATCCCTCAAGTACAACATGATAGGAGATTCAAAGAGATGAACCTATGGCATTAACTGACCTAGCAAAAAGAATGAGTGTTGTGTTTTGTAGACAGGGAGTTGACCATTTTATTGCTTATTTTATGTATTGGAAATAAAGATCCTTCTAGATATTTACTTTCATTTTTCTGTTATCTGAGATGCATTGCTTTTGTTGTGTTTCCTTGTGTAGATAAAGCTTATGGAGTCTTATCAATGTGATGCTTGTAAGCAACTCACAAATGGTCTATTCTACCTTGTGAGGGGTTTAATGTCACTATTTAAGTGTAGTTTATTGAAAAGTCAGAATCCTGAAAGTTGCTGTTGATAATGCAGATTAACAAATAATATAAGCATTGCGGCTAGTGTCAATATTAATGACATGAGTACTGCACATTTTTCAACCATTTATCAAATCCTGATGAGTTACTATTTAGGGTAAGTGGCTTCCATGCACTATTGCACGGAAGACATGCATTAGACTAGTTCAGCTTGATATTGCCAGTGTAATGGATACTTAAGGGAAAACCTCATCACAGAGAAGGTTATGGGGAGATTTAATAGAAGTGTTCAGAATTATGAAGGGTTTTCACAGAGTGGGTAGGGAGAAACTGTTTCCACTGGCAAGGGGGTCGGTAACCAGAGGGCACAGATTAAAGATAATTGGCAAAAATCCAGGGGGGATATGAGGAGAAATTTTTTTAAGCACTGAGTTGTTACGATCTGGAATACACTGCCTGAAAGGGTGGTGAAAGCAGATTTAATGGTAACTTTCAAAAGGGAATTCGATGTATACTTGAAAAGGAGAATTTTGCAGGGCAATGGGGAAGGAGCAGGGGAGTGGGACTAATTGGATAGCTCTTTCAAAGAGCCGGCACAGGCACGATCAGCCGAATGGCCTCCTTCTGTGCTGTATGATTCTATGATTGCAAGGCGTCATAGGTGATACATTCCTACTGCAGCAGAGGAAGCATGCTGCTTGTCTTTCAAGATACCGAATTCCCACTACAATGGGCATACAATCACTGTTCCCAAAGCATTACAGTTGATTGCAAAGGACCAGCAAGAGCAGGAAAGGGATTAAACAACAAATTAGTTTCAAATCTCAGTGTTCCTTGTTAGAGATCAACCAGCACAAATTACTTTAAAGGATTGTAAATATTATCCAACATGTTTTGATTTTGCTATTCTAAAGTGGATAATTTATACCAAGGGGAAGTGTGTAAATTTTGAGGAAAATCAACAACACACTTAAAGGACGGGGAGTAAATATATATTTTTAATTAAAATATAATTGTGTTCTCCTTCTCAGATATTAATGAATGCGAGATGATGAATGGAGTTTGTGGAACAGCTCTCTGTGAAAATTTTGAAGGTTCCTTTTTCTGTGTGTGTGTGGATGAGAATGAAGAATTTGATCCAGCAAGAGGCCGGTGCCGCCCACGTGCAATAATGGGTAAGTTCAACTGTAATGTGCAGAAATAACAATCAATTTAGCAATTTTCAGCTTGGAAACTAGAGACCACATCATGGATTTTAAAGATGCCTCTCTGGCACTTAATCCATATTTCTAACACACACTGTACTACCTGGTTTGCTGCATTTATGCAGGTTCAGTAAAATTAAATTGAACATTAAATACGTAAAACAACAAAATCCTGAAAATTTGTACATTAAGGTAAATTCATCAAGTCCTTGCTACCAGCTGTGCTTGAAAGTAGCACAGATCAGAGAATCGGTGCTTCAGTGTTCCCCAGGGATCTGAGGCCTCAGCTTTTCACCATATATATTGATGACTTGGATGAAGGAATAGAGAGTTGTATATCCAAGTTTGCAGATGACACTAAGTTAGGAGGCACAGTAAGTTGTGTGGATGAGAACAGGGAGTTGCAAAGGGACATAGACAGACTAAGTGAGTGGGTAAAACAATGGCAGATGGAGTTCAATGTGGGGAAGTGTGAACTAATCCACTTTGGATCTGAGAAAGACAAATTGGAATATTTTCTAAATGGTGAGACACTAGGAGCTGTGGAGGAACAAAGGGATTAAGGTGTCCATGTACAAAAATCACTAAAAACTAGTCCACAGGTACAAAAAGTAATGAAAAATACTAATGAAATGTTGGCCTCTATCTCAAGAGGATTAGAATTGAAAAGTGATGAAGTGATGCTACAGTTGTACAGCCTTGGTCAAATCCCATCTGGAGTACTGTGTTCAGTTTTGGGCACCGAACCTCAGGAAAGATATATTGCCCTTGGAAGGGAGACATTGCAGATTCATCAGAATGATACCGGGGCTTAAAGGGTTAAATTATGAAGACAAGTTGCATAAACTTGGTTTGTACTTCCTTGAGTTTACAAGGTTGAGGGGTGTTCTAATTAAGGTATTTAAAATGATTAAGGGATTCGACAGGGTAGATGCAGAGAAACTATTCCCTCTGGTGGGAGTATCCAAAACAAGAGGGCATAATCTTAAAATTAGAGCTAGGCCATTTAGGCGTGAAATCGGGGATCACTTTATCACACAAACGGTAGTGGAAATCTTGAACTCAATGTCCTAAAAGGCTGTGGATGCTGGGCCAACTGAAATCTTCAAGACAGAGATAGATAGATCTTTGTTAAGTATGGGTATCAAGGGATATGGACAAAGGCAGGTAAATGGAGTAAATTACCTAATTGAATGGCAGAACAGGCTTGACGGGCTAACTGGCCTACTCCTGTTCCTATGACCCGATGGTACCACTAAGATGAGTGAATACCTGACTAACCATAATGTTGGATGCTTCCACAGAGGCACCCCAATCACTGTATGTCATGCTTCCAATGGCACTGCATGAAAGAAAGCACGTGAAGGTGATCAACAACCAGCGTAACCTGTTTGGTGGCACCCACCAAGATACCACCAAGCATTTCTGCTAGCCCAGGCACATCTAGCTAGCAATGACCAAAAGGAACTGTCTTATCAGGATCTGGGTCAAAGAGCCAGTTGCTGTGCTGTGCCATTTGCTGCAAAGACAACTGGATTGACCATAGAGCTGACACATCGAGCGACAGTAACAGTCAGTTGTGGCTTAAAACTTGGCTCCACCTCTTTGCAGGCATGCTGCAATGTTGATCTTTGGGGGTGGTGTCATGGAGTAGCATAGAGGACCACCGTCCTCACGACCACCTCATGCAGCAGTATCTCCACCTCAGCGGTCATCAAAAAGGGATCATATGCTGGGCTGCTCCATCACTTGCTTGTAGATTCATGCCCTCTCCTTTAGTTTTCTTTTTACGTCAATTTTAGCTTGTCACTTTTTTCCCCTAGCTCTTCAGCCTCGACTAAGGTTGCTAATGTATTGAGATGCCTTTAGAGGCTATTCTGAAATTCCCCTTTAATTGTGCCCACCCCTTTAAATTTCACTTGCCTACAATTTTCTGTTTCCATCAGTAGTGTGCTCCCTGCATCCTTCAAAATCTGCACCTGAAGCTGTTATTGAGCTGATGTTGGAAAGTTGGATGCAAACAGCAAACTTCCATTTTATTCTGTCTGAAACTGAGCAATAGCCATACTGTTTAAACTATGCCAAGAACAGAAAATCTAAGCTAGTAAACTTAGAGGAAGTTGTTCTGTACAGTTGGGTTCCCATTGTTACCAGTTACAGAAAGCAGCGAGTATTTTACAAATCTATTTATTCCATTACTATGCACTATGCAGGATATATTTTCACCAACCTGTGGAGACAATGGCTTGGTGGGTATATAGGCCAGGAATGTTCCAAGTTGTTAAAAGCAAATCGTGTTTAACTAACCTGATAGATTGTTTTGATGAGGTAACAGAGAGGGTAGATGAGGACAATGCAGTTGATGTGGTGTATATGGACTTTCAAAAGGTGTTTGATAAAGTGCCGCAAGGTAGGCTTATCATCAAGATTGCGGCCCATGGCATAAAGGGGGCAGTAGCAACATGGATACAAAATTGGCTAAAGGACAGGAAACAGAGAGTAGTGGTGCATGGTTGTTTTTCGGACTGGAGGGAGGTGTACAGTGGTGTTCCCCAGGGGTCAGTGCTGGGACCACTGCTTTTCTTGATATATATTAATGACTTGGACTTGGGTGTACAGGGCACAATTTCAAAATTTGCAAATGACACAAAACTTGGAAGGGTAGTAAACAATGAGGAGGATAGTGATAGACTTCAAGATTATATAGACAGGCTGCGGCATGGGCGGACACGTGGCAGATGAAATTTAACGCAGAAAAATGCGAAGTGATATATTTCAGTAGGAAGAACGAGGAGAGACAATATAAACTAGAGGGCACAACTCTGAAAGGGGTACAGGAACAGAGAGATCTGGGGTATATATCTACAAATCGTTGAAGGTGACAGGGCAGGTTGAGACCTTCGGGATCTTGACTTTATAAATAAAGGCATAGAATACAAAAGTACGGAAGTCATGATGAAACTTTATAAAACACTGGTTTGGCCACAACTGGAGTATTGTGTCCAGTTCTAGGCACCGTACTTCAGGAAAGATATGAAGGCCTTAGAGAGGGTGCAGAAGAAATTTAATAGAATGATTCCAGGGATGAGGGACTTCAGTTACGTGGATAGACTGGAGAAGCTGGGGTTGTTCTCCTTGGAACAGAGACGGTTGCGATAGAGGTATTCAAAATCATGAAGGGTCGAGACAGAGTAGATACAGAGAAACTGTTCCCATTGGTGGAAGGGTCAAGAACCAGAGGACATAGATTTAAGGTGATTGGCAAAAGAACCAAAGGTGACATGAGGAAAAACCTTTTTACACAGCGAGTGTTTAGGATCTGGAATGCACTGCCCGACGGGGTGGTGGAGGCAGATTCAATCATGGCCTTCAAAAGGGAACTGGATAAGTACTAGAAAGGAAAAAAAATTCAGGGCTACGGGGAAAGGGCGGGGGTGTGGGACTAACTGGATTGTTCTTGCGTAGAGCCGGCGTGGATTCGATGAGCTGAACGGCCTCCTTCCATGCTATAACCTTTCTATGATTCTATATGATTCTAAACCTGGTCTTTCTTGAGTTAGCAAATCTTAGCAAGTGTGACAGTGGGAGTGTTATAATTGGCTTCAGCGGCGCTCCTCTAGAAAAGGTTCTAATTATAATTGCTATCCAGTATTGCTGCTAGAACTTGAGGACTGGATTGGGCTTGGTTCTGAATGGAATATGCATGCTCATGCATGAACATTTGCTTTTCAGTGATTAGCAGAGGGCCACTGTTAGCATTTAAATCATACTGCAACTTAAGTAACTGCTTTTAAGAGAAGAGAGACGAGGCATTTTCCTCCAAATGGATGGAAGAAAAATGAAAGTGCAAGTTACACCAGATCATGCAGCTCCAATTGATTGGCTAAACACAGGTTGTCTGCCTTCCCTCTCATTTAGGGAATAGTGTGTTGGCAGTGTGGAAACTAGAGATTAGAGAAAAATAATGTTTAAATTGGGGGAGAAGAAGTAAAGAAAGAAAGAACTTGCATTTATATAGCGCCTTTCATGACCTCAGGACAGATAAAGCGCTTTACAGCCAATGAAGTACTTTGGAAGTGTAATCACTGTTGTAAGGTAGGAAATGTGGCAGCTAATTTGCACACAGCAAGGTCCCACAAGCAGCAATGTGATAATGAACAGATAATCTGTTTTTAGTGATGTTGGTTGAGGGATAAATATTGGCCAGGACACCGTGGAGAACTCACCTGCTCCTCTTCGAATAGTGTCATGGGATCTTTTAAATCCACCTGAGAGGGCAGACGGAGCCTTGGTTTAACATCTCATCCGATAGACGGCACCTCTGACAATGCAGCACTCCCTCAGAACAAAATAAATCATATCACAGCTAACAGCTGCGCTCTATAGAAATAATAAAACATTATTAAATACACAAAGGTTAAATTTAACTTTGCTTATTTTTGAAATGGTGCTTGAAGCACTAAAACCCATGGCTTGAGGCTTCAAATTAACCTGAACGACTTTGGAATCTAAAAGTAGTTGCAATTGCAAATAGAATAGTTAAAATAAATGCATAGTTTGAAATACAGTGCCTGTTAACACAACATAAATCTCTCTATATATCTGAATAAAATGCCTCTAAGTGGTGTAAATCTATATACAAATTTTAACTGCATTTTTTTATGCAGTTCATAAAGTTCAGGAAGTTGTGCATCCCGGCCCATGATTTTCCATTCATTTGGATGGTAAATCATGGGCTGGAAGTGCGCAATTTCCCAGTATGTGCTCCTGGCATGTGCCGGGAATACCAAAGTGGAAAGACTTCCCCTTGTGTGTCTGTATAAGCATTTATTGAACAAAGAACTGTTCAGTAGTAACGTACAACATTTCAATGACATAATAACAAATACCCAAAGTACAAAAAGTGGCTTTTCTTTACTGTATTTATTTAAACCAGTTAAACCGACTGAATTAAAATGGGCTGCTTACACAGTGCTTTCTCCTTCCTTCCCCAAAAAAAGAGTTAAATCAAAATATTTTTTCATTGAAAAACCTAGGCGAAGGGCAAAGGCCCATTTTTCAGAACAGCACTAAAGTTGAAAAGAATAAAAACGAAATGAAGTAAATCAGGAAGTATTGACTAGGGCGCACCATGATTGGGTTTAAAAACCTAAAGCAGGAAGGAAAGAGTGAAGGAGGTAAGAGGTTTCACAGGAGGCAATTTTAACCCTACCCACCCAAGCAGATAGACAGTTAAAATCGATCGGGTGACTTAACCGCCAGTGTCCCACCTGGTTCCCGTCATCTTCAATTTTAGCTTGCTCTGAGCAGGAGGCAAAGGCACCCGCCTGAAGTTAGCAGGATCCTTTTTTAAATGTGCAGATCGGGATCCAATGATGTCATCGCGCTACAACTGCATTTTTAGCCCCGATTTTAACTTCCCAATGAGAATGGGACATGTGGGAGGTTAAAATCGTGGCAGCCTGCTACTCACCTTCACACCACACTCGTACCCAGTGCATTTTAGTAGGTGCATTTTAGACAGCGTCGGAGGCCCCGATGATGACATCTTTCAGACCCCAACACCATTTTAACATGCTGTCTTGCGTTCAGTGCTCATTTCTGGCCTCGCCTGGCGCCACATAGGAGCAGGCCCACAAAATAGACAAGAAGGGGAGTAAATTTATTTTTTTATGTTTCCTTGTGGGCTGCTCTGGTCCCTACAAGGAAGTGTTGCGCTGCCCTTGCCCTGGGCTCCCCCTCTCCCCCAACCACGCTTGCCTGCCAAACCCCTCCCCCCCCCCACCCCCACCCCCACCCGACACACTTAACAGACTGCAGGGACTGTCTCCCGGGGTCCCCGACATCAGCCTATCACTCACCCTGCCATTCCCATGAACTCTCGCCCGGAGTTAAATTTGGGGCATTTAACTCTAGTCACTGTGGAGAATCTGCTGCAGATTTCCCACCAAGTGAAGGCAGCGAGAAGGTGGGTTCAGGAGGACCAGGAGTAGATGATCAGGGACTACAAACAAAGTTTAGGCCTCCTCTGCTCCCCTCTTCCCTCCCGTAAGGCCGTCCCAAACCCCCCCCCCCCACCCACTCCCATGACGTAACCTTCTTGCACAGGATCCTTCTCTTAGTGCCAGTCGGTGGCCTACAGACTACAGCCGCTCCTGCCCACCGGCCTGCGTGCTTTCCACCCGTTTCAGGTGGACAGCTGACCATTGGCATGCAGTTGGGGCTCGGGAGTTAAAAGCACTCGGGCTTCACGCTGCCGAGGTCAGGTGCATTTGACACTTGACCAGTCCACCACCCCAGCCCAAATCCCATACCCAGGTAAAATTCCCTCTACAGATTTAAGGTCTTAAGAAAGAATGAGGTAAAGTGGCAGACAATGCAGGGAGACTTAATTCAGCACAAGACAGCATATTTGCAGCTTAAAAGAAATAAAAGAGCAAAGTTCAGAGGTGCACTGATCATAGCAGCATCAACAAAATAGAGAAAAGTTCAAATAGAGGGAAATAAATTGGCAGCAATATGTGAGAGAGGAATCTTATATCTGAAAATTATTTTCTTGACCAGGAGTATGAGAGCGGTCCCAAAGGAGCTCCCCAGAAATGGGAGCAGAACCGAAGTCTTAATGAAGTTGGGCTTCATAGGGAGTTAAGAGTTATTGAAGGGAAAATAAATCTTTAGGGGAGAAGGATGAGGATATAGAAGAGGTTAGATTAAAGAGTCTTGGAGTGAAGCAGAAAGGATTAGCACTTCCTCAAGCAGAAGGGGATATGAGCATAGGAACAGGAGTAGGCCATTCACCTCCTATGGCCTGCTCTGCCATTCAGTTCGATCATGGCTGATCTGCACCTCAATTCCATTTTCCTGCCTTTGCTCTATATCCCTCGATACCCTTACCTAACAAAAATCTATCTATCTCACTCTTGAAAGCTCCAATTGACCCCTAGCACCCATAGCCTTTTGGGGGAGAGAGTTCCAAGTTTCTGCTACCCTTTGTGTGAAAAGGTGCTTCCTTATTTCGCTCCTGAATGGCCTAGCTTTTATTTTAAGATTATGTTCCCTTGTTCTTGATTTCCCCCACCATAGGAAATAGTTTCTCCGTATCTACCCTATCAAATCCTTTTAACGTTTTAAACACCTTGATCAGATCACCCCTCAAACTCCTATACTCAAGAGAATACAAGCCAGGTTTATGCAATCTGTCTTCATAACTTAACCCTCTAAGTCTCAGTATCACTCTGGTGAGTATGTGTTGCATCCCCTCCAAGGCCAATATATCCTTCCTGAGATGCGGTGCCCAAAACTGAATGCAGTACTCCAGATGGGTTCTGATCAAGGCTCTATACAACCGAAGCATAACTTCCTCCCTTTTGTATTCCAACCCCCTTGAGATAAAGGCCAACATTCCAATAGCCTTTTTGATTTCTTTTTGTACCTTTTGTACCTTGAAATGATTTGTGTGTTTGGACTCCCAAATCTCTTTGCTCCTCTACAGTTCCGAGCGTCTCACCATTTAGAAAATACTCCAATTTATCTTTCTTGGGTCCAAAATGGATGACCTCACACTTGCCCACATTGAACTCCATTTGCCATAGTTTTGCCCACTCACCTAATCTGTTGATGTTCCTTTGCAACTTCCTGTTCCCATCTGCATTACTTACAGGGTTTATCAGCAAACTTGGATATACAACTCTCTATTCCTTCATCCAAGTCATTAATAAATATGGTGAAAAGTTGAGGCTCCAGAACAGATCCCTGGGGCCCTGGGAACACTACTTGTCACATCCCGCCAATCAGAATACCTACCACTTATCCCCACTCTGTGTCTCCTATCTCCCAACCAATTTCCAACCCAAGACAAAAAGTTACCTCCAATTCTGTGCGCTCTCATTTTTGCTAATAATCTCTTGTGTGGTACCTTATCAAATGCCTTCTGGAAGTCCATATAGATAACATCCATAGACATTCCCTTATCTACCTTATTAGTGACCTCTTCAAAACAATCAACTAGATTAGTCAGACCTGACTTACCATTAACAAAGCCATGTTGGCTCTCTCTGATCAGCTCATATTTGTTCAAGTGCTCAATTATGATGAGGAGGGTGAACAGCAAGGAGAGAAGTGGAGCCTGAGCCATGAGTGTACAGCTAAAGAAAGGAGGCAGCAACTTATAGCTGAATGCTTTCACCAAATTAAAGTTGAAAAATGAAACAAACTACCTCGTCTCTCTCCCCCACCCCCACCACTACAGCTGCTTCACAAAGACCTGCATTCCCAGAAACTTCTGTACCTTGCCACCATAATACAGAAGTCACACTCTCACATAAGTTGCAACCATCCACATAAGTGAGTTCTAAAGTCTACGTGGCCAAACAATTTTTGCTTTCCCCAACAAAATTCAAGAAATGGTTCCAATATACTTGAACTGCAACTGCCTTACCAACATATCTGCCCTTTGTGCCTGCTACCTTACTTGCTCTAGCTCCTAATCTACTACTTCTACGAGGTGCTCCCTGAGTAACGCGAGGTTGAGAGGTAAAGCTGCCCTAGAAGTTGAGCAGGTTTAGCGGCCACATCATGTGGATAGGCAGATGTCCCAAACTCTTGAAAACCCGCTAAGAGATGGAGAATCTAGTCCAAGGTTTGTATTAACTCACATGGAGGAGCTCAAAATATAGTGTTTCAAGCACTAGGATGGGAGATTGTGAGCACTGAAGCCATGCAAGCTGAAGAAAATTGATGAATGTAGAATGGAATCATCAGCAAGGGAGTGGATAGTGGATGACAAGTGGAAGGGATATGAACAGTGGTGGAAGCATCAACTACAGCACAATAGAGTGATTTGAGAGAAAACTTGAAGAGAAATGAGCCAGAAAAGGACAGCTTTTTCTTTAGGAGAATTACCAACTTTGCCATCAGGACAGAAGGGGACTGGAAAAGAAGAATAACAGAAGCTAAAAGACTGGAATGAATGACTATTCCAGGGTCGGGAAAATAGCAGTTAATGTTTCTTTTCAATAAAGCTGCAAGTAACAGCTGCAATAGTGGATTTACAGAAGTTACGAGCCGAGATGAAGTTGGCTCATGGTGCTTTGGACTAATCAAGATGCCAGGTGCAGTAGGCAGAAATTTTACAAGATAACTGGGCAACAGACATGATTAAACCAAGTTGCAGCACCATATGTGACAGAGGCCTGAAACCTTCTACGCTAACTAGAATAACATCTGTAAACAATTTTACAACACCAAGTTATAGTCCAGCAATTTTATTTTAAATTCACAAGCTTTTGGAGGCTACCTCCTTTCTCAGATGAACGATGTGGGACATCAGGTGGACGATGTGCACCGAGATGCAGCATATAGGTGAGGTAAAGGATTGGCCAAGGATACACCCCTGTGTCTAGTGAGGGGAGGAAAAGATGTTTCCCACAGAAGATCAAACTCAGGTGATTCATAGGTGAGCAGCAGGAGCATCAGAAGGAACATGAGCACATATGCCTCCATTGAATTAGAAATTGGAAGTTACCAGCAAATGCAGCATTTATGAACTATTTTCTTACAAAGGGCAATTCTGCCACCTACTGGCTAATCATGGTATTGTTTAATAGATGCATAATACAAATCAAATGCAAGGAAAACAATTTAACCCATAGAAACAAAGCCATTGTTTATATTTTTATTATTTTGGTAAATATCTGTGTTTATCAAAATCAGGGATGTAAATGCTGAAATGGTTCTTCCACAAAGCACAGGTCAGATGCAGAGTAAACTTCAATCTACTCTACCCAACAATAGCCTAGAAATTACTGCATACAGTATTAAAATACAAAATCAAAAGCAAAATACTGCAGATCCTGGAAATCTGAAATAAAAACAGAAAATGCTGGAAATACTCAGCAAGCCAGGCATCATCTGTGGAGTAAGAAACAGAGTTAACGTTTCAGGTCGATGACCTTTCGTCAGAACAGGAAGAAGTTAAAGGTTTAACAGTTTTTTAGCAAGTATATAGAGCCAGGCAAAAGGGGAGAGCAAGGGGAGGGGAGGGAAGAACAAAAGGGAAAGTCTGTGCAAAGTTGGAGGGCAGGAGTGATTAAATGAAAAAAGGATGATGATGCAAGGCAAGGAGGGTGGTAATGGGACAAGTAAAGAAACAAAAGATTGGTCTAGGGGAGCTGTAAATGACAAGAGTAGAACCATTACCAGTACCTGCTGTCTGAAAAAATGGCAGCAGTGGTTATGATCTGAAGTTATTGAAATCAATATTGAGTCCAGAAGATTGTAAAGTGAAATGAGTTCGGGTGAAATGATTTCAATAACTTCAGATCGTAATCACTTCTGACATTTTTTCAGAGAGCAGGTGCTGGTAATGGTTCTGCTGTTACATTGATTAGTGCCTCCATTAAAGTAACAAAGTAATGTCACACAAAGGTATTGAGCATTCGTACACTAATGTTGCACGCAGCAATTTATAGACTGATGTGCCTTAACTCCAACTTCAACACAATTGCTGCCACTGAACAGTGTATTTTTTCCATTTTCTTTGTGGCCTTTGTGAGCTTACCAGCGCTAATGTATAAACAATTTTCCACTGCAGACTTTGTGCTCTTGAAACAGGGGTTAAGACTACCCAAACTCATTTCATGTAGGATCCTTGAGAGAGGGGAAACTTTTATCCCATCAGGCTAAATTTAAACCAAAGTCTGGGAAGAGAAAAGGCAGTGTGCTAACTCACTGCACAACTGAATCTAGACATAATTATTAATTTATTCCAGGACTGCTATACACTGAAAAATGCTTATGTAGTTTTTTGTAACCGAATTGTTCTCTGCTAATGTGTACAATACACAGGTGGAATATTCATTTTATATATATATATAAGACTGAAGTTTCAAAAGAAAAGAAAGACCAAGAAAATTGCTCAACTAATTTTAAATGTATGATTTAGCCAGTTTCTCCCACTCCACCCCGTAACCTACCTTGCAACAAACAGATGGCTAGTCTTTAAGTTGTTTTCCATTTAGACTATTTAAAAACATGTATCATTCACTGGGGTGTTGTAAATAGAGTAGTCTTGATAAATCAAACTTTGATATCCACTATCTTTATCATAGAATCAGAATTTTACAATGCTGGAGGATGCAATTTGGCCCATTATATCCGTGTTCGCTCTCTGAAGGAGCTATCTAGTTAGTCTCTTTGCCCTACTTTTACTCCATACCCTTTTTTTTTTAAATTCAAATATTTATCCGCTTCCCTTTTGGAGGTTGGGTAGGATATTCTGTGACCTAACACCCCTTTGCATCAGATAAATTCTCCTAACCTCTCACTTTTGTAACTTCTGTACTTTTGGTGATCTTAATTTTATGCGCTCCAGTTACCAGATCATCTTAGTGCATCTCTTCAGCACCTTCTCCATTAGCTTGATATCCTTCCTAAAGTAAAACTGAACACAATATTCTGACTGTGGCCAAACCATTGAATTATATAGGTTTAGCATTACCACTTTGCTGTAGTACTCTATTCCCTATTTGTAAAACCTGGGATCCCATATGCTTTTTTAATAGCTTAATCAACTTATCCTCCCACTTTTAAAGATTTATGTATCTGAGCCCCTGTCTCTTTGCCCCTTTACTTCTTTTAAAGTTTTACCATTTAATGTACGTGTCATCTCCTTATTCTTCCTCCCAAAATGTATCACCCCACATTTCTGTGCATTAAATGTCATCTGACATCTATCTGTCCAATCTACTAACCTGTATCCTCCAGAAGTCGCCCGATAATCCTCTTCACAGTTACGTATGGAAGTTTTGGCAGGATGTGACTAGTGGTGTCCCACAGAGACCTATGTTGGGGCCTCAACTATTCACTCTATTTATTAACGACTTAGATGACGGGATAGAGAGCCACATATCCAAGTTTGCTGATGACACAAAGATAGGCAGCCTTGTAGGCAACATCGATGGAAGCATAAAATTACAGAGAGATATTAATAGATTAAGTGAATGGGCAAAGCTGTGGCAAATGGATTTCAATGTAGGCAAGTGTGAGGTCATCCACTTTGGACCTAAAAAGGATAGATCAGAGTACTTTCTAAATGGTGAAAAGCTCAAAACAGTGGAGGTCCAAAGAGACTTAGGGATCCATGTACATCGATCATTAAGATGTCATGGACAGGTATAGAAAATAATCAATAAGCCTCTATATCTAGAGGATTAAAATACAAGGGAGTACAAGTTATGCTACAACTATACAAAGTCCTGGTTAGACTACACCTGGAGTACTGTGTTCAGTTCTGAGTACCGCACCTTAGGATGGGTATATTGGCCTTGGAGGGAGTGCAGCGTAAATTTACTAGAATGATACCTGAACTCCAAGGGTTAAATTACAAAGCGAGACTACACAAACAAGGGTTGTATTCCCTGGAATTTAGAAGATTAAGGGGTGATTTGATCGAAGTTTTCAAGATATTAAGGGGAACTGATAGGGTAGATAGGGAGAAATTGTGTCCACTGGTTGGGGAGTCTAGGACTAGGGGACATAGCCTAAAAATTAGAGCCGGTACTTTCAGTAGTGAAGTTAGGAAACTCGCAAAGGGTGGTAGAAGTTTGGAACTGTCTTCTGCAAACGGCAGTTGATGCTAGTTCAGTTATTAATTTTAATCTGAGATTGATAGATTTTTGTTAATCAAAGGTATTAAGGGATATGGGGCTAATGCGGGTATATGGAGTTAGGTCGCAGATCAGCCATGATCTCATTGAATGGCGGAATAGGCTCGAGGGGCTAAATGGCCTACTCCTATTCCTATGTTCCTATGATCCTTAAAAGAAAGAAAGAACCATAGAACTTTCTTTCTTTTATGACCTCGGTAAGTCCCAAAGCGCTTTACAGCCAATGAAGTACTTTTGAAGTGTAGTCACTGATGTAATGTAGAGAATTGTGGCAGCCAATTTGCACACAGCAAGATCCCACAAGTAGCAATGAAGTCTGATAATCTGTTTTAGTATAGTATTGGTTGAGGATAAATGTTGACCAGGACACTAGAAGAACTCCGCTGCGCTTTGAATAGCGCCATGGGATCTTTTATGTCCACCTGAGAGGGCAGGCAGTGCCTCAGTTTAACATTTCATCTGAAAGACAGCACCTCTAAAAGTGCAGCACTCCCTCAGTACTGCACTGGAGTGTCAGCCTAGATTATGTGCTCAAGTCTCTAGAGTGGGACTTGAACTCAGAACCTTCTGACTCAGGTAAGAGTGCTACCACTGAGCTAATGCTGACACCTACCTGAACTAGTCGGAAACTTAGTTGGAACTGAAGCAGGTTTTTACTTGGCCACGGATATCCAATACGAAATAATCATTTTACTGGTTTTGATTTGGTGCCAAATTGAACATTTCAGATTTTATTAATGAAATACCTGAATCACAGCCATTTAACATGACCTTCATAGTGGACCTGCGCAGATTGGTATTGCATAACTGAGCAATGTACTTGTTACAAGAAGGCCTCTTTATTAATTATATCTTATATCTTTTCCTGTCCAAAACAATAGAACAAGCACCAGGAATGACAATAATGTCAGAGTTGCCCATGATGCCAGAACCTGCAAAGGGAGATTTGAAGGAATGCTACTATAATCTGAATGATGAGAACTTCTGTGATAATTTGCTAGCACGAAACATCACAAAAGAGGAATGCTGCTGTACTGTTGGAGTTGGTTGGGGTGACAACTGTGAAGTTCACCCTTGTCCCATGATCGGCACAGGTAAAACCATTCCCAGGGCTTGTATTCACGCAGATTACTCCATCAAAGTATGTACTACTTAAAGCAACTTCCCAGTTTAAGTCACTGGCAAAAATATTTTTCAATTCTAACAACAAATTAGAAGCAATGAGTAGCTGGATGGTGGAGTACTAGATGTGATAAAATGTTATTTTTCAGCACCTATCCCAGATAATGGTGGCTTTGATTGGGGAGCCACATACTCTAATGAGTTTTTAAAGCATTTTTAACTTATAAATATTAAAGTGACTTGAGGTGTATTTTTCAAATGAATGCTATAGAATAAGGCCATAGAATAAACCTGGAGTTTAGCTTTAACAACATTTCACCATTTTCTGAGAGGAATTGCAACCTACTTATCAAGTGACTCCTGCCAGATACACAAAATTCTGACAGCAAGACCAATATTTTTTATTTTATCCAATTAATAAACTGGTTATGCGATGGGTCAGTACATTGGAAACTAACCAGCTGCATCTGAACTGCAAGTTTGTGCCCCATTTTCTGTATGCCGAGTTCCTGATCTCATATGGGTTGCAGTGGGGAGTTGTGGTGCTCTTACGCAGTTCATAGTGGCCAGCTTTGAAGCAGCATTAGCAGAGGGTCCTGGAAATATGCACTTACCCTTGCAACGTGTGTTCAAGTTCCAATGCAATGTTACCTTAGACACCTCTTTTTGATTCTCCTATGTACTCTGACCCTTTTATAAGGGATATTAGGACCAATTTCCCAATGGTGTGTTCAGGCAGACATCCTTGCATTTCTCAAACACACATTATGGAATTGTGCAAGAACTGGATAAGTACTTGAAAGGAAAAGATTTTCAGGGCTACGGGAAAAGGGTGAGGGAGTGGGATTAGCTGGATTGCTCTTGCATAGAGCCGGCGTGGACTCTATGGGCCGAATGGCCTCCTTCCGAGCTGTAACCTTTTTATGATTCTAAATATGAAAATGCTTAACTGTAGGAGGGAAAATTTCAGTGAGTTAAAAAGGGATCTTGTCCAGGTGGATTGGAATCAAAAATTGGTAGGCGAAACAGTAATTGAACAATGGGAGGTTTTCAAGGAGGAGTTGGTTCGGGTACAGAGTAGACACATCCCTACGAGGGGGAAAGGAAGGGCATCCAAAGCTAGAGCTCCCTGGATGACTAAAGATATAGAGATTAAAATGAAACAGAAAAATGAGCCTTATGACGAACGTAAGGTTCATAATACAGTAGAGAACCAGGCTGAATACAGAGGAGATTTAAAAAAGGGAATATGAGGGGCAAAGAGATAGTATGAGAATAGATTAGCAGCTAACATAAAAGGGAACCCAAAAGTCTTTTAGAAACATATAAATAGTAAAAAGGTAGTCAAAGGAAGGGTGGGACCGATTAGGGGCAAAAAAGGAGATCTTTTTGTGGAGGCAGAGGGCATAGCTGAGGTACTAAATGAATACTTTGCACCTGTCTTCACTAAAGAAGAGGATGCTGCCATTGTAGCAGTAAAGGAGGAGGTAGTAGCGATATTAGAAAGGGTAAAAATAGATAAAGAGGAGGTACTTAAAAGATTGTCAGTACTCAAAGTAGAAAAGTCACCCGGTCCAGATGGGATGCATCCTAGGTTACTGAGGGAAGTAAGGGTGGAAATTGCGGAAGCTCTGGCCACAATCTTCTAATCCTCCTTAGATATGGGGATGGTGCCGGAGGACTGGAGGATTGCAAATGTTACACCCCTGTTCAAAAAAGGGGAGAGGGATAAACCTGGCAATTACAGGCCAGTCAGCCTAATGTCAGTGGTGGGGAAACTTTTAGAGACAGTAGTCTGGGACAAAATTAATTGGCACTTGGAAAAGTATGGGCTAATAAATGAAAGTCAGCATGGATTTGTTAAAGGGAAATCGTGTTTAACTAACTTGATTGAATTCTTTGATGAAGTAACGGAGAGGGTTGATGTGTAAATGGTCTTGATAAAGTACCACAAAATAGACTTGTTAGAAAAATTAAAGCCCATGGGATTAAAGGGACAGTGGTAGCGTGGAATCAAAATTGGCTAGGGGACAGAAAGCAGAGAGTAGTGGTGAACGGTTGTTTTTCAGACTGGAGTGTGCAGTGGTGTTCCCCTGGGGTCAATATTAGGACCACTGCTCTTTTTACTATATATTAATGACACAGACTTGAGTATAGAGGGTATAATTTCAAAGTTTGCAGATGACATGAAACTCAGAAAAACATGTGGAGGATAGTAACAAACTTCAGGAGGACATAGACAAACTGGTGAAATGGGCAGACACATGGCAGATGAAATTTAACGCAGAGAAGTGTGAAGTGATGCATTTTGGCAGGAAGAATGAGGAGAGGCAATATAAACTAAATGGTACAATTTTAAAGAGGGTGCAGGAACAGGAAGAACTGGGGGTGCACATACACAAATCTTTGAAGGTGGCAGGACAAGTTGAGAAGGCTGTTAAAAAAGCATATGGGATCCTGGGCTTTATTAATAGAGGCATAGAGTACAAAAGCAAGGAAGTTATGCTAAACCTTTATAAAACACTGATTAGGCCTCAGCTGGAATATTGTGTTCAATTCTGGGCACCACACTTTAAGAAGGATGTCAAGGCATTAGAGAGGGTACAGAAGAGATTTACTAGAATGGTATCAGGGATGAGGGACTTCAGTTATGTGGAGAAGCTGGGTTGTTCTCCTTAGAACAGAGAAGGTTAAGGGGAGATTTGATAGAGGTGTTCAAAATCATGAAGGGTTTTGTTAGAGTAAATAAGGAAAAACTGTTTCCAGTGGCAGTAAGGTCGGTAACCAGAGGACACAGATTTAAGGTGATCAGCAAAAGAGCCAGAGGCGACATGAGGAAACATTTTTTTTATGCAGCGAGTTGTAATGACCTGGAATGCACTGCCTGAAAAGGTGGTGGAAGCAGATTCAATAGTAACTATCAAAACGGAATTAGATAAATATTTGAAGGGAAAAAATTTACAGGCTACAGGGAAAGAGCAGGAGAGTGGTACTAATTGGGTAGCTCTTTCAAAGAGCCAGCACAGACATGATGGGCTGAATGGGCCTCCTCCTGTGCTGTACCTACTGTGATACTATGATACAGTAGCATTAACAATACAGTGCCATGCTGCTACAGAGCAGATATGCCTGTATGCTAGTGAGTGAATGAGCTTGAAGGGAAAGCAAGAGGAGAAATTGAAGGGATCACCTTTCTGGGATGGCAAGAGGTCACTATGCATTCCCACACCAGAACCCTCTATGGCCTTAATGTTAACAATTTGCAGCCCAAGATCTTCACAGTGGATGAGGCATGTAGATTGGTAGGATTGCCACCACTGCAGGTTCTGTTCGTATGGTTATGGGTAGCTTTAACTTTAAAACAAGACAAAATTTAACGAGTATCCCAGTGACTAGCCTACATTCCACCTTGTGTGAAGGGACGACTACACAGCATGCAAATAATTTGCAGTGGAATTTTGATGTGGTGATTAAGCAAACAACACTTAAATGTGACATGAGAAGTCTATCCCTTTGCCAGCCAAAAGATCCAGCTGAAGTACTATAGACATGGGCTAAGAATTTCCTCAGAGCTGCTCCCGCTCCACCGCTGGAAATGTGGCGGAAATCTGCTTACCCATGTAAACAGAGTTTCCACCATAGTTCTAGCGAAGTTACAGTGTTGGAGTGATCCTACCCACATGAAAAATCTGCAGGGAGCACAATTTAATTATTTAATTGAGCTGACCTTTCTTGAATCCAGCAAGATTAGCTGTCCGCAAGTGCTGGTGTACTGGCACACAGCAATCGCACAGCATTCCCCCGCCCCCCAGTAGGAGAATCTACCCTATTGTTCATTGTTCCTTCACCAAATAAAATGCTCATTGCTCATTATTACGCTCACCCTCATAATAAAACTGCTTTGATATGGTCAAAGACAGCACCATAAACAGGAGGGGTCGTATCCTACTGCAGTACTTTAAAGTTTGTGAAAAAAATGGTTTATTTCCAAAATAGTTACTAGCACATTTTGTTTTTACGATATTTTTATTTTTTTGACTGAGACTTTGTTCACCAACTGAATAGTGAACACATTTGTGCAAAAAAAACCCATAACACTTTTATTGAAGAATGTTAATGAAGAAATGCTCTTCCCGCAAGCAGTTTGGCACTGAAAGATTTTAATATTAATAAAAGGATCAGTTAACAGATGTTGTGCTAGAAAATAATGTGTGATTTCTGAAAGCTGTAGTACTTGGGTAGAGTTGAGAATGTTGGATTTGGTATCAGACAAAAGATACATTACATCAGATTTCTAACAATAGCTAATAAAATGTTTTGACAGAAGGCAAGTCTAGTATTTTTGATTTTTCTTTTGAAATACCACATTGCAATTTCTACTCAGTATGATTTAACTGCAAAGTAGATTTTTTTTTAGTTACTTTTCTCTACAAACAGTTGTTACTAAAGAGCACTTTAGTAAAGATCTTATTATTATTAATTTCAGAATTCACCCAACATTTAATTATTTAAAATGTATGTATTTTGGCTACATTCCATCTAATGTAAAATTCCTCTGGTACAATGCAGCTGTTCCCACTGGATGTGAGTTCTGTGTTAGTATTTCATTTGTCAGAAAGTGTCAAATTGGATATGGGAGCTCCAGTCAAGTGTAGTAGCAATGCCATCTGAACATTTTCACCAGACTCCTTTAAGTGCTTTTGACACAAATATTTGCAAAACGTATACAGAAAATCAAATTGTGAACTTTCTCCTGAACTGAGCCAGCAAACAAAATGATTATAAAATGCTGAATGAGAGCCTACAGGGGACAACCACCTGGTTTTCACCAATCAGTTTCCAGAAACTGTATTGTTTTGCAAGTTGCCCTTTCGTTGGGACAATCAGCAATGCTACGGCCCCTGATAGGGAACATCATCAGCAGCCACCCCTAGCCTAAGTTTTACGGAAAAGCAGAGTCCTCCATGGCCGAAGAAAAAAATGTTTTTGACTCTCCTGCTCCCACTGAAGCCACTTCAACTAGAGAAGGTCCAGGATTGATTAGCTTTTACTAGTGAAGATTTGGGGCATTTAGAAGGCCTCAAAGGGACTCATGTCAGGTCTTAACAGGTGTGAGTTCCACTGAGGCCTTTCAAAAGGACGTAAAGGGAGGAATTTCTCCAAGAAAGCCCGGGACCTCCCCCGACACATCCCTTGACACAGAGGGGTGGGCATAAGATCCGCCACAGCCCCCTGACCAGAATTTAAAGGTCCACTCCAATTGGAGCCAGAATCCCAGCGTAGCCTCTCCAGCCCCAGGAATTTTAGGACCAATAACTCATTATCACTAGTGAAATGTGCTGTTTATTATTTGGAGACATAAACCCCAAATTTCCTCACAGTGTTTGGCACACTGAGGATGTTATTGGGAAGCAGAGGTGGAGGGGTTGTTGGGGCAGAAATGAGGGTGGGACCCAATTATGTCAGGTCCCTGCTCCTTTCTGGATGCGCCCATGTTTCTTTGGGGGTGACAGGCAGTTCTTACATCTTGCAGCTGGCAACAGAGAAGGAGGAGGGACTGGTGAGATGATGCAATCCAGCTGAATTCCCTCCAGTTCTACCTTTGATGCCCCCATGTACTGAATACCTACATGAAATTGGTGTAGAGTATTTCCAAATGGCAGAATAGGGACCCACCAAATTTGGAAAAGTCAGTTTTGTTATAGTAGCTGGGTGCAAAAGACATAGAGTGCGCTAAGGAAAGTGGCCTTCCCTACCCCCCAATCCAACTCCCCCTTGCCCCGCCCCAGCAGGTGTCCTCAGATATTCCAATAGTAGCATAAGCCCACTATATTCAAATGGCTTGACACACAGAATTCCTACAGGGTTGGGGGCATCCAGACCGAGCAGCTGGAAGTCACGTCCTGCTGTGTTAATGTGAAAGTGGAGATGCCGGTGATGGACTGGGGTTGACAATTGTAAACAATTTTACAACACCAAGTTATAGTCCAGCAATATAACTTGCTGGACTATAACTTGGTGTTGTAAAATTGTTTACAATTAATGTGAAAGGCCAGTGATACAATCAGTGATCTTGGTTTCTGATCCTTTCTAGTGCTACAATTCATTAGTCAGAGCATTTGTGTGTTTTTCGAAGGATGGGATTGTGCTAAGTCAAAACTGCATTCTCCCATCTCCAGGAATTATTAGTAATTGTTCTCTTTGCTTTAATTCAGATGAATACAATGAAATTTGTCCACGTGGCAAAGGATTTATTCCGTTTCAGATTGGTTCTTTTAGCTTTGGATCACAAAACAATGGAGGTGAGTCTTAAAATAGCACAAGTGGATTGATTTATCAGGAGCTGCTCTTCTTGGTGAAGTTCTGTTCACGTGCATGCAACAATATTAGTGCTGGAAAATGGAACACTTTCGCATTTTTGGGCACCCAATGTCAACATCAAGCACTCGCAGATCAGTCATATCGGAGCCAGCTACAGAGTAAAGCTGCCTTCACTCTGCCCAAATAATAAGCCCAAACTCAGAAAAATACCCCCTACTGCACTCAAAGCTCACACCCACTAGGAGCCAGGCTCACAATAGGAGATTATTGGAGAAAATGTAAAGAAATTGCTCATCCCCCCGCCCATGATTTTTCATCCATTCGTGTGCCAAGAACACCAAAGTGGAAAATCCCCCCTTACAGTGTCCAAACTTACGTAACATAGAACCCTTACCGCATTGGAGGTTTGAATTCAACCCCAGGGGTGAGAAGATAGTGGATTAATATACTGCACTATGCAGTCCGCATTGGCAGCAGTTTTAAATATAATTTCTGCCTAAATTCTCAATGAGATTAAATCTAATAAAATCCAAATTCATATTTATTCAACTGATTTTCATTTATCCAAATTACAGACTCTTTAATTATTCCATTTAATTAGACCTCATCATTAGATTGACGTGATAGAACCCATGCGGCATAGAATGTAAGAGCAGGGAGGTTATGCTAGAACTGTATAAAACATTGGTTAGGCCACAGCTTGAGTACTGCATACAGTTCTGGTCACCACATTACAAGAAAGATGTGATTGCATTAGAGAGGGTACAGAGGAGATTTACGAGAATGTTGCCAGGGCTGGAGAATTTTAGCTTTGAGAAAAGATTGGATAGGCTGGGGTTGTTTTCTTTGGAACAAAGGAGGCTGAGGGGAGATTTCATTGAGGTGTATAAAATTATGACGGGACTAGATAGACTGGATAGGGAGGACCTATTTCTCATAGCAGAGGGGTCAGTGACCAGGGGGCATAGATTTAAAGTAATTGGTAGAAGGATTAGATGGGAGCTGAGGAGACCTTTTTTCACCCAGAGGGTGGTGGGGGTCTGGAACTCATTGCTTGACAGGGTGGTTGACGTAGAACCCTCAACTCATTTAAAAAGTACTTGATGTGCACTTGAAGTCCTGTAACCTACAGAGCTACGGACAAAGTGCTGGAAAGTGGGATTAAGCGGGATAGCTCTTTTTTGGTTGGCACAGACATGATGGGCTGAATGGCCTCCTTCTGTGCCGTAACTTTCTATGATTCTATGAGAACCCAAAAAGGGTACAAATACATCATTCAAATACAACATAATCACAGTACACCATATCCACATCCTAACATATAATATACTGCGTGGACTCTTGTAACGCTTACTTTCTGATATCATAATTTTGCCATCACACTTTTGATGTAACACTTTGGCTGTAACACTTTGTTGGTAGACTTACACGACTGAACAGCTTTGTATTCATTACTAGCCATTCTGGTCTGAACTTCAACAGAACTGGAAAATCTAGGTGTCTCTAAAATGGTGTGCTTTTTCCCATCTGTAGATGCAGATGAATGTGTAATGTTTGGATCAGAAATCTGCAAGAACGGGCATTGTGTAAATACTGTAGGTGACTATTCCTGCTATTGTGGCACAGGGTTTTACTATGACAACGTGAGGTTGGAATGCATTGGTAAGTTTGAGCTATTAGCATGATTATAGTGATGTGTGCCTACAAATGTGAGTTTATTTAAAACTGAGTGTGTCCAATGAGCATGCATTAGATTGTTAGAAGTACGTAGTCCTCCTTTATAAGCATTCCTAACATACAAGAGCTCTGATATTAAACAAGCTCCCTAAGTAATATAAACCCTATGTTTAAATATTAATGTTGATTCCACAAATACAGTGGGAAGCAGCGCTCACTGAGAGCATACTGTGGTAAATGATGGGTGTACAGCCTGTAATTTTCCATCCATTAATTTTAGGAGTGAAAAATCACGGGTTGTGCACCTGCGATTTTCTGCACTGTGCTCCGTGAGGGTTGCTCCCTGCTGGGAACTCTTAAGCACTAAATCGGCCATCTAATTTTAAAACATTCCCTTTTCATTACATGTGCGTGTATTAAAAGTAAAGTTATAGAAAAGGATCAACCAAATTTGGCTGCTAGCATATACAGTACATTATTCACATACGAGACAGCTTTCTATACCCTCATTCCCGCCAGAAGATAGTTGCATAATTGATTTTCAGTAAAAATTATTGGCTGGGGAAGGTACTAAATCACTTGTATAAAGTAAGTAAATGTTGATGTATAAATCTAAAGGAATAACATATTTGTTCTCTGGGTATTTTTTGTCATTATTTCTTTAGAAATTGATGAGTGTCAGGATGAAAATACGTGTGTGAATGGAGAGTGTGTCAACACACCAGGATCTTTTAACTGTTTCTGCAGCCCACCACTCACACTGGATGTAACCCATAAAAGATGTATAAATGGCACAGAATCAGGGGGTAAATACAAGTTTCCATGCTATTTGTACCATGTATTGATTATCGTATATTTGTTCTAATTTGCTAGAAATTTAGAGATGGATGAAAACTGATTCCTCTTAATTTCCATCGCCCTCCCCCCTCCATCAGCACTGACAGCCCTCCACAATCCTCACGTGGCCATTTTAAAGTGATCTACACAGTCATTCAACCATGGGCAACATCACAGCCAAGCCCAATCCTGTATGCACCCAAATTTCCCATGTATGCACTGTACAACAGGTTAATTGAATATTAATCTGGAATGGGATCCTTGGCTCCAGGAAAACTGAGACCTATCTCAGCACCCCTGATGAGATCAGCTAACAGCACAGATCAGAGATTGAACCTGCAACCTTCCTCAACTTCATGGTTCACTACTCACTGGGCCATCAGAGGAAGCTAGAGGAGTGTACTGATGTGTAAAACACTATGCTATGGGCTGAGAGGATGTGGGTTTGCTTTTACACAGTGAGTTCATGATTGTAAATGTGCCAGCACGGAGAGGAGCCAGGCAGAGTTCTTCAGGGAAGAAAATATTTTCTGTCTAGCTCCTTACCATGACCATAGAGTCTGTGGAGACTCAACTCAATCTGTTCTCACACCCCTCCTGATTACTTGTTCTACAGCAATATTGGTAGAGGCTTGGGAGCAGGTTGTCTGCCTACCTGCCTGCCATCTTATTTGGGGAAGGCATGGAGAACAAAAATATGTAGGTTAGAGGTTATAGGGTTAAGCAGAAAATGTAGTTTAGAGGTAATAGAGTTAAGTAGAGAACATAAGAGATGGTATTTACCACTTACATCCTAGTAGTCTTCAAATTAAGCAGCAAGCTTTGCTATTCTCTTGCTGAGAATTGAATTTCAAATATAAAATCCAGGGCCAGTAACAAAGAATGTACAATTTCTTCATAGCCTATCTGCATAAAAGTGTTTGTAGACTTGAAATCATAGCTATGAAATTGGATTGAATAAAGCATGTATGTTTTCAATACTTTTTACTAATTTGTAATTTTATTTCAAAGATACAAACTTTAGCATTGTATAGTAATTCTAAAAGAAATGCAGATAAAGGGAGAGGAGAAGACGAGGAGTCATGGAACGTAGTTGTAGTTTGGAGTGATTCAGTTTAATAGCCTATTTCCTTGTACTCAGATGTACTCTTTCTATCTCTATGGTTAGAACTTATAATAACATATTAGGTACAGCACAGGAGGAGGCCATTCGGCCCATTATGCCTGTGCCGGCTTTTTGAAAGAGCTATCCAGTTAGTCCCATTCCCTTGCTCTTTCCCCATAGCCCTGTAAATTTTTTCCCTTCAAGAACTTATTCAATTCCCTTTTGAAAGTTACTATTGAATCTACTTCCACCACCCTTTCAGGCAGTGCATCCCAGATCATTACAACTCGCTGCGTAAAAAAATGTTTCCTCATGTCACCTCTGGTTCTTTTGCCAATCATCTTAAATCTGTGTCCTCTGGTTACTGACTCTTCTGCTACTGGAAACAGTTTCTCCTTATTTACTCTATCAAAACTGTTCATGATTTTGAACACCTCTATCAAATTTCCCCTTAACCGTCTCTGTTCTAAGGAGAACAACCCCAGCTTCTCCAGTCTCTCCACATAACTGAAGTCCCTCATCCCTGGTATCATTCTAGTAAGTAGAGAAAAGTAAGAAACTGTACCAGTTGACTTGTTTGCATTTAACAAAATAACAAACTGAATTTCCTTGAACCAGCCTATTCAGGACACTAAGAAACTTAATGGATATGCCCGTGGCCCACAATCAGTTGATGAATATAAGGTTTTCTTACATACAAGATGGTGATAGAGTTGGAAGAGAAACTTCAGAAATTTGCTCCATAGAGCTACCTAATTGCCATAGTCTGCAACCACAATGTGACAGTTGACATAGCAAATTGAAATAATGAAATATTGACATAGCAATTTACAATGGTAAATGGTGACAGAGAAATTGTGACAACAGGAAGTAAGGCTTGTGAACAGGTATTGCGCACCGTACACAAGGTTTTTAATAATATGCTAGTCTGTCTCCCATGGAGTTACACATGGTGAGTCAAGACCAAGTGCAGTCTTCAGGTGAAGTGGGGTTGGAGGGTAGGGTTAATTGTACCAGGGCATGCAGACCTAATGCTCACCACATCTTAAAATCATACATATTGTTCTTATTTTTATATAGTACTTTTATTTGATAGTATTATTTATAGTTAAGTAACAAAACTTATAGGAATTTGGGAAGCAAAGAAGTAGAGATAGGTGAAGCGTAGGAGTTTCTCTGCAGTACATGCTGAAGAGCTAGGACTTGCAAAACTGCAGCGCCACAACTGGCAGAAGGATATAATTACAACATGATACATTTACATAAGCATGTTCCACTATAAATGTGGACATAGGAATTTACAATGGGAATAGTTGACACAAAAGTGTGACAAAACTGTGACAACAGGAAGTTCGGTTTTGTAGACAGGAACTGTGTGCAGACATAAGATTTTGAAGTTGCAGCGTATGTGAAATGAATAGCATTACAGGATCACCCAGTATGGAGTAAAGAAGCTGTGTTGCATTTGCACCTTCTAGTTTATAGCTGACGCAGTAGATTATTCCTATCTTACACTGGGACTATCCAACATGTGATTGACTGCTGCTTTACATTAGCACTAACTATACCATAGCTGACATCATGGCCTAGAAATTTGATGATGCTGTGCCCGTTTTTCATTCTGAGTCGGAAGTGCACCACCCACCACATTGATATAGGCATCAAAAGAGGTGTCCAGGGCCCGTGCCTGAAACAGGCATTAATTTCTCTGCATATGCAAATATGGGTCGTAACGCCTGTTTGAGGCTCCCTTTGTAAAATTGGGCTGCCCTGAACACAGCCAGCACTGGGGTGGAAAACGCGGTCTACATACATGTGTGTTTCCTGCGATTTTCTGTCCATTTAAATCAGTGGATGGAAAATTGCAGCAGGCAGCACACCACAATTTTCTGATATCAGATGGCACATGCAAGGCTCCAAAGTGCCATGGAGCCTCACAACATTTACCCTTATTTTTTTAAAGTGTCCATCAGAAACCTGGCAGTCAAATTTTTGCCTGTTTTGAAGATAACCCCATTGGTATTAATTCTGTCCATTAGTTGACTTGTCAGAAGAGCCAAGTGTGCATTTGGATATATGCTGGCTAAAAGTGACTGAGGACTACATCTGTACCCAACCTCTGAGGACCAGATCGACAACCTACACCGAGTGTTGCTGCTTGAGTGGAGAAGCCTGGGGCCTGCAGTGTGCCCTCTGTCCCTCCAAAACATCAGGTAAGATATTAATTATTCAATACCCATATTGGATGTAAAGCCAAATAAACACTAAGGGGTAGATGTTGACTTTGTGCTATAGAGCAAAATGGGTGATAGCAAGTCGGCAGCCTGTTCTACATCTCTTCCACTTTTTATTAGTCCCCCAAGGATCTATCCTTGGCCCCCTCCTATTTCTCATCTACATGCCGCCCCTCGGCGACACCATCCGAAAACATAATGTCAGGTTCCACAACGACACCCAGCTCTACCTCACCACCACCTCTCTCGAACCATACACTGTCCCTTATTTGTCACGCTGCTTGTCCAACATCCAGTACTGGATGAGCAGAAATTTCCTCCAACTAAATATAGGGAAGACCGAAACTATTGTCTTCTGTCTCCAGCACAAACTCCGTTCCCTAGCCACCGACTCCATTCCTCTCCCTGGCCACTGTCTGAGGCTGAACCAGACAGATTGCACCCTTGGTGTGCTGTTTGACTCTGACATGAGCTTCCGACCACATATCCGCTGCATCACCAAGACAGCCTACTTCCACCTCTGTAACATTGCTCGTCGCCGCCCCTGCTTCAACTCATCTGCTGCTGAAAGCCTCATCCATGCCTTTGTTACCTCTAGACTCGACTATTCCAATGCTCTCCTGGCCAGCCTCCCATCTTCCACCCTCCATAAACTTGAGCTCATCCAAAACTCTGGAGCCCGTATCCTAACTTGCACCAAGTCCCGTTCACCTGTCACCCCTGTGCTCGCTGACCTACATTGGCTCCAAGTCCGGCAACACCTCGATTTTAAAATTCTCATCCTTATTTTCAAATCCCACCATGGCCTCATTCCTCCCTATCTCTGTAACCTCCTCCAGCCCAACTACTCTCTGTGATCTCTGCGATCCTCTGATTCTGGCCTCTGGCATCCCTGATTTTCTTCGCTCCACCAATAGCGATCCTGCCTTCAGCTGCCTAGGCCCTAAGCTCTGGAATTCCCTCCCGAGGCCTCTCCACTTCTATAACTCTCTGTCCTCCTTTAAGACGCTCCTTAAAACCTACTTCTTTGACCAAGCTTTTGGTCACCTGTCCTAACATCTCCTTATGTGGCTTGGTATCATATTTTGTTTGATAACGCTCCTGTGAATCATAGAAACATATAAAATTTACGGCACAGAAGGAGGCCATTCGGCCCATGGTGTCTGTGCCGGCCAAAAATGAGCCGCCTAGTCTAATCCCACTTTCCAGCACTTGGTCCGTAGCCTTTGGGACGTTTTACTACTTTAAAGGCGCTATATAAATGCAAGTTGTTGTTGTTATTACCATTGAAATCAATGTACACCACTGCTTCAATACACTCACCACCATCTTACCTGCTCCTTTAATCCCTGGTCTCCATCACCAGAAATATGTGAGGAACCTGTTAAATGACACATACACATAAAAAAGAATGGAATTAAAAACTAGTCAGCAGCTGGCACTGTGGTATTACAACACCAAATACAACGTGTGGTCATAGAGTGCAAGTTTGATCTCTCTCTGCTATGGGCAATCACACACCAGGGAGTGAGGCAAAATTAGAGAGACGTTGACGCTGAGGGAAGTTCCTGCCTGGGCGAGAAGTCGGTGGCAAGCGATTGAAAATCGCAGGCCCAGGTAAGAAAGGTAGGTGGCAGGTTCGGCTTTTGTGGCCGTCTCGGGGGTTGTCGCAATCGATGGGGGGTGGGGTAATTCTGTGGCAGGGGAGGCCTAAGCTTTT
The DNA here is from genome assembly GCF_035084215.1 of Heptranchias perlo. Classification (NCBI taxonomy): domain Eukaryota; kingdom Metazoa; phylum Chordata; class Chondrichthyes; order Hexanchiformes; family Hexanchidae; genus Heptranchias; species Heptranchias perlo. The sequence goes on from NC_090334.1 coordinate 72,000,456, forward strand.
CCTAAGGGACAGCAGCTTCCCCGCTCAGGCCAGCAGTTAAAATTACAGTCTGATCTCAATGACATCATCGGAACCCAACATGCCGTGTAAAGAAGGACCCCGCTGACCTTGGACGGGTGTCCTACTGCCTGCTCAGTAGAGCAGGTTAAAATTCGGAACCATAAGTTCCTAGCGACTTTCTAGCAAGTAAGAAAGCAGGGCGATTTTAACTATCCACACGTCCAGTTTCCACCAGGCGGGTAGAGTTAAATACCTCTCTTTCTGTCTGCCTTTCTCTTTGTGTGCCTCTTTCTGTCTTTCTATATCTCACAGGTATCAGTAATTAGGATGTTTACATTTCTATCTATCCACAAAACACAGGGATAATTTGTGTTCTACTTTCTGTTGTCTTTCAAAATTCAACACATTTATTTTTTTAAAAGACAAATCTCTCTTTTTCTCCCTTTACTGTCTCTATCTCTCTATTTCTCTTTCTCAATCTCACAGGTGTCGGTAATTAGAATTTTTACATTTTCTAAAGCTCAACCAAACACAGATAATAATTAGTGACTTTCTGTTTGCTTTCATTAATCAACTGATTTATGTTTTTAATAAAGAACTCCAAGTAGGATGACAATTGGAAATAATGTTTGCGGAAGGAAGTGCATGCCTACACAAGATTTATATATCACGAGTTTGCCTAAATGTAATGCCGAGTAATATACGTCCTAGGTCATCTATTAACTTAAAGTGAGACTCACAAAAGTTAAACAATTGCCAGATGCATTTTATATCAACGTTATAATGGGACAGCATATTGGAGCTAACAAAGTTTGACAACCAAGCAGCCCCAGCACCAGACTGCTTGTGATATTAGAGTAGAAAAGTTGAATGCCTTTTTGCTTGCTTACTTGTTTATTTGTTTATTTACTGGTTTTCTTTCTGTATCTTTACAGATGATTTTGCATATCTTTGTAACAGTCCTAGGATACCTGGTGATGGATCAACTGGGCTCCGTGATAGACCTGGCTATGAATATGGCCCAGAAACACAATACTATGGTCAGGATTTCGAACCTGGAATGGGATCCTATGACAATTATCTTCAGCCTGAGCATGGACCCTATGATTCTCAGCATGGGCTAGAATATGGACTGGGAGATCCCTATCTTGGACCAAGTTATGGACAGAGAGATCCCCAACCTGACTCAAGATATGAACTGAGAGATCCTCATCTTACTCCTCAATATGGTCTGACAGACCCCCAGCATGGTGAAGCATATGGATCGAGAAATCCACAACGTAGGCCTGAGTATAGTTCGAGAGGACATTCACGCTTTCAACAGTACCGTCCTCGAGAGCCTGGGAGCATCCCATTGTTTAGTAGCAGTGACAATGGTAAGCAGTGATTCAGGATTACAATTTACGTTTTATTACAATTAGACTTTTTCCAGTGAATTAGTGGGATGAAAATATATATTATAACATCTGCCTTATGCACAAAGGACATGTGTGACTTTCACCCAAATGGCAAAAAATAGCTCAAAGTTGTAGTTCTAGATTTGTAGGTCATGAAAACCTGTGTGAAGGTGCAATTTTATAGTGCATGATTATTTTAGTAATGCAGCGCTCCTTTGTGACTTTAGAAGACATGAACTTGACCTTACATGAAGGCATGAGTCATGCCTTTAGTGATCTGGCTTTGTGTCAGCTACATAAGATAAGTACAGTTGAATTGGTGAAATGATTGCTTTCTAATATCTGTCCTAATGATGAATTTGCTGTAGCAAAGTCTTTTTATTCCTCATCAGAAATGTCTCTTATTGGTTCTGCTAATTTATTGTAGACGTATCATTGGTGGTCGCAGTGCCAGCAGGACTGCATTGCACAGTGCACAATAAGTGTATAGAGATGACATTGTTTAAACTCTGTCATAGCAACTTATGTAAATAATTTGAATATGCCCCCTATGCACAATGCCCAGTGCAAGGGGTGAACTGATGTGTGGGCAGGATATCCAGAAAATGTTAAAAGGCTTAAAATAGTTTTGAAATATTTGTCGGCTTTTCAAAAGGCTGCATGAGGGAATGAAGTGCCAATCCAAAGGCTAGGGAAAACAAACCTAATGTGGAGATATAAAACATTCTGTGGGTAAGTGCTGTAGCAGCACTGCCCTGACATCCTGTCTGAAAGGTGGTGAAGTGAATGTGCTGCTGCACAAGTTGGATGCAAGGAAGGTTGCTGTGTTTAGCATTCCATTTATTTGCTATTGTTTGCTAGGGAAACACTTTCATCACTTTCCCCATGGAAAGGAGGCAGCACCATGAGTGGGCACATCACTTTTAACAGGTGGCAAGTTTCCCAAAAGTGCAAGGAATCTTTGATGGTAAACATGGGCCATCCAGGACCATAAAAACAACCATTTAATTCCATGAATGTATAGGTCTCAGACCACAAGAACTGAATTGTGCACAATACCCTAATAACAGTCATGAGGTCTTCCTGCCTGCTACCCTGGCCCTTCCCAGAACTGATAATATGATGGCAGGCATCTAGTGTGTTTCAACGCATCAGGTAACTGCTCCTGAAAAATTGGGCACTGAGGTCTGATGTGTACAATGTGCCTGAGGTGCTTAACCCACTTCAATGTGAGCATAAGCACGAAGGGAGCTGGGAGTCTGTGCTCAAGCTATAAACTATGCTAATGAGGCCACAACTTTAATGTAAATCAGGTGATTGCCCCATAATATGGCTGCAGTGCCATATTGGCACTGAAGGGCAGCTGCCATTCATTATTAGCAAAAATAAATTCAGGGGGAGGCGATAGGGAGTGGGGAGAGGCGATCGGGAGAGGGGCGAGGCGATCGGGAGAGGGGCGAGGCGATCGGGAGAGGGGCGAGGCGATCGGGAGAGGGGCGAGGCGATCGGGAGAGGGGGAGAGGCGATCGGGAGAGGGGCGAGGCGATCGGGAGAGGGGGAGAGGCGATCGGGAGAGGGGCGAGGCGATCGGGAGAGGGGGAGAGGCGATCGGGGGGGAGAGGCGATCGGGAGAGGGGCGAGGCGATCGGGAGAGGGGCGAGGCGATCGGGAGAGGGGCGAGGCGATCGGGAGAGGCGATCGGGGGGGAGAGGCGATCGGGGGAGGGGGACGATCGGGAGAGGGATGCGATCGGGAGACGGGAGTGGAGGGGCGATTGGGGAGGGAGACGATTGGGAGAGGGATGCGATCGGGAGACGGGAGAGGAGGGGCGATTGGGGAGGGAGACGATCGGGAGAGGGATGCGATCGGGAGACGGGAGAGGAGGGGCGATTGGGGAGGGAGACGATCGGGAGGTGGGAGGCGATCGGGAGGAGAGAGGCGATCGGGAGGTGGGAGGCGATCAGGAGGGTGAGGTGATTGGGAAAGGGGGCACAAAGGGAGCTGGGAGTCTGTGCTCTACAAGGGAGGGAAGTGATCAGGAGGGGACCGAGCGAGCCCTCAAGGTCTTTGGGACTGCTGTGGAAACAGGAAAGGTTTTTTTTTAAAAAAACGTACTACCTTTTGTTGGCGGCCAGGTGGCTGCTGAAGAATCCTGAATGATGTAGGCCCAATGCCTGCCCTGCTTATCAGTGATGAATGTTAAAAATGGGTTCTTTAACAGGCTTTAGGCTCCTAACTTACCTATTCAAGGGACAATCGCCTGTTTTTGGCATCTGCCTGGGATGCTTAAAAAATGCATTTAGCAGTGGGACCAACTCCTGCTTAATTGGCATACTTTGAAAAACAGGCACAACGCACACCAATTTCCTACCCACCAAGTTCTTTGCTGAATAATTTAAATAATTTTGATGTAATTCATTCTTTCTACCACCAGATGTCACTTTCTATATTTGTAACTACTATTTTACACAACACAGTTAGATGCTTTGAGAAGAAATAAATTAATTTAAAGAGGTATTCTGATATAATAGATATACTTAAAATTAATGCTGCATTTTTGTCTGATTCAATACTATCTGCACACTTTGGTCTGAGTGTGTCAAGGAGGGAACGTTCTATGGAAAATGTCCAGAATTATTTTCAACCTTTTTATCACCATTCTTTCTAAGGACATTATATTCAAGACACTTCTTATTTTGTTGCTAAATATTTCCATATTTCCCATTGTTATGCCTGCCAGGGAAGGACAAGTCATTTATTCATTTATCCATTTGGTGGAAAAATATTTGATTATGTATAAAACATCTCATAAGAGGAACATTTTCTGTGCCAATTGGTAAAACATGATTCTAATATAGATGCTGGAAAGGGAGAAAGTCAAAACCATAATGATCTATTTATGTGGGAAAATCGAGAGCACAATACAGATGGGAAGGAGCTTCGGGGTGTGAAGTACTTAAACAAGATGAATAATGAGGTGTTCAGGATGAGGAAGGAGACAGCAGATGACTACAGAGGAAGTGACAACCATAGAGCTATGAGACAGTTGCCTCAAACAGACAGCAGAGGTTAAGTGACAATGAGAACAAAAACAGCCGATCTATAGAACACGCAATTGTAATTGTAAAATTGAAGTCAATAGGAATCAGGGGGAAAACTCTCCAATGGCTGGAGTCATACCTCGCACAAAGGAAGATGGTAGTGGTTGTTGGAGGCAATCATCTCCACCCCAGGACATTGCTGCAGGAGTTCCTCAGGGCAGTGTTCTAGGCCCAACCATCTTCAGCTGCTTCATCAATGACCTTCCCTCCATCATAAGATCAGAAATGGGGATATTGGCTGATGATTGCACAGTGTTCAGTTCTATTTCCAACCCCTCAGATAATGAAGCAGTCCGAGCCCGAGTGCAGCAAGACCTGGACAACAGCCAGGCTTGGGCTGATAAGTGGCAAATAACATTCGCACCAGCAAGTGCCAGGCAATGACCATCTCCAACAAGAAAGAGTCTAATCACCTCCCCTTGACATTCAACGGCATTATCATCACCGAATCCCCCACCATTAACATCCTGGGGGTCACCATTGACCATAAACTTAACTGGACCAGCCACATAAATACTGTGGCGACAAGAGCAGGTCAGAGGCTGGGTATTCTGCGGCGAGTGACTCACCTCCTGACTCCCCAAAGCCGTTCCACCATCTACAAGGCACAAGTCAGGAGTGTGATGGAATACTCTCCACTTGCCTGGATGAGTGCAGTTCCAACAACACTCAAGAAGCTCGACATTGTCCAGGACAAAGCAGCCCGCTTGATTGGTACCCCGTCCACCACACTAAACATTCATTCCCTTCACCACCAGCGCACCGTAGCTGCAGCGTGTACCATCTACAGGATGCACTGCAGCAACTCGCCAAGGCTTCTTTGACAGCACCTCCCACTTAGAAGGACAAGCGCAGCAGGCATATGGGAACAACACCACCTGCACGTTCCCCTCCAAGTCACACACCATCCCGACTTGGAAATATATCGCTGTTCCTTCATTATTGCTGGGTCAAAATCCTGGAACTCCCTTCCTAACAGCAATGTGGGAGAACCTTCACCACACGGACTGCAGCGATTCAAGAAGGCGGCTCACCACCACCTTCTCAAGGGCAAGTGAGGATGGGCAATAAATGCTGGCCTTGCCAGCGACGCCCACATTCCATGAACAAATAAATCTGTTAATACTTCATTTCAAATATTTTACAGATTTTTTAACATAACAGGCCCTTGTCATATCCATCACAGTGGGTGAATGTCCATAACCCTTGGTGTCAGTGTGATGCATTGGCAAAATTCAGTATTAGAGTTGGATGGCAGGGCAGAACTCAGTGGGAGCTGGGAGTAGGTTCAAAGATGGTATTGTCTAATCTTACTAGGAATGCCTGAAGCTTTTCTAGTTCTATGTTCTTTTGATTGTATTTTCCCAGATCGTTACAGTAGCTTTGAAGGCTTACAAGCAGAAGAGTGCGGAATTCTGAATGGCTGTGAAAATGGGCGATGTGTTCGAGTGCGGGAAGGATACACCTGCGATTGTTTTGATGGGTTTGAACTTGATATGGCTAAAATGACTTGTGTAGGTGAGTGAACTCTTGCTTTAGAGTAATCTATTTTCCCACTTCCCTTTTTTGCTCACACTGCTACCTCTGACCACCGACCATTCTCCTTCATTTGGAAGTGTGGGCTACAGACTTCTCTGTGGCTTTTATCAGTTCTGCTTTCTGATCGATCATCAAATGCATTTCTGCTGAATAGAGCTGGTCCTCTCATTGGTACCATTGTTGACACGGCCCCCCCCACCGCCCCAAGGTTGGAGTGCTGTTTTCTTCAGGTGACGGTTCCCTTGCAGAAGGTGACAATCTGAACAAAAAGAAACCAGGCTGATTAAGAGGCTGTTGTACTGAGCTAATGGGGCCCAAGAAAATAAGAAAGCTTTTGGCGGTACATGGCCAAAAATGTTTGTAAACCTATGTTCTAACACTGCTGCGCATCTCCATTTTTATAGTTGACCTGAGAGTAAACCCTAATTCGCTGCCTGGATTGGATTTTAACCCATAGCCCTTCCGTCAAAGGACCAAGATCTATCTCACTGCATCACCTAGCAAATTAATTATTGAAAACAAATACAGTGCTAGTTGATCTCAGCATGGGGCTGGTAGGGCATTGGGAATTGACCTCAGCACCCCTAGATTAGAGAGGGGTCAGGGTTGTCTCCTGATCGTGTATAGGCATGAGTTGAGGATAAGATCAAGCTTGACCTGTAAGGTTCTTGCAGTCAAATAGCAGCCAACACTCTCTTCAAGGATCCACACCCCAGCAAGTAGTCAGTGCTTCAGGAGGTAAAGGGAGAAAATTGGTGAAAAATTAAAACAAATGCATTCCATAAAAAAGCCACTTCCTGTAACTAAAACCTTATAGCCAACTGTATAAAACATTTTCTCAATGAGTTGAAATGATTGTATTTATCCTCTTTACTGCATTTCAGATATTAATGAATGTGAGGATCTGAGTGACAGGATACCACTCTGCAGGAATGCAAACTGTGAGAACACAGAGGGATCATATAAATGCATCTGTTTACCAGGCTACATACTTTCCCAGAATCCTAATGACTGTATACCGGAAACAGAAGTAGGATATCAGTAGGAATCTGAACACTGTCGCCTGGGAAGGGATGAGGAAGCACTTGGTGATTTTTTTTAAGGAAAAAGCATGTTTATTTTACTTGGGATTATCAATTTTGTTATATAAATGAGAGTAAGTGTTCAATGACACACTAGGACTCTACAAATCCACTAGTCCAACATCTATATCTATAATTTATGTCTATGACTTTAAAAAATGCTTGATTGAAGTATTACATTTGAAAACAAATACAGAGGCAATGCAAAGTGCAAGTAGCATACAATGGGTTGAGATTAATAAGACTGTGTGAAGGCGCTATGTTACTTGTAGACACCCTGAGTGGCTTTGAAATAATTGGCATCAAGATAGTGATGAATATCTGAATCTTCATCTGCTTAAGCAAAAGATTAAAATAAGTAAATTATTGCTTATTGCACATTGCTATGAAGTATTTGTTGTTTTAAACAGGAAGAAATAATAGTAAGAACAGGTAGTGCTCACATGCTTACTGTTTTTAAAATAAAATGTTTCCTATTTTTTTTAAAAGTTCCTGTGCATTTTGGTACACTTGTTATATATAGGATTTCAAAAGGAGTGTAATTAGATATATTCAAAATCCCAGTGATCAGGGAGTTGACATGGAAAAATACAGTGCAGTACTGGTATTCTGCCATTAGATATTTCTGCACATGATGAATACTCTTCAGTATATTATTAACGTAACAAAGTACAGCTTCTATGACACAAAAATCATTGGATTCGATTTTGACTTTTGGGGCATGTTAGTCAATCACCTGAACCCGCAGTGAAGAGGCGGCCACGATTTTGAGGCACCGGCCTCATCAAATTGGGCTGGCAAGCTGCTGGGCACCAAACGGGCAACTCACCAGATTAAGGCAGGCCTATTTCTGGCCGCCTTGGCCACCATCAAGGTAAGTGCGGGTGGGGGGGGCAAGATCGAGGAAGGGAGGTCCCAGATTATTTTGTGGGGCCTGGATTTCACACTGCTTGGCCTTTTATGTTCTTATCTCTGATGGAAATGATTGGAGCATGCACAGCACACACTCAACCGTTTCCAACCTAAAATGGCAATCAGGGGTTCTAGTACCCTGACTTGCATATTGAAATAAGCCTGAGAAAGGTGGACGCAGCAGGCCCCTTTCAAAATGGCACCAGCCACATCATCATGTTAACCGGACAAAGCTACCGACCCCATTTTAAGGCTGTTACCATCCCATTAATGCCAGGCGTAACAAGTGAAAATCGGCCACATTACCTCTTGAAATCTTCGCAGAGATTTAATTGCCATTCATGGCTAAATGAGATAGTGATTTTATTTTTATTCGTTCATGAGATGTGGGCGTCGCTGGCGAGGCCGGCATTTATTGCTCATCCCTAATTGCCCTTGAGAAGGTGGTGGTGAACCGCCTTCTTGAACCGCTGCAGTCCATATGGTGATGGTTCTCCCACAGTGCTGTTAGGAAGGGAGTTCCAGGATTTTGACCCAGCGACGATGAAGGAACGGTGATATATTTCCAAGTCGTGATGGTGTGTGACTTGGAGGGGAACGTGCAGGTGGTGTTGTTCCCATGTACCTGCTGCTCTTGTCCTTCTAGGTGGTAGAGGTCGCGAGTTTGGGAGGTGCTGTCGAAGAAGCCTTGGCGAGTTGCTGCAGTGCATCCTGTGGATGGTACACACTGCAGCCACTGTGCGCCGGTGGTTAAGGGAGTGAATGTTTAGGGTGGTGGATGGGGTGCCAGTCAAGCGGGCTGCTTTGTCCTGGATGGTGTCGAGCTTCTTGAGTGTTGTCGGAGCTACACTCATCCAGGCAAGTGGAGAGTATTCCATCACACTCCTGACTTGTGCCTTGTACATGGTGGAAAGGCTTTGGGGAGTCAGGAGGTGAGTCACTCGCCGCAGAATACCCAGCCTCTGACCTGCTCTTGTAGCCACAGTATTTATATGGCTAGTCCAGTTAAGTTTCTGGTCAATGGTGACCCCCAGGATGTTGATGGTGGGGGATTCGGCGATGGTAACGCCGTTGAATGTCAAGTGGAGGTGGTTAGACTCGCTCTTGTTGGGAGATGGTCATTGCCTGGCACTTGTCTGGCGCGAATGTTACTTGCCACTTATGAGCCCAAGTGTGGATGTTGTCCGGGTCTTGCGGCATGCAGGCTCGGACTGCTTCATTATTTGAGGGGTTGCAAATGGAACTGAACACTGCAATCATCAGCGAACATCCCCATTTCTGACCTTATGATGGAGGGAAGGTCATTGATGAAGCAGCTGAAGATGGTTGGGCTGAGGAACTCCTGCAGCAATGCCCTGGGGCTGAGATGATTGGCCTCCAACAAGCACTACCATCTTCCTTTGTGCTAGGTATGACTCCAGCCATTGGAGAGTTTTCCCCCTGATTCCCATTGACTTCAATTTTACCAGGGCTCCTTGGTGCCACACTCAGTCAAATGCTGCCTTGATGTCAAGGGCAGTCACTCACACCTCACCTCTGAAATTCAGCTCTTTTGTCCATGTTTGGACTGAGGCTGTAATGAGGTCTAGAGCCAAGTGGTCCTGGCGGAACCCAAACTGAGCATCGGTGAGCAGGTTATTGGTAAGGGCAACACCTTCCATCACTTTGCTGATGATTTGAAAGCATTCCAGCAAATCAACAAGCTATCAGCGCTGTATCAGACTAAAGTTTCCCATGCTTCATGAAAATGTGCCAATAGGATTGCACTGTTATCATCTCCTGCTTATAACTTTGTTATTTTCCACAAAATATCCCAGAAATAACACGGTGCAATATTAACATGGAACCACTGAGCACGCTTGTATGAAATTATCTTGTCCACCATTTAATCCATTTTTGTAAAAGCACAATGTAATTTCATACCAGCACATTAAGTATTCTGATGCTAATGTCACACAGCATAATTTCTGAGCTCATCTCTTTAAATTAAATCTACAAATATTTATTTTTATTGTCAGTTTCTGCCCACTTTCCTTTTTAAAAAAAAAATTAGCTATCATTGTGTTGTCATTATCAGTCAGATGCATGTGTTCACACCTCCCTTCAGAAGGAGACATAAGCAAAATATTTCAATGAATTCTAATAATTTTCAGTGAAAAAAGTGGTGACTGGTTTCATTGTGTAAAAAATCTACAGGGATAATTTTACAAATTTGCACTCCTAGAGTTTCTCCTCACAGGCACGTATGATTATCCATCCATTAATATTAACAGATGGAAAATCATGGCGACTACTCCCAATTCCCAATATACACTGTCAATGGGCTTCAACACCAGGAATTCAAATTCAGAAGAATTACCCTTATTTGGGTTAGAACTCTGTTACTATTGCTTTCTGTTTGAAGGGGTTGTTTGGAAGGGAGAGGGACTGATAACTAGCAGTAGTGATACAGGAAGTGGAAATGTGTCGAGGAATTAACTCTGTGACACAAAGATCCACTTTTCACTGCTGATAAAAAAACTGCCGAGATGTATATAGTTACCAAGCCAATGTTGTCTAAATAGATCATTCCTTTTGCAAACCTGATTACATTTTAATAACTCTTTTCGAATTCCATTTGGCTATTACATTATAAAGGCGATGCAAATTAAATTTCACAAGTGAAACATCACCCATTTACAAATTTTTTTGAATTTCAAACTCCATTTCTTGGTTAATGTAAAACTTCACTAAATTTACTTTCTGTCGGTGAAAAGTTTCATTTGATACTGGACTGAGTTGTAGACCAACGTGCAAAGATTGTACAGACAAGAACTGTGTTGAGTTCTTACTGCCTCATTAAAAATGGGTATAGATCCCAGGCAGGTGGATTCCCAGAGACCTGGATAAAAGTGAAGTGTATCTCATAGCGGCAGCATGAAGGAACTGGGTTTGCTTGGGATCAGCCTGCATTTCAATGGGTGCCTGCTCAATGAAACACCAAGAGTTAACATTCAGTTTATATTAGAAGTTGGAGGAGAATGGTAAGTGCAGCGGTCTGCAAGCTGGATCCTGTTTCACAGTGCTAATCTGCAACTTGCACTTTGCTCCCCACCGCCCCTCCGAACAGAAGGCATGCACTATCTATAACTCAGTAATCATATATATTCAAGGTTCGGTATGTCGTTTTCTATCTTTCAGCAGTTTCCATGTGCTGTTCTTTAAATGTTGAAGCTACCTGTCCCTCCCCACCCAGCTTCAAATCTTGGAGACCAGTATATCTATGCATTTAATACATGAAGTAAGTAACTTTCAGGAGTTCTCCTTCCATACAAAACCATACTTTTTCCAGATTTTCTTACTGTGGTGAAGGACTTCTGAAGTGAAATTCTGAATTTTTAAAAAAAAATTCAGATAAGGTCTTAGCCTAAACAATCATTGTTAGTGTCTAAAATCTTAACAGGCAGTAGCAAAAATTATAGTAGATAAGTTTAGGCTCTGACTCCTGGTGATTTGCCAGATTGAGGCATATACCCATTGATTTACACATAGAAATTTAGCTTGAAGTTAATCCACTGCCTAAATCACTAAAGAAAGAAAAATGCATTTAAGTGGGTCATTTATTAAAACTGTAATCTTCTAAAGTTTTGATTCCTGAATATGTGCCTGAAATGATATCATCCTATTTGAAAATGCTTCCATGGCCTCAAGTAAGCTGTTCCACTGCTGATACGATAAGATGGCAGAAACATGTTGTGCAGTATCAGCTGCTGCTGCTGTTGTCCTCGGTTCATTTGATTAAAAGTACTTTAGCACCTTGAATTACGTAAATGTTCCATGCATTGTATTCGCAATTGTTGATAACTAATTCAAAAGAAAACTTAAGATTTTCTTTATAGAATGCAGCCAGAGGGAAGTTCTGACCAGCACAAACAAAAATTACTAAAAATTGTTCATAAGTTGAATCAATCATAACCTTCACATTATCTGTTCAATGTTTGAGGACATCCTTTGGAAAACTTCATGTAACAAGAAGGGAGCAACACAAATTTGCAGTAAACAGAGTGTGTATTATTTTGTGTATTTCAGAATTGGATTTTAATACAGAATCCTTTACTTGCCTGTTTTTTTTTAAAGGATGCTATTAGTTTAAGGATGCACTTTAATTTCATTATTATTTTGCTTTGAAAATGTACCTCAGCTGCCCTGAACATGACTTAAATTCACTTTTTTTTCCTCACCAATTTTCTCTTCTCCCCTCAGTTCCTCTCTTGAAGGTGTTGATTCCATGTTGGGCTATGACTCCAGGCACTCTCCCATACCTAGTTGAGGTAACCATTCTTCATGCTTAAAGCTGAGTGCTGTCAAGCTATTCAACAATGGGGCATCACAGTTTAGCCTGATCCTGCCTTCACCCAATGAACTTCCAGCACATGCTGCTGGATATGGAGTGGAAACTCTGGCTACTTTTCTCCCCCTAACCAAGGGACACTGAGACCAATTGCAGAGCTCCTGTGACTGCCCATGCTGAGATCAGCTAAAGTAGCACGGAAAGGGGATCAAATATGGCCCAGCAACTCACTGAGTAAACTTGGTGAGTCACTGGTGGAACCAAATTATTCTTTTTAAAGTTACAGTAAGATTTTCTACATAATTGTAACAGTTTATAATTTAAGGAGCACAATGATGTGTACAAAATTAACACGCACACACACCTGTGCATCTCAGTGTGGTGAATGAGCTGTCCAGATAGTTTCTTGAAGACTACCGCCTATATATTAACCTGCATTCAAATCCAAAAGTCTTGCACATAAAATGAATATGTCGCGAATCCTCCCCCAGGTCTAACCAGTGCTAAACAAAGGACAGAGACATTATTGAAAATCTCAAGTAAAGAAAACACATGATTTTTTTTCTTTATGTGTGTATTTTGTTTTTTTATAACATAATAATAAGCTCTGGTATATCTTGTAAATCATACTTGCTACTAAAACGTCTGTAAAGTGACAACACCTGATTCCTGTACATGTTTTGTGGATACAAGTTATCATTCTCAAAAACAAAGGAGCATATGTTTTGTACAGATTTATATACAAAATACAATGTATTTAATGTTTTAGGCAAGGTAAAGGTTAGTTATATAGTAATAACATTGTAACTGTTTTCAGTTCCGACTGCATTCCTCTTATTTGGTCATTAATTCTAATATCTCATGCTGAAAATTTGAAGTGTTAAGTGCCTTAGCCATATTTCATTTTATTTCTGTATACTGTTGCAGAATGTAACTTTTAAGAAGCATTTTCTACACTGTACCATATAAAGTGCAAATTCTCTGCCCTGTGGAGCAGTTTTGGGTATTTGTTAGGAATCAACCAATACCACATATTTCCCAGTCACTATGGGTTGAGACTAATGTTGTAATTTCCCAACCTTGCATTGCTTTAAAATAGTGGTCAGAAAACCCTAAGCATCTGAATTCTTGATAGGTGCCCTTAGTGGATGAAGCTCCCTACTAGGAGCATAAAGAAAAATTACCATTTAAGTATCCATATAGCTGAGAGCACTACAATGATTTATATGGGAATTTTAATCATTCTCTAGTATATTCATTGTAAAGGAATTGCATCATGATTCCTTTGGCTATACTGTTTTAATCTCAAAGCTACAATATTTAGATTATAGGTTATTCTCATTAACACTACTCATTATCCTACAGTCATTTATTATAGGTGTATTAAATGGAACTTAAAAACATATACGGTACATTGGTCTAATTATTATCAGGTTTGCACTGAGATTTGACTTTATTGGTACTTGGGCTGTGCAACCTGAAGACCAAGCGCATCAGAAAGCTTACCCTTTTGATCAGAAAATCACTTGCTTTAATGATCCCTTCTCAGCCAGTATCTTTGCTGTCAATCTGGTAACCTAGGATCTGGTATTGGTTGATTTCTGGTATTTATAACTATTTATCAGTTGTCATGCAAACTACAAACACTGAACGAAGCCCATAAGTCTGCATTGTTTGAAGAATAAAACAGCTGCTACAAAGAAGCGGTCGTGTTCCCAGGAATTTTTCAGCAGCAGTGAAATCCTTCTCCCATCCATTCCCAACATCTGGAATCATGAAACCAAGGTGTGGAGGAATGAGGATGATTTGTATTGTGTAAAATTCATTTGAAATCAGAGCAGATGTGTCTGAACCTGATTTCTGTACTGACATACATTCTGCTTCAAATGCATTGCAAAAAGAGGCAAATCAAATATAGGTGAACGGATTAACGTTCAGTAGCTGATTTGCTTGCATAGAATACCAGAGGTGATGTGGGAATCAGTGCATGCTAGGGAAAGTACTGGACATCCTCCAGAGCTTCCAACACCTAGCTTGCTCAGTTGACGAAGGACACATTTGATACTGGTCAAGATGACTGCAGTACCGGATTTTCCCATGAGGTGGAATGCTGCTTCCACAAGAAATGCCACTTACTGGCATTAGCTAGAACCTGATACAACCTGTCATGTGTGCCTTCCAATTGGTTCCAGTTATTGCATCAAATATTACATTGCCTAGACACCTGGTGTGGGTTGGCACTGCCCATAGAAAGTGTCACTGTTCTAAAAATATGCTGTTGTCTAGAAAAGTCAACCACTCCATCAGGCATGAATTTATCACTTTCATCCTTGGAAATAAAACTGGCTGTAACTCCACAACATTCTCTGTCTTTCTTTTGCATGCGGGGTTTTTCTTTTGCTCTTTATAATGTAGCAATTGTAGCTTTTACGTATGTGGTTTCAAAATGATGCAAAACTTTTTTTCCACCGTTGTATTGAAATTCTTGGGCCAAAAGTCCTTATCCCATCCCAGGGCACTCCAGCCATAATTCTGGCTTGGCCCAGTAGTTTTGTGGCTTTTGCTGGGGACAGATCCTCTGCCCACCCTAAAGAAGGGCATTGAGACAGAACATTCCTGCATCCCCAGCCTGCGAAATGGCAATTGGGGGATCATTGGCTAGTACACCCAGAATGGCAATTGTAGGGCTCACTGGGGTCCACGTCTGGGATGCGGTTTGGACCCCCAAAGATTTTTGCCAACTGAACTATTATTTTGGCCCATTTACAAAACCGGAGTGGGTGACTGACATTTCTCTCAAGAGGGGGCCCAGACAACCCTTCCTGAAGCAGGCTGACTTCAAACAGGATTCCTGGCCTCCTGGGACAGGTGGATGACCTATATGTGCCTCTAGTGCCGTGAGTGTGATAGAACTAGAACCAACTGCTTCATTTTCCATATTACTTCATCAAATTACATAATGCAACTAACTGCATAAAAATCATTGGTGCAACTTATTTACCTTGCCCTGAAAATCCATGGGACCAGTTACTCTATAGTTGCGCTCTAGAGGTGGTACTTCTGCCATAACGCAAGGCAAGCTCATTTATAAAGCCATTGGCATGCCAAAAGCACAACTTCTGTGTGACATGGGAGTACTGCGCCAGGGGGACGACGATAGAAACTTGTTCATCAGCCTTTAAAATGATTCAGATACCGAGAAGTGCAAACTGTAGGAGCTGCAGGTAAGTGATTGTTGTATCAGAGTGCATTGAGTGTCAGCTTTTCTCCATAGATGTCTTACCAGAGATTTTCTGCAATTTAATAAGAATGGATTAGCAGCTAGCATAAAAGGAAACCCAAAAGTCTTTCATAAACTCATAAATAGTAAAAGGGTAGTCAAAGGAAAGGTGGGGCCGATTAGGGACAAAAAAGATGGGGTTGTTCTCCTTACAGCAGAGAAGGCTAAAAGCAGATTTGATAGAGGTGTTCAAAATCATTAACATTTTTGATAGTGACTAAGGAGAAACTGTTTCCAGTGGCAGAAGGGTCGGTAATCAGGACACAGATCTAGGACGATTGGCAAAAGAACCAGAGGCGACATGAGGAAACATTTTTTTAAAGCAGCGAGTTGTTATGATCTGGGATGCACTGCCTGAAAGGGTGGTGGAAACAGATTCAATAGTAACTTTCAAAAAGGAATTGGATAAATACTTGAAGGGAAAAAATTTACAGGGCTATGGGGAAAGAGCAGGGGAATGGGACTAATTGGGTAGCTCTTTCAAAGTGCCGGCACAGGCACGATGGGCCGAATGGTCTCCTTCTGTGCTGTACCACACTATAATACTATGATATATGCAAAGAGAAAGGATTTGTGTGAGATTACTGACCATTTGCAGAACACATCTAGCCAGTAATGATGTAGTAACAAGACTGAACTAAGTTTTGAGAAACAGCTCAAAGACATTTGTCTGTAAGCCAAAATAAGTTATTCTTACCACTGACACATCATAGGTAAGCATGTCGTTGGAATATGTGTAGTTTTCGAAAGGTTTCGCAAAGTTTCTCTCTGCGCCCCAAAGCTAAATTAACCAAAAGTCGAGAGTACTGTCAATCTCACATCTTACATTATTCATCCTTAACATTTCCAGTCCCAGGAACATTCATATTCTATACACCATTGCTAGCCATAAATTCATTCAGCCTTTTAACTGCTGTTGCTTATGCGCAGTATTTATTCCACATGGACACTCAATGGGGGAATAATATTCTTTTATCTCTTCTTGTTTAAGAATATTATATCCCAGTCCTCCAATTCTGAACTCACTACCCAAATAAAATAACTTATTTGCAATTAAATTATCCATTTTTTTCCCAGCAAAGTCCACAGTGGAGCCAACTGTACACAGAATAGTGTGCATGTCAAGTGTCCTTTTCTCATCCTGTGCTTTATATATTCCATGGCTTCACCTCCCACTGCTTCTACTATTTGAATCTGTAAAAAGTGATGTTTCTTTACAAAATGAAATCATTGCAATGACAAGAAAATAATTGTTACTTTGCCTCTCAAAGGTAATTTGGACAGTATATAGGTTCATCTAGGATGAACTAGCAAAAGAGAATATTAACAGTTTGCACACCAATATTTCCAACAAACATGCTGGCAAAACAAAAAAAACTACACATTAATAAATTAATTCAGAGACCAGTCATTGTCTTGTTGGACACTCGTTAATTTTGTACTCATGTCCTCCAATTCTTTGATCATTTCACACACTTTGAAGGTTTTGCCACAGTTGTCTTTTCAGTCGTCATCTGCACACAATTTGAAGTTGGTCATTTTTAATGTATCACCCAGATACATTTCCATTCAACAAGCACAGAATAAAAGATTTTATGCACGTCAGTTGTCTCAATGAAGAAAGTTGAGTTTTTATATTTGCCTGGACTAGTTTCAATTACCTAAGGGGGTCTCGCCTAAGAGGAGGTCAGAGAGGAATTTTCCAGTTTTTGTCCCCCTAATTGGCCTCGGTTTTAATGTTTTTTTGCCTCTCCCAGGAGATTACATGACTTCCGGGTGGGTGGGGAGTGTCTGTATTGTGATGCTCCCAAGAAAATCATGGTGGGCGAAGTGATTGGAAAGAAAAGTGCTCAGGTTAGTTGTCTGGTGGAATGGGGCGGGGGCGGTGGGTGGGGGGGATGAAAGGCACTGCATCTGTGGGAAGTCTGTAGTAATAGGGAAAAAGAGGGAAAGCAGAAAACTGTGGGGTTGATTTTCACTTGGGAAAATCGGCATTAACGGGTTGGTACGGGCCTAAAAATTAGGTTGGTAGTGTTAACCCCAACGATGGCCCTGCTGTAACTTTCACAGAGGCCTATCGCTGGGCAGCCAAAGCACCTGCTTGAAACAAGCAGTCAGCCTCTTCCCTATGCAAATCAGGGTCCTAATGACGTAGTTAGAACCCCCATCGCAATCTCAAAGGACATATGGAGGGAGCTTGCGATGAGCATACTCCGCCCGTGTGTACTGGCGTTCTGGTCAGAAAAAAATTGATTTTTTTCTTGGAGCTGAAAGCAACAAGCATGCTCCTCCTAGTTCCACAAGAATAGTAAGGGTCGCAGCTGGCCCAGCCTCACCCCACCGCAGCATTGCGTCTCCCCTCCCCAAGTTATCTGTGGGCCTCTGTCTGCATCCCAGCTGGCTGACGTTATTAAGGCCAAGGAGCGGCGAGCTGCATCAGGATGGCTGTTTAGTAGCCACAGCTCGCCTGCCAAATTTAAATGATGCCACGGCCTCAAAATCGCAGTCGCCTCTTCACCATCGGAAGGGCGGGCCGGCCAGAAGTCAAAGACGACCCCATGAGGAAGAACATAAGAAATAGGAGCAGGAGTTGGCCATACGGCCCCGCGAGCCTGCTCTGCCATTTAATAAGATCATGGCTGATCTTCGACTTCAACTCCACTTTTCCACCCGATCCCCGTATCCCTTGATTCCCTTAAGAGTCCAAGAATCTATCAGTTTCAGCCTTGAATATACTCAATGACTTGGCATCCACGGCCCTCTGAGGTATTAAATTCCAAAGACTCAACCCTCTGAGTGAAGAAATTTCTCCTCATCTCAGTCCTAAATGGTTGACCCCTTATCCTGAGACTATGTCCCCTAGTTCTAGATTCTCCAGCCAGGGGAAACAGCCGCTCAGCAGCTACCCTGTCAAGCCCTTAGAATCTTATATGTTTCAATGAGATCACCTCTCATTCTTCTAAACTCCAGAGAGTATAGGCCCATTCTACTCAATCTCTCCTGATAGTCTCATTCCAGGAATCAATCTAGTGAACCTTTGCTGCACTGCCTCTAAGGCAAGCATATCCTTCCTTAGCTAAGGAGACCAAAAATGTACACAGTACTCCAGGTGTGGTTTCACCAAGGCTCTGTACAATTGCAGCAAGACTTCCTTACTCTTTTACTCTAACCCCCTTGCAATAAAGGCCAACATACCATTTGCCTTCCTAATCGCTTGCTGTACCTGCATGTTAACTTTCTGTGTTTCGTGTACAACGACACCCAAATTCCTCTGAACACCAACATTTAACAGTTTCTCACCATTTAAAAAATATTCTGTTTTTCTATTCTTCCTTCCAAAGTGAATAACCTCACATTTCCCCACATTATACTCCATCTGCCACCTTCTTGCCCACTCACTTAACCTGTCTATATCCCTTTGCAGACTGTCTTCCTCACAACTTGCTGGTGATTTGGTGACCGGAAGCAGTCTAGAACACAGCCATCCCATTTACATACATAGTATCAGCCTTGGCTCAGCAGTACCACCCTCGCCTCAGAGTCAGAAGATCATGGGTTCAGGTCCCACTCCGGTTCAGCGCAGTACCGGAGTGCTGCGCTGTCAGAGGTGCCATCTTTCAGCTAAGACGTAAACTAAGGCATCAAGTGCCCTCTCAGGTGGATGTAAAAGACCCCATGGCACTGTTTCGAAGAGTAGAGGTGTTCTCCCCGGTGTCCTGGCCAATATTTATCCCTCAACCAACTTCACTAATAACGAGCATTCTGAGGCTGTGAAAAGCACTGTATAAATGGAAGTTCATTCTTCTTTATAAACCCATTTCAGATTGGGAGCAAACCAGCACCAGGTGGGCACAGAAGAAAAGCATGTGGCAGTAGTAGGCTACAGAAACAATTGGGCAAAAGGCACCACAAGAAGACTTGGCTGAAGAGGCTTTAACATCCAATAGTACCTTTAATGCAGAAAAACATCTCAAAGCAATTCAAAGGCATAATCAAAAAAATATACACTGAGCCAAAGGAGAAGATATTAGGAGGGTTGACCACAAGCCTGGTCAGGGGTGGGTTTTAAAGGAGGAGGAAGATGAAGAGGCAGAGGGGTTTTGGGAGGGAATTCTAGACACTGGGGTCTAGATGGCTGAAGGCACAACTGTTAATGGTGGGGTGAAGTGAGGGGGGCTACACAAGAATGCAGAGTCTGAGGAATGGAGAATTTTGGGGGGGGGTGGGTATGGCAGTTTGTACAACTGAGGTAAGTTGGAGAGCAAGAAGGGAAAGGGCATGAAGGGATTGAAACACAAGGATAAGCATTTTAAATTTAAGACATTGGTGGGGGGGGGGGGGGGGGGTGAATACGGAAGTTGGGCGGTAGATGGTTACATGGGAATGGGGTCAAGGCAGAAGATCGGAGATAAACTGAAGTGAGGTAGAGGTTCAAGGCTAGGGCAACAGAGGCAGCTGAACAGATAGCTTCTTTACTCTTTGTTAGCAAGATAGAGGCAAAGTGTTATCCTAGGCTCTCCATGAGGACCCTAGAGTAGTGGGTGGTTTTTATAGTGAGGCCTAGTAAAACTTGGTGTGGTCTAGTCAGATCTGGTTATCTACCAGATACGCTCAAATTTGCACCTCTTGGACATGAGGGATCAAAGATGGAGGTCAGACTAGGGGGAAGGACCACAGAGGGAGAAAGTGAAGGTTTTGCTAGGGTCAAGGGCATCAAAGATGGACACGAGGGAGTGATTGAGTAAACTGCAGAGATTGTGGGGCAAATAGAGGGCCAGTTGGGGGTTTACAAGAGCACTTGTAAACAACTTGGGAAGTTTTTTTTTTCTGCAGGGGTTGATATAAAAGGAAGTGGGGCTGGAAGGGGATGTCAGTGGTGACAGATATAAGGAAGAGGTCAGAAATAGCCAAAGGGAACAAATAATAAAAAAAGTAAGGCCACCACATCTTTTGGGGTGGGACCAGGGTAGCACATGATCAGGGAAGAATACTTTTATTCACATTCACCCTGAACAATAAATATCACCATAAACCAAAAGGTGACATAAGGAAAAACTTTTATTTTAAAAACACAGCGAGTGGTTGGGATCTGGAATGTATTGCCAGAGGGAGTGGTGGAGGCAGATTCAATCTTGGCCTTCAAGTACATGAAAGGAAAAAATTTGCAGGGATACTGGGATAGGGCAGGGGAGTGGGACTAGCTGGATTGATCTTGCATTGAGCCAGCACGAACTCGATGAGCTGAATGGCCTCCTCCCATGCTGTAACCTATGATTCTATGAAACACAATCTTTTTGGGGCTGAGCCCTATCTAGTAAAACTTAGCTAGAGAGCTGGAAAGCTAGTGGGTGCCCAAAGGCCTTCGAAGCACTCAAGACAGATGAGCAGACAGGCCGGGAGGTATTGGTAGTGGGTCAGGCCAGGCAGCCGAGGCCGAATGCTTGAAGGCAGGGACAGGGAGCAACAACAGTCTCCTCCCACTTTCTTGTGTCTTCCCTCCAAAGGCCAGGTACACAGCCTGGGAGTAGCCACCCACCCATGGCAGAGTTTGAATGGCATGTCAACAACTGGGAAGAGGCTCAGAATTGGGAGGCATTAAACCAGTTCATTCCCCAGTTTAAAAATATCATAGTGTTGTAACCATTATGGAAACATCTAAAATCTTAAGCCTAGATTTAAAACAAAAACACATACAACTTGTAATTCATCTGTTTATTGATCCACCTATGTTAATTTACAAATCCAATCTTTGTATTAAAGCCAAGGACAGATCACAATGAAATTCTAGAAATCATGTTCTAAAGTTACAAATTAGTGCAAAATTTTGTAAAAATATGAACAGATTCTCCATTTAAACAAAGTTTGGCTTAATTTCCTATTGTGCAGCTGGCCACACAGTATCCAAATGCAACCATCAACTGTTATTGGAGTTAGTGATCAGTGATCTGGTTTAGCTAGAAATCTCAACAGGGATCATCCAGCAGAAGATGTCATTGCCATTGTCGTCCTTCAGTTCCCATTTAACCACCAACTTAACCTGGGTGGGGGAGGGGGGGGTGTGGAGAGAGAGAAGAAAAGTTACAAAGTTGTCACACCCACTGCAATAAGTTAATTACCATACGCCAGATTTTAAATGAGTTAACCATTACAGTCTCAGGCACCAGCTCCAATACTCCAATGGTGACCTCTATATTCAGATGTATTAATAGAGACAGGAATCACCTCTTACCTAAAACCACACCTAAAAAGTGTAAAAATTAAGTGCACTTAAAGTTATTCAGGTCACCATTCATCTCCTGACAAACAGTAATGATACTTGACCTTGGGTGTCCAAACTACAAGCTCCAGTTTTCTGGCCTGCAAAGTCCTGGCTCCTGAGTCAGAATTTTCTACTTGTGGCCTTAAAACCCATTTCCTCTGCTCTTCAGGTTGCCTTTTTGACCTTTGCCGGCCCAGTGGATCAGAAAAGCACTGCTCCTAGATTAGTGGATTTGGACCTACACTGTCCCTTTTTAAATCTACCAATTGAAAAAGACAAAGCCAACAGCATAGGAATTATTTTACAAGCTTCGAGGACAAAATAATCTAGCAGAGATACAAGAGTGATGACGACCAGTGGGGAACAGCCAACAAAAAAGGTGAACTAGGAGCAGGCACCTCTAGCCAAAAAGAAAAAGTAGCAGCAAAGTAGCCAGCCTTTGCATTGTCCAGGGACTTCAATTTTTATTGTAAATGCAAAAAACAACTTTTGTATATTTAATTAGGAAACAAGTGGAGAGTTTTATACACAAGATATTCTCCAAATTTTCTTCTGTAATTTTAGTGTCTCCATAGCAACCAACTCAAGAAAACATTGGATACCCCACTCCTCTCCTCCACAAATCACACTCCATGAGAACTAGCTTTGGTCAATTATCTTAAAATAGTGACCAATGTTTTAGTGTGAAGAAACTCCTCATTACAATTAGGTATAACTGCTACTTCAGTTTCAAATCATATTTTTTGTTTCTACTAAACCTGTCCTGCACAAAAATTGTTTAACTAATCCCTGCACTCTAATTGAGCAAACCTTGGAACATATGCCAAAGGCTAATTCAGCCGAGTTTCCTTTTCAACTCATGTCCACGTGTATTGCTCGCAGATACCACAATACATCAAATGATATCACCCATATGGAAGCCCTGTTGAGAGCCAGTAGAACAATCATCAGTGGTGCTCAAAGCACAGCTTTATTGGGTTAACTTTGTTATTTGGATGCTGGACAGTAGGCCTCTGAATAAAGTGTTCTACAGCTACCTGAAAACTGCCGTATATCCTTGTAGTGCACAGAAGGGTAGAGACACCTTGAGAAACAAGTTCATTACATAATATACCACAACAATGTGGCACTGGATAAGCTGGAATGAAGATCTCACGCTGCATGCTGGGGATCTCTACAAACAAATGGTTATACTCATGCCCACGCTGCATCAAGTTGTTCGGTCTACAAGTTATTTAGCCCTACTTTCAGTAAACAGACTACAGAATGATCAAGTACAAGGCATGCTATTAAGCATTCTAATGTTTTATAAAGACACTTACTGATGGGTATTCACTTTTTATTGGTAAGGAATTGATGTAGTGGTAGCTCTGATTATCCCGGATGGGGCACTGAATCCCACATTTACAGCCATCATCGTTAGGAATTTTAAAAGGAATTGGAATTCCAGCCAGGATGCCATGAACCACAGCCGTACTTGTTTGACTTGAGTTTGCTGAAGACAAATTACAATACAGTTAGCCCACAAGTTTACTCAGACTTAGGTCACATTAAAATAAAGTTACAGCCCATGAACAGCACACAGGGTCACACCTGCAATCCCATTCTCTGCCACTTGGAATGAGGGAGAAGCACAAAATACGGAGGAGGGGAAAAAATAAAGTCACCAGGCCGGCTCAGGCACTTCCGAGCAGTTGGCTACATTTCGGCTGGCACTTGGTCAGTTATGAAACAACCGAAAAAGGTAGTTTTAAAAACAATTTACACTCAAGCACACTCAGGTGAGATATGCCTCGGCTAGATGCAGATTATAGCTCCCTCTATTCTACTTGAATAATGTGCCTGAATCCCCACTTTAGGGGAACATGCATCTCCCTACTGCATGGATATCTCTCTAACCTCTGCTGGATAATTGTAAACAATTTTACACCACCAAGTTATAGTCCAGCAATTTTATTTTAAATTCACAAGCTTTCGGAGGCTTCCTCCTTCCTCAGGTGAACGTTGTTGGAAATGAAATCCTCGAAATGAAATCGCATTTATAAATCACAGAACAATGCTTGGTGATTACAGACAGTTTTTTTCAACTGCCCGTTGCCAAGGCAATCAGTGTGCAGACAGACAGGTGTTACCTACAAGTTCTCTGAATATACAAATCACCAAAAAAAGAGATAGAGAGGTAGAAACATAGAAAAGACAGCAACTGACCCGTTATATTAAAAACAGATCTCTGCTGGATAGATTTGTGTTGTGAGCTCTCAGCTGAAGTTGTGATCATCTCAAACTCATTTCAGTTGGCAAAAACACAGCAAGGGGAGACTGAGCTGGATTTGAACTCCATTTAGCAATTTAAAAAGGGCATGACAGTGTGTTAACGCATTCCTCCTTCCAGTCCATCTGATGCGAGTGATTTCAATTTACGTTGTACACAAAAAAGTATTGTCATTTTGGTAATCTACCAATATGAACATTGAAAACTTTATCAGTGGGTGAAAAGAAATGCAGCTGCACAGTCTGTTCACCTCCGGTTTGATCACATTTACCAGGCAGTGTACAGCAGAGGACAATAGGATTACCGTCACATCTTACGAGACCGCGTAATCTGAAGTTTACGTGCTGGAAAGACATAGATCTGTCAGCATCCAAAAGGAAAACCTGAATCAGGACAGTTTGATGTCACAACAAACAAGGTCATTTAGTTTACCTTGTTAATCTCTCCATAGAAACCTACGGTTCTCTCATCACAGCATTTACCTGCTTCTTGAATGATTTCAGAATTTTGAACCCAAGTTCAAGTGTTGAATCACTGAAGTGCTTCCACACTTTCAGTCCTGAACTTGTTTTTTTTAAATCAGTTAGTACCTACATCCCCTTACTCATTATTAACTTCTATAAAGATCCAATCTCATTTGCTTTACAGTTGAAGTTTTTCTAAACTTTCCCCTAACTCAGCCCTCAGATATTAGGAAACAGCCTTGTAGCTCTCCCTTGCACCACAAATTTGGATGTTTTTCTTATGCCTCTGTGATCAGAACTGAACACACTATTCAAGATGGGACCAGAAAAAAAGTGATGTACAGCTTCAGAGTGACAACCTCAGACCTGTACTCTGATTTAGCAATATCACACGGCACCGTATGCTTTGATAATTTCTATTCTGTAATGATTGCAGTGTTAAGTCTAATCAATCCCAGATATCACTCAGCTTCTCCTTCTAGTTTGACACCAACCACCATGTCCCACATCCCCCTCCGCCCAGTGTATAAGGCCTTGTACTTCTCTATATTGAATTTCACCATTTATAGTTCTGCCATTTGGAAATATTGACCAGATCTTTCCATAACTCCTCAGCTGCTTCATCAGACTCAGCTGCCCTCTCCGTTTGGTTACCAATTGCAAATGTGGCCAGCTTATATTGCATTTCTGATCCAGGTCATTTACGTAGATCAAAGAGTGGTGGCCCCACCACCAATCCTTGAAACACTCCAGTCGGTATCACTCCCTTAACACCTATTGCTTCTTCTCTTTTAGCCACTTTCTTACCTACCTCCAGGTTTTACCTAGGATAGCCACTACTTCAAGCCCTAGCAGCCTTTCATATGGAACTTCAAATCAAGGGTTTTCTCAAAGTCTAGATCTCTCTTTGTTCCTGACATTTTAACATTGGAGGTTCCTGTATTCTTCCCAGTGGTTTCCCTCACATTGTTCCCCCTCACATTGTTCCCTACAGGATTTCTACATCATCTTTTGTTTACTTACGTCCCTACGTCTTATCTTACTAATCCATTTACAGTCACATTTCTTTTAGTATTTAATATCTATTTATCCTACATGCTCAGTAGGATTTTAACTTATTTTCTTTCAAATACCAAATGTGTTCTTCCAGAAGCCTGTTTTTAAAATTTCAGATTTTAAGTCTGTGTGTTCTTTATTTTTATCCAATCCTAATATTTGTTGGTCTGTTTGAAGTGTTTTCGGCTCTCTCCTATAATAGAGCTACAAGTTATCAAATGAGTAGGGTTATGTAGACAGAGGAGCCACCAACTAGAAATGGAATTAAACCCTGCAAATCATGCACACTTTATAGAATTAATCCTACAACAAAATGGAAAGGTTCTTTGTTAAACAGCAAATTAAGTTCTAAAATGTCTCATTTATCATTTGATATATGCCAAACCGGTAGATGTAAATGCTGAAAACCTGCTTTCCATGCTCAGCTATGGATGTATAAACTGCTGACCCACATTTTAGAGAAGTGTTTTTTTTAAAAACTGGGCCCCAATAAACAAGACAACTAGCACACAGTAGACGGAAAGTTATGTTCCTTTCCAGTTTTGTATTATAACCTCACAGGGTCACTTACTGCTGGCAAAGGTGACGTTCACGCCGTAGTTTTGTCCTTTGTGAAGTACACAAGGCAGAGAGGGGCAGGGGATGATATCCACAATAATTTTTCCTGCTGTAGAACCTGTAATACAACAGACAGTTGATGTCACTTATCCCAGATAGGTGCAGGGATAAATTAACAGGGGCTTGATGCAGTATATGGATAAACTACATGTAGCGGCAGGCAAAGTACATGCACAACAGAAAATTACTTAAAGCCGTAGGCTATCTCCAGAATGAGCTAGATCTTTCAATTCATACACCACCTCTTCCCTACCCCCACACCACAGGCTTTCCTGTTCGGAGAATTTCCTCACATGATTCCTCTGTAATTGCACAGCAGCAGTTTCAAAGCACATGAAGCAATCACGTGAAATGTTAAGGGTGTCTGGATTCTAGGCTGGTTCCCCATCTCACTTCAGTTGCTCCCCAATACATATTTCAAAAATAAACTATTTGATAGGCACACATCATTCAGTTGATGTCCAGTAGGCAGATGTATAGTGCATGGCTAATTTTGGAGTGAAGTAACTAACAGTGGAGGACAACCACATAGGAGATTACCTGCAGGGATAAGGGGTAAACGGCAAAAGGAAATTTAGGAATCTGGCACATTACAAAAACAAAATTTATCATACAAACAGTACAACAGACAATATCTTCACAGATCATTACATCCAAGTATATTCCTATTGTAACTTTAGCTATGATTTAAAACCAACATCATTCGTTTGAGTAACACTGAGAAGCAGTGCTTCCAATCAGGGACCACACAGATTTTTTTGTTTAAAAAGTGGCATCAATCATGTAATGACAAGCTCAATTGGCAATCACACACAGAATCATAAGATTGGCAGAAGTGGGAAATGGAAAATGACACATTGTGAGGAGAGCAACAAAAGGAGGAGGTGGGGAAGAAAGTGGGTGATCCAGATCGATGTTTTGACAGCAAGATGAAAGGGGCTACCTAAAGGGTGAAAGGGCAAGTGGCTAAAGAGAAGATGAAGGTAATTTTAGTAGGTGGTTCCATAATCAGAGGCACAGACAGCAGACTTTGCAGCAATGACAGCAAATTGTTACATGGTGTGGAATACTGTGAAAAGCGCTGCCAAAATGAATGACATGCATGGATTCACTGTACTCTTAAAGAGTTGGATGAGTTCCTGAGAACTGAGGACATCTTTGGTAATAGAAGGCAGATGGAGGGCTAGCTGTAATGACAATTACTGCAGTGTCCTGGAGTTTGTTTGATTGGCTTCAGGAGTGAGAGGAATTTCCCAGAATTTTTTCCTAATTTGGCCTACATTTTTTTTTCTCTTTCTGCCTCACCCAGGAGATTGTATGATTGTGGGGAGGGAAGGTTAACAGTGCATGAATGCTACACCACGTCTGGACAGGCAGGCTGGATGGTCCAGTTGATCTTATCTGTCCTTTTTTGTGATTGTATGGTCTGTTGCCTCCATGGTGCCAAGGTAAGGAAATGTCAAGCAGCAGCTAAACAAACTTTTGGAAAGGAAGGGGAATAGAATGACTCACGTGGGAATCAACGAGATGGGCAAGAAAAAGTTGGAGCAAGGTATTAAGGAAAAGA
Source organism: Heptranchias perlo (assembly GCF_035084215.1). Lineage (NCBI taxonomy): Eukaryota > Metazoa > Chordata > Chondrichthyes > Hexanchiformes > Hexanchidae > Heptranchias > Heptranchias perlo. The sequence continues at coordinate 72,028,333 of NC_090334.1, forward strand.
ACTTCCAGGAAGTCTGGGAATAGATGCATAAATTACTACGTACTGGGGTTAATTTGTAGAGGGAGGTAGGTAGGTCAGTCAGTCGGTCTATCTATCTATCTATCTATCCATCCTTGGTTAGAGCACACTTGGAGGACTGTGCAGTTCTGGTCTCCACACTACAAAAAGGATATTGAAACACTGGAGAAAGTATAGAAAGATTTACAAGGATTTTACCAGAAATCAGAAGATGCAACTATCAGGAAAGATCCAGCAGGCTGGGGCTCTTTTCCCTGGAACAGAAAAGACGAAGAAGAGACCCAATAAAGATGAAGGGGTTTGATAGGGTGGATGTGAAGGAACCGATTCCACTTGTGGGCGAGTCTAGAACAAGGGGGCATTAGTGTAAGATAGCCAAGTCTCAGAATGAATACCTGCTGGGACGCTACAGCATAGAACTTTTCATTCATCTCAGGTAGGTCCTCTGCAGGTGGCACAGAAAGATGAGAAACACATGCTCCTTTACAGCTCGAATCCACCGCGTGCTGGATGAGATATTTACTATTAGTCTGGATCATACCGCCCACAACCAAATACAATGACATATTATAGTTTACTCCACAGTTCTCATGCCCTTTTCTACATAGAAAAGGGAAGGAAGAGAAATTAAAACAAGGCTGTAAAAGGCTTTTGGTTTTATTTGCTAATCTGTTTAACCATTCCTTTTTAGCCGTTTAAAATGTTATACAATACATTACAGCAAACACAAAGTAAATAGAGCAACTGTGTAACAATTACAAGATTGTGTAATACAGGAACCAAACCTGAACAAACACTAAGAGCTTATAACAGAAAGCACCTTTTATGGCATCAGGCCATCCTAAAAGCACTTTCATTTAAATTACTTTTGAAGTGTAATCACTATTGTTTTGTAGGCAAGTGAGGCAGATCATTTGCACACAGTTTGTGGGACCTTGCTGTAAGTGAGATAAACAAAAAGAAAAATACTGCAAATTCTGGAAATCTGAAAAAATAGAAAAACTGGAAATTCTGAGGCCAGGCAGCATCTGTGGATAAACAGAAGTCAGTCAACATTTCAGGTCGAAGGCCATTCCTCAGGACATCTCAGCTGTTCCTCCCAGTCCTGAGGGCCTTAGACCTGAAACATTGACTGTAGTTTCTCCACAGATGCGGCCTGGCTTGCTGGGTATTTCCAGCCTTTTGTTTTCAAATAAGATAATGTGTTTTTTGGGGCTGTCCAGCACACCAGGAGAACTCCCTCCTCTTCTTTCAGTAGTGCCACAAGATCTTCAACATCCACCTTGGCGTAATAACTTGTCCAAGAGACAACACTTGAACAATGCAGTGCTTCAGTAAAGTGTCAGTCTAGTTTAGGCACTCGAGTTCTGGAAAGGATCTGGACTCCAGGGCAAGAGTGTTACCACTATCAGGCTGACAAATCAGAAGATACGCTATTAAATGTGCCACCTCTTGCAAGATAAGCAATGCACTAATTCTCCTACCGGAGTTGATACAAGTACAGCTGAAGTACAACAGTAATAAGGGTGAATTTAAACGAGGGTATTAAACAAATGGGAGACTGCGGGCAGTCAGGTGGACTGAAACGGTCTTTTCCAGTCCTGTAAATTCCCATGACTTTATTCAACAGCAGTTTCTCGTTTCCAAGAGAATCTTTAAAAGCCTGAACAAAATGGTAAGTTTGGACTTAAAATGTCAGTTCCCTCTCATTTTCAGATCTTCATTATTACAGGTTTACTGAACACCCAGAGAATGTTCGACATTCAGTAGTCCAATACAGAGCACTTCGCACTATCAGCAGTAGTCCCACCCAGAAACATTTAAAAGTTTCGCAGGAACCCACACATTTTTAAACACGACTCTGCATGAAAACACTCAATTCTCAGAACCCAGTTAACAAAAAAGAATGATCACTTGATGGAAGAACAACAGCCACGTGAAAATGAGTCACACCATCAGACCACTTGCACATCACAATAAAATTAGCACGCAGCCGTTTAAGTCAGTCTCCACAATGAATGGAACAAAGGCCAGAAGGAAAACAGGAAGTATTTTAGATGCCATGTCAATCCAGTTGAGTTTAAAAGGACGGGGAGAAGAATGAATAACAACCCCTTTAAACACCCTCTCCTCCCCCCCCCCAAAAAAAAACTGTGTGCGTGTAAATAAATAAATAAATGTCCTTTTAAAGGTGGCATGCATCAGCTTCAGGAACACACTCTGATTTTATCAGACAGCAGTATATATACTTGGTGAATTTCAAAAATAAACCAGGGGAGATTAACTCTACGCTTTAGTGGAAGGGGAATCAAATCCACGTTAACATTTACAACTGATAAAAGTTTGAAGGGGTTTCCCACCACACTCACCGCAGTCCTTAAATTTCACCGGCTCGGCCCCACACAGAGCCCCCAGAGCCAGGAGGACGGCGAACACCGGACACACCACCTGCATCCCGCTTTGTTGCCTCTCGACCCGAGTTCAGAGGGACGGTGAGCAGCGAACGGTTCGCGTCGACTGGTTCAAAAGCGCTGGCAGCCCTTCCGGGACCTCACATGACTCCACTTCGCAACCCGACCCTAGGCGGTCTCATCAAACCCCGCCCACCCTCACCCGGGTGAGGAGGAAGCAAAGCACAGGCCCGTAAAAGCCGCTGTGAAGACCACAACAGGCAGCAATGGCTCCTTAGGCGGGACGCCATCATCCTGCCTCCCCCTCCCCCTCCCTGGCTCCTCCCACCAGGCTCCTTCCCCTCCCTGAATCTACTCCGCCCCTTTCTGGCTCCGGCTCCTCCTCCTCCCCCCGCGTGCAGCGGCTTCTGCTCCGCAAGTTCCATTTTACATTTAAACCAACCAGCGCGCTCTCGTCACGTGATCATGGCTAACGGCTTTTTATTCACCAATCGGCGTGTTGAAAAGGCGGATCCTGCTTGATGGAGATTGAGATATTGCAAAATACACTCATGGAGGCACCACTTGGATCGGAGAGCGCGAAAATGAGGGCCACACGAGAGCAGGCAGACGATGGAGGTGAGGGAGTGGTTCAGCAAAAAAAAAACACAGCTGCAGAATTAACATGGCAAATAGAGGGACGAAAGCATAACCATACCAGAAGGAACAATCAATAATATCGTGAGACGACTGCGTCTCATTGGAGCAAAATATTTGTTAATGTTTTAAAGGTCAGAAATGGGGATGTTCGCTGATGATTGTAGAGAGTTCAGTTCCATTCACAACCCCTCAGATAATGAAGCAGTCTATGCCTGCATGCAGAAAGGCCTGGGCAACAACTAGGCTTGGGCTGATAAGTGGCAAGTAACATTCGCGCCAGACAAGTGCCAGGCAATGACCATCTCCAACAAGAGAGGATCTAACCACCTCCCCTTGACATTCAACGGCAGTACCATCGCCGAATCCCCCACCATCAACATCCTAGGGGTCACCCTTGACCAGAAACTTAACTGGACCAGCCATATAAATACTGTGGCTACAAGAGCAGGTCAGAGGCTGGGTAATCTGCAGCGAGTGATTCACCTCCTGACTACCCAAAGCCTTTCCACCATCTACGAGGCACAAGTCAGGAGTGTGATGGAATACTCTCCACGTGCCTGGATGAGTGCAGCTCCAACAACACTCGAAGCTCGACACCATCCAGGACAAAGCAGCCCACTTGATTGGCACCCTAAACATCCACTCCCTTCGCCACCGGCACACTGTGTACCATCTGCAGGATGCACTGCAGCAACTCCCCAAGGCTTCTTCGACAGCACCTCCCAAACACGCGACCTCTACCACCTAGAAAGACAAGGGCAGCAGGCACATGGGAGCACCACCACCTGCACGTTCCCCTCCAAGTCACACACCATCCCGACTTGGAAATATATCGCCGTTCCTTCGTCGTCAGTGGGTCAAACTCCTGGAACTCCCTACCTAACAGCACTGTGGAAGAACCTTCACCACACGGACTCCAGCGGTTCAAGGCGACGGCTCACCACCACCTTCTCAAGGGCAATTAGTGATGGGCAATAAATGCTGGCTTGCCAGCAATGCCCACATCCTATGAACAAATAATAAAAAACTAATAATTTTTGCTGGGTGGTGGTAAGCTCCAACAAAAGAGCCAAAATATTTAGGCAGCCAATTACAAAGGCGATGCCGGTGAACACTTGGCCGGAAAGAGGGGGGGGGCGCGCGCTGTGTGTAAGCAAACAGCTGCCCAAAAAACTTGAAAGCACTCAGGCAGCAAAGAGTAGTTGCTCTCCTATGTTCACCAGTAGCCAGTTTCATAACTAGGTTGAAGGGAGCACTACTGGATACTTCGTACTAGGGCCACTACTCTTTTTTGATATATATTAATGAGGTGGACTTGGGTATAATTTCAAATTTGCAGATGACATGAAACTCAAATGTAGTAAACAATGTGGAGGGTAGCAACAGACTTCTGGAGGATACAGACTGGTGAAATGGGCAGACATGTGGCAAATGAAATTTAACACAGAAGTGTGAAGTGATGCATTTTGGTAGAATGAGGTGAGGTAATGTAAACTAAATGGTACAATTTTAAAGGGATGTAGGATCCTGGGGGTGGACATACACAAATCTTTGAAGGTGGCAGGACAAGTTAAGCAGGCTGGATCCTAGGTTTTATTAATAGAGGCAGAGTGTATAAAAGCAAGGAAGTTATGCTAAGCCTTTGTAAAACACTGGTTAGGCCTCAGCTGAAGTATTGTGTCCAATTCTGGGCACCACACTTTAGGAAGGATGTTAAGGCTTTAGAGGGTATAGAAGAGATTTACTGGAATGGTGCTAGGGATGAGGGACTCCAGTTATGTGGAGAAACTGTTTTTTTTTTCCCCCCTTAGGACAGAAGGTTAAGGGGAGATTTGATAGGTGTTCAATATCATGAATGGTTTTGACAGTAAATAAGGAGAAACTGTTTCCAGTGGTAGAAGGATTGGTAACCACAGGACACAGATTTAAGGCAATTGGCAAAAAAAATCCAGAGGCAACATGACAAAAATTTTTTTTTTAAATATGCAGTGAATTGTAGTGATCTGGAATGCACTGGCTGAAAGGGTGGTGGGTGCAGATTCAATAGTAGCTTTCAAACAGGAATTGGATAAATACTTGAAGGGGGAAAAAAACTACAGGGCTATGGGAAAAGAGCAGGGGAATGTGACTAATTGGATAACTCTTTTAAAGAGCTGGCACAGGCATGATGGGCCAAATGACCTCCTCCTTTGCTGTACCTACTATGATATATAACTGGTAGGCATTAAACAAGCACCTCCCTCAGTTTAAAAATTATCACAGTGGTTTAAATGGTTACTGAAACATCAGTTCCTGAGAACCCCGGATTTAAAAAACACATACAATTGTAATTCATCTCTTTATTGATCTAATGTTAAGGCTAAGACAGATCAGTCAAATTCTAGAAATCCATTTTCAAAACTTACAAATTAGTGCAAAAATAATAGTATGAATGAGTTTCATGTTTGCTTAATTTTCCCTTGTGAATAAACTATCTGGCTACATGGTTGATAAGTGTATTTGGGTACTACTACAGTAGCTAGTAATCAGTGATTAGTTTAGCCGGAAATCTGGACAGGGATCCTCCAACAGAAGATGTCTTTGTCATGTTCATCCTTCAGCTCCCATTCAACCACCAATTTAATCTGGAAGGGGGGGGAAAAAAATTCTATAAAAATCACATCCGCCAAGTCATCAAAAAGTTAATTACCACATCTTTCAATATTGAGATTTTAAATGAGTCAATCATAGCATTCTCAAGCCCCAGTTCAATAAGAGTGTTAGGAATCACCACTCCATACCAGTCCTAAAAAGTATATAGTTTACAAATTGATTGATGCATTCACTGCTATTCAAGTAATCATTCATCTCCTGTCCATCAGTATACCAGAATGATATTTGATCTGGGGTGTCCAAAGCTACAAGCTCCAGTTATTTGGCTTGCAAAGCCTTGGCTCCTGAATCAGAACTGCCCATTTGTGGCTTTTAAAAAATACATTCCTTCCAACTATTAAGTTTGTCTTTTTGACCTTTGAAGGGTCAGTGGATTGGAAAGATTGTTGGCATAGTAAGCAGTGTAGACAGGAGCATAAAATTACATAGACATTGACAGATTAAGTGAGTGGACAAAACTGTGGCAGATGGATTTCAATACAGGCAAGTGTGAGGTCATCCATTTTGGATCAAAAAAAGATAGATCTGAGTTTTTCTTTAAAATGGTGAAAAGTTAGGAACAATGGAGGTCAAGAGATTATGGGGTCCATGTACACAGATCACTAAAATGTAGTAGTCGGGCACACAAAATAAAAATCAAAAATGCTAATGGAATGTTAGACTTCATAACTAGAGGGCTAGAATATAAAGGGAAGTTTTGCTACAGCTATACAAAGCCCTGGTTAAACCACATCTGGAGTACTGTGCAGAGTTCTGGGCACTGTACCACAGAAAAGATATAATGACCTTCGAAGGAGTGCAGTGCAGATTCACCAGATTACCACCAGGGCTGCAAGGGATAAATTATGAGGTGAGATTACATAAACTAGGCTTGTATTCCGTGGAATATAGAGGGTTATGGGGTGATTTTGAAAGGAATTGATAGGGTAGATAGAGAAACTTTTTCCATTAATGGGAAGTATAGGTCAAAGGAATAGAACCTTAAAATCGGAGCCAAGCCATTCAGGAAAGAAGTTGGGGAACACTTCACACAAAGGTGGTGGGAGGCGGGGGGTGGGTGGTAGAATTGTGGAACTCTCCCACAAAAAAAACAGTAGATGCTAGCTTAATAATTATAAATCAGGAGATACAGATTTTTGCTAGCCAGAGGTATTAAGGGATATGGAGCCAAGGCAGGTAGATGGGGTTAGGATACAGATCAGCCATGATCTCACTGAATGGTGGAACAGGCAGGAAGGGCTGAATGGTCTACTCCTGTTCCTATGGATAGGCTGCATTGATGCACCAACCTGCATTTGGAGTGACTTTGTAAACAAATTTTATGCTAGTTGATTAAACACATGTTCACACTGCGTGGAATTGAAAGCAGGGTTAAATAACTTGTAGACCAAACAGTAGTTAGACTACATAATGGTCAGTTACAAGGCATATTATGCATTCTAATGTTTTATAAACACACTTACTGATGGGTATTCACTTTTTACTGGTAAGGAATTGATGTAGTGGTGAATCTGATTATTCCGGATGGGGCACTGAATCCCACATTTACAACCATCAGCATTAGGAATATTAAAAGGAACTGGAATTCCACCCAGAATACCATGAACTGCAGCCGTACTTGTTTGACTTGATGTTTCTGAAGGAAGACAAATTGTAACAGTTAGCCCTCAAGTTTACTCAAGACAAAGAACATCACCTTAAAAAAGAGTAGAACATAGGGTCACACCTATAATCCCATTCTCTGCCACTTGAGTGTGAGTCACAAGCATAAAATAGAGACAACGGGGAAAAATGTCACCCAGACCTTCTGCACTTCCTAGCAGATGGTTACATAGTGATATTAACCAAAAAAAAGTTTTAGAATTTCTCAAGCACTCTGGCCAATGACAGCTCAATGCAGATTAAAGCTTCCTCTTTTTCATCCCTAGTCTTACAACACTCAGTATATAACATCCATTGGGATTTACTAGTGGAGCCTTTTGAGCTAGACTAGGAGCTCCATTCAAACTTTATAAAGAAGTTCTACAACTAAATTTAGTATGCTACTAGTGGCTTCTCCAAATTCTTTCAATTTTCCTTCAACCATTTTGCTGTTCTGTCCCTGTGATCATTTTTGGGGGTTCCTGCATTCAGTAGCTGCCCTCACTTTTCTCTACAGGATTTGTAGATTTGTTTGCTATATTTCCCTTTATACATCCTAATCCATTTGTGGTTACATTTCTTTTAGTACCTCATATTTATCCTACATGCTCAGTATGAAGATAACTTATTTTCTCACAAAAAAAAATTGAATGCCAAGTGCATTGCCAGAATAATTTCAGATTTAACATTTATAACAACTTGCATTTATATAGTCCATTTAATGTACTTTGTATCTGTACATACATGGAGAAGCCTCTAACTAGAAATTTCTGCAACTTATTATGGAATTAATGTTAAAGCAGAAAGGTTTACAAGTCAAACAATAAGTTATATTGATTTATTGTTTGACATTTGCCAAGCCAGTAGATATAAAATGTTGAACTTTCTATGCTCAGCAATGTATAGACCACTTTCACATGAGAAATGGGATTTTTTTTTTTAAATGCCCAAAGACAAGACAAATTACTGGCAGACTATGCAAAGAGATGTGTTCTTTTCCAGTTTTGTATTTTAAAATCACAGACACTTACTGCTGGTAAAGGTGACATTCACAGCATAGGATTGTCCTTTGCGAAGTACACATGGCAAAGAGGGGCAAGGGGTGATATCCACAATAATAATTTTTCCTGCTGTAGATCCTGTAATACAAGAGACAATAGGTCACAGAACCCAGGTGGTTGTGCAGATAAAAGGAGCTTGATGCATTGCTGTGTAGCAGGCAGTGCACATACACTACAGAAAACAGCAGTTCAATTGGTTTTAATTTATTGAAATAGGCTCTCTAGAAACAACTAGACCATTCAAATGAACACTATGTCCTCGTCCTCCCCCTCCCCTCCTCCAAGTCAGATTCACATAACTCCTGTCCACTTGTACAGTGGCAGTCTCAAGCAAAGCTCATATGAAGCCACGTGAATTTTGTAGATGTTGAGGTTCTAGGCAAGGTCCCCCACCAGGTACTTCTAGGAGAAAAAATTTTCTAATCAAATGCAACACACCATGGGGTTAAGTGTTCAGTAGGAAGGCAAAGGTACAATGCATTGCCAATTTTGGGGTGAAGTAACCATTGAAGACAGCTACATAGGGGATAACCTACAGATGAGGTGTCCAGGGCAAGGGGGAAATTTAAGAATTTGGCACGTTAAGAAAAACAACATTTAACATCTAAAGAGAATAATAGACTATGTGTTCAGATTAATGCTGTTGCAAGGACAAGACATTGGCACAGCATATCACATTGGTATTTGGCCAAGACGCATGTCTGTGATTTCACTGGATGCTTTCCCAGCAGAGACTATACCACCAGACTGAACATCCCAGAAAGGGATAAAAGCAGTGATCCCATATGCACTTGCAGACAGACAGCCAACTATGGAGTAGTATTCCTCCAAGTCGTCCTGAATCTGGAGAAAAAAAAATTCAATATTCTTTTCTAAACATCCTCAATTTAATGATGCTCAAGATTCTGATAAGAGCATAAAATTACATAGCGTGACATCACTTCACTGCTGCAGATATAATTAAACAACCTGTCCTTTACTGGATCCAAGTATATTCCTACTATAACATTATAGGAGATTTGAAACCACCATTAATCTGATACTTCACAAGCAGAGAATTGGAGAGCGGTCAGAGTCTATGGTTATATGATTTAGAGCCAGAGGTTTACAGCACAAAGGGTCATTCAAACTATTGTGCCAACTCTCTCAGCTATCCACTAGGCTCAATTCAGTCACAATCTTTTCAATTTAAAAAAAATATTTATCCATTCTTTTTTGAAACCACAATGAGTTCTGTTTCCACCATTGTTTTTGGTAGGGTAGGGCATACCATATCCTAACTCTAACCTAACCCTTTGCTCTTTTGGCAATAATGAAAAAGTTATACCCTCTAGTTACTGACCCACTGAGCAGTGGAATGTTTTTCTCAGTTTACCTCAAGTCTCAATTCTCATCATTAAAAAAACAAACCAAAATCAGTTAATCGCAGACAAGGTTGGCTGAAATGGGAAATAGAAAACGTCACAAGTGAAGTAATGAATTTGCCACATTTTTTGGGGGCAGGGGAAGCGGAGGATGTTTAGAGGTACATTTTTTTTTTAAAGGCACAGATTTCCCCCGCCCACCCCCTAGCTAATTGTGCATATTTTCATCTAAACAAAGATTTCTGCCAACTCTTATCAGAGGGATGATGTACAACTGAAGGTTGACAACATGACCAATGCATTAATGCCAACCACAAATTGTTCAAACACAGGACAGCGTAGCACTTGCACAAGATTGTTTGCGGGCATCTAATATTGTAGAGCTTTCTGGTACCAGGAGCAGATTACATAAGCCTCAAAACAAAATAGGAAGACTTTGACTCCACAGGTCCTATTTGGGGAAGGGGGCAGGAAAAGAAGGAAGAGGAAAAATTATAAGATTTTTAAGACTGAAAGTTTCCTGCATGCTGCACAGCAATATGCAGCACACAAAGTGAGGAAACAAAAGCAACTGTGGAACAGTCACAAGACTAATACCAGAACTAAACCTCAAGACCTTATAAGGGGTTAGCAACAGAAGCATTACAAGCACCACAATAATCAGTGATTTCAAACAAGGTGACGTTAAAAACAATTGGTAGATGCAATTTCTTCAACAATAATCTCTAATTTGCAAAAAGCCTGAACAAAAAAAGTGAAGTTTGAGTTGAAATGTCTATCTAGCTAGAGCAACAGTTCTTTTTCACCCTCCACCCACTTTTTAGATCTTTATTCAGACAGGACTTCTGGAAGCCAAGAGTTTGTTTGGTATTCCAACACCCATCAGAAACTTTTCTGAAGTTTGGCAGTAACACACAGCTATCTCCAAAAAAAAAACGATGTAATCCTCCATAGAAATATTAATTCACTAGGGACAGCTAATGGGCACTTGATGCATCAGCACCATCAAAATTAGTCACATCACACCACTTCACTTGCTCATAACGTGACAATAAAATTGACATAGTTGTTCAATTAAGAACATAAGAACATAAGAAATTGGAGCAGGAGTAGGCCAATCGGCCCCTCGAGCCTGCTCCGCCATTCAATAAGATCATGGCTGATCTGATCCCAACCACAAATCTAAAGAACACAAGAAGTCGGAGCAGGACCCGGCCACATAGCCCCTGGGCCCTCTCCGCCACCCACAGGGCATTGACCGATCCGAACTCAGCTTCATGTCCAATTTCCTGCCCGCTCCCCATTACCCCTAATTCCCTTTACTTCTAGGAAACTGTCTATTTCTGTTTTAAATTTATCTAATGATGTAGCTTCCACAGCTTCCTGGGGCAGCAAATTCCACAGACCTACCACCCTCTGAGTGAAGAAGTTTCTCCTCATCTCAGTTTTGAAAGAGCAGCCCCTTATTCTAAGATTATGCCCCCTAGTTCTAGTTTCACCCATCTTTGGGAACATCCTTACTGCATCCACCCGATCAAGACCCTTCACAATCTTATATGTTTCAATAAGATCGCCTCTCATTCTTCTGAACTCCAATGAGTAGAGTCCCAATCTACTCAACCTCTCCTCATATGTCCGCCCCCTCATCCCCGGGATTAACCGAGTGAACCTTCTTTGTACTGCCTCGAGAGCAAGTATGTCTTTTCTTAAGTATGGAGACCAAAACTGTATGCAGTATTCCAGGTGCGGTCTCACCAATACCTTATATAACTGCAGCAATACCTCCTTGTTTTTATATTCTATCCCCCTAGCAATAAAAGCCAACATTCCGTTGGCTTTCTTGATCACCTGCTGCACCTGCATACCAACTTTTTGATTTTCTTGCACTAGGACCCCCAGATCCCTTTGTACTGCAGTACTTTCCAGTCTCTCGCCATTAAGAAAATAACTTGCTCTCTGATTTTTCCTGCCAAAGTGCATAACCTCACATTTTCCAATATTATATTGCATCTGCCAAATCTCCGCCCACTCACCCAGCCTGTCTATATCCCCTTGCAGGTTTTTTATGTCCTCCTCACTCTCTACTTTCCCTCCCATCTTTGTATCATCTGCAAATTTTGATATGTTGCACTCGGTCCCCTCCTCCAAATCGTTAATATAGATTGTAAAGAGTTGGGGACCCAGCACCGACCCCTGTGGAACACCACTGGTTACTGGTTGCCAGTCCGAAAATGAACCATTTATCCCAACTCTCTGCTTCCTGTTCGATAACCAATCCTCCACCCATGCCAGAATATTACCCCCAATCCCGTGATTTTTTATCTTAAGTAATAATCTTTTATGTGGCACCTTGTCGAATGCCTTCTGGAAGTCTAAATACACTACGTCCACTGGTTCCCCTTTATCCACCCTATACGTTATATCCTCGAAGAACTCAAGCAAATTTGTCAGACATGACTTCCCCTTCATAAAGCCATGCTGACTTTGTCCTATTAAATTATGCTTATCTAAATGTTCCGTTACTGTCTCCTTAATAATAGACTCCAAAATTTTACCCACCACAGATGTTAAGCTAACTGGCCTATAATTTCCAGCCTTCTGCCTACTACCCTTTTTAAATAACGGTGTTACATTAGCAGTTTTCCAATCTGCCGGGACCTCTCCTGAGTCCAGGGAATTTTGGAAAACTATCACCAAAGCATCCACAATCCCTACTGCCACTTCCCTCAAGACCCTAGGATGGAAGCCATCAGGTCCAGGGGATTTATCCGCCTTGAGTCCCATTATTTTACTGAGTACCATCTCTTGAGTGATTTTAATCGTATTTAGCTCCTCCCCCCCGAGAGTCCCCTGTTTGTCCAGTGTTGAGTCACCATACAAGGCAATAAGAGCCCAAAATTTTGTTTTAAAAAGTTGTGGATATTATGCTAAACCAGTTAAGCACAAAAGAAAAAAAAGTAGGAACAAACCCTTTCAGTACCCTCCCCCAAAAACAGTCAGTACCTAAAAATACACACTTTCAAAAGGTGTAGATTCACTCACTCACCTGACGAAAGAGGTAAGCTCCGAAAGCTTGTGATTTTCAAATAAAACTGTTGGACTATAACCTGGTGTTGTAAGATTCCTTACTTTCAAAGGTGGCATACATTAACTTCAGGAACAAATTCTGATTTTAGCAGAAAGCAGTATATTACATTTCAAAAATAAACCAGGGACGATATTAACGCTACACTTTAGTAGAAGAGAATCAAATCTATTATAAAAAATTTAAAATACATAACTGATAGGTGTCAGCCTTGGCTCAGTAACTTTCGCTTTAGGACATCCCGAGCTTGTGAAAGGCGCGATATAAATACAAGTTCTTTCCTTTGAGGCTTGAAGGGTTAGCTCGAGTACTTAAATAATTAACGTGTGTACAATAACAGAAAATGCTGGAAAAGATCAGCAAGTGAGGCAGCATCTGTGGAGAAAGAAAAAGAGTTAACGTTTCAGGTCAAAGACCTTTCATCAGAACTTCTTCGACCTGACGTTAACTGTTTCTTTCTCCACAGATGCTGCCTCACTTGTAGAACTTTTCCAGCACTTTCTGTTCTTATTTCGGATTTCCAGCATCCGCAGTATTTCGCTTTTAATATTTGTATACTATTTTTTTTAAATTAAGGTCTTTTAAAGGGATCTTTTTACTCACCGCAGTCCTTAAACTTCACAGGTTGGGCCCCACATAGAGCCCCCAGAGCCAGGAGGATGGCTACTGCTGGACAAGTGACCTGCATCCTGCTTTATTGCCGCTCAACCCGAGTTCAGAGGCAAGGTGAGCAGCGGACAGCCGCTGTGAGGCGGCTTAAAAACACTAGCACCCATCCCCGGCTTCACATGGCCCCCAACCCCCTGGGCGGACTCATCAAACCCCGCCCTAAACCAGGGAGCGGAGGGATCACCGTAAATAACGACCAGGGGCTGGATAACGGAGGCGTCATTGATGCACTCGCTATTCGGCTTGACTTCGCGCCCTCCTCACGTGATCGTGGCGCAACTTCTGAGCGAAAATTAACTCGAATACTTGAACAGTTAAAATTTATATAATACCCGTTATCAGATTTTTTTTTAAAAAAACTTTCCCTTAAATATAAAAATGTAACAAAAAATTGTTTTTTTAAAAGATGATCCGTTCATATGACCCACTTTTCCACGGTTGTTAAGGCGTGCCTAACTGGCCCCACCTTTGATTGACATGTGAGAAACCCAATTAAGCTCCCACGTATCAAAAAATATTGTCCGTTGAACTATGACGTATATCTTTTTGCACCAATCGACGTGTTGAGGAGGCGGGATAACGCAGCGGTATGACGGACATGTTCAGTACCCAATGGAAACTGGCGAGCATCTCTGCCAATGGAAAGGCGGTTAGGGGGCGTGTACGTCCGGTGACCTGCGGCGTTGCGGAACTGCTCGGTTTTGGGGGTGAGTTGGTTGCTGAGGGGAAGATGTTAGCAACCGGGGCGATGAGGCAAGCCCTGTTAGCTGCTGTTGAGCTTTGCTGGAGGAGGTGAGCATCAGTGACTGTGTGAATACTCGCTTGCTTGTCATTGATAGTAACATAGACAAGTGCCCTTCAAACAGGTCGTCATGTTTGTAAAGGACTCTTGTAGATTAGCCTACATCACACCGCCAGACACACACACACAGCAGGACTAAAAAGTGACTGCAAAACATTGGTAGAATATATTCTTTGGGTTAAGGCTAACATTGGGAATGGGCTCCAAGTTGGGATTATTATGCTTTTGTGGACTTTGGAAATGTCTTAACCTAGACGTTAGACGTCCAGAGCCAAGTTGTTAAAATGAAAGCCCTCCACACCCTTTCCCCCTTCTTTGTTTTAACCCATGGAGATATTAATTTTTTAACATTTTCTATGAGTTTGCATTATTGGTAGAAGAGAACCAAGACAGGATTTCAGATCCCATTATGTGTGCACTCCCTTGTTTTCAGAGTAGTGTGGAACTTATGCTGCATTTGGTCAAACCATTTTATACATCTAAATTAAAGCTTAAAACCAAATTATGTTTCTCACATTTTATTGTTGCTGACTAGTCAAAGTGTTGCAGTATTGCCAGTAGCATGCAAACTTGATTAAACTGCCTTTGTGTCTAGTCTTGTCACCCACCTCTATCACCATTCATTGTATCTGCTTGCTGCAGAAAGCCACAGATTTGACAGTAGTTAGTATGTTTTAATTAAAATAAAACCATTCTGGGAAATGTTAGGAATGATATTTATGATGAAAAAAGTGAGGCAGATTGTAAACCCATTTCAGCATATGGAGCTGTGTTTATTTTTACAAGTGAAAATAGGTCATTTTCAAACCAACATGGGGAGTCTGAACAGCCCTGCACTATGAACTTTGGTTTCTTGTCATTTTTTAAAACTATCTAACATTATAAGTTGTTCATTTAAAATATAGTATGTAAGTTTGTTGAGAACTAATTGATATTGGCATATAGTTGCCAAAGTTTTACCTGCACCAACTGGTGAAGCAAGTGGAAAAATACTACTGGCACTGAAGAAATATCACAGGCTGGACCATACATGAATGAACACAGCCCAAATATCTTTTGCTTATTCTGAATTGCAGCCACTCAAATGACTTCCTTGACACCCATTCACATGATTGGCCTTGTTTTATCATTTAGTCTTGTTTTATCGCTCAGCCTTCAACACTGTCAGTACAGAACCTGGACTTGAACTTTTACTTCAGTTTGCCTACTTGCTCAACATTGCAGTTGCTGGAAGATTTGTGTCTTGGTTATTTAAAGAACCACCTGTAGCACAACAGACAGTCAAAAACGCTGAGCTATTTCGAAATTTCTAGTTGCTCGCATGGAAATTAAAAAATATACACACTCCTCTCTTAGGGTGCATTTATATTGCAGTTATTGTTCCAGCCAGGCAGCACCTTGTTTGTACTGCAAGACTTCAACTTAAGTTTTGCTCAGGACTTACTATGATACTATGAGAGGGCTTTGTACTTGAATCCTTACACGGCTAAAATTTATCTTTGTGGAGACTGTGGGTGGGAGCATCCACACTCCGTGAACATATAAATCGACTCTAAGTAAGTTCTCTGGAGATCCAAAGGACCACTTCAGCTCTGTTTAAAGCAGATTTGACACCACGTGGTTATACTCCCATGTAGTGTCAAACTCAAACGGTATGAGAATGCCTCCTTCAGTGGAGGTTTGTAGTCGACTCCATAACTTTAGCGTTGCTGTAAAATGGAAAATGAAATCATATTGCAACTTAAGTTGTATCTCTGTGTGGGTTGGGGAGTGTGTGGAATTCCATTCTTATAGGATCCCATCTAATTCAATTACTACCTGATTGCTGTGTCACTTTCTTGTGTCGTTTAACTCTACGCTGACCCAGCAGTCAACAAAAAAAATAGCCTTCAACTGGGACTGTTCCATAGACATAAAGTGTGGACTGTAGGACAGTGCTCTCAGCAGCTTAATCTATCAGAAATCTGAAAAAAGAAAAAAAGTGTGCAGAAATGTAAACACTTAATACTTTGAGTACAAAAAGCTGTAGGGCATTGCACTGTGAACCTGCTAATCATGGATTTGTATTTGAGTGCATTTTTATTAAGCTAAAGGTTAATGTTTGAAACTCCAGTATTTCTGCCAATTCTTATTAGTCAGCACTTTTTTTTAGCTGAGAAACCAAGGTAAAGGGCAAACGCCCACAGTGCAGAACACTGCCAAGGATAAAATGAATAGGAGAAAGGGGGTGTAAATTAAGAGGTGATGGCGAACAGACACCAAACTTGGGTTTTAAAATCCTTAACATTGTGGGAGGACAGAAAGGGGAATAAATGATTCCACAGTTTTGAGCCCTTGGGAAATTGGTAGAGTAAGGCTTCCCATAGCCTAGCGATTATGATACAGGGATCTACGTTAAAATTCCACCACGTCAGCAAATTGTGAAGTTGAATTCAATAAATCTGGTAATTTGTGGGCTAGCATCAGAAATGACCATGAAAGCTGACAGATTGTCTAATCCAATTGGTTCACTAATGACCTACTGCTGCCCAGACTAGCCTACACACCACTCCAGTCCCATGTGACTGTTAAGGGATGGGCAATAAATATTGCCTTGTCAGTGTCACCCACATTCAAGAAGAAATAAAAAAAAATATTAGGATACCTTGAAAGGTGTGTCTAGATTTCAGCACTCAAATTAGGTAGCAAGAAAAGTGCGTAGGATGGCATCTTTGGAGTTTAGAAGGGAAAAGAGAGGAAAGTTCAAAGAAGCACTGACCCTAGCAATGTTGATTTTAAAATAGAGAGACTGACAGAGGCTAGAGGGATCAACAGACATTCTTTTTCTGGTATACTGCCCAGGAGTATAAGGAAAAAATTAGAATTGACTTCCAGTGCTCAAGTCTTGGGCAGATTTTGGCTTTATAGAGTTACGTTGTTGAAGGAAAATATTATGCCAGTAAAAGGGAAATCAACCATTTTAGCAGTGGAGATGATGTGGGAGTTCAATTTGAGATGAGCAGAGGCAGTGTGGCCAAGAATGTAATAAATGAAGAAGGGTCTAAGGATAGAGCCGTCAATGATAAGAAGTTCGCAGCTGTTGGTTGCACATGCGAGATGTGGAAAAACTGTCTGAACGTTAATTGAAAGAAACAAGAATTTCATTGCCCCATTGTAGGACATGGAGGATAAGGTGTAATGGGGGAGGGATTGATATGCATTGCCTGTGTTTGGGCATAAAACGGCCACAACATATACCAATTTCTGGGCATGAGATCCTGGGTCCAATCTGCGCTGCCAGCTTGGCCACTGCAATATTAGTCCTTGCTGTCTTTAGGTGTCCTTGGGACCATCTGAAAGCAGCATTGGCCCAATTAAAATGTGCTTGCTCCAACTAGTTTTTCCAGTTCTACAGCGGCCTAGCCAGCAGCCTTAATAGGGCCCACTGAAGGCCACAGAAAAAAATGTCAGTGCATTTTTTTAACTTACATTTGTATGGGGATGAGCGGGGAGCAGGGGTTTTTAATCCCCCTGCCCCCTGCCTCCACATCACTGCTGCCGGGCTACAATCACCTCCTACTGTTCTCCTATCATCCCTCCCCACCCCACTCCTCAGTACTTAATTGCCACTGCCAGTAACGCAGCCAGCCCAAATTGGTCCCACAGGTCTGCCTCTGGAAGTGCGACAGGCCCTGGCAGCTGGCATCGATTATTAAGATATGTCCTAAGGACCAATTTCAGAATATTCTCGTGCCAACACTTTGGATGCATGCTTCTGATTGAACTATTACAGAGGACCCGATGCTCACATGAGGAGGAAGTAGCTGAATATGGAATGGAATCTTCAGCAAACAAGTGGACGGGATGGAGAAAGTCATTGATCTGAAGAAGCAGCAGCAGCTTTGAGGTTCAGATAAAAGCCCTACCACAGCATTAATGGGAAAAGAGTCAAGAAGTTTCCAAAGGAGAATATAGTTTAATAGGGAAGAAGGAAAAGTGTTTTCATCTATGTAATTTCAACAAACTAGTACTCTCCTACCTTGTAGAAAGTAGTTCTTCCTGCTAAAGACACACAATTTCTGCTCTCCTCTTCAGGGTAATTCGAGCAACTCTAGTGATGTAGGTTACATCTACACAGACTCAGCTGGAAATCAGTGCTTGGGACCAGCTGACATGGGTTATGGGTGCATCCTAAATCCTAATTCAGAATAGCTCTTTGGTATAGAGGAGGGGGATGAAGTGGAGGATAAAAATATCTCCTGTAACATAGCTGCTCTTTGTTTTGCAGTTGTAATAACCTGGTAGGAAATTGCTTGAAATAGAAAGAGTGTTTCAAAGTAGACACACAGATGCATGCTATGTGAATCTCGTTGTAGGGGAGATTTTAATCTGGGGTTATTAACGTAAGACTACACAATTAATTGCATTATTAAAGCAGCAAAACATCTGTATATCAACACATCGCCTTCAATTTTGTTTGTTTCAAGATTCGGACTATAATGCAACCTAATCTTTATTTCCAATTACCAAAGCCTGGGGATGGTTAGGCAGGGGCACAGAAATTAAATGTAAAGAAACAAAGAACTTGCATTTATATAGCACTTTTCATGACCTCAAGACGTGCTTTACAGGAAATTAAGTACTTTTTGAGGTGTAGCCACTTGTAATTCAGGAAACGCAGCAACCAATTTGCAAACAAGAAGTTCCCACAAACGGCAATGAGATAATGATCAGATCATTTGTTTTAGTGATGTTGGTTGTAAGGCCATATGTTTCTGGATTTACCTTCAGGTTTTACTTACGCTTCACTTTTTAAAAGTTTGAAATGTTGCTGTGTACTATAAAACACAATACAGAATGTACTGAACATTGCTGATAGTGAAAAACAAAGCAACTGAGTGACAGTCACAGGGCACTGTGTTAAAGGGGAACAGAAGTCTGGACAGATGTAATTCTTGCCCCTCCAGAGTCCCTAGCTTTTTAATTTTCAAAGTTGGTTATTTCCCTCTCCCTCTCCCCGTCCATTTTTTGCTCCCTAAAGATTCAGCTTAGCAATCTCCCCACCCCCCTTTGCGTGTGTAAAATATGAGGATCAGTACATTATAAAGGGCCTGACTCCAAGTCTGGAACTTGTAGTACTTTTTGTTTTGAATCCATAAGGTTTCCATGGGGATCTAGTAAATAGCAGTTGATCACTTTAATTTTAACTTTCCTTTTGTTAGGGCAACCACAAATGATTACGGTATGGCACAAATTGATCCTGAAAAGAGTCCTTCCGTTGCCAGAGTCACGTTAAAGGAACTTTTTAATAGACGGAGTGATTGTAGATGAATTACGTTCCTGATGTATATCACAGGTTCTTCTAACCTGCTAGACCCTTCCACTTAATTGTATTTCACCATAATCTAGTCTGATACTTCAGAGTAGGATTGAGACAGTGCCACATTGTCAGAGGTGCTGTCTTTCACATGAGACCCCCACCTTGTCCAAGTGGATATAAAATATTCTACAGCACTATTTGAAAAAGAGCACTATTTGAAAAACAACACTGCCAAAACAGATTAACTGGTCATTACCTCATTGCTGTTTGTTGCATCTTTCTGGGTGCAAATTGGCTGCTGTGTCTGCCTGCAAAAAATAGTGACTACACTTTGCACTTTGAAAATACTACTTTGGCTGTGAGTGCTTTGAAAGACACTATATAAATGCAAGTCTTTATTTTGTTCACCCCTGATTTACATGAGAAAATGTGCATGGCATTATGGTCTAACACTCAGGTGGAATAAATTCTTTACCCACTGATCCCATGCAGCGCCTATCAATTTTTTAATATTGAAATGCTGACATAATCAGAGGATTTAAGAACATAAGAAATAGGAGCAGGAGTAGGCCAAATGGCTCCTCGAGCCTGCTCCCCCATTCTATAAGATCATGCCTTTAACCTCAACTCCACTTTCCAGCCCAACCTGCATATTCCTTGATTCCCCTAGAGTCCAAAAATCTATCTATCTCAGCCTTGAATATACTCAATGACTCAGCATCCACAGCCCGCTGGGTAGAGAATTCCAAAGATTCACAAACCTCTAAGTGAAGAAATTCCTCCTCGTCTCAGTCTTGAATGGCCGACCCCTTATCTTGAGACTATGCCCCCTAGTTCTAGACTCTCCAGCCAGTGGAAACAACCTCTCAGCATCCAGAATCTTATATGTTTCAATTAGATCACTCTCATTCTTCTAAACTTCAGAGAGCATAGGCCCATTCTGCTCAATCTCTCCTCATAGGACAACCCTCTCATCCCAGGAATCAGTCTAGTGAACCTTTGTTGCACCGCCTCCAAGGTAAGTATTCCCCTTGCGAATTTGTAGGATTCTGAGTCTAATGGTGTGGGGGCAGAATTAACATGCAGATGATCGAAATGACGATGCGTCCTGGGATTAATGACATGTTAATTCAGGGCCATCTCTGTTTCTCACGGTTATTAATACTCAGTGTTTAAGCAGTTGATAAGATATTCAAATCTGTCTGAATTCCCATTGTAATTTCTGGTGCTCATTAATAACGGGGATCAGAACACTTTCCACTTTCAGCATCCAGTATGCATGAACCACTCCCAGAGCAGGTACAGTTCCGGGTTAGATAGAGTGTAGCTTTTGCCTCTGTCCCAACAATGTACCTTTCCTCAATCTCAGAAAAGCAGCACTGGCACTCTCCTGAGTGCTAGTGTCAGTGTTGACAAGAATTTAAATTAGATTCTTTTAATTGGGACTTTAGCATGGTGGAATTTGACTTACTGGGCTCTTTAGTGGACTGTTAACCATTGCAGTCTTATTCCTATTTTCTCGGGTACATAAACCAGGTCACGCTGTCTCAGTTTGTCCATTTTTCTGCCAACTGACATTTTTCATTTTTATATTTTTAACAGGGTGCCATGTTTGTCCATTTGTTTGCAGAGCCAGCCTGTGTTATTGGCCAACACAACTCGCATTGTGGCCCAACGGGAATTGCTAGCTTCTCGAGTAACTGGAAGGTGTTTCTCAGCTGGTCAAGAAACTGAATCAAAATCTGGTGTGTCCCAGGACACTGTGTCCCTCAGTGATAGCTGTGTTAAGGTAAAGAGAATAAGATGGTGGGGTTTATTTGTGCCGCCTAATATGGGTTAAAAACTGTCACGTTGGAAACAATTTTTCTCTTTTCACATTTGGAAATTTCTAGCCAAAGCCAGACAATTCTAGGTTTGATTGTATGTCTATGCTTGTTTTCTGTTTCATTAGTTGTTACCGTTGTTAGTTACAAATGACATGGGGTTGCTATAGGACGTGTAGAATATACTAATAAGCAGTGTAGGGGATACCAATGGGAAGTTCCTAACTATGATGTTTGCTAAATTAATTAATGGGGGAAATCAGTGTCCCAGATTTAGGAGAGGGATGTCAGTATAAACAATGTAAGATTTCATGCTTGTAGCACCTGAGTGAGATTACCAATTAGTACAGAATTATAAGCAACTTTGTGCTGTGTCTCATACTTGATAACTTGGTTAAGGCCCCTCACAAACTCATTAACCATCATGAGGAAAGAGGAGGAGTTGTCTTTCTTTCCATAATTTTGCGATGGATTCAAGCCCTGGTTCCAGGCAGTGACCCAGCCCACAGCACAAGCAATTTCCCACACCATGATGCAATATAATCTGTAGTCAATTAGCAAGAAATTTCATGGCCTGGAGATGTTCTAACCAGCAACTTTATGAAGCTTATAAATAAATTATATACTTTTAAGTCCCTTTTAAATATCTCTGCGTTACAGCGCTTACAGAAGATTTTGGAAAAGGATGAGTTCCTGAGGGTACAAGTGGAAGGAGGTGGCTGCTCAGGATTCCAGTACAAATTCATATTGGATAAAACAATAGACCCAGATGACAGGTAAAAAAAAACATTAACTCAGTGACTTTTGTTCACTGTTGTTTCATGCTTTTTCCCTCAATAGTAAAGTTCACCCAACATCACACATGCAGGTACAGCCTCCAAAATAGGTAATGGCCTGCTAACACTACTCTGATCTGTTCACCTTTCTGATTTAGAAATCAGAGTTCACCTTACTGATTTAGTTATAATCTTCCTTATCGGACGCACTGCACAGATCCCAGTAGAGGAACTGAGATGCTAGCCTCTGATCTGCCATTCTGTGGTGTGGTATGTGGATACCCTAATAAGCCACATTGCTAGTCTGGCAACTTAATTTTACTATCTATCATTAACTAATTTTCCCTTTGGAAAGTATTCTTCCTTAATGGAGATGGACATTATTTCCCAACTCGTTTGATTGTGAAGCAGGTGATGGTTGTGCACTCCGTTTCTCCTGGCCTCCTGAAGTATGCCCGACATCAGTCATGCATAGAATATTTGAGACCACTTGATGGGACACTGCCAGTCCACATCTGATGAGCACAGAAGTATTCAGAGGCCATAAGTGGGATTTTAGAATCAGTAATTTCTCACAAACCCATTGGGATTCTTTTGAGAAAGGAACTACATTAGTTGATGAGGACTATCCTGTTAATGTACCTTTAATTGAAATTTCACTAGGCATTTGGTAAAGCTCTGAATCTTAAACTTTTAAAGAAGTTTAAAGCTCATTGAGTTTAATGAGAAATTGGCATCAAGATTCAAAATCGGTTCAATGGGCCAATTTCAATCCTTCATTACCAACATCAGACTCTTATTCTGAATATCATGAATGCTCATTCTCTCATCCCATCTGCCCCAGGATTTTGAAATCTGGAAATGCCCCCCACCCCCACCCCGCTTTCATATATTTAAATAATTATTTTGAACCAGCCAAGTTGTGTGCTGCATCAGAATTGTGCGGCTGTGTTCTATTGTTACAAACAAAAAAAGTAAGCAAGGTCTGGTGTACTCCTGTCGTGCTTCAGAGTCTCGTGGATAGCAGCAGGTAAAGCACACATTACAAAAAGAACTGCTTTCAATCATAGTAAATTTAAAAAGGGAGCTGCCAAACACAATTGAGTTTACAGCACTGAGATTTGGAAAAACAAGGGACTCTCTTTAACTCAGCTTGGTGCTACAGAGCCTCTGTCTAAATATTGTTTAATCTAAAAGGCACATTACAGTACAAGTGATGCACTCTGGGTTGTAGCACAATTGTCCATTAAGAGAGCCTGCACTCCCAAAATGTACGTGACTTGCTACTGAAGAGCTCATGACTGTTAATTTAATTCCAGCGTGAATTAAATAATTATAAATTAGCATGCAGGAAATATCTTTTTAAAAATATGAAAATTAATTTTACACTCCATGTTAATTGTACGGTTGTCTTTACAAATTAGGGTCTTTGAACGGGATGGAGTTTGCATTGTCGTTGACTCTGACAGTCTTCAGTACCTGAAGGGAGGGACAGTGCATTACAGTGAGGAACTGATCCGTAACTCGTTTCAAGTGCACAATCCACAGGCAGAGCATGGATGTTCCTGTGGGAGTTCCTTTTCCGTCAAACTCTAAAGTGAGGCCCCCTATGTAGCAGCTTGTCTTCCATTTTCCACTTTTTAAAAAAATGCTCACTAAAGCTGGAGAAACCCCAGCCAAGCTTAAAACAAAATGTTGTGACCTTGTAGCCTTGTTGAGGATTACAAAGAAGAGGGCAAATGTTAAGGTAACATTGGAGTTGCATTATTTATGCTTTGTGATGTGATACTGCTGAATGTTTTGAAACAAAATGTGCTAGTAGTAGCAAGAGTTGTACAAATGTTTTCTTAAAATGATAGCCTTTTGACTCTTAAAAGTGAAATAATAATAATATGGGAGACAGCGAAGGAACTAAATAATTGAATCTAAAGTGTGTCTCCCCACCCCAAGAAAGGCTAGAAAAACGATATGAAGTATTTCTTATCTAAGAGAAATATCTAGCACTGTACCTAAAGGCTTCTTGGAGACCTGACAAGGTCTAACTGCTTGCTATTCATCTGACCATGTATCAGCATCCTTTCGTTTGGGGCTCAAACCCAAGTAAAAAGCTCAGTAACAGCCATGATTGATCTTTTTAATTAGGTTTAAGCATTGCATTGGCATACCTCAGCTCGAATAGGCAAGTCTGTTCTGTTGCCAATGTTGAGATGAGTGGCTGAGTTGAAGAGTCAGAGACTTGGTAATTTCCAAATGTTTTAATTTGGTTGGTCAGCTCTGATGTTTCACTGAGCCTCTTAGGCTTGCCCAGCTTGAGCTCCACATCAGCTTAGAATCATGGAATCGTATAGCACAGAAGGAGGCTATTCAGCCATTCGTGTCTCTACCAGCTCTTTGACAGAGCTATCCAATTAGTCCCACTCCTCTGCTCTTTCCCCATAGCCCTGCAAATTTTCTCCTTCAAGTATTTATTCAATTCCCTTTTGAAAGTTACTATTGAATCTGCTTCCACCACCCTTTCAGGCAGTGCATTCCAGATTATAACAACTCGCTGTGTAAAATAATTTCTCTTCATCTCCTGTCTGGTTCTTTTGCCAATTACCTTAAATCTGTGATTACTGACTTTTCTGCCAATGGAAACAGTTTCTCCTTATCCACTCTATGAAACCCCCTCATAATTTTGAACACCTCTATTAAATCTCCCCTAAACCTTTTCTGCTCTAAGGAGAATAATCCTAGCTTCTCTAGTTGCTCCACTTGTGTACTAGAATCTGTTCAGTCTCATGGCTATTTTCTCCCTGTGTTAAGATAGTGACTCTAATCTGCATACAGTCAGGTACATATAAGACAACTAGAGTGAGGCAGAAGTTTATTTCACTAGATCTTGAAGTTGGTCACTGGTCCAGAGAATCCCAGAAACATTATATTTTCTCTCTTCCTCTTCCTTTCCCCAATGCTGTCTGAGGTGGTCTCCCTAACTTTGCATAATGTTTAAAAAAAAAATTGGTGTGAAAACCATTATAAGTACCTTCACTATCACTTTTTAAATTTTTCTTTAAAGTTAATTTGCAACAAAGAGAAAATCATGAGCTGGCTTGTCTGTTGTGGCTGTGCCATTATCAGAGGTCTATGATGCTAGTCTGCATTGGAGAGAAGAAAGTGAAGCAGAGTCATGAAGCCCTTAGACTTGGTTCACTACCTTGGCACCAGCAGTGTTCAGCTTAAAGGGAGCGTTGTCTGCGTGAAACCATATCTTTATTCTCTATTTCTGTGCCACTGTTCCCTATTCTCAGAGGATAAGAGATTTGGTTATAGTCTTCTACAGAACATCCACCTGCTGTGTGTAGAATCCGGACCTCACACCAACATGTCCTGGCACTGGGCTGGCTTGTGTGAAATTTAATTTAAAATGGTTTCTGGGATACGAGTTAGATCTCAATTTTATGAAACTAATTTCTGCCCCTCTATTTTCTGCTGTCCATATATCTTTCTATTTCATTGCATTTTAAAAACTTTATTTTGCATAGTTTTTAAAATTCTTCTTTTTTCTCTGACTCCCCAGCTTTGTTTTATTTCATCCTTTCCATGGCCCTTGAACTTTTCTCAGAGTGCTGGCCAGGTGGAACTGTGTAATCAGCTTATAGTTTTTCCTGTCACTACAGTAACCCTAAAAGAACAATTTATTCTCTCTGAAAATGGCTTCTATGGTTAGAACTAAAACATCAATGAGAAAAAAAATGTACCCCTGAAGTGTTTAACGTTGCGGTGACACTCAGGATCTGATATTAAGTGATATCTATAAAATGTCACAACTAGAATATCATTTATCCCCTCCCTGTATATTGCAAATTCAAGAAGGTTGTATATATTTCAAAATAGCAGAAAATTGATAGAACATACTGTATAACACCCTAGTCATTTATACTTAAAAACAAAAAAGACCCTACTTAAAAACTTAAATGATGCAAGATCATTTTTAAGGTAGCTGGTAAGTTTCATAACAAACTTCTTCAAAACTCACTTGCCTTCTGACGCATGTTGGTGTGAGCATTATTAAAGGACATTAGAGACTATTTTTTGGCTTCATTAAAAAGGAAAATCAGCCGGGGTGTATAATAGGCAGCCGATCTGATATTGCCAGTTTTACGACCTCGCCCGTGTTGATAGTTCCGCCAAGTGCCTTAAGAGGGCAGGAGAAACAAGAAAGAACATGCTTTGGTGCAGATGACAAGCTAGGCAATAGGGAAAAGTTGCAAGAAAATGTAAATGCCATGTGGCAAGGAAACAAAGGTCCAAGATTGGGAACAGTGCTCAGATAGTTTATTTTATCGACTTCTTGCTAGGTTTGGAAAGTTAACTTGCTCCTGGGTAGTTGACTAGTGGAATTTTCCAGCTCTGCCATGATCTGTTGTATTCGATCTGTATTCAGACTTGTTGAAAACCAGCCTGTTATTCCCTCAGCAACATGTAGTGTTTCAGAAAGAGAAGTTTTGTTCTAGTAAAAGAATGTGTGAACATGCTAGGGAGTTGGGGTTGACCTCTTTGTCCTCTTAAGTTAGAAGCAGAGAAAAAGCACTCCAACTAGCTTAAACATTTGTGCTTTTTATTTATGTTCCAAAGAGAAAGGCGATATGAGCTTCAGTGGCTGTCATAGCATGTAGTAAAATTGTAAATACTTTTTTTGTATGTAATAATAAAGACTCTTTGTTTGCACACTTCATACTATTCTTTAATGCATCCTGCAGTACTGTCAGCGAGTTCTAGAGAAGCTGGCTTCCACACCCTTATCTTAACAAGACATTGTAAAATATATTATGCAGTTCATATAACAGAACCTTGAGGTGCTTGTGTGTTTTTTATATTATACAAAAATTATGAAATCGAGACACACGAACTGTGCTCATGCAGGCATTTCATTAAGTGTCAGCCTTGGCTCACTTGCAGCACTCTTGCTTCTGAGTCAGACGGCTGTAGGTTCAAGCCCCACTCCAGAGACTTGAGCACATAATCTAGGCTGACACTTCAGTGCAGTAATGAGGGAGTGTTGCACTGTCTGAGGTATTATCATCGCAGGTAAGACATTAAATCAAGGGCCTGTCTGCCAGCTCAGCTGGTAGTAAAAGATCCTACTGCACTATTCAAAGAAGAGCAGGGGAGTTTTGCTATCATAGTCAACATTTATCCCTCAACTATTCATCTCGCTTCTGTTACCTTGCGATTTACAAATTGGCTGCAATGTTTGCCTACATTACAACAGTGACTTTAAAGTACTTTGCCACCTGTGAAGCATTTTAGGATGTCATGAGGATGTGTAAGACGTTATATAAATACAAGTTCTTCTTTCTAATCTCTGCTGCGGAAATGTGACTTGGTATGGACGTCCTCTATTATCTCTTTCCTTGCAAGAAGTGCCTGATTATTTGCTCAGCACCTTCCCATAATGGTACACCTGAAATTGGGATGGGGCATGAAGGTTGCAGGTATAAAGAACCAGTATCCCAATGCTCTAATGCAGACATGGTCCCAGCTTTAAAATGACAGAACAGCAATGGGTATCACAGCTTTAAAATGCCAACCTTGCACCAGCCACACTGTCCAAAGAGGTTCAAGAAATAAAACTATACATTGTTCAGAAATAGACGTAAAGCAGCACCTGTGACGATCCTGGTTTGGATTTATTACTTTAAGAATATAAATTGTGGTGTGGAAATGGGCATTTAACTCACCAAGCCCCTTCCCTTCCATGTACCATGTATTATTCGCATTGTCATGATCTGTTTAAATTTACTGAGGGAGGTAATTAAACACATGCAAAAACTCCAAGAATCCAAAATTACAAAGGGAAAGTACTATGAAGAGGAGGGACTGAGTAGGAAGAGAAGTGTTTCCTGCCTTCTCCCTAAGGTGCCACCCAAATACCATCACCAAACAGGCAAAAGGCAAAAGATCTGGGTGAGGTGTGGGGAAAGAATGTCATCTATAAAAGAGAAATGCTGCTGTCTGGCTTGCGTTTGCAGGCTGTGCTCTCAGAAGGCCTGAGAGTGCGCCTCTGGCAGTACGTAATTGTAAATATTATTTATTTATAATTTAATTTTCACTTCAGAAATAGATTTCACAGTTTATTAGATGCCATACAGAAAGATTTGGCCAGAATCACACCAGTAATAATGCAAGCCCTTTGAATATAATGCTCTCTGACAGCATATGTATATATGGGGAAGAGAGGAAAAACATTTGAGTCTCTTATTTTATATGGTTTCTTTATTGATGAGAGCTGTAAACAGTTTGTTATATCAGACTGTTAATGTGAGAGACTGCTGCACTGAGACACTCCTGGACCATGTAATTGCTAACCTGAATGTGTTTTCTTATTAAACTTTCTCTGAGGGAGACTTCATATAGTCTTTTAAATGCTCTGAAACATCATAGCTGTTCATATTTTTAATACTAGGGTTTTTATTTCTGTTTGGGGAAAGTGACCTTTGTGCACTACTCTCTGGCTTTTAGACATTAGTGTTTTAATGACCTTTTCAGCGGGCATGCAGGTCAATGTCCTCACCTTTAATTTTATACGATGTGGAGATGCCGGTGATGGACTGGGGTGGACAAATGTAAGGAATCTTACAACACCAGGTTATAGTCCAACAATTTTATTTTAAAATCACAAGCTTTTGGAGATTATCTCCTTCGTCAGGTGAATAGTGAATCAGAGGTTCTCAAATCGCATATCTTATATTAGGCTGGGACACCATCACACCAATCAAAGGCGCCGTTGGTGTTGAGACCGGTTAGCCACGGAAAACAGTAGGTCCCAGTATGCTGAATACACAATGTGTCAAATTATACACACAGAGAGAAAGAGACCCGAAAGGCAGAGAGAGAGAGAGAGAATTTCCAGTTGTATTAAAAACAGATAACTTTTTTTTCCCTTGCTGGTGGGGTTACGTGTGGCGTAACATGAACCCAAGATCCCGGTTGAGGCCGTCCTCATGGGTGCGGAACTTGGCTATCAATTTCTGCTCGACGATTTTGCGTTGTCGTGTGTCTCGAAGGCCGCCTTGGATAACGCTTACCTGAAGATCGGTGGCTGAATGTCCTTGACTGCTAAAGTGTTCCCCGACTGGGAGGGAACCCTCCTGTCTGGCGATTGTTGCGCGGTGTCCGTTCATCCGTTGTCGCAGCGTCTGCATGGTCTCGCCAATGTACCATGCTCCGGGGCATCCTTTCCTGCAACGTATGAGGTAGACAACGTTGGCCGAGTCACAGGAGTATGAACCATGTACCTGGTGGGTGGTGTCCTCTCGTGTGATGGTGGTATCTGTGTCGATGATCTGGCATGTCTTGCTGAGGTTGCCGTGGCAGGGTTGTGTGGTGTCGTGGACTCTGTTCTCCTGAAAGCTGGGTAATTTGCTGCGAACGATGGTCTGTTTGAGGTTGGGTGGCTGTTTGAAGGCAAATAGTGGAGGCGTGGGGATGGCCTTAGCGAGGTGTTCGTCGTCATCGATGACATGGCGTAGTTTCTCCGCTCCGGGGAAGTACTGGACGACGAAGGGTACTCTGTTGGTTGCGTCCCGTGTTTGTCTTCTGAGGAGGTCTATGCGATTCTTCACTGTGGCCCGTCGGAACTGTCGATCGACAAGTCGAGCGTCATATCCAGTTCTTATGAGGGCGTCTTTCAGCGTCTGTAGGTGTCCATCGCGTTCCTCCTCGTCTGAGCAGATCCTGTGTATTCTCAGGGCCTGTCCATAGGGGATAGCCTCTTTGACGTGGTTAGGGTGGAAGCTGGAAAAGTGGAGCATCGTGAGGTTGTCCGTGGACTTGCGGTAGAGTGAGGTGCTGAGGTGACCGTCTTTGATGGAGATTCGTGTGTCCAAGAAAGAAACCGATTCTGAGGAGTCGTCCATGGTGAGTTTGATGGTGGGATGGAACTTGTTGATGTTATCGTGTAGTCTCTTCAGTGATTCTTCGCCGTGGGTCCATAGGAAGAAAATGTCGTCGATGTATCTGGTGTATAGCGTTGGTTGGAGGTCCTGTGCAGTGCAGAAGTCGTGCTCGAACTTGTGCATGAAAATGTTGGCATATGGGGGTGCAAAATTGGTCCCCATGGCTGTTCCGTGTGTTTGGGTAAAGAACTGGTTATCGAAGGTGAAGACATTGTGATCCAGGATGAAGCGGATGAGTTTTAGGGTGGCGTCTGGAGATTCAGATTACGCTGAGAGACTTTGCCGTCGTACCTCTCGCACACTCCGCAACCGTCTCGTACACCAACTCTACAGCAGACGCCGCAACCTCGAAACCAAGATAGAGTCCATACTCTCAACCTGTACTCAGGACACAGCAGACCAGCTATGAGACACCGCCAAACAGACGAGGCAACGGAACTACGCTGGCGACATGAAAACCAAGAGCAGGAAGCTTGAGAAACTCTGCATCACCACCAGCATCAACCAAGCCTCCCCCGGTACCACGGTTGCAACCACAGGGAAGTCTATCGTCAATTTGTCCGACCACACCCATCAACCAGACGAAATCAAAGTTCTCAGCCGAGGGCTCAATTTCTGCCCCACCACCAAAATGGACCCCATCGGTCTCGCGGCGGACACAGAGGAATTCATCAGAAGAATAAGACTCTGGGAATTCTTCCACAAATCCCAAGATTTCAGCAGCGAACCCAATGAGACAATCAATGATCCGGAACAGCAGACAGAGGGATCCGCGGTACAGCAACCGAAGAAAGTCAAACTGGACTCCTCCGGAGGGTCGCTGCCCTAAGCTTGACATGTATGCTCAAGCTGTCGGGAGATGCGTCAATGCCAGATTCATCAGCCGCACTCACAAGACAGTCCAGAATGTCACCCGAGCACAACGCAACGCCATCAACGCTCTCAAGACCAACCGCAACACCGTCATCAAACCAGTGGACAAAGGAGGAGCCATTGTCATACAGTACAGAACAGACTATTGCAAAGAAGCATACCGACAACTGGACAACCAGGAACACTACAGACGGTTACCCGCAG
The DNA here is from genome assembly GCF_035084215.1 of Heptranchias perlo. Lineage (NCBI taxonomy): Eukaryota > Metazoa > Chordata > Chondrichthyes > Hexanchiformes > Hexanchidae > Heptranchias > Heptranchias perlo. Next base: position 72,059,590 of record NC_090334.1, read on the forward strand.
ATCCGACCAAAGAACACACCCACCAGCTCAACAAACTGATCAAGACCTTCGACCCAGACCTTCAAAGCATCCTACGTGCTCTCATCCCACGTACTCCCGGCGTGGGAGACTTCTACTGCCTCCCAAAGATACACAAAGCCAACACACCCGGACGTCCTATCTTATCAGGCAACGGAACCCTGTGTGAGAACCTCTCTGGATACATCGAGGACATCCTGAAACTCATCGTACAGGGAACCCCCAGCTTCTGTCGCGACACTACAGACTTCCTACAAAAACTCAGCACCCACGGACCAGTTGAACCAGGAACACTTCTCACCACGATGGACGTCTCGGCACTCTACACCAGTATCCCCCAAGATGACGGCATCGCTGCAACAGCCTCAGTACTCAACACCAACAACAGCCAATCTCCAGACGCCATCCTACAACTCATCCGCTTCATCCTGGATCACAATGTCTTCACCTTTGACAACCAGTTCTTTACCCAAACACACGGAACAGCCATGGGGACCAAATTCGCACCCCAATACGCCAACATTTTCATGCACAAGTTCGAGCACGACTTCTTCACTGCACAGGACCTCCAACCAACACTATACACCAGATACATCGACGACATTTTCTTCCTATGGACCCACGGCGAAGAATCACTGAAGAGACTACACGATAACATCAACAAGTTCCATCCCACCATCAAACTCACCATGGACTACTCCTCAGAATTGGTTTCTTTCTTGGACACACAAATCTCCATCAAAGACGGGCACCTCAGCACCTCACTCTACCGCAAGCCCACGGACAACCTCACGATGCTCCACTTTTCCAGCTTCCACCCTAACCACGTCAAAGAGGCCATCCCCTATGGACAGGCCCTGCGAATACACAGGATCTGCTCAGACGAGGAGGAACGCGATGGACACCTACAGACGCTGAAAGACGCCCTCGTAAGAACTGGATATGACGCTCGACTTGTCGATCGACAGTTCCGACGGGCCACAGCGAAGAATCGCATAGACCTCCTCAGAAGACAAACACGGGACGCAACCAACAGAGTACCCTTCGTCGTCCAGTACTTCCCCGGAGCGGAGAAACTACGCCATGTTCTCCGCAGCCTTCGACATGTCATCGATGACGACGAACACCTCGCTATGGCCATCCCCACGCCTCCACTACTCGCCTTCAAACAGCCACCCAACCTCAAACAGACCATCGTTCGCAGCAAATTACCCAGCTTTCAGGAGAACAGAGTCCACGACACCACACAACCCTGCCACGGCAACCTCTGCAAGACATGCCAGATCATCGACACAGATACCACCATCACACGAGAGGACACCACCCACCAGTTACATGGTTCATACTCCTGTGACTCGGCCAACGTTGTCTACCTCATACGTTGCAGGAAAGGATGCCCCGGAGCATGGTACATTGGCGAGACCATGCAGACACTGCGACAACGGATGAACGGACACCGCGCAACAATCGCCAGACAGGAGGGTTCCCTCCCAGTTGGGGAACACTTTAGCAGTCAAGGACATTCAGCCACCGATCTTCGGGTAAGCGTTCTCCAAGGCGGCCTTCGAGACACACGACAACGCAAAATCGTCGAGCAGAAATTGATAGCCAAGTTCCGCACCCATGAGGACAGCCTCAATCGGGATCTTGGGTTCATGTCACGCTACACGTAACCCCACCAGCAAGGAAAAAAAAGTTATCTGTTTTTAATACAACTGGAAATTCTCTCTCTCTCTGCCTTTCGGGTCTCTTTCTCTCTGTCTGTATAATTTGACACATTGTGTATTCAGCATACTGGGACCTACTGGTTTCCGTGGCTAACCTGTCTCAACATCAACGACACCTTTGATTGATGTGATGGTGTCCCAGCCTAATATAAGATATGCGATTTGAGAACCTCTCATTCACTACTCACCTGACGAAGGAAATAATCTCCGCAAGCTTGTGATTTTAAAATAAAATTGTTGGACTATAACCTGGTGTTGTAAGATTCCTTACATTTAATTTTATAGAACAGGCAGCCTCAACGTGGTGACATACATATGGAGCCACATTTCTGTAGGTCTACACTTCCATTCATGACAAACCTCTTGATCTTTGATATAATGACAATTCAAGTCTGTACTACAGAAAACCCTATGACATGGTGTACCTAGACTTCCAAAAGGCTTTTAATAAAGTTCCACGTGAAAGGCTATTAATTAACAAGGCTGTGGAGATTCAGGGTAAATTTTGGGAATGGTAAGAAAATGGTTGACGGGTAGGAAACAATGAATTCCCATTAGATGAGTTATGTCAGAGTGGGGGTACTAAATGGGGTGACTTAGGGCTCGGTGTTAGGACCACCACTATTTCTAATTTACATCAATGACCTGGATTCAGATAATCAATGCAAAATGGTAAAATTTGCAGATGATGCCAAACTTAGAAGGGTAGTGGAATTGGATAAGGCAGGTAAGAAATTGCAGAATAAGTTGGACAAGGTATGTAAATTGGCAGAACAGTGGCAGACAAAATTTAATGCAAACAAGTGTGAAGTGCTGAACATAAGAAGGAAAAATAGATGACATTCATACTCCATGAATGGTGCTGAAATAGCTGAGGAAGAAGATGAGAAAGACTTGGGAGTCTTGGTAGTCTCAATGATAAACCATCAGGCACTTCAATCTCTATATCTGTCCTGTAGGCTTTCCTCTTGTTCTATTTAAGATTTCTGCAAAGCAAAAGGCTTTCCTGTAATCTGACTTTGTTTTATTTGTGGCCAAAATTTTGTTGATACTGTTGAAGTATAGGGATAAATTTTACGACTAGTGCACATTGGGAATCGGTTCGTGAGAGCAGCATGCCTCATTTGTGACCTGCAAAAATTTTATCCATTACAACTGATAGACACACAATCACCTGGGCTGTAAATCAGACGTACTGACCTTTTTGCTCAAATTCCCACTATGCACTCCATTTGCCTGAAGCCCCATTCGGATAATGCTAAATTGTACAATGTATATATTTGTCCACTATTCCATAAGAAATGTATTTGGAGAGTTTGTAAGTAATGCCTGGAACTGGGAAAGATTAAGTCACCTTAACATGGAGTTGGTGGTGGGGTGGGTGGGGTGGGTGTGGGGGAGGATATATTTCTTTAGTAGCTATCAAAACTCCTTTGCATGGCTGAAACTATTCTATAACTCTGTGGAACAGTTCCATGGATCATGGATACGTCCCTAGCATCATATTGACTTACTTTCCTTAAATGTAAAATTGAGTTCTCTTATTAAGTCACTTTTGAATCAGCTATGGGAAGACATGCAAGAGCAACCTAGGTCTACACACCTTCCAATTTTCCTCAATTCCTGTTTCTAATGCACCTCACACAGACTTGCCTTTCTGTAAGTAGCCTGGGTTATATTGAGACTTCACCATGTACGAAACTGAATCCTAACACTCTGTGGTGCAATGCATTATCACATTATGTAAGGAGTCTTACAACATCAGGTTATAGTCCAACAGCTTTATTTGAAATCACAAGCCTCCGAAAGCTTGTGATTTCAAATAAAGCTGTTGGACTATAACCTGGTGTTGTAAGACTCCTTACATTTGTCCAGCCCAGTCCATCACCAGCATCTCCACATCATTATCACATTATGTCAGTGAGCCGCTTCTATGTAGATGAATATTAATTTGTCAACTCATTAATCATATAATTCGCTTCTCATCAAAGTTACTAACAGCCTTCCTACTGATATTTGGGGCTCGATGTTACCAGGGCTGCGGGTTCGCGGCGGGGGGGCTATTGGGCTCGTGGGTAACGCGCTCGGTGAAATCAGTCTGCCCCCCGCGCGATCGCAGCGTAATTGGATCCACTTACCTTGTCTTCCGGGTTCCCCACTGCTGATCTGCGCGTCGGGCGGACTGCGCATGTGCAGTAAGATCTGTCAGCTGGAGGAGCTCTATTTAAAGGGGCAGTCCTCCACTGACAGATGCTGCAACAAATAGCAAAAATTACAGCATGGAGCAGCCCAGGGGGAAGGCTGCTCCCAGTTTAATGATGCCTCACTCCAGGTATCATTAAATGGGGTGAGGAGGAGGGGGAGGACAGAGATCTTCCCCCCGGCGGGCGGGAGGAAGCAGCCTGGCTCGAGGTGGCAGAGGAGGTCACCTGCACCACCAACATATCGCGCACCTGCAGACAGTGCAGGAGGCGCTTCAATCACCTAAGTAGGTCAGCCAAAGTGAGTACACTTACTCATTCCCCTACATTCCATCTGCCACATCACCACCCCCACCCTGCATCTCCTTCTGCACTGCCAACACTACTCTGTCACATCACCCCTCACACCCACTCAAAGCTCATCCTCATCTTACCTGCACTTACTCACCTCGCCAGTACTCATCCCGCCACTACCACTCAACCTAATCCTCATACAATCTCATGGCTCTATCTCATACTCACCCTCTCATGCATCTCTTTCACAGTCAGCCTCACTCAACCTGCCACTTCCTGTGCTGCAGCCACAGGGCATGCATCACATATGTGCAGTAGGAAGCGTAAGGCAAACGTGTCGTGAGCATGAAGGGGATGCACAAGGGTGTTTGAGGGTTTGTAATGGTTTTTACTTATATTGAATTTCTGACGAACTAACATTACATATTATATTGGCACCACTACTGCCACGTCTTTGCGAATCTTGTCTGGTTTGTGCAATAATGCCCTTTCCTGAGGATCACAATGAAGACCCACAACTGATGACACCCATTGTGTCACTACAGAGTGGGTGTAGGTGTATTTGCAGGGCTCTTTTGTGCAGATGACTGAGAGACGTCGGCGATGTCCCCAGTGGCACCCTGGAAGGATGCGGAGGAGAAGTTGTTGAGGGCAGTAGTGACTTTGACAGTGACAGGTAAGAAGATGGTGCTCGGGCCAACCGGGAGCAGCTCGGCATGAAGGAGGCTGCAGATGTCCACGACTACATGTCGAGTGACTCTGAGCCTCTGTGTACACTGCTGCTCAGAGAGGTCCAGGAAGCTGAGCCTCGATCTGTGGACCCTGTGGCGAGGGTAGTGCCCTCTGCGACACATCTCTCTCTGCGGTTGCCCTCCCTTCTGCTGTGCAGGTGGATGTGTCACAGCACTCTGTTGTGGAGCTCCACGTGTCAGAGGCTGGTGATGCTGTTCGCCCTCCGAGGAGGTCATGACTGCAGCTACAGCGGCCCCCATCCGAAAGATGTACATCTGAGGGGATCCGCAAGGTAGGTACATGTCTCTGGACCCCGGGGTAAGTGTGCAAGTTGGTGAATTTTCTTGTCAGGAGGAGGAGGGTGGTGGAGGCCAAACTTTGTCCCAAGTGACAGAGTGGCCTCCTAGAATGAGTGAGGGTCTCCCCCCACCACCTGTCAAATGGACCTTTGCAGCTGCCACAGGCTGACAGCTGCAACACGTCCATTTCAACTGAGAGTGTTTTCCCCAGTATGGGAAACAGTCCCAGTTGTTTCTAAAATCCCACCCCTCCTCACATAATCCCTTAATCAGGTCTGTTAATGACCTGAAATAGCTAGATAAATATTGTCAAGTGGCACCCCGCTGGCTTTAATTGCCTGCGGGAGTCCCACATGCGGGGGCTGCGCACGCGCGTCTGTGCGGAACCCGGAAGTGGGCGGGTTGGAGCCGGGCTCCGGACCCGCTCCAGGATTCCATGATTTTCAGAGCCCTCCCCGCCAGGAACGCACCCGATAACGGGTGCTAAAATGAAGCCCTTGACCTCATTCTTCCAGTATAGAAACCTACCATCTTTCCATTACAGCTTTTTAATGTTCACTTGGACAGGACCTCCGTTTAATTGGTGAGACCGCACCTGGAATACTGCATACAGTTTTGGTGTCCATACTTAAGAAAAGATATTCTTGCTCTCGAGGCAGTACAAAGAAGGTTCACTCGGTTAATCCCGGGGATGAGGGGGCGGACATATGAGGAGAGGTTGAGTAGATTGGGACTCTACTCATTGGAGTTCAGAAGAATGAGAGGCGATCTTATTGAAACATATAAGATTGTGAAGGGGCTTGATCGGGTGGATGCAGTAAGGATGTTCCCAAGGATGGGTGAAACTAGAACTAGGGGGCATAATCTTAGAATAAGGGGCTGCTCTTTCAAAACTGAGATGAGGAGAAACTTCTTCACTCAGAGGGTAGAAGGTCTGTGGAATTTGCTGCCCCAGGAAGCTGTGGAAGCTACATCATTAAATACATTTAAAACAGAAATAGACAGTTTCCTAGAAGTAAAAGGAATTAGGGGTTACGGGGAGCGGGCAGGAAATTGGACATGAATTTAGATTTGAGGTTAGGATCAGATCAGCCATGATCTTATTGAATGGCGGAGCAGGCTCGAGGGGCCGATTGGCCTACTCCTGCTCCTATTTCTTATGTTCTTATGTTCTTAATGTTCCCTATTTGGGTGGGCATTTTCAATAGCCACTACTACTACTTAGAGTGGAAAACCCTGCAAGTGGCAGCGTCAGGTGGGGAACCAGCAGAAAGGCTCAACCACCTGATTTTCCATCCCCTCATGCCCTAGATCCTCCTGAAATTAGGTCAAATGGGAACAGAAGATCCTGATTAAGGTATCATTGACTAAACCCATGTAGCAATTCAAGCATCATGGAATATCCCATAACAATGAATTTCTAAATGGCCTGTTACCACTACCAAAGAATTATGCATGTGAATGTATGGTTTCCAGGGTAAGCCCATATCTCAAGGGAATCACAGGCTCCCCACCTATTCCAGGGTGAGGGTGGGTTCAAAGGTTGGCTGCTCAGAAATAAGAATTACCTCCTTAAAATGTGGTTTGTGACACTGCTGCACAACCCCTGTACGCCCAAACAGTGAAGCAGGTCATTCTTATTTTGTGCCTGTTTGTGGAGGACAAGTAGTAACAAGCCATGAAGAGGATGATGAGAAGTTGAGCCAAGGAAGTGAACCAAGCTAACACTGAGCCAAGAGAGGTTGGGAGGTGCATTTTATACCAAGGTTCCTTTCCAGTGACAGCACAAATTAAGATGTGAGTAGCCCTCGCAATCCATCATATCACTGAAGTGGAATTTGATGCTGAGGGTAGGATGAAGATAAGATGCTGAGGATGGGATTGCAGTAAAATGTCTCATCATGGACTGCAAAAACATATGGTAAGAATTGTACTTTATAACAATTAGGTTATTGGCAATATAGATAGAAGCATTTTCACCTTTTAATCACTATTCTTCCCTTTTGAAAATATTCCAGCCAAAGGCATGAGTGCTCCTTGTTGATTTTTTTAAAACTCCCTGGTGTTTGTGGGAAGACTTCTTTCTGTCCAGTAGATGGCAGTCAACTCTAAGTTTACTTCTGTGCAGACTACAATACACAGAATTGTTATCTGTAAAGGAGAAATTCATTTCCGTAAAAATGAGTGTATTATTCCACTCTAGTTTATCACCTCTAATCTAGCACGATGTAAAGGACATCAAGGTCACAAAGATAAGTACGGATGAGGGAGGCCATTTGGCCCATCTCACCTCCCTCGATAGAAACTGAAGGTCAATTACAGCATCCAACTCACTCTTAAAAGATTCCAGAGTTTTTGCCTTCTGGAAGTTACTAATCACTCTTTGTGTGAAGATGCACTTCATGTTGTTAGATGTGACAATGAAAGGATGTGTAGAGCAACCACATAACGACAAAATTATGACTATTTCAATTGGATCAATAGGGGTGGCACTGGGTTGCCCCATGTCACCAGACAGAAAACATCACCTCGAGTGCCCCCTTTAGGAGGGCACCACTAATATAATAGTCTGACACAAGGCCCAGTTAAACTGAAAGAAGCTTAAAATGAAACTAATCAGGATATTGTTGTGGAAATCTGATTGGCCCATTTGGGGTCTGTGAATTGTTCACATGTATTAATAGAAGGAATGTGGTGTTCTGACTGATTGTTAGTTACGATGTGAAAAATGTTGGTGTAAACAGAGGAGCTACCTTGGATTTGCCGTGTAGATCTGGACAGTGATTCAGTGGCTGAGCCCTGAACATTTCGAAGGTTTCATTATTTGCGTGGTATACTTACACAGCTTTCAAGTGTTTAAAAAAACTTTTTATTGGGATGATTGTTTCACACTTTCATTCCTCTCAATAGCAGAGTGAATTGACTTGGTTTCACACTATTCCTGTGGCGCAACTTCAGAGTTAAAACTAGTCCATTAAGAAAAGCCTCACTGTTTTACAAGTTGCAGTCATTGCATAGAATAGTCATAAAATACTCCATCTTACTTTTGCAAGAAGTGGAGGCAGCTGGAAAAATAGTAACATAGAATGCCAGTAAAAAATGAATGGAAACAATTCAAAATTATGAATGTAAGTTGTGTATATATTTAAAATGGATGCACATTCAGCAAGTGTCTTCAAAATCTAGCAACTTTCTGATTGTATCACTCCCATTCTACGATTGGCATCAGAACCACTCCCGAGTGCTGGAGTTCTGTAATACATTCCCAGGTAGGGCTTGTTCTCCAATGTGCAGAGAACAAACTGTGGAATCAATGGTACAAGTTGTAAATTACTATTGGAAGGAATCGGTTTGATGGATCAATTGGCTTTTCTTATGATTTGCTAACACTATTATGAGCAAGAAGCTTATCTAAATGTAGTGTCACAATGGAACCAATGTGGCTGGCTATGCTTTCCATCGGTTTATATAGTTTTATGGGAATGCATGATTATTTAGCTCCAAATGTTACTGTAGAGTTGTGGAAAGCAGAATGGAGATAGTGACAGTACTTTATGATCAGCATTTTGCTATTTATTCTGTGAATGGTGACTAGTAGTTGATTGTTTCTGGTTTAGTAGGTGTCACTTTCTATACTTGGCCGAATGTGCTGTTTGTGTCTATGCTCTGTACATTACTTTGTGTTGATGACTGGGTCGTGTAGGTGGGATATTATAATTGAATCTCTATGTAAAGTATTTGCAAGTGGTGGTTTGTCAGTCCCTCTTAAGCTGGGAGTTTTGTATGCTGTATGTTCAGTAGTTAATAGCCATTTGTTGTGACTTGTTTCTTTGGTTGGTAACGTTCATGTTTACAACCACGTAGAATCAAATCAGAGAATTTTATACCACAAAGAATCATAGAATTTTACGCTTGAGGCTTTTTGCGACTGATGGGCATTGTAGGGAATAGCATGTTTAATAGACACACACAATAGCATTACCACTTAGTTTTATAAGTTTCCCTTTTGTTCTGTTTAAATCGGACTTTATGTTTCAATTATTTTATTCTCTTGCCTCTTGCACATCCCTGATTTTCATTGCTCCACCATTGGTGGCCGTGCCTTCAGCTGCCTAGTCCCAAAGCTCTGGAATTCCCTCCCCAAACCTCTCTACCTCTCTCCTCCTTTAAGACGCTCCTTAAAACCTACCTCTTTGACCAAGCTTTTATTTACCTGTCCTAATATTTCCTTATGTGGCAGGGTGTCAAATTTTGTTTGATAACGCGCCTGTGAAGCACCTTGGAACGTTTTACTATATTAAAGGTGCTATATAAATGCAAGTTGTTGTTGTTGTTCCTCCTTAAAACAAAGGGGCAGGTGCAAATTTGTTTCTCTGTTAATGACACTGGGACAACCAGTATTATCTTTATGGATCAATTAAAATGAAGCAACTGAAGTTCCTCCTTCTCTGCAAACTCCACAGTTAAATAACAAGGTGAATTACATCATCAGACAAGGTTAAATCTCAAAAGGTCAGCACAGATGGAATCTATTCGGCCCATCGCGCCTATGCTGGCTCTCTGAAAGAGCTAGCCACTTAGTCCTATCCCCCTGCCCTGTTCCTATAACTTTATATTTTTTTCTTTTTCAAATATTTATCCACTTCCCTTTTATGAGGTATTACGGATCCTCTTCCACCACTGTTTCTGGTTGGCCATTCAATGTTCTAACAACTCTCTCTGTAAAACTAAAAATTCTCCTTACCTCTACACTTGATGATGACCTTAAATTTATGCCCTCTAATTACTAACTTAAGGACCAGTGGAAATAATCTTCCCTATTTACCTTATATATAAACCCCTTAGAATTTTGAACAGTTCTGTCAGATCTTCTCTTAACCTTATCTGCTCCAATGAAAAGAGCCCTTGTTTTTTCACAGTGTATTTATAACTAAAGCCTCCTATTCGTGGTATCATCTTCATGAATTATCTCCATGGCTTTGACATCCTAAAATATGGCGCCCACAACTGGATACAGTATTCTAACTGCGGCCTACCCAATAATTTGTATAGGTTAGCATTACCTCTTTGCTTTTGTACTCCATGCCTCTATTTTATAAGGTGAATAGGCGCATGGAGTACAAATGAATCTTCTGCCCATTGAAGTGCCACAAAAACTGTATTTCAGACAATCTGTTTCCAGTAAATAACTTGAAGTGGCCACCAGCTGCTCAGATTCTATAAAGAACATAAGAACATAGGAACAGGAGTAGGCCATTTAGTCCCTTGAGCCTGTTCCACCATTCAATGAGATCATGGCTGATCTGTGACCTAACTCCGTTTATCCGCCTTAGCCCCATATACCTTAATACCTTCGGTTAACAAAAATCTATCAATCTCAGATTTAAAATTAACAATTGAGCTAGCATCAACTGCTGTTTGTGGAAGAGAGTTCCAAACTTCTACCATCCTTTGCCCGTGCAAGTGTTTTCTAACTTCACTCCTCAACGTCCTGGCTCTAATTTTTAGGCTATGTCCCCTAGTTCTAGACTCCCCAACCAGTGGAAATAGTTTCTCTCTACCCTATCAGTTCCCCTCAATATTTGGATAACTTCAATCAAATCACCCCTTAATCTTCTTAATTCCAGAGAATACAACCCTAGTTTGTGTAATCTGTTCTCATAATTTAACCCTTGGAGTTCAGGTATCATTCTAGTAAATCTAAGTTGACTCCCTAGGGTGCGGTGCTCAAAACTGAACACAGTACTCCAGGTGTGGTCTAACCAGGGCTTTGTACAGCTGTAGCATAACTTCTATCCCCTTGTATTCCAGTCCTCCATATATAAAGGCCAGTATTCTATTAGCCTTTTTGATTATTTTCTGTACCTGTCCATGACATTTTAATGATCTATGTACATGGACGCCTAAGTCTCTTTGGACCTCCACTGTTTCGAGTTTGTCACCATTTAGAAAGTACTCTGATCTAACCTTTTTAGGTCCAAAGTGGATGACCTAACATTTGCCGACATTGAAATCCATTCACTTAATCTATTAATATCGCTCTTGTAATTTTATGCTTCCATCTACACTGCTTACAATGTTGCCTATCTGTTTCATTGGCAAACTTGGATATGTGGCTCTCTAACCCATTATCTAAGTCGTTAATAAGTACAGTGAATAGTTGAGGCCCCAACACAGATCCCTGTGGGACACCACTAGTAACATCCTGCCAATTTGAGTACCTGCCCATTATCCCTACTCTCTGTTTCCTGCCACTCGGCCAATTTCCTAACCAGGTCAATAGTTTGACCTCAATTCCATGAGCTTCAACTTTAGCTAATAGTCTCTTATGAGGGACTTTATTGAATGCCTTCTGGAAGTCCATATAAACAATATCCATAGATAGTCCCCTTACCACTACTTTAGTCACCTCTTCAAAAAATTCAATCAGTTTCATCAGGCATGACCTACCCTTTACAAATCCATGCTGGCTCTCTCTGATCAGCTGAAAATTTTAAAGGTGTTCAGTTACTCTATCCTTAATTATAGGCTCTAGTAATTTCCCAACAACTGGTCCATAATTCCCTGGTTTCCCCCTCTCACCTTTCTGAAATAGCAAAGTGACGTGACACAAAATATTTTTGTTTTGATTTTGATATCCCTTGCAACCCCATCCACCACCTTAAACATTCAGTCCCTCCACCACCGGCGCACCGTGGCTGCAGTGTGTACCATCTACAAGATGCACTGCAGCAACTCGCCAAGGCTTCTTCAACAGCACCTCCCAAACCCGTGACCTCTACCGCCTAGAAGGACAAGGGCAGTAGGCGCATGGGAACACCACCACCTGCACGTTCCCCTTCAAGTCACACATCACCCTGACTTGGAAATATATCGCCGTTCCTTCATCGTTGCTGGGTCAAAATCCTGGAACTCCCTACCTAACAGCAATGTGGGAGAACCTTCACCACATGGACTGCAGCGGTTCAAGAAGGCGGCTCACCGCCACCTTCTCAAGGGCAATTAGGGATGGGCAATAAATGCTGGCCTTGCCAGCGACGCCCACATCCCATGAATGAATTTTTTAAAAGTTTCTTTTTATACTCCCTTTTTGTAGCTCTTCCTATCTGTTTTGTCATCCTTTGCTATTCTTTGTATCTCTCCCAGTCACCAGAAACTGTGCTTTTTTTGCATTTGTATTGCTATTAGATAAATGTTCACACACCGTTAGGCTGTTTACTAAATCTGGCTCATTACTCATTATTAATTCTTATATGGCCTGCCCCCTTGTTGGTTCTAGGACATATTGTTGCAGAAAGCTGACCTGAAAACACTCAAGAAATTTGGTACCTTTCTGCTTATCCCAATCTGTATGAAAGTTAAACTCCCCCATTAAAACCACTCTGCCTTTGCTACACGTTGGTCTAATCTCTGCATTTACACATTCTGCCACTTCACAGCTGCTACCAGGGGGCCTATACATAACTCCTACTACAGTCTTAAATCCTTTTCTATTTCTTAATTCTACCCATAAAGTCTCCACTGCCTGCTAACTTCTTCTTATTTCCTCTCTTATCACTAAGGCTACTCCTCCCCCTCTACCAGTTTCCCGATCCTTTCTGTAGACCTTACAACCTGGTACATTCAGTTCCCAGTCCTGATCGTCTCGCAGCTATGTCTCAGTAATGGCTACCATGTCTAAGTTGAATTTATGCCTTTTGTTCCTTATACTCCGTGCATTTGTATAAAGAACGTTTATTTGGGCCACACACCCTAACCTGTCCTTCTGCTCTAATGTTTTTCTCACACGTTTCTTATTTCTCTTTCCTGATTTAATTACCTTATATATTTTAGTTTTCCCTTTACCTGTAGTGTGCCTAAAGCATAATTTCTGACTATTAATCTACTCTCCTCCTTTTCGTTTGTTTCAGAATTATTATTTACACTACATTTTCCACCTGAGCTCTTCCCTTCCCCCCCCCCCCCCCACCCATTTACTAGTTTAAAGTCCTTGTGACCGCCCTATTTATCCTTTCCGCTAGGACCCTGGTCCCAGCCCGGTTCAGGTGGAGCCTGTCTCAATGGTACAGTTCCTTCCTGTCCCAGTACTGGTGCCAGTGTCCCATGCGATGGAACCCCTCTTTCCCAAACCACTCTTTCAGCCACGTGTTCACCTCCACACTTATCTTGACACCAATTTGCATGTGGCTCGGGTAATAATCCAGAGATTATAACCCTTGAGGTCCTGTTTTTTAATTTAGGTCCTAGCTGCTAGTACTCTCTGAACAGGACTTCTTGTTCGCTCTTTCCTATGTTGTTGGTCCCAATATGGACCACAACGACTGGAGCCTCCCCCTCCCTCTCCAATATCCTTTCAAGCCGGTTCGAGGTGTCCCTCACCCTGGCACCAGGTAGACAACATACCATGTGGGTCTCTAATTAAAACACTTAACACATTTGGTACTTTTTCCTGGACTGCAAAGATTCTTAGCAGGAGGAGAGATTGGATGAATGCTGCTATGGATTGTAGGAGTGCCCTTTCATCTCACAGATCTTTGTTTGAATCTGTGCCCACAAAGTTGGCTGGTATGTGAAAGGTCACACTGGTGCTTTAGGTGGTGCTCTTCTGAGGTCATGTTAAGGCATATTGTTGCAGCACAGTAGAGGAACTTGTAAATATAAAGTAGTAGGAAAACATTTTAATCAACCAAAGAACTTTGAAATATTGCAAGAGTAACCCGTTAGAAGTAGTATGTCAGCAAGGCCATTGTCTACAGGAAGATAAGGGGAAGTAAAGTGCCAAATGGGCAAGATGCAATCACACAAGCAGCCTAGAAGTCTTCTGAGGAGAGCGAAAAACAATTCCTTATATGGAAGAAACCAGTGGGTGCAGTAAGGCATCAAAGTAAGGACAATTGGCCCAGTAGGCCATAGCATGAGAAGAAAGAACAAAAGCCACAGGTCTGTGCACTTCCCGCTTCTCGTTTCCTTTGTAACTAATGCTCTGATCTTGTGCAGATTGTACTTTGTATTTCATGATTAAAAAAACTCTACTTGTAATCCACAAACCAAATTGGTTGTCTTCCTCCGAATACTTGCAAACTTGGTTTGCACCTCACCTGGGAGTACTTGATTGGGCAGAAGACGTTTTTCTCAGCATCTGACCCATGCTATAGCTGACGAGGGTGCCAAGTGTTCCATTCCCAACACTGCCATTCATCTTGCTTTCTATGGCGGGGGGTGGGGAGAGCACAAGATTTGAATGCTTTATTGACGCCAATTTTACAATTAAAAAAATATATGGGTAGTAACTTCGTTTGGAAAGATTATCCATTTATTATTGGTGCCTTCCTTTTAGGGGGCTGCTTGAAGTAGCCCTAGTGGGGCTTCGCCTAATGCCACTACTTATTGTCCTCTGCAAACTAGCATATCCATAATCTTGTGAAGCACAAAAACATTCTGGTTGTTCCACTGAATAACTTTGTTATCCATGAGTTATTCAGCTAGTCTCAATGATAGAAATAAAAATTACAGTACAACAGCAACCAGCCTCTGCATTTTGTGGATTAATAAGATTTTCTCAATCCTTCCACATAATGAATATGTCAACGTTTAATTAAATCAGACTGAATGTGATAAACCTTTTTATAATGACTAAGCCTGGAAAGTGGAAACCGACCAAGAAGGATTTATCCTAATTATATTCACTATAGTTTTAAGGATAGTATTGTGCAATGGACAGAAATGAAATGATCTGTCAATGTAAAAGAGTTATATACACATTTGATTACTCAAAATGTCAATATAATGTGGGTCTCTATCATCGACTATTGCTGTTACACTTTTGCGTTTTTAGACGAGATATTCAGTATCCCTGACCAATCCCAAACAGCATCCTGTAAGAGGACCTCACGTCCCTTACAACTCAGGGTGAGCCTTTTCCTGTCCAATATCTGGGTGAATATAGCAAGACTCAGGGGTCGAACAAAGAATCCTTGTCATTGCACTCTGGAGATGTTGCCATGTCAATTCCTCAAATAGACTGAATATTCTTCCTCCCTAACAGACTGTGGCTCAGGTTATAAAACAACAAACAAATCTATTGAACATTAAACAGGAAAACCAACCGTATTGAGTACAGTATATGTTGAATAATTATATCTTTACTATTGTCCTAAATGTCAAAATATTAAAGACACTTCTCCTGTGCTGAACCTCAGTGTAAAATTGCTCCTTGAAAAACAATCACTACTTTCATATGTGACTATACACTACCACAGAGCCCACTAATTAGCTTTGTGCCCTTACAGCCTCAGACTGACTGACTGCAACTTCTTGTTGCAATAGAGCCAAATTTCTTTGATATTTCTCAGAACTACATTTCATTGGTGAGACTTTTACAGAATTCAAAACTGCGTTTTCCCACACAAATACAGCCACCAAACAAACGCACTGGAAACAGCACCACAGGATGCTTGTAATTGAATGGAACGGGTTGACTCCTTCCTGAGAAATCCATTGATTTGTTCCAAACACTTTGATCAACCTGTGATTGCAGGAAATTAACAATACTTGCTCAGACAGCTCTAAGAACACTACTGGATAGAATGCCATTAATAGCTGTGCACTCAAAAGTTATTAGCATATTAAACCATTTTTTTTACAGTAATAATCTTCAGATGCACGCTGGCATGCAAGGCTGGAATATGCATTCTCTGCAGCCTGCAGAAATAGCTACCAGTAACCAATTTTAACTGTGTGTGCTGTGATTAGCAAGAGTCCAATAATTAATCCATCATAGATTTTTTTTAAAAACCTTGTTTTTGGCACAGTTTGCTCATTGAATGGCATTCCCCATTAATGGTCTAAATGAAGGATGGTGAATGTCCTCAGGGATGGTGGTCGAGCCGTGTTGGTGCCCATGAAAGTTTAGTAAAGCCAACATGTAAATACTTAACAACACTGGTGACAACGGTACCATGCAAACAACTTTTCTCACTTTTGGGTCAGAATGTAAATAAAAAGCGAGCAGCATTATCTCGCGAAAATGTGAACAAACGTGTCTGCTAAGGAACTGGCTAAATGGCAACAAGAAATAGAACTGAAGTTTTTTTAGACTTGTAGTCTGCATTGCATTTCTTTCGGCTGGTTGCAATGTAAAGCCTACCAATTATGCTTTACACTTTGCATTTTTGGATATGATGACTCAAAAGTTTTTGATGTTCTCTTCAAAATAAACAATTCAGTTTATGCGTGTTTCTACATAATTCTGTGTAAATAAATATAAACTATAAAGAGGGATCAACAATATGAATCCAGAATAGGAAAGCAGAGTTTTTATGCTGGGTTATTTTTTGGATGATAATAATAGCATCAGTATTAAAAAAAATAACTTGAAATGGATGCAGTAAATGTATCAATTAAATATGTGATTAAAAACAAGATTAATATTTATAATTATGATTGATTTTTTTTAAATGCTTGATAGCCCTAGTAGATATTTTGAATCATAAAATTAATAGTTGACTTGGAAGGAAATGGAGTTGGGCAATGGTGAAGTGATCACCTTTCAAGTAGTGCCTCAATTGTAAACACTTCAGAGGAAGTGAGGTCATTGATTTATGCAAAGCATGCTGGGAGACAAAGGAATATAAAAGGTTTTTAACTTTAGAAGTTAAAATATCTGTGGAGTTTGGTATCTGAGCATTGATGCTCAGCCGAAGATTAGGTCAAGGTCCTGCAAGTAGCCTGGTGTTGGCAGGATCAGCAGGGACGATATCTACCTCAAACTAGTTAGGATTTGTGTTGTATTGTCTACAGGGTAAATTTGCCAGCAGACCCCCAAGTGTCCTTTGAGAAACTATTTGATTTGCACAATATTACTAGCATTTGGAGCAGTGTGACAATGCCTCATTTTAAATGCAGCTATTTTCAACTATCTCAAGTTGCAGTATCTGAGCAGGTGCAATTCCCGCTGTTATTACTCCTTCAGTTTTGGACAAAAATCGATTAATACCTTATAGTGCTCTTCTAAACAATAGGTTTTCAAACTGGGGTCCCTGAGGTCACCAGATTTCTGAACTTTTGAAGTGCACTTGCTGTTGTTATGTAGGGAAATGCAGCAACCAATTTACACACAGCAAGATCCCACAACAAGCAGTAAGATAAATGACCAGATAAACTATTTTAATAGTGTTGGTTGAGGGATAGATGTTGTTCAGGAAGAAATCCCCTGTTCTTCTGCAAATAGTGCTACAAGATCTTTTACATCCATCTGTGCAGGCAGACAATACCTCCAACAATACGGTATTTCCTCAGTATTGCAACAAAGTATCAGCCTAGATTATGTGCTCAAATCACAAGAGTGGGACTTGATCACACAACTGTCTAATTAAAGGGGCAAGAGTGCTATTGCTGAAGGTGGCATTTTTGAAATCACAAGCTCATCTTGAAGGGAGGGAGTCCTGGTCACAGACACACTATCTGGTGCAGCTTGTTGCAGCATATTTGCGAGAATGGCCTTTGAGCTTGGGATTGTGTCCCTCCAACAAAAACAGCCTAGTGTATAGAGTAATTGATATTCACAACCTGCTGTTACTGTCAGTAAAATTTCTGCGTTAGATTTTACACTTGGCTGTGACAACTCATATTTTCCTAAAATGGGAGAATGATCTTTGTGTCTTAAGGCAGGGAGAGGGGAGAGTTAATGTAGATCCTTCTCAGACAACTCTTTTAATTAGCTTCATTGTCTTGGCCGGCCTCTATATATCAGAGGTGCTGTACTATGTCTTACAAAGCTTTATAGTCATCTGCCACTGGCTCCACATTGGATTCTGAACAGCTTCTGTGAAATAAATTAAATTAGCATATAAATATGATTATGTAGGTGGCCAGTCTACTTTTAAAATGCCATTCTATAACTTCACTTTCACTTTTGTTCAGCTTACATTTTCCTCTTCCTCATTTCTAATATTTATTTGGGATTGTATTTTTTTCATTCAGGTGTTTGTCGGAAAGAGGCACAGACAAGATTGATAGACGAGTACAAAAGGAAATGAGGCAGAAAAGGCCAACCGAGGCGCACACAAAATAAACCCCTGCTTTCAGCAGAGCTCTTTTAAGAGCAAAATTAAATGTCACACTGCAGTCTGATTCACTCAAGCACTAGACACAATAAGTGCTGTGTTCAGTAATGACTGGGGATGATGTGGATTTTGTAATTTATTTGCCTGTATCAAGAACAAATTCTCACTGTAAAATGTACCTTCATAAATCCTGAGGATTTCAATTGAACACAAATAAGGGTCAGCATATTGTGTTAGATATTGGGTTCTTTGTGTATTTCTAAAATGGAGTATAAAGGGTCATAGGCATTGTTCTGTGGCAGTGTGTCTTGCAAGACAGTTTGTTGGGTGTGTCAGCAGAGGTATTTGCAGGATAGCCATTAGTGGCCACATTGCCATCATCAGTGTTCCAGTCAGCTGAAAGCAATGACCATTATCAGCATTAGCTCCTGGAATGAGAATCTTGTTCCCACAAACAGCAAGTTCACATTCTCTCTCATTGAATAGCGGTCAGGTTAAACACTCACATTTGGACCCTTTGTCCTGTTCTAAAATCAACGTCTTCATAGAATCATATAACACTGAAGGCGGCCATTCGGACCATTATGCCTGTGCCGGCTCTTTGAAAGAGCTATCCAATTAGTCCCAGTCCCCTGTTCTTTCCCCACAGCCCTGCTGTGTTTTTCCTTTTCAAGTATATATCCAATTCCCTTTTGAAAGTTACAAATGAAACTGCTTCCACCGCCCTATCCGGCAGTGCATTCCGGATCTTAACAAGTCGCTGCTTAAAGAAAATTCTCCTCATCTCTCCCCTGGTTCTTTTGCCATTTTATCCATTCTAATGAGAGAGGATAGTGCCATAACCCAGTACATTACCCAATATCTAAAGGGAAAGGACAGTGCAATAACCTACTGCATTACCCATTACATGGCTGGAGTCATACCTAGCACAAAGGAAGATGGTAGTGGTTGTTGGAGGCTAATCATCTCAGCTCCTGGACATTGCTGGAGGAGTTCCTCAGGACAGTGTCCTCGGCCATCTTCAGCTGCTTCATCAATGACCTTCCCTCCATCATAAGGTCAGAAATGGGCATGTTCGCTGATGATTGCATAGTGTTCAGTTCCATTCGCAACCCCTCAAATAATGAAGCAGTCCGAGCCCGCATGCAGCAAGACCTGGACAACATCCAGGCTTGGGCTGATAAGTGGCAAGTAACATTCGCGCCAGACAAGTGCCAGGCAATGACCATCTCCAACAAGAGAGGATCTAACCACCTCCCCTTGACATTCAACGGCAGTACCATCGCCGAATCCCCCACCATCAACATCCTGGGGGTCACCATTGACCAGAAACTTAACTGGACCAGCCATATAAATACTGTGGCTACAAGAGCAGGTCAGAGGCTGGGTATTCTGCGGTGAGTGACTCACCTCCTGACTCCCCAAAGCCTTTCCACCATCTACAAAACACAAGTCAGGAGTGTGATGCAATACTCTCCACTTGCCTGGATGAGTGCAGCTCCAACAACACTCAAGAAGCTCAACACCATCCAGGACAAAGCAGCCCGCTTGATTGGCACCCCATCCACCACCCTAAACATTCACTCCCTTCACCACTGGCGCACTGTGGCTGCAGTGTGTACCATCCACAGGATGCACTGCAGCAACTCGCCAAGGCTTCTTCGACAGCACTTCCCAAACCCATGACCTCTACCACCTAGAAGGACAAGGGCAGCAGGCACATGGGAGCAACACCACCTGCATGTTCCCCTCCAAGTCACACACCATCCCAACTTGGAAATATATCGCCATTCCTTCATCGTCGCTGGGTCAAAATCCTGGAACTCCCTTCCTAACAGCACTGTGGGAGAACCTTCACCACACGGACTGCAGCGGTTCAAGGTGGCGGCTCACCACCACCTTCTCAAGGGCAATTAGGGATGGGCAATAAATGCTGGCCTTGCCAGTGACACCCACATCCCATGAACGAATAAATGAAAAAAAAACATATCTAAATAGAAAGGAGAATATCATAACCCAGTACATTATCCAATATCTAAATAGAAAAGGCAGTGCCATAACCCACTGCATTACCCAGTATCTTACTAGAAAATACAGTGCCATAACTCACTGCATTGCCCAGTATCTAAATAGAAAAGGCAGTGCCATAACCCACTGCATTGCCCAGTATCTAAAGGGAAAGGACAGTGCCATAACCCACTGCATTACCCGTATCTGGAGTAAAAATACCTAATTGGAAGAGGACCAATTTCAGTGGGTTGTGAATGGATCTGGCCCGGGTAAATTGGAATCAAAGATTGACAGGCAAAACTGTAATCGAACAATGGGCAACCTTTAAAGAGGAGATGGTTCAGGTATGGTCTAGGTACATTCCCACGAGGGGAAAGGTAGGGCAACCAAAGCCAGAGTTCCCTGGATGATGAAGGAGATAGAGAGCAAGATGAAGCAGAAAAAGGGGGCGTATGACAGATGTCAGGTTGATAACACAAGTGAGAACCAGGCTGAATAGAGAAAGTTCAGAGGGGAAGTGAAAAAGGAAATAAGAGGGGCAAAGAGAGAGTAAGAGAATAGACTGGCAACTAACATAAAAGAGAATCCAAAAGTCTTCAATAGGCATATAAATAGTAAACGGGTTGTAAGAGGAGGGGCGGGGCTGATTAGGGACCAAAAAGGAGACATGCCCATGGAGGCAGAGGGCATGGCTGAGGTACTAAATGAGTACCTTGCATCTGCCTTTACCAAGGAAGATGATACTGCCAAAGTCACAGTAAAAGAGGGGGTAGTTGAGATACTGGATGGGCTAAAAATTGATAAAGAGGAGGTACTAGAAAGGCTGGCTGTATTTAAAGTAGATAAGTCACCAGGTCCGGATGGGATGCATCCTAGGTTGCTGAGGGAAGTAAGGGTGGAAATTGCGGAGGTACTGGCCATAATCTTCCAATTATCCTTAGATACGGGGATGGTGCCGGAGGACTGGAGAATTGCAAATGTTATACCCTTGTTCAAAAAAGGGTGTAAGGATAAGCCCAGCAACTACAGGCCAGTCAGTTTAACCTTGGTGGTGGGGAACCTTTTAGAAACGATAATCCGGGACAGAATTAACAGTCACTTGGACAACTGTGGATTCATTAAGGAAAGCCAGCACGGATTTGTTAAAGGCAAATCATGTTTAACTAACCTGATTGAGTTTTTTGATGAGGTAATGGAGAGAGTTGATGAGGGCAATGCAGTTGACGTGTATATGGACTTCCAAAAGGCGTTTGCTAAAGTGCCACATAATATGCTTGTAATCAAAGTTGAAGCCCATGGAATAAAAGGGGCAGTGGCAGCATGGATACGAAATTGGCTAAGTGACAGGAAACAGAGAGTGTGGTGAACGGTTGTTTTTCAGACTGGAGGAAGGTGTGTTCCCCAGGGGTCGGTACTAGGACCACTGTTTTTCTTGATATATATTAATGACTTGGATTTGTGTGTACAGGGCACAATTTCAAAATTTGCAGATAACACAAAACTTGGAAGTGTAGTGAACAGTGAGGAGGATAGTGATAGACTTCAAGAGGACATAGACAGGCTGGTGGAATGAGCGGTCACGTGACAGATGAAATTTAACCCAGCGAAGTGTGATAGGAAGAACAAGGAGAGGCAATATAAACTAAAGAGTATAATTCTAAAGGTGGTGCAGGAACAGAGAGACCTGGGGATATATGTGCACAAATCGCTGAAGGTGGCAGGGCAGGTTGAGAAAGCAGTTAAAAAAGCATACGGATCCTGGGCTTTGTAAATAGCAGCATAGAGTACTGAAGCAAGGAAGTTCTGATGAACCTTTATTAAACACTGGTTTGGACACAACTGGAGTATTGTGTCCAATTCTGGCCACTGCACTTTAGGAAGGATGTGAAGGTCTTAGAGAGGGTGCAGAAAAGATTTACTAGAATGGTTCCAGGGATGAGGTGCTTCAGTTACATGGATAGACTGGAGAAGCTGGGGTTGTTCTCCTTAGAGCAGAGAAGGTTGAGTGGAGATTTAATAGAGGAGTTCAAAATCATGAGGAGTCTCGACAGAGTAGATAGAGAGAAGCTGTTCCCATTGGCAGAGGGTCGAGAACCAGAGAACATAGATTTAAGGTAACTGGCAAAAGAACCAAAGGCAACATGAGGAAAAACTTTTTTACACAGTGAGTGGCTATGATGTGGAATGCACTGCCTGAGAGGGTGGTGGAGGCGAATTCAATCGTAGCTTTCAAAAGAGAATTGGATAAGTACTTGAAGGAAAAATTTGCAGGGCTATAGGGAAAGAGCGAGGGAGTGGGACTATCTGGATTGCTCTTGCAGCGAGCTGGCTCGGGCTCGACAGGCCAAATGGCCTCCTTCTGTGCTATAACTATTCTATGATTCTATCTAAATAGAGAGAACAGTGCCATAACCCACTCCATTACCCTTATCTAAATAGAAAGGACTCTGTTATAACCCACTGCATTACCCATATCTAAATAGAAAGGACAGTGCCATAACCTACTGCATTACCCATATCTAAATAGAAAGCACAGTGCCATAACCCAGTGCATTACCCTTATCTAAATAGAAAGAACAGTGCCATAACCCAGTGCATCACCCTTATCTAAATAGAAAGGACAGTGCCATAACCCACTGCATTACCCATATTTGAAGAGAAAGACCAACAAACAACAACAACTTGCATTTGTATAGCACCTTTAATGTAGCACACATCCCGAGGTGCTTTACAGGAGCAATTACCAAATAAAATTTGACACCCGAGCCACATATGCAGATATTAGGACAGGTGACCAAAAGCTTGGTCAAAGAAGTCGGTTTTAAGGAGCATCTTAAAGGAGGAGACAGAGGTAGAGAGGCGGAGAGGTTTAGGGAAAGAATTCCAGAGTTTAGAGCCCAGGCAGCTGAAGGCACAGCCGCCAATGGTGGTGTTTAAAAAAAAACGGTATGTACAAGAGGCCAGAATTGGAGGAGCACAGAGATCTTGACGGGTTGTAGGAGGTTACAGAGATAGTGAAAGGCGTGGCCATGGATGGATTTGAAAATAACAATGAGAATTTTAAAATCGAGGTTTTGCTGGAGCGCCAATGTTGGTCAGCGAGCACAGGGGTGAAGGATGAATGGGACTTGGTGTGAGGTAGGATATGGGCAGCAGAGTTTTGGATGATCTCAAGTTTACGGAGGGTGCAAAGTGGGAGGCTGGCCAGGAGAGGATTGGAATAGTTGAGCCTAGATGTAACAAAGGCATGGATGAGGGATTCAGCAGCAGCTGAGCTGAGGCAGGAGCGGAGATGGGCGATGTTACGACGGTAGAAGTAGGCGGTCTTGGTGATGGAGCAGATATGCGGTCAGAAATTCACCTCAGGGTCAAATAGGACACAAAGGTTGTGAATAGTCTGGTTCAGCCTCAGACTTGGCCAGGGAGAGGGATGGAGTCGGTGGCAAGGGAGCAGAGTTTGTGGCGGGGCCCGAAGTTAATGGCTTTGGCTTTCCAAATATTTAGTGGGAGGAATCTCTGCTCATCTGGTACTGGATGTCAGACAAGCAGCATAACAAATCAGAGGCAGTGGAGGCGTCGAGAGAGGTAGTGGTGAGGTCGAGCTGGGTGTCTTCAGTGTACGTGTGGAACCTGACGTCATGTTTTCGGATGATGTCGCCAAGGAGCAGCATGCAGATGAGAAATAGGAGGGGGCCAAGGATAGATCCTTGAGGGACTCCCGAGGTAACGGTGCGGGAGCAGGAAGAGGAACCATTGCAGCTGCTTCTCTAGCTACGACTGGATAGATAGGAAAGGAACCAGGCGAGGGCAGTCCCACCTAGCTGAACGACGGAGAAGTGTTGGAGGAGGATGGTTAACCGTGTCAAAGGCTGCAGACAGGTCAAGGAGAATGAGGAGGTATAGTTTACCACAGTCGCAGTCACATAGGATGTCATTTGTGACTTTGATAAGGGCCATTTCTGTGCTGTGGCGGGCCGGAAACCTGATCGGAGGGGTTCAAACATAGAGTTGCGGGAAAGATGGGCACGGATTTGGGAAGGGACAACACGTTCAACGACTTTGGAGGCCATAACACGTTCAAGGACTTTCAAGACCATAACCCACTGCATTACCCATATCTAAAGGGAACAGTCAGTGCCATAACCCACTATATTACCTTCTTTCCTATTTTCAAACTAACTTAGTTACCTGCTCACATATTGATAACACTTGGATCCATCTTCCCTCTCATTGGAACTTGGAATTAATTAAACTTATGCGAGAAGGAGGAAAAAACATTTGTTCCAGTAGGAACGTTTATATATAACTTTGTTAACCATTGATATTAAGGCTCTTCACTTGAACATTACAGATTTAATTATAAGACTCCTTTATCCACAATCTCTTGGGAAACCTGAATGGATATATTCTCTGATTTAATAATCTGCTAATTAAAATCCACCGTGGTATTTCTTGTTGGCTTTGTCATGAAATATTGTTAATGCAGATGTCCGTGTGCACAGTAATCAGGACTGACACCAAGAAAACTCTGTGGAAACATTTTGCTCCCTATATGCAGGCTGCATTCATTTGCACTTCAAAAACAACCCAATTAAAACATGATAATGATGGCTTTTTCTTCATGTAGCTATGTAATAAGATGGGAATTATTGAAGAAATGGCTGATATGGAGCATTAATGAGATTGTCTTCTTGATAAATACCCATCAGTAATGAAAGAAAACCTCAACACTTCAAAACTTCCATTATCTTGGAGGCCTTTATACCGAAAAGGCTGAGGGAACCTGCAATTACTTTAACATGGAAGTGCGCTCCTCACTATAATTACACTCTCTGCAGATGATTAAATATACAATAGCTCAGTTTTCTTTTTAACCGTTGTTTCTCATCAAATGTGGCTCTAAACATTATCTGTAAGCAATGAGCGAGGGATTAGTTTGGCACAGTGTTCCAAACAGCATTCATTGCAAAATCTATCCTGAGATATGAACAATGATTATGGGAATACAAACTCACACCAGTTTGATCACTACATAAGAAAGAAAGACTTGCATTTATATAGCGCCTTTCATGACCTCAGGTCGTCCCAAAGCGTTTTACAGCCAATTAAGTACTTTTGAAGTGGAATCACTGTTGTAATGTAGGAATGTATTTGGCACAATACATGTGCCAAAAGCCACATGATCAGGATGGCATTAACTCAAGAATTACATTTTTTAAATCTAATGACATTGTTAGTAATTGTCAGAATATTATCCAATAATATGTTGTTTTTTTATAAATAGGAAATTTTAACACAGCACTAGGTGAAGTGGGTGGCACTGTGGATTAATACAGTCCCTTCATTTCTGGGACCTGCACATACACCTAGCCCAGTTATAGGAGAGGAAATTCATTTCAGTAATCTAGTTAGTTTCAGAGTAAAATTTGCTACTACATCAGTGTGAATTTTTCTGCTGCCAAAATAGTCCCTGTGGCATCTGTATAAAGTTGCTTGTTGTATGATATATGCGCAGCTTTTACAAGCTGGATTGAAGCTATCAAACTTATTTCATTTGGACCCTGATAAACATCCTGGGCTGGAAATCAAATCCAGATTCCAGAGAGAGAACTACGTAATTTTTATTTTGCAAACTGAGTGCCTTTTCTGTGTATGGAAGCAAGAAGGAACATGCCAGAGGGAACAATGTTGGTCAGTAATAATTTTTTTATTTGTTCTCAGGATGTGACAATGCGAGCAAGGCTGCATTTATTGCCCATCCCTAGTTGCACTGAGAAGGTGGTGGTGGACCTTCTCCTTGAACTACTGCAGTCATTGTGGTGATGGTGCTCTCACAATGGTGTTAGGTAAGGAATTCCAGGATATTGATGATGAAGGAACGGTGATATATGTCCAAATCTGGATGGTGTCTGACTTGGATGGGAACTTGGAGGTGACGGTGTTTCCACAACATTGCCACTCTTGGCCTTCTCAGTGATAGTAGTCACACTGGAGAGAGGTGCTGTTGAAGTAACCTTGGTGAGTGCATCATGTAGATTGTACATACTGCAGCTACAGTGTGCTGATGGCATATGGTGTGGATATTGAGTCCAGTGATACGGGGCCAATCAAGCAAACCACTCTGTCTTGGATAATGTTGAGCTTCTTGAGTGTTATTGCAGCTGCACCATCCAGGTGAGTGGTGATTATCCCATCTCACTCCTGACTTGAGACTTGTAAATGCTGTAGAGGCTTTGAGAAGTGTAAAGGTGAGCCACTTGTCGCAGACTCTGCCCTGCTCTTGTAGCCATATTATTGATATGACTGGTCCTGTTAAGCTTCTGGTCAATGGTGATCCCCAAGATGCTGATGGTGGGGGACTCAATGATGGAGGTGTTGCTGAGGAGAGATGGCTGGGCTTTGTCTTGTTGGAGATGTTCATTACCTGCTACTTATGTTGTGCAAGTGTAACTTGCCACTTGCCAGCTCAAGCTTGGATATTATCCAGGTCGTGCTATAGGTTGGCATGGGCTGCTTCATTATTAGAGGAGGTGTGAATGGATCTGAATACTGTGGCATCTTCAGTGAACAGCCCAACTCCTGACCTTATGCTGGCGAGAAGGTCATTGATGAAGCAGTTAAAGATGATTGGACCAAGGATGCTTCCCTGAGCAACTCCTACAGCGATGTCCTAGGGCTCATAAGTGGCCTCCCACAACCACAATCATCATCCTGTCTGTCAGCTGCGACACCAGCCACTGGAGGATTTTCCCTTTGACCCCTGTTGATCTTGCTTTTGCTAAGGCTCCTTGGAGCCATACTCGGTCAAATGCTCCCTTGATGTCGAGGACAGGTACTCTTGCTGCTACTCTGGCATTCAGCCTGAGTCCATGTCTAGGTCAAGGCTGTGATGAGGTCTGGAGCTGATTTGTTCTGGCAGAATCCAAACTGAGCTTTGGTGAGCAGGTTATTGGTGACTTAGTGATGCTAAAGCAGTATTTCCACTGTGACTCCATAATCTCCATGTTTTATACTAAGCAGGAGTTTAGTTCAATTGTGCCTATTGACTAAACAGCAAGTAGAAAAGATTGTATGGATGGTGCAATGTCATCGTGCAGTTAGCAATAACGGCAACAATTTCTAATGCATTGAGTCTTGGGCAGCCCCTCCCTCCATCTGTCTCTGTGTGTTGGTATGAGGGAAGAGACAAGTCTAAACCCTGACTTTGTGATTTATGTGCTACTTATTCTCTTACAGGTAGGATGGCTGGTATCATCTGCATTTTCAGAGGTGACACGATGCAGCTTTCTGTACCAGTATTGCCACTCTCTGGACTTGTCTTCTAAGGTAACAGGCTCAGAGAGGTTGGTGTTAGTGACCTATCAGTCTTACTGCTTTCTTTTTCCTTCGAATCTTCAGAGTCCTCATCCTAATCAGAAACCATGATAAAGAAATACCAGGAGGTAAAGTCTCTGTCTTTGAGCCACATAGATTAGGAAAAACCTCCACTTCAATTCCCAATCTGCGTTGAGTAACGAATCTCAATTGCCAGCAGCTGCTTTGAGAATATCAGCCAGGGCCGCCATTCCCGATTGCTATACAGTGATCTCTACAGGGAATGTGCATGCGAATGCTGGATGACGGGTCATTTTCGGGTTGGCAGGTTGTAACTAGTGGAATGCCACAAGGATCAGTGCATTTTGGGTCTCAGCTGTTTACAATATATATCAATGGCTTAGATGAAGGGGCCGAGTGTAATGTATCCAGGTTTGCTGACGTTACAAAGCTAGGTGGGAAAGTAAGCTGTGAGGAGGACACAAAGAGGCTGCAAAGGGATATAGACAGGTTAAGTAAGTAGATGAGAAGGTGGCAAATGGAGTGTAATGTGGAGAAATGTGAAATTGTCCATTTTGGTAGGAGGAATAGGAAAGCGGAATATTTTTTAAAAGGTGAGAGACTAAGAAAAATTGGTATTCAGAGGGATTTGAGTGTCATAGAATTACATAGAATGTACAGCACAGAAACAGGCCATTCGGCCCATCTGGTCTATGCTGGTGTTTATGCTCCACAAGAGCCGCCTCCCTTCCTACTTCATCTCAGCCTATCACCATATCCTTTTATTCCTTTCTCCCTCATGTGCTATCTAGCTTCCCCTGAAATGCATCTATGCTATTCGTCTCAACTACTCCTTGTGGTAGCGAGTTCCACGTTCTCACCACTCTCTGGGTAAAGAAGTTTCTCCTGAATTCCCTATCGGATTTATTAGTGATTATCTTATATTTGTGGCCCTCTAGTTCTGGTCTCTCCCCAGAAGTGGAAACATTTTCTCTATGTCTACCCTATCAAACCTTTTTATAATCTTAAAGACCTCTATCAGGTCACCCCCTCAGCCCTCTCCTTTCTAGAGAAAAGAGCCCCAGACTGTTCAGTCTTTCCTGATAGATATAATCTCTCAGTTCTGGTATCATCCTAGTAAATCTTTTTTGCACCTTCTCCTCATTCCCATGGGTTTTATAGAGCAAGAAACTCAATCTCTGCTCAGTCGGCCCTGAGCTTCCGGTCACTTGCCACTTTAATTCTCCATCCCACTCCCAGTCTGACCTCTCTGTCCTCGACGTCCTACACTGTTCCAATCAACAGAAGCTTGAGAAACAGCACCTCATCTTTTGATTAGGCACTTTACAACCTTCCGGACTCAACATTGATTTCAATAACTTCAGATCGTAACCACTGCTCCCATTTTCTCGGGCAGCAGGCGCTGGTAATGGTTCTGCTGTTGCCATTTATAGCTCCTCTGGACCCATCTTTTGTTTCTTTACTTGTCCCATTACCTTTTGCCTTGCACCATCATCCTTTTAGTCATTTAATCACTCCTGCCTTCCATCCTATCACAGGCGTTTCCCCCCCCACCCAGCTTTGTTCTCTCCTCCCCTTCCCTTCCCACCCCCCACTTACCCTGGCTCCGTACTTGCTTAAAATCTGTTAAATCTCAAAAATCTTCCAGTTCTGCTCAAAGCTCATCGACCTGAAACATTAACTCTGTTTCTCTCTCCACAGTTGCTGCCTGGCCTGATGAGTGTTGCCACATTTTCTGTTTTTATTTCTTTGAAAGAGCTATCCAATTGGTCCCACTCTCCCCTGCTCTTTCCCTATAGCCCTGCAAATTTTTTCCTTTACAAGTATTTATCCAATTCGCTTTTGAACCTTACTTTTGAATCTGCTTCCACCGCCCTTTCAGGCAGTGCATTCCAGATCGTAACAATTCGCTGCTGAAAAAAATGTCTCCTCATCTCCCATCTGGTTCTTTTGCCGATTATCTTAAATCTGTGTCCTCTGGTTACCGACCCTCATGAGACTATTTATCCCCATTTACTAAATCCATTCACTATTTCAGTATTTCCCCTTCAACCCTGAGAATATTTATCCCATCCACTAAATCCATTCACTATTTCAGTATTTCCCCTTCAACTGTGATTATTTACCTTTATTCACTTAATCCAATCACTATTTCAGTATTTCCCCTTTAAAGAACATAAGAACATAAGAAATAGGAGCAGGAGTAGGCCATACGGCCCCTCGAACCTGCTCCGCCATTCAGTAAGATCATGGCTGATCTTTGAGCTCAACTCCACTTTCCTGCCCGATCCACTTATCCCTTGATTCCCCTAGAGTCCAAAATTCTATCTATCCTAGCCGTGAATATACTCAACGACTCAGCATCCACAGCCCTCTGGGGTAGAGAATTCCTACACGAATCACAGAAAGTTAACATGCAGGTAGAATCATAGAATCACAGAATGGTTACAGCACGGAAGGAGGCCATTCAGCCCATCTTGTCCGTGCTGGCTGTCTGCAAGAGCAATCCCGTGGCCGCGCAAATTGTTTCCCTTCAAGTACTTATCCAATTCTCTTTTGAAAGCCATGATTGAATCTGCCTCCACCATCCCCTCCGGCAGTGCATTCCAGATCATAACCACTCGCTGTGTAAAAAAGTTTTTCCTCATGTTGCCTTTGGTTCTTTTGCCAATCTATGTCCTCTGCTTCTTGACCCTTCTGCCAATGGGAGCAGTTTCTCTCTATCTACTCTGTCTAGACCCTTCATGATTTTGAACACCTCCATCAAATCTACTCTTAGCCTTCTCTGCTCTAAGGAGAATAACCCCAGCTTCTCCAGTCTATCGACATAACTGAAGTCCCTCAGCCCTGGAATCATTCTAGTAAATCTCTTCTGCACTGTCTCTAAGGCCTTCACATCCTTCCTAAACGGCGGTGCCCAGAACTGAAGACAATATTCCAGTTGCAGCCGAATTAGTGTTTTATAAAGGTTCATCATAACCTTCTTGCTTTTGTACTCTATGCCTCTATTTATAAAGCCCGGGATCCTGTATACTTTCTCAAACTGCCCTGCCAACTTCAATGATTTGTGCACATATACCCCCAGATCTCTCTGTTCCTGTTCATATTGCCTCTCCTCGTTCTTCCTACCAAAATGTATCACTTAAAATTTTTCTGTGTTAAACTTCATCTGCCACCTGTCCGCCCAATCCACCAGCCTGTCTATATCCCCTTGAAGTCTATTACTATCCTCCTCACTGTTCACTACCCTTTCAAGTTTTGTGTCATCTGCAAATTTTGAACTTGTGCCCAGTACACCCAAGTCCAAGTAATTAATATATTTACCAAGAAAAGCAAAGGTCCTAGTACCGATCCCTGGGGGACACGACTGTACACCTCCCTCCAGTCCGAAAAACAACCATTCGCCACTACTTTCTGTTTCCTGTTACTTAGCCAATTTCGTATCCATGCTGCCACTGCCCCTTTTATTCCATGGGCCTCAACTTTGATGACAAGCCTATTATGCGGCACTTTATCAAACGCCTTTTGGAAGTCCAACTGCATTGCCTTCATCGACCCTCGCTGCTACCTCATCAAAAAACTCAATCAAGTTAGTTAAACACGATTTGCCTTTAACAAATCCATGTTGGCTTTTCTTAATTAATCCACACTTGTCCAAGTGACTGTTAATTTTGTCCCGGATGATCGTTTCTAAAAGTTTCCTCACTACCGAGGTTAAACTGACTGGCCTGTAGTTGTTGGGTTTATCCTTACACCCTTTTTTGTAACATTGCAATTCTCGAGTCCTCTGGCACCACTCCCGTATCTAAGGATAATTGGAAGATTATGGCCAGTACCTCTGCAATTTCCACCTTTACTTCCCTCAGCAACCTAGGATGCATCCCATCTGGACTGGGTGACTTACCTATTTTAAGTATAGCTAGCCTTTCTAGTACAGCAAACAATTAGGAAGGCAAATGGTATGTTAGCCTTTATTGCAAGGGGGTTGGGGTATAAGAGTAAGGAGGTCTTGCTGCAATTATACAGGGCTCTGGTGAGACCACACCTGGAGTACTGTGTACAGTTTTGGTCTCCTTACCTAAGGAAGGATATACTTGCCTTAGAGGGGGTGCAACATAGGTTCACTAGATTGATTCCTGGAATGAGAAGCTTGTCCTATGAGGAGAGCTTGAGTAAAATGGGCCTATATTCTCGGGAGTTTAGAAGAATGAGAGGTGGTCTCATTGAAATGTATAAAATTCTTAAAGGGCTTGACAAGGTAGATGATGCTGAGAGGCTGTTTACCCTGGCCGGAGATTCTAGAACTAGGGGTCATAGTCTCAAGATAAAAGGTCGGCCATTTAGGATCGAGATGAGGAAAAATGTCTTCACTCAGAGGGTTGTGAATCTTTGGAATTCTCTGCCCCAGAGGGCCGTGGATGCTCAATCGTTGAATATATTCAATATCGAGATTGATAGATTTTTGGACACTAAGGGAATCAAAGGATATGGAGTCCCCTGAGGGCATATCACTCTCTAACCAGCATTCAGTTCTGAATACTGGTGGGGGAGAGGGTTCCCCTGGGGAGTGCAGCCAGAACTAAGACCAGAGCACCATGGGTGGTTCAGCTGTAAAGGGGGGGGGAGGAGACAGGTCGGGAGAGCAATAGTGATAGGAGATTCCATAGTTAGGGGAACAGACAGGTGTTTCTGTGGCCGCAGGCGTGATTCCAGGATGGTATGTTGCCTCCCTGGTGCCAGGGTCATGGATGTCACTGAGCAGCTGCAGAACATTCTTGGGGGAGAATGTGAACAGCCAGAGGTCGTGGTCCATATTGGGACCAACAACATAGGTAGAAAGAGGGATGAGGTCCTACAGGCAGAGTTTAAGGAGTTAGGAAAAAGATTAAAAAGCAGGACTTCAAAGGTAGTAATCTCCGGATTACTCAGTGCCATGCGCTAGTGAGAATAGAAATAGAAGGATAGAGCAGATGAATGCGTGGCTGAAAAGATGGTGCAAGGGGGAGGGCTTTAGATTCTTGGGGCATTGGGACGGTTCTGGGGGAGGTGGGACCTGTACAAGCCAGACGGGTTGCACCTCAACAGGGCTGGGACCAATATCCTTGCGGGGAGGTTTGCTATTGCAGTCAGGGAAGGTTTAAACTAGCTTGGCAGGGGGATGGAAACCTGAGTGTGGATTCAGATGGGATAAAGTCAGAACTAGAAATGGAAGGCAGAAAATTAGTGAGTGAGTCTGGAAGGCAGAGGGAACGAAGGTTAGAAAATAAACAACTGAGGAGTTTGGCAGTCCTTAAATGTATTTACCTCAATGCAAGGTGTATAGGAAATAAGGCGGATAAGCTGAGGGCACAGATGGACACGTGGCAGTATGATATCTTAATTATTACAGAAACATGGCTTAAAGAGGGGCAGGATGGCAGCTCAACATCCCTGGTTACAGGGTTTTCAGATGCGATAGAGAGGGGGATAAAAAAGGAGGGGGGGTGGCAATTTTGGTTAAGGAACAATTACAGTTGTGAGGAGGGATGATATTTTAGAAGGAGCATCAAATGAAGTGTTATGGGTTGAGCTAAAGAACAAAAAAGAGGCAGTAACACTCCTGGGAGTGTACTGCAGACCCCCAAACAGTCATAGGGAGATAAAGGAGCAAGTATGTGGGCAAATTTCTGAGAAGTGCAAAAACAAAAGGGCAATAATATTAGGGGATTTCAACTACCCTAATATTAACTGGGATACAAACAGTGTGAATGGTATAGAAGGCACAGAATTCTTAAATTGCATACAGGAGAATTTTTTTAGCCAGTATATAGCAAGCCCAACGAGAGGGGGGGCAGTTCTGGATTTAACCGAGGAAATTTAAAGGGGCAGGTGGAAGAAGTAGCAGTGGGAGAGCATTTTGGTGGTAGTGATCATAATACAGTTAGTTTTAGCATAGTTATAGAAAAGGATAAAGACAGAGCAGGAGTTAAAATTTTCAATTGGGGAAAGGTTAATTTTACTAAACTGAGAGGTGACTTAGCAGAAGTAAACTGGAAACAGCTACTTGAAGGTAAATCAGTGTCGGAGCAGTGGGAGACATTCAAAGGGGTGATTCAAGGGGTTCAGGGTAAACATGTTCCCACAAAGAAAAAGGGAGGGGCTGCCAAATCTAGAGCCCCCTGGATGTCAAGAAAGCCTATGATAGACACCAGGAACTCAATACTACGGAAAGCTTAGAGGAGTACACAAAGTGCAGGGGTGAAGTTAAAAAGGAAATTAGGAAAGCAGAGAGAGGGCATGGAAAAATATTGGCAGGTAAAATCAAAGAAAACCCAAAGATGTTTTATAAATACATTAAGAGCAAGAGGATAACTAAGGAAAGAGTAGGGCCTATTAGAGACCAAAAAGGTAAACTATGTGAGGAGGCAGAAGATGTTGGTATGGTTCTTAATGAATACTTGTATCTGTCTTCACAAAGGGGAGGGATATGTAGGGATTGAAGTTCAGGAGGAGGAGTGTGAAATATTGGATGGGATAAACATAGTGAGAGAGGAAGTATTATGGGGATTAGCATCTTTGAAAGTGGATAAATCACCAGGGCCTGATGAAATGTATCCCAGGCTATTAAAAGAAGCCAGGGAGGAATTAGCGGAGGCTTTAACAATCATTTTCCGAACTTCACTGGATACAGGCGTAGTGCCGGAGGATTGGAGGACTGCTAACGTTGTACTACTGTTTAAAAAGGGAGCGAAGGATAGACTGAGTAATTACAGGTTAGTCAGCCTAACCTCGGTGGTGGGCAAATTATTGGAATTAATTCTGAGGGACAGGATAAACTGTCACTTGGAAAGGCACAGACTAATCAAGGACAGTAAGCACGGATTTGTTAAAGGGAGGTCGTGTCTGACTAACTTGATTGAATTTTTCGAGGAGGTGACAAGGAGGATCGATGAGGGTAGCGCAATTGATGTAGTCCACGTGGATTTTAGCGAGGCTTTTGACAAGTCCCACGTGGCAGATTGGTCAAAAAAGTAAAGCCCATGGGATCCAAGGGAATGTGGCAAATTGGATCCAAAATTGGCTCAGTGGCAGGAAGCAAAGGGTAATGGTCGACGGGTGTTTTTGCGACTGGAAGGTTGTTTCCAGTGGGGTGCCGCAGGGCTCAGTACTAGGTCCTTTGCTTTTTGTGGCATACATTAACGATTTGGACTTAAACATAGGGGGCATGATTAAGAAATTTGCGGATGACACAAAGATAGGCCAAGTGGTTGATAGTGAGGAGGAAAACTGTAGACTGCAGGAAGATATCAATGGACTGGTCAGATGGTTAGAAAAGTGGCAAATGGAGTTCAATCCAGAGAAGTGTGAGGTGATGCATTTGGGGAGAGCAAACAAGGCAAGGGAATACACAATAAATGGGAGGATACTGAGAGGTGTAGAGGAAGTGAGGGACCTTGGAGTGCATGTCCACAGATCCCTGAAGGTGGTTAAGAAGGCATATAGAATGCTTTCCTTTATTAGCCAAGGCATGGAATATAAAAGCAGGGATGTTATGCTGGAACTGTATAAAACACTAGTTAGGCCACAGCTTGAGTACTGCGTACAGTTCTGGTCACCACATTACAGGAAGGATGTAATTGCACTAGAGAAGATGCAAAGGAGATTTACGAGGATGTTGCCAGGACTGGAGAATTTTAGCTGTGATGACAGATTGGATAGGCTGGAGTCGTTTTTCTTGGAACAGAGGAAGCTGAGGGGTGATTTGATTGAGGAATACAAAATTATGAAGGGCCTAGATAGAGTGGATAAGAGGGACCTATTTCCCTTCCCTTAGGGTCAATAACCAGGGGGCATTGAT
The DNA here is from genome assembly GCF_035084215.1 of Heptranchias perlo. Classification (NCBI taxonomy): domain Eukaryota; kingdom Metazoa; phylum Chordata; class Chondrichthyes; order Hexanchiformes; family Hexanchidae; genus Heptranchias; species Heptranchias perlo. The sequence continues at coordinate 72,095,107 of NC_090334.1, forward strand.
TTAAAGTGATTGGTAGAAGGATTAGAGTGGAAATGAGGAAAAGAATTTTCTCCCAGAGGGTGATGGGGGTCTGGAACTCACTGCCTGAGCGGGTGGTAGAGGCAGAAACCCTCAACTCATTTAAAAAAATACCTGGATTTGCACCTGAAGAGCCGTGACCTGCAGGGCTACGGACCAAATGCGGGAAAGTGGGATTAGGCTGGGTGGCTCATTTCTCAGCCGGCGCAGACACGATGGGCCGAATGGCCTCCTTCTGTGCTGTAAATTTTCTATGATTCTATAGGACGGGGAAGTGGAGTTGAGGTAGAAGATCAGCCATGATCTTAATGAATGGCGGAGCAGGGTCGAGGAGCTGTATGGCCTGCTCCTGCCTCTATTCTCATGTTATTATGAGACTAGGTCAGGCTTGGCTGTGATGTTATCCACAATTGCATAGCCTGCTGGCATTCACTGTCAAGGTGCATACATGAATAATGACCACTATGATGAGTGACCATAAGGAGCCTGGTTAGGTGACAGGTGCATGAGTATTGAAGTGGTCAAAAATCATTGCCTTCAGGAGAAAATAGAAGGGACAAAATTTCAGAGTAGGAAAATTGGAGAAAGCACTATTTGAAGCCTCTGATTATGTGTGTGCAACAAAACACTTCATTCCAGACACTTTACAATTGCTACTGCAATAATGAATAGTTCTGCAGTTTACTTTCAAATTCTCAATTTGTTCAAGTTCTTAAGCACCACTTTGACGTCTTTCAATTTGGGTTGGGGGAAAAATGTAGTCAAATCTCTTTCAATCAGAAATCAGCAATAACTGTTACCATGACAACCATTTGCAAACCTGCAGCTGCCTTGAAATTACATTATAATCAAAGCTTCTTCAGAGCCTATTTCCAAAATTTTCTTTAAATTAGAGAACAAAATGGAAAATTTGCAACAGGAATCAGTTCCATTCTCTAGTGAATCCATTCATTTTCTCAGTAATGTCTTCACTGTGGTTCACTTCCTTGGTTACGGGTCAGTTTGTTAGGAAGCTGCTATCTCATCAGTTGTATACATTACTAATCAGCTTTTGTATTTCCACTTTAATAAAACCAACTCAGCTGCATTATCGCATGCACAAATCCTTTACTCCCCTTTTCTGATAATTAGTTTGACAATTCAGCCGTGGCTCAGTGGTAACACTCTTGCCTCTGAATCAGAACGTCGTGGGTTCAAGTCCCACTCCACATAATCAAGGCTGACATTCCAGTGTAGTACTGAGGGAGTGCTGCACTGTTGGAGGTGCTGTCTTTTGGATGAGACGTTAAACCGAGGCCCTGGCTACCCTTGCAGGTGGACATAAAAGATCTCTTGGCACTATTTAGAAGAATGGCAGATGAGTTCTCCCTGGTGTCCTGGCCAATAATTACCACATTGCTGTTCGTGGGACCTTGCTGTGCGCAAATTGGCTGCTGTGTTTCCTACATTACAACAGTGGCTATACGTCAAAAGTACTTCATTGGCTGTAAAGCATTTTGGGACATCCTGAGGTCATGAAAGACACTATATAAATGAAAGTCTTTCTTTTTTCAAGGCATAGCTTGTCGTTCACTTAGGTAGCAATTAGCAGCAACTTGCTATAGTGTATAGGGAACTTGCCAACAAGGGCTTCATTCACATTGCTTCTGAAGATCGATTCTGGGTTAGAATCAAGCTGCGAGTGGCCAACTTGGAATACATTTCAGGTAGGACTCTTAATCTTTCCTCTTGTTCACTTTAGTAATTCATTATCATCATTTTGGATGTCTCCAAAGCTTTTTATAGGATCCAGCAAGGTTAATTTCTAAACAAATTATCACCATTTGGATTCTGCCATGTTCATAGTTTCTCCACAAAATGCTCTATCTCTGCTGTAGTTGATGTCTGGTCTTTCTCGATCAAGGATCTGGCAGAGCAGATCACCCACCAATAGTAGAATCCATCCAATTTTCACCCCATTCATTTCAATGGACTGAAAACTATGACTTGGATGAAGGAACAGTGTGTCTTGTGGCCAAATTTGCTGATGATACAAAGATAGGTGGAAAAGTAAGTTGCAATGAGGACACAAAGTGTCTGCAAAGGGATATTGACAGGTTAAGCGAATGGGCAAAAATTTGGCAGATGGAATATAATGTGGGAAAATGTGACGTCATCCACTTTGGGAGGAAAAATAAAAAAACAAAATATTATTTGAATGGAGAAATACTACAAAATACTGTGGTACAGAGGGATCTGGGTGTCCTCGAACATGAAACACAAAAAGTCAACATACAGGTGCAACAGGTAATCTGGAAGGCAAATGGAATTTTGGCCTTTATTTCTAGGGGGATGGAGTTTAAAAGCAGGGAAGTCATGCTACAACTGTACAGGGTGCTGGTGAGACCACACCTGGAGTACTGCGTACAGTTCTGGTGCCCTTATTTAAGGAACGACATACTTACATTGGAGGCAGATCAGAGAAGGTTCACTCGGTTGATTCCGGGTATGGAATGTCTTATGAGGAAAGATTGAACAGGTTGGGTCTATACTCATTGGAGTTTATAAGAATGAGAGGAGATCTTATTGAAACATACAAGATTCTGAGGGGACTCGATAGGGTAGATGCTGAGAGGATGTTGCCCCTCATGGGGGAATCTAAAATTAGGGGGAATAGTCTCAGAATAAGGGGTCGCCCGTTTAAGATGAAAATGAGGAGGAATTTCTTCTCCCAGAGGGTTGTGAATCTTTGGAATTCTTTACCCCAAAAAGCTGTGGAGGCTGAGCCATTGAATACATTCAAGGCTGAGTTAGACAAATGCTTGATCAGCAAGGGAATTAAAGGATATGGGGAAAGGGCGGGAAAGTGGAGTTGAGGTAAAAATCAGATCAGCCATGATCTCATTAAATGGTGGAGGAGGCTCGAGGGGCCAAAAGGCCTACTCCTGCCCCTATCTCTTATGGTCTTATGGTCAGTTTCTACAACAGGTGGATGATCCACTCTGTCAGATTACTGTCCAGCAGGACATGACTTTCAATGGTGCAATGAAATCTTGTTTCGTTCGATTCTCCAGTTCTTCATGTCTCTCTCAAATCTAAACAACAGCTACCACCACTTACTTTTCATTGACCCAACCTTTTCTTTTCATCATCTATTTTTGGAACACTCATGTCTCATTTGTTGCTAAAACTGAATCAAGAAGTGCGGTTTCCTCTTTCTTTTTCTAGCCTCTAACTACACTCTATCTCTTAATCTTTTTGCACTTTCTCAATGTTACCAAAGCTACTACAGAATGGTCATTGCTGCACTAAACTTTCCTCCTAGTTCCAAATATGCCATCTTACACATTCTGCTCCCTACATTTCCAGTGTGTTGAAATCAAGACTCATTATACAATCTCCAACTGAAACTCACTCTTACACTGTGAAACTCCTTACTACTCTCACTCTTTCCTTTCCACCTACAACCTTTTAGCTTTTGAAAACCATCCTTCATCCCATCTCCTAATTTTTTCACCATTGGTTGGTGCCATGCACTATGGAAGTGGCTTCAATTAGCTTTCTCAATAAAAAAGGCAATCAGAGGGCTTGTCAGCAGCACAGGGCATCCTTTTACAGCCAGGGTCACAGCCTGATAAATCTGTATCGCTGATTTTGGTTCATCGATTTAAATTGTTGATGGTCTTATTAGTTTAAACAGCAGAGTTTTCATATGACATAAAGAACTGGTTTCATTCATTGTGAAGCCCTTTGGTTTGATATCACCTGGTGCGGCATTAATCTTGAGCACTATAACACGGACATATGAAATTTCTTTGTTCACTGTTTTAAAGAAGACATCAACCGATTTGTTTTAAACTGGCAGATCTCACACGGCATTACTTACAGTGAGTCAGCAGTTACCGTTTAATAACAATAGATGTGTTATGCCATGTAATACACAGTGGGGAAGTTTTTGAGACCTCCTGCCCAGCGGAAATGGGATGGTAGGATTCTGAAAGTGGTGGGGAATGACTTACCTTCCCATTCTCACTGATGCTGTGGCTGTCCCTATCTTATCTCGGGCCTACCTCTGGGCGGACGGAGCGCATGCCTGAGTCAGGTAGTAGGCTCTTTTAATATGCAAATCGGGGTCCTATGATGACCTCCAATGCTCATACTGGGTCCCTCATGGGCCAGAGAAATGCCTAGGTGGGAATAATGATTTATTTTATGTTTATAATACTAATAGATTTTGTTCTAGGTTTAGTAACGGTGGCATAAAATCCTGCACCTTATTTTGCTGCAATAGGATTAATAGTAGCTGCTGGAGTTGGGTGTGGTTTATTGGTAGGGTACGGGGGATCTTTTTTGTCTTTAGTTCTGTTTTGGGCCAGAGGAATGCCTAGGGAATGTTCACCCTTGGCCCTCCCTCTCCAAGTGATTGGCTTTGTAAAGGGAGGGCAGAGTTTCCAGCCATTACAAAGCCAAAGAGGAACTCCCAACTCAGGTCAGGAGTCCACATACCCGAGCCCTGGCCTTTTTCCGAGCCATTCCACCTCACTCCTATCTGTCAGTCATTCTCTGTCTGTCAACTTGGTCTGCTTTCTGAAGTAAAAGATGAATAGTTTTTATTTAAAAGTTTAATTGAAAATCTACTCAAATTCATGGTCCAGCTTATATTGAAATAATTTTCAAAAACATTCAAATTGTTATGGGCATAGACACAATTTGACTTTCCTGTGAGAAAAATAAATCAATAATAGAATGTTAATAATTCAAGTTTATAAAAAGCTACATCAGGTGTGTAGTCAGTTACCAATTACAATTTTATTTCAGGCCGACAGACTTTACTGGGGACGACCTATACAAGTCAACAAAAGTTACATTGTGTTGCTGGTCTGTACAGGCAGCGGGAGTGCTCATCCTGTCTGCGGGCTGGAAAAATGGCATCTGTCAGTGGCACTGCTAGCATCAGCAGCAGTGGGTGGAGTTACCTTTTTAGGTGGTTCTTAGTGTCTCCAGAGACCGCAGCACCACCTCATTTACATTCAAATGCTGCCTCTGTTATCGGGGACTGGCTTCAGTGAAGGCTCTATAACGTAAAGAAACAAATCACATTTTGACTATCACAGGAGTAAACTGCGAATTGGTCCTTGTACAATGGGTGGCGTAGCATTGGGCACTGCTGAATAGACCTGTCAGGAAATGATGATGTACAATTGAAGAAGGGGGATGGCCAGTATCTACGTTTACTCCTGGGAAAAGATGTACCAACTTAGATTTAAGTACCTTCAAATGTCAGAGGAACAGTGATTCAGACTCACCCAAGAGATAATGACTGAGCTGTGCCAATATCATCTGAATTGGATCATTGCACAGAGATTGCAACAGCTCTGCCTGTGGCTGGAAAACTGACAGCGACAATCAATTTCCTGTCTGTGGGTTATTTCCATACTGAAGGAGGAAAGAGGTCTGATCTTGCATACTGTACTTTATCACTCACTTTACATGTTTCAGAATGATTAAGTATCTCTCTATCTTTCCATCTAGCAAGCTTGAAAATGAATGTGTTTCTTGCAGCATTTTGCAACAGAAATGAGGGAAATGTGTAACACAGTGGGTTAGCACATTGCCCATTCACCATTAGGACTGGATGCTACAGTGATTACAGTATTGTCGTTTCACCGCTGCGATCTGGATTCAAATCCAGTCTCGCAAGACTGGATGAAAGTCTTCTTTCTGTCAATGAAATGAGTTCGGGGCCATCATATCCCAGTTCCTAGTTGGTACAAGTCTACAGCACTACTTGCAATCTCATTAGAGAGGCCACAGGACGATTGATGTAGGAAGTGGAAATGACACACTGATACAGTGGTGGTGCTTTTGTGAGGTTGGAGTCCATGCTCTACAGAATCTGAGAGTTCTTTCGTGCAACCCTTGCCTCCAAGTATCGACAAAAGAGGACACTAATTGCAGGCCCTTAATATTCAGAGATAATCCAAGTGTCCTTAATTAATTTGACATCAATGAGATGGAGTTCTTAAACAAGTTAACAGGATCAAAACAAGCAAACCCTAAGGAATGGATGCTATTTATTCTAAGGTACTAGAGAGAGAGAGAGAGAGAGACAGACAATGGGAGTCATTCTAACTTTGGGTGATGGTGTAAAACGGGCAATATAAAATTGGCCGCCTGATATACACCTCGGCCCATTTTCCTTTCCATTGGAGTTAATGTAAGGGATAATCAGACCGGGTGTATAACGGATGGCCAATTCAATATCACCCATTTTACACCATTGCCTAGAGTTAAAAATACCCCCTTAGGGTGTAATTTTCAATTTACCACTGGAGCGTAAAATCAACAATGCAGGTCAGCGCCCATTGTAGAAACCGCCTGTTTTTATTTTCCCTTCAATGGAAAGAAAATTCAAGCGTTTTCTATAACGGGTCCCGATCCACAATGAGGGTTTAATGTTCCAGCAGTAAGTTGAAAATTACCCCCATAGTTTATGATTTGGGATGTGCTAATCAGATTCAATGAAGGCTGGAGAGTTCCCACTAGATTGGAAACAAGTCAACATGGTACCCGTTCCCAAAAATTGTGACAAACCATATAGTATGAAAGCATCCTGGTTACATGGTACCAGTAAAAGTGACCATGAAGCTGTCAGATTGTCGTAAAAACCCAACCGGTTCACTAATGTCCTTTAAAGAAGGAAAGCTGCCATCCTTACCTGGTCTGGTCTGGTCTACTTGTGACTCCACCAATATGGTTGACTCAAGTGGCCTAGCAACCATTCAGTTGTATCAAAACTGCTAGAAAGAATAACAAGAATCAAACTGGATGGACCAGTGACCTACGCATGTCCAAGATAGAATTGGTAAGTGTGACCGCTGCAGAGTCCTCGTGGATAATTAAGAAACTAATGGAAGTCTCCAGTGGCCATAGTCATAGCTGGCACAAAGGAACATGGTTCTGGTTGTTGGAGGCCAGTCATCTCATCTCCAGGACGTCGCTGCCGGAATTACTCCTAGGCCCAACTATCTTCAGCCGCTTCATCAATCTTCAGTTGCTTCCAAGCCTTTATTCACAGAGATCAACATAACCTCCACACCCTGCATAAGCTCTCATATAAATGGATACAAGAGAGTCCCCAATTGATATGCACCACCTGAATACAATTAACACTAATTGATATAGATCATGTGGATACAATCAACAACCATCACATCCACATTCTGCTCCAAGTCACACACCGTCCTAATGGACACAAAGAGCCATTCCTTCTTCATTGTTGGATCAAAATCCTCGTAGTCCCTACCCAACAGTGGTGGATGCAGCAGTTCAAGAAGGCGGCCCATCACCACCTTCTCATGGGCAACTAGGGATCGGCAATAAATGCCAGCCTTGCCAGTGAGGCCCACTTCCTGAGAATGAGTTAAAAAAGTGTACCCAGGAAAATACCGATCCATTAGTTTTGCATCAATAATAGGTAAAATAATGGAATGATTATCAGGAGCAACTTTGAAGATTACTTATATGATAACAAAGTAGTAAAAAAACAACCAATAAAGTTTCTGGAGTATCCATCCCCTCCATCACCAGCACACTGACTGGAGAATGTGTAATTTACAGGATGCACTACAGCAACTCACCAAGGTAACTTCGACTGCATTTCCCTCCCCTGCGACCCCTACCACCAAGAAGGACAAGAGCAGTATTTTATGGGAATGCCATAACCTCAAAGCTCCCTTCTAAGTCACACATCATCCTGACTTGGACATATATTACTGGGGAGACCAGAACTAGGGGCCATAAATATAAGATAGTCACTAACAAATCCAATAGGGAATTCAGGAGAAACTTCTTCACCCAGAGAGTGGCTAGAATGTGGAACTCACTACCACAAGGAGTAGTTGTGGCGACTAGCATTGATGCATTTAAGGGGAAGCTAGATAAACACATGAGGGAGAAAGGAATAGAAGGATATGTTGGTAGGATTAGATGAAGAAAGGTGGGAGGAGGCTCACGTGGAGCATAAACACTGGCATGGACCAGTTGGGCCGAATTTGTAATATTACCATTTCCGTTATCATTGCTGGGTCAATATCCTGGAATTCCCTACCCAACACCACTGTGGGAGCACTATCTCCACAAGGATTGCAGTGGTTCAAGGAGAAGGTTCATCACAACCTTCTCAGGGCAACTAGGGTTGGGGAATAAATGCAGCCTTGCCTGCATCGCCCACACCCCAAGAACACATAAAAAGAAGGTTGGAGGTGCAGAACTTCAGCAGCAGCTCCTTGCTTTTCTGCAACTCAATCATGATAGCACTGAGCCTTAGATATGTAAATGTGTATTCTCACACATTCATACACAGCCTCCAGGTAACAGGGTCCAACAGCTGTTGTCCCAAGCCTCAAGAGTTCCCTCATCAGCTGTAAGTGCTTTGAATTCTGATCTGACCGTAAACCATTGAAGCCAAATGGGAGGTAAACTTCAATGGTTCCTTGGCTATTTGCCCCTGCCTCAGCTCATCTCCTGTTGAAACCCTCATCCATGCTTTTGTTACCTCCAGAGTGAACTATTCCAATGCTCTCCTGGCTGGCCTCTCATCTTCCACCCTCCATAAACTTGAGCTCAACCAAAACTCTGCTGCCTGTACCCTAACTTGCACCAAGTTCCGTTCACCCATCACTCCTGTGCTCGCTGACCTACATTGGCTCCCAGTCAGGGAACGCCTCTATTTTAAAATTCTCATCCTTGTTTTCAAATTCCTCCATGGCCTCACCCCTCCCTATCTCTGGTAACTCCTCCAGCTCTACAACCCTCCAATTCTTACCTCTTGCGTATCCCCAATTTTAATCGCTCCACTGTTGGCGGCTGTGTTTTCAGTTGCCCAGGCCCTAAGCTCTGGAATTCCCTCCCTAAACCTCTCCGCCTCTACAGCTCTCTCTCGTCCTTTAAGGTGCTCCTTAAAATCTAACTCTTTGACCAAGCTTTTGGTCATCTGTCCTAATACCTCCTTATGTGGTTTGGTGTCAAATTTTGTTTGATAACACTCCTGTGAAGGGCCTTGGGACGCTTTACTAAGTTAAAGGCACTATATAAATGCAAGTAGTTGTTGCTTTTGTTGTTGTTGATTGTGCTCAGATATCTGGAAACCTTTGGCCAGTCAGACTAGAAGCGGAATTCTGAAAGTTTAGTCCAAGGTGAATGCTTTAGCCTCTCCTTAAATTTACTTTCGCTGTGGAAACAATTCAGTTACTAGATAGCCCAGTGCTTTGGAGCCTCGAGTTGCAATGCCGTGCAGTGATCAGATGCATGGCCCCTACAACACTGAACATAGCAGATCGTTGTGGGGAGGTACTGAGGAGGGGAACATTGGAGGAAGAGTCATCCCTGGGTCCATGTCACTTCAAGCTGTTGGCTTCAGAGCAGCATAGCAGAGGTGTGGAAGCAGATTGTCTGCTCACTCTGATGACAGCAGGTAGTTCCAATTAGTGAAAAGGGGAGAAAATTACTTTAAAAAAATAGAAACTATTATCCTCACTAATGCAAGTTTGATAATTATTTTGCCCAATTGGGTATGAAATTAACAGTGCTTTTAGGATAATTCCATTTTTCAGAAGTATTAACACCATCTCACTAAGTGGACATTGACATCGGCCAATTTAGCATAATTTTGGCCCACGGGAGAAAGAGATGAGCTGCTTCTTCAATTCATTTAGCAACAAAATCCCATTAACCTGAAAGAACAGGGAAAAAAAGGTTGTTTTCCTCATGAATGCAACTTTCTGATTAAATGGGATTTTATCTTGTGTCATTTTGACTGCAATTGGGTTCTCGTAAAGAATTAATCGGATTTGATGGAATGATGAAAGAGGCTTAAGGACTCTTAGTGCCCATTCTTTGACATCGCCTGTAATCTGCCTTTTATTCAGGGTATTTAACATCGGCAGATGCTTCATTTGAAGTCATCGGGGGGACAGTGTTACTCATTATGATGGCACAAACTGAAAGCATCCTCTCTGGGATTATTTTATGGTAATACTCCACTGAACAGGTTCCATCAACATGGTATTAAAAGCCTCTCCGTGCATCCTGTTTCTTCCAAATTTCAGATTCTGCATGTTATCAGGAATAATATGTATTAAAAATAAACACAATCCAATTGAAAACACATTTCAGTCGACAGGAAATAAATATTTACATGGTTGGTAGTTTCCTGCTGTGGATGTGACATGACATTCAAGTGGGCTGTTCCTTTGGGAGAATGAATCTCCAGATAGGTCTTAAAGAGGCAATATCAGTGGATGCTAAAGGCATTGCACCTGGAATTCATGCTAATAGAGAGCAGGACCTTTCCATGGTTGGTCCTATTGTGATACTCTCTAAGACTCAAATTGTATCCTAGTTAATTATATTTTTACAAGCCATCGTGTTACTGAGTCGTCACTTGTGGGTGGCAGATTTTCTTTAAAGTAACTTTACATCTTTTTTTTTGATCCACACTAGCTGGGTGATGCTCACAGTAGGTTAGTTGGTACGTTGTTTATAGAAACAGGAATGTTAAATTATATACTGCACAATGCATTATTCTACTGCTAAAGTGCAGTGGTGTCTAATTTGGTCTGTCAAAGCCATGCTGGAAGCTCATGGCAATTCTTCAAATGAGCTGACCCCAGGAAAATTGCAGGCAGACATCTCAGTGTGCCTTTGGCTAGCTTTGCAGCAACTACCGGCCAGACCCAGCTCCAAATAGCCAGAGCTGGAGAATTGGTATCCATCTAATCTAATCGAAGGGTTCAGAGGGTTTATTTATAGAATATTAAATACCTGGGAATGAGTTACAGGCTGGAATCTAATTGAGGGGTTCAGATGGTTTCTATATAGAATAATGGATACCCGGGAATGAATTACAGACTGGAATCTAATCGAGGGGTTCAGATGTTTATATATAGAGTGATCGATACCTGGGAGTGACGTACAAGCAGGAATCTAATAAAGAGGTTCAAATGGTTTATTGATAGAATAATCGATACCTGGATGTAAGTTACAGGCTGGAATCTAAAGAAGGAGTTCAGATGGTTTATTGATAGAATAAGCGATACCTGGGAGTGAGTTACATGCTGGAATATAAAGAAGAGATTTGGATGGTTTATATGTAGAATAATGGATACCCAGAAGTGAGTTACAAGCTGCAATGTAATCAAAGGGCTTTATGATTTAGATTATACATAATCTCTGCTTCTCAATTAGCATGTGTTAATGCAGAATCCTGTCTCTGTGCTGTTTGTGGTGTAGAGACTGCTGTGGTTTGTGTTTGCGCTCCAGATAGTCCAGGCTCATCTGTGGGGAGAAGACAAATATTGGTCCTGGATTATATCACATTAACATCATAATCACACTGCCTCTTGCACCATAGGTCTACCTTCTGTTCATAAAACCTGGGCATCCCTGTATTCTTAGCTCTAGACACCATTTGCCAATTAGGTCTATCATTGGTATTATTGTGCAAAGGTATAGAGGGGTCACAGACCTAATTTCTGACTTATTAAGCTGCTTACAACAATTTACATTTATGTAGCGCCTTTAACATAGTAGAACGTCCCAAGGCGTTTCACAGGAGCGTTATCAAACAAAATTTGACACCAAGCCACATACTGCAATATTAGGACAGGTGACCAAAAGCTTGGTCAAAGAGATAGGTTTTAAGGAGCATCTTAAAGAAGGAGAGAGAGGTAGAGAGGCGGAGAAGCTTAGGGAGGGAATTCCAGAGCTTAGGGTCTAGGCAGCTGTAGGCACGGCCGCCAATGGTGGAGCTATGAAAATTGGGAATACGCAAGAGGCCAGAATTGGAGGAGCGCTGAGATCTTGGATGGTTGTAGGGCTGGAGGAGGTTACAGAGATAGGGAGGGGCGAGGCTATGGAGGGATTTGATAACAAGAATGAGAATTTTAAAATCGAGGCGTAAAATTCGGAGCCAATGTAGGTCAACGAGCAAAGGAGTGATGGGTGCACGGGACTTGGTGCAAGTTAGGATACAGGCAGCAGAGTTTTGGATGAGGGTGCAAGGTGGGAGGCCGGCCAGGAGAACATTGGAATAGTCGAGTCTAGAGATAACAAAGGTATGGATGAGGGTTTCAGCAGCAGATCAGCTGAGGCAAGAGCGGAGATGGACGATGTTACGGAGGTACAGTAGGCAGTCTTGGTGATGGAGAAAATATGGGGTCGGATGTTCAGTGTCAAATAGGACACCAAGGCTGTAAATAGTCTGGTTCAGCCTCAGACAGTGGCCAGGAGGGGGGTGGAGTCAGTGATGATTATTGTCAATGCCCAATGATCAGATGTGCTGTCAGAGTTAAGTTAGAAGCTGAAAATGAGAAAACTAAAACTCAATTCTCCTGACCCTTGCCCCCATTCTCCAAGTGCAAAAGTCAAGGAAAAAGGGCCAGAGGCCCATGATGCCAGGTTTCTGCCCCCTTTACATTGCTCTGGGATTTCTAGGGCTTTCCTGAGGAGGGGAGTGTAACTGGGATTTAATTATAATTAGGGATCATAAGGCATTTAATGAGGTAAAAGGAGGCATTCTGCCTCAATTTCCTGATCATGTGGCCAAGGGTGGCCAGGACGCAGAGGCTTGCATGGTCATCCTCCTCAGATCAGTGAGTGTAAGAGTCCAGCAACAAGCTGGAGAGGAACCCCATAGCAAGTTCTAATTAAAAAACATTTTCAGGTGGTCTTTGGCCATAGGGCCTGTAGTCAGAAGGCCCCACGGGCCAATGGCCAGGAATGCAGCTGTGCTGCTGTTTCCTGCCCTATTTTCCGATGTTAGGCCCAGCCATTAATGGTGCATAACTGTCTAAAATTCCAATCCCTCCATGCCTTACTCCACAGCAGCATTCGACTGTCCTGAGTGCAGCTCGTGGTATGGAGTTTGCTGCCTTGTAAATGCTAACATGCTTGGGGGGGTGGGAGGGAGTTAGAGGAGCACACGGCTTATTGAATTACCATCCTCGAGTAATTCTCTAAAGTGGCTGTGGAGAGGAGTAAACATTTCACAATAGAACTGCTTAGAAGGAGAGTGGGACTGCTTTGTGAAGTGGTTGTAACTCTGTTTCAGGGGTTAGCATTAAGCCTATTTTGTACTTTTGGAGTGTTGTGGTGTATAATTGTCATACATGTGGTTTTACAGCTGTTACAATTTTTGAAGTGTGATATTTTTCCAGTTCCCCATTTCCAAGTGTCTCTGCCCCACTCTCAGACTGAGAGGATCAGCAAGTGAGCTGGTGATGTTACTCTGGGACTAGCCAGTAGGTGGCACACACTCCCAGCAGCAGAGTGATTAAAAAAAAAACACTAATGAATGATCATTAACAAATTAACCAGTGAGCTAGAGATTAGAATCCACTTCGGGTAACTAGGAGAGTTTGGTGTGAAAGAATTAAAAGAGCTGCACTGAATACCAGCACCAAAGCTTCTCATACCATTTTTCTACTGTCTGTGAAACTCCTTCTCAGGTAGTGCCACTGACTAAAACTCTGTCCCTTGAGCAGAAAACCAGAGTTAGTTACCACCTGGTGAAGTTTGGTTGCTGGAGGGTTGCGTCACTTGAAATATCCAAATTGTTTCCAACAGTGAATGTTTGCTTCTCACTGTCTTGACTGGTAAAGTCAGCCTGATTTTATCCTGACTTCTTACATATAGATTCACTACAGCTGTTATATACATGACAGGGCTCAGCATGTAGGACAACTCCATTGCAGCCCTATAGTAGTAGATTTATTTCACCTGCTGTATGTTTCCTGCATTTTCAGTTTTTATTTGAGATTTCTAGCACTTACAATCTTTTCTTTCTAACTCAGGTTATTCAGGTCATTTTAAAAGATGTACCCTGCCCCCCTCTCGCCATCATTGCAGGTGAACATTTGCATATGCAGTTGGTGAAAGTCATAAGTACAGATAAGGGAGGCCTTTCAGCTCATTCATCCAGAGAGTAACACTTACACTCCCCCATCATATCATCGAACATTATCTTGAATGAGTCTTATACCTCCAATACTCTACCTGAAAGACCATGCCAAGTGTTCATCACTCAATGCAGGAAGAAGTCCTTCTTGATATCTGCCCTAAATTGTCATGCAACCAGTTTTAGCCAATCCCCTTGTTCCAGGGTTTGCACTCAATTCTGTGCCTTTATTTGTTCAGCCCTGAATGCAATCCGTGGCCCAGAAAGAGAAGCACATTTTAAAACTCTGATCACGCCGACCTGTCTCAGCTGAGTTTTTCCTGGTGCCTCAGGACTGCTGGATGAAAGATCAAACAGGACTGCAGCGCAAAGTGACACTAACAATCACAATTTTTTTTTAAATGAAAAGGCTTTACTCAATAGATAGCCAGACCCAAATGGAATATTTCCAGACACTGTTTCAGTGTTTTACCAAGATTTGGCTGTGCTCGTACCTGCAATTGGCCTTGTTGACTGAGATAACTGTGATGTTTCGTCTAATTACTGCTAGATGGCACTGTTACTTTAAAAAAAATCAATCCAGGACAAGCTCTTTCAATCACAGCATGTCAGGACCTCGTTTATCTCTCACCTCCTACCACCACCCCCTCAATCATCCCATTTAAAAAGGCATTAAATCATGCAGCATAGATTGGTTAATCCTTCTATTAATTATTGAGGAAAATGTTTAATTCAGTTAGGCCGATTTGCATACAGAATTAAAGCCTGGTTGGAGTTAATTACTGTACAGCATAGTGTACTTCATTACTGGAGCCAATTTAACAACAAATTTTCTATTAAAGTCAAACCATTCTCAGTAAATCGAAAGCTGGGATAGGAATCAAAATATAAACGTTTTCCCACCATACCCATATTTTTTCTCTCCCTTTATTTGGTGCCTTTTACCATCTCCACCATCCAATTCACAAGGCTGACTGATTGATAGAGTGGCTCGTGACCTGGTTAATGGGCCTGTAAGGAATGGTGCACAGAGGCAGCCTAGGGTGACTTACCACCTTGTTCCTGCCTCTCCAATCTACCCCAATGGTATGGCTCTGAACAAGAATTATCGCTGCGGAGAATTACAGATATTAATCTGAAGTACCATGCAAATGAAGTCTCACACATTCGGCACATGTCTTGTGCATTTCAGATAAGCTTCATGCTGTCCCGCTTTCCAATTTTCACACAATGTAAAATTAAATGGTTAGCACACTATCAATGTCCCTAATAGTATGCACACTCCCCACTGGCTGCTTCCCTCTGTGGGGCTAAGTTTGCTTCCCTCATTTCTGGGGCAACACACTCCTGGGTGGGACCAAAGGCATGGCATGGACATCCTGTGTAGCTGGATGCCGCAGAGATGATGGTCAGAAGCCCATTGCTATGGAGATGCCTATTAAAGATGCCACCTTAACATTTAACCATACTGGATAACTAGTGGCAAGCGGGCCTACCTCCGATTGGTGTGGCTCTTGAACGCTGCACTGGTTGGCATGGTTACCAATTGGGAAGCAAGCCAAATGCAAAGCAATGGGTTAGGATGAGAGGCAGGTAAACTGCAGGAAGTGGACCTCCAATTGCAACTGGTGCTAAAGTAAACTAAACAAAATGGGCTGGTGATTACATGTTGGAAAATATTTTGCTTGCCACGCCTCAGACCTTAGCATCTAGCACTGTCAAGGTATAACTGAACCCAAGTATCTTGAAAATACGAATTAAAGACAGCAATGACCCACTGAACCTTTACAAATTGTTGACACTGTTTGATTAAACAAAGTTAAATGTCACAGTATATCAGTGAAGACAAAAAGGTCAAACTCATTGGGCTTGATTTTAAAAGTAAAAAACAGGTGGGTTGGGGGCGGGGGGGCATTGAAAATTGCCACCATTTCAGACCCTCCCCCAACCCGCCCATTTCCAGTTTTCAAAAGGATGGGACGAGGGGCGGGCGACCAACCCAGTCCCAGGAGGCGGGTCGGGCCTTAAAACCTTTCAAGGAGGCTTCATTTTTCACTAATTCCCGATTTCAACCCCGAGGGGCCAGGATTCCCAGGCCTTCAATTTTACGCCTCATGAAAGGAAGCGAGAAGGCCCGAGACTAAAAGGGAGAAAGGCATAGCTTGTGGGTCCGGAGGAGCAAGCGTGTTTCCCCCAGGCCCAACAAGCCTACCTACGTGGACCCCCACCCCCACTCCGATCGCGGACACCCGACCCCTATCCCCCAACCCCGATCTTCCCCCTCCAACCCCCGACCCCGATCCTCCCCCTCCAACTCCGATCCCCCCTGACCCCCGAACCCGATCCTCCCACTCCGATCCTCCGACCCTGATCTTCCCTCTCCAACCCCGACCCCGATCCTCTGACCACCGACCCTTCCTCTCAACGATCGCGGACCCCCGGTCCCGGCCCCGCCACCATGACTGACCCCTGATCCCATCCCCCATGACTCGTGATCCCCGTGCCCACCTATGCCCACCGTACCCACCTATGCCCACCCATGCCCCTTGCCCACCCATGCCCCCCAGCTCTCCCATCCTCCACCTCCGACCCCGATCCTCCAACCCCAGACCCTCCCCCTCAACAACTGCGGATCCGCGCAATGATCCGCGATCCCGGCACCCCCCACCCAGTGACCGACCCCCGATCCCATCCGCCATGACTCGCGACCCCCATGCCCACCCGTACCCACCTATACCCACCCATGCCCTTTGCCCACCCATGCCCCCCGTGGGTCCCCCCCCCCCCCCCCCCTCCATCCATACAAACAAAGACTTACCTGCAGACTTATCTGAAGGCGTCCTCTCCCTGGCTGGTCTCCCATCCGGCTGAGACCAGCCTATCAATCAGCCTATCGGTCGGACGGGAAACCGACAAAAAAAAAATAAAAGACGTCCTTACGTCAAAATCGTAAGGATGTCCGGGAAACCCGTGCTAATAGGTTTCCCAACCTCAATTTGACCGCCCCCCCAACCCCTTCCTGGCTCCGTTTTAAAATCACCCCTATTGACACTGAAATAGTTTCCCTCCTCCCTATGGGGAAGCTGAATGTAAGCAGCACATAAGTAAATCTGCTCTGAAGAGACATAACCCAACCCAGGAGGAAGGGAAGGAGAAGGATATGCTGGGTACCTGAGGTAGGAACCAAAGGCTGAGAGCCTGAAGGACAAACACGTAACAAAAGTTAAAGTCAAGCCAAGAAACAGATAGGCTGAGTCGAGGAATGTTAATTCGAATTTGTGAATGGAGCATCCCTTAAAGAAATATTATATAGAGAAAAGTTAGAATCAGAATCATAAAGCAATTAAGTGATAGGGGTAAACAGGAGGGGCAAGAAAACTCATTGTGGAGACCCGCCCCTCTTATCTTATAAAAGGAGAAGAAGATTCAGAAGGGAACAGAGATTGAATAGAGCATTTCAAATCAGTAGAGGAAAATGCACAGGAATACAAAATGCTGAAGTGAGACAGGGCTAAACTCAGGACAGAGTGGAGGATATGTCTAGTCAGTCAGACTAGAATGAGAGAGTTAACCCATACTGCTTATAACCTAAATAAAGTACCAATTAGCTTAGTTACAGATAGCTTGAAAGTTCATTTTCGCCTTTTGCCCAGCAGTAAGGGGCATTTTATTATTTTACATGTACAAGGAACAGTAGGAAATTGATGACTCTCACTGTGAAAACTGTATTTTGTACATTCATGCATTTTATGTAAATTAAACCAGTTTGTTGGTTTACACTTGCACCTTGTTTTGCTAGAGTACTTTTCAATCTGCCTTCCGTAAAGATAGGAGAACGCACTTCGTGGCACATGTGAGAGCATGGTATTCAGTACACGCAACAAGGGGTATATGTTATGACCCTCAAGTCACACTATTGTTTAACCAAATATTGGGCAGTAAAGCCACACTCTGCTTACAGGAGTGACCAGTGATGCTGAACCAGACAGAATATCTAGTGTAAGACCTGTGAAATCTGTAACAATGACAAGCACGCAACTCAGAAAGGACTGCAAAGTGAGAGCATTGGTTGAAAGAGGCAAATGCGGTCGGCAAAAGATAGCAGGGTAGAAATTCTGGTGATGCTGTTTGCAGTGAGGTGGAACATATGCCAACCTCTTTGGCCACACCATGACCTTGTCCCAAATCTCAGGGGCAGTGTCATCACCAAAATAAGAGATAGGCACCTCCACCGCTGTAGGGCGCCCACCCAATAGAGTTCACAGAATCTCAGTACCAACCTGCCGCTCTGAGAAGAGGAGCCACAGGCCAGTGGGGCTGAAAATTTCAGGTGCAATTACCTTTTGTACCTTTGCTGCATCACTGGCAGGCTCAGAATCAAATGGCAATCAATTGCTCTGATCCCATTTGATTTCTTCCTGGCAGGGCCCACATGCAGCCCAGAATGGCATAGGTACTGCTGGGCCTTCCCATGGCATATCTGGCAAGACTCCCGAGGAAGTCTAGGAATGTCGCAAACTGAAGTTAGGACGTAAGTGGGATCGCAGACGAAGTGCCAGGCCCATTCCATCAGAATTCACCATTCCAGCTCTGAAGGGGTAGAAACCCAGCACACCCAGGTTATCTCCCAACTTCTAGTCCTTTTACCACTATCACTAACTTCTGCTGAAGAAGGAGTGGAAGTTTTAGGCTAGAGTAACAAAAACAGGGGAAGAGGAGACAGGGACAGGAGACAATAGAACAGGGGACTCTCCTCATGACTCAGCTATTTAAGGCAATGAGTAATTCAGCCACACAGAGCAGGAAGGCCACAGAGTCAATTTCTGGTCTGTGCCGAGTTCTCTGATCTCAGCTGGTGTGGTGCAATAAAAAGCCTCACCACCATCTTGGTTATGCCACGGGAAAAAAATGGGGCAAAATCCCCTTACCTGATTGCTGTCAAAGGATCCTTGCTGGAAATACAAGTGTATGGATGTCGGGGGAGGACAGAATCAGGCCCAGTTGGAATGCTACCCATCTTGACTAGCCTGCTGACACTATCAAGGCTTACAGGTGAATAGCAGGTGCTTGGATAAGGTACATTTTCATTTACTTTTCAGTAGGTGTGCTAGCTTGAACTGAACCATAACTATATGGGAAGACTTGAGGTTCTGTGTGAGGAAGAAAAGTAAATTTGTACCAATTTATTAAGTTGTTAATTGTCCCACAATCAATCACTGCAAGACAGCTGGTGTTGAATAAAGCTTTATGCTTGGTTTGTGTAACCTGAATCTCTCTCTGCTATATTATGGTGCAAAGGGCAATTTACAGCCCTAGCAGGAATTGTGGCCTTACATTTTGATATTATCAATGGATCAATCTGTGATGAAAGGTTGATAAAGTGACATGACAAAGTGTAGATTGTGGGTTTTAAAACCTTCAAATACTGGACTTTTAATAAGAGATCCATTGCTTGTCACATCTGAAGATGTTTGGGTTTAATTATTTAACTGGTGTTTATGTTAACTGGGCTTTGACATTGAATGGAATCATCAAAAGCAAATTAGGAAATGAGCTGAAAGTAACTTAAAAGTACAAAGGAAATAATTGTTTGTAATTTAGAGTCAGGAGAGCGATTTGGAGAAATACTGGAAAATAAGGAGAAGCAATTAAAGGATTAACCTAGGCATTCTGGGCTACACTAAGGCTAATGTATCCATTAGATGATTCAGGTTAAAGACATTTTCCAGAACACCACACTGCAATGGTTTTATCGTTGAGGGTGTGCTTACAACTGACTTTAGGGCAGCCTCCATTTTTCTGCGACACTAAAGGTTGAAGTGAAAACACAGAGTCAGATCGGTGATATGATTCTGCATCACACTTGGAAATCGAAAGAATCCCCAGCAGCTGGAGATTTCAAACCTGAACTGCAATGAACCCTTTGCCACAATGTAAAGGTGATCTCCATACCTACAGTCAAGAGTAAATTGCTCTCAGTTCAGTCTGCTCGGTTTTTAAAAAATCCTTTTGTTTCCCACTTGTTAGATATTTAACTTGCAGTGCTATCACCTTTAACTTTCAAAAACATCATCGATGGGGAAAGTCAGCGCAGTGCGGTACTTCAATGCTGCTTCATCACTTCCAGCTATCTCAGATAAACATGAGCTTTTGAGAGTTTACCATATTTGCTCCTTTTATAATTAGACTAATTAAATTTTAAATCATTTCATCCAGTTACTTTTGCATTTCAAAATAGATGATTACAGTGTGATCGTGATACTAAGCTTTATTGTATAGCTAATCCTAGAATGGCTTATTACAGATACCAAAGTTGATTCAATAGCTTTGAAGCTTTAAGATATGATTCAAAGTCTGGGTAGTAGATATCCTGTGGACACATCAAAATGCTTCAATCAGTAAGAGCGAGTGATGTGGCAAATGAGGTAAGTTCAATGGCTGCTAGATTTAAGTAATGCTTCAGGAAACAATAGCAGTATTAGGAGGCGCACAGTATCCTGCTGATCACCGGCACTCACAGCCTCCTCCAAATCCAAATTCTCCAAAAATTACAAAATTGTTATAAATTTCTGTTTTAGAAAAAATAAATCTAATTACATGATTATTTTGGTACATTAACATCTGTTAATCAAGTTTCCTGCTGGTGGCCATTTTCCTGCATAAATTCAATCGCAAGGAACACAATTATGGCTCACCTGAAAGAAGCTGCTTTGACACTTCACAATGACCTAATTTGCCAATTAATCCCTTTATAAATGCTAACATTTTGATCCAGCCAACTGTGTGGAGGGAACTGGAAAATGTTGTTGTTGTTGTTGTTGTGGCTGGCTGCTGAATTCATAAAATGAGCTGTGCACACTGAGATATAAACAAGGAAAGAAAGACTTGCATTTATATAGCGCCTTTCATGACCTGAGGACATCTTGGTGCTTTACAGCCAATGAAGTACTTCTGAAATTTAGTCACCGTTATAATGTAGGAAATACAGATATAATTGGTGGTGTACTGCAAAGAAGGAGCAATTGTTTTGGTGCTTCATGGCAATGAATTGCTGTAACATGCAGAATAATATATCTGGGATCAAGTGAACTCTAGATTGTAACAATGAGGGCCTGGCAGGATATATGTAAAAAAATTTACCAAACTGAAAAACACTACCACGGTAAGGGTAGAATGTTAATATATGGATGTGACAGCCATATATGGGTGTGAAATCAATTAGTTTTTACAGCCTACATAACAACAGTGACTACGTTTAAGTCATTCATTAGCTGTGAAGTACTTTGGGATGTCCTGAGGATAAAAAAGGTGCTATATAAATGCAAACTATTTCTCTCTCATATATCTATATGAAGTAGAAACTGATTTTCACCAAGATGAAACTTTCTCCCAGTTAACTAAACTAGCATCATTTGCTTTATTTCTCATAGCATATCAAACAGCAAAGATGTTGAAACTCCTAATTTGTTTTCACACATCAAAATCCCTTGCAAATAATGCAAGAGTGACATACTAACCTTTCTATCCAGATGAAAAATATTATAAAGCAGCTCTGATATGTTATAAAGAATAAATAATGCAGGACAGTGAGGCGCAGCCAGTAATTCAATCTGGAGCTTCGCTCTCACAGTTAATGACACCATCAGAAGCACTTGCTTACATTACTGACCTCTAGAATGCACCAGCTATCTATGATCCTATACACTTTGTGCTGCTGAGCTATAAGGTACAATGTGATCATTTGTCTCTCTTGAATCTCATTCACTATGGCAACCAGGATCATCGCATCATAAATGCAATATATGGTTAGAATAAGGAAATTAGCATAAAAGGGCATCTTAGAGTCACGTCTGTCATACTTGAAGCTCTAGCATCTGCTGGTCGAACATGAAAGAGATGAACAAAACTGCTCAATCACTTTCTTCCCTGGCCTTGAATTTTTCAAGTAAAATGGAAGATTAGTTTACCAAAAATGCAAAGAATAATGGATATGCAGGAGTGAGTTACAGCGTGGAATCTAATGAAGTGGTTCAAAATGATTATATATTGAATAATGGATATCCAGGTATGAGTTACAGTTTGGAATCTAATGAAGGGGTTCAGAAGGTTTATATATTGAATAATGGATATGCAGGAGTGAGTTACAGATGGTAATCTATTTGAGAGGTTCAGATGGTTTATATATCTGAGGGAGAGGGGTAAACCTGGCAATTATGGGCCAGTCAGCCTAACGTCGGTGGTGGAGATACTTTTAGGGACAATAATCAAGGACAAAATTAATTGGCACTTGGAAAAATATGAGCTAATAAATGAAAGTCAGCATGGATTTGTTAAAGAAAAATTGTGTTTGATTAACTTGATTGAAGTAACTGAGAGGATTGATGAGGGTAGTGCAATTGATGTTGTGTATATGGACTGTCAAAAGGCATTTGATAAAGTACCACACTATATACTTGTTAGCAAAAGTAAAGCCCATGGAATTAAAGGGACAGTGACAGCGTGGATACAAAATTGGCTAGGGGACAGAAAGCAGAGAGCAGTGTTGAACAGTTATTTTTCAGACTGGATGGAAGTATACAATGGTGTTCCCCAGGGGTCAGTATCAGGACCATTGCTCTTTTTGATATATATTAATGACCTGGACTTGAGTATAGAGGGTATCATTTCAAAGTTTGCAGATGACACGAAACTCAGAAATGTAGTAAACAATGTGGAGGATAGTAACAGATATCAGGAGGACATAGACAGACTGGAGAAATGGGCAGACATATGGCAGATGCAATTTAACACAGAGAAATGTGAAGTGATGCATTTTGGTAGGAAGAATGAGAAGAAGCAATATAAATTAAATGGTACAATTTTAAAGGGGGGTGCAGGAACAGAGAGACCTGGGGGTGCACATACACACATCTTTGAAGGTGGCAGGACAAGTTGAGAAGGCTGTTAATAAAGCCCAGGATCCCACATGTTTTTTTAATAGAGGCATAGAGTACAAAAGCAAGGAAGTTATGCTAAACCTTTATAAAACACTGGTTAAGCCTCAGCTGGAGTATTGTGTTCAATTCTGGGCACCACATTTTAGGAAGAATGTCAAGGCCTTAGAGAGGGTGCAGAAGAGATTTAGTAGAATGGTGCCAGGGATGAGGGACTTTAGTTATGTGGAAAGACTGAAGAAGCTGGGGTTGTTCTCCTTAGAACAGAGAAGGTTAAGGAGAGATTTGATAGCGGTGTTCAAAATTATGGACGGTTTTGACAGACAAAATAAGGAGAAATTGTTCCCAGTGGCAGAAGGGTCGGTAACCAAAGGACACAGATTTAAGGTGATCGGCAAAAGAACCAGAGGCGACATGAGGAAACATTTTTTTACACAACGAGTTGTAATGATCTGGAATGCACTGCCTGAAAAGTGTCAATTGTATGATTTATGTCAATTAGTGTTAATTGTATTCAGATGGTGGTTATCAATTGGGGACTCGCTTGAATCCTTTTTATGGGAGAGCTTAGCTAGAGTGTGGTGTGTATGTGTGTGTATAAGGGGAATCTCTGAATAAAGGTTGGAAGCAACTAAATACCAAGCTCTAGTATTTTATCCTTTACCACAGGGCTATCCAATTTTAAGAAAAGGGCGGTGGAAGCAGATTCAATAGTAACTTTCAAAAGGGAATTGGATAAATACTTGAAAGGGAAAGAGCAAGGGAATAGGACTAATTGGATAGCTCTTTCAAAGCGCTGGCTCAGGCACAATCGGCTGAATGGCCTCCTCCTGTGCTGTACCTACTATGATACTATGATATTGAATAATGGATGCCCAGGAGTGAGTTACAAACTAGAATTTAATCAAGGGGTTCAGATGGTTTATGTATTGAATCATGGATAACTAGTAGTGGGTTACAGAATGGAACCTAATCTAATCTACTACAGCTTCCTACAATGTGAATTGCTTTTTTGGTGAGCGTAAGGAACAAAAACATTTAAGGAAATGCAAAAGGTTTGCATTTTACACTCCTCTTTAAAAGGAAGTCCTGAGATTTAACCCTTAATTTTTTATTTCCCAGATAGAGTTCAGTGATTGATTTGAGAAACTGAGTCTAGTCCAATACTGGTAACAACCATTTCTGTATTGGCACTCACAATTCAACGATCATTTTGGAATTGAGTAGGAACTCACAAACTTCATTAATTAGAAATCTGTCGTTTTCCTTGCTGTGGTTTGAGTCTGATGTGGTCTTTCTGTAAAATGACAGGAATTGACGTGCATATGAGAGCATTGACGAATTTCAACTCTTTCATTCATTGATTAGGCTCACCAGTGGAACCTGCTGGTTTACTGGGTGCCGGGACAGTTCATACTGCTGAAAAGGATAAGGTGTCTGAATTTGGTTCGAATACTACTTTTTTGTTGAACAATTCTCATCAAAAACAACAAAGCCTGCAAAGTGATACTGCTGACAACCAGTTTACTCAGTAGTCTGTGTGACTGATGGTCCCCTCTGAGCAAAGGAGAACCTTCTCCAATTCAATGACACATGTTTATTTGCTACAGTCTTAAAGACATTCTTGTAAGAGGTGTTTTTTAAAAAAAAAAGCTGCCACCATAAAAAGCATTCTGCACTCTTTAAAATTTGTGGAACTTTTAAGTTGATGGTGGTCTCCTACAAGGTCCCACTTTGAAAAGAATAATTTTATGCCCCCCCGGTCCCCCTCGTAGGGGACCACATGGACATTTTTTTTTCAATTTGCCCTTTTCATCAGGGATCCAAGCTATGATGTCGACCTGGATGCCCAGATGGTCTCCAGAACCACTGATGGTCAGGTCTGATCACATGTACATCTGCCGACCATATGCTGGGACCCACTGTAAGCCCTGCATGAAGGAATTTCCAACGTAGGGAGCACCCGCCTCGTCTTTCCCACCTTATGACAATGGCCATGTTGGGACGGGTGGAGGATCTACTTCCAACAAGCCATTGAGTAAAGTTCAACAAAAGGCCAGGATCTGGGTCTCGGCCTAGTTTCTGACTGTCCCAAAGCACCCCCGCAGTTAGGGTTGGAGTGCACAGGAATGGCTGCAGATTTTGAAAGCCTATGTAAAAGTCAACTTGTTTGTCTGTATGCCTGGATCCCAACAGCAATAGCAAGTTGTCCAAAGAACTGGGGGTAGATGAGCACCCTACTCCACATCTTTTGAGCTTATTCAATAACTTCTCTTTTTTGGCATGCGGTCCTGGTAGAGATCAGGAAAATCCCACAAACTGAGGTAGACTTTGATCCGATGCACCGCTTTTTGGAATTAATGGATGGAAAATCATGGGAAGCATGCCGCCAATTTCCCAATATGCACTTCTCATGGGTGAGACTCTATGTTGGGAGCACACATTCATAAACTCGGCCATTAACTGTGTTTCCAAAGAGAAAAGGGATTGAGGGATATAGTAAGAAGAGTTCTTTTGTCTGACATGCGTGGAAACCCGTTGCTGCATTTAAGAGTCTCTAAACTAAGCTACTGGGAAACCTAGGCAAGTAGAATTTCTGTTTTCCCAAAATGGAATGTACACTCTCCCCATAAGGACACACACTACTTACTTTAGTCCAGAGAGCTTAGGTGCAGGTAGGCAAGGTCATTGCTAAGGGACTTATGGGTGTGTGCTGGGGTATTGCTGAAATTTGACCAGTTAAAACCATGCAATCTACCAAGACAGTGCACTGGTATGCTTCCCACTGCAACGTTCAGTTAAGCTAATACCACTATGGCGGGAACATACGGTTTTACTTTATGCTCCCTCCATAATGGTTTAGGCTTAATGCAAAGACTATAGTTAAGATAAAAAAACTGCTTCTTATTGCTAAGTTCAAAAGGCCGCAGTATATAGTCTGTATACATAACAAGTGGAAACTATCTCCTAGCCATAAAGATTATGATTATTATGATGTCAATTTTTGTTTGTAATGCTCCTGTGAAGCACCTTGGGACGTTTTACTATGTTAAAGGCGCTATATAAATGCAACTGTTGTTGAAGCAGAAATAAAGAACCTACAGGGTGGGAAAGAAGACGTTGCATCTGCTGTAAATAAGAGATATCATTATAATGTGTCAGAAGTGCTGAAAATGATGACTGGAACTGGACTACAAACATGTGGTGAGGTGTCTGTGCAATGATTACTGTCACTCAAACAACTGTAACCTTGGAAGAGGTTCAAGCACCGATAATATAATTGACCTATAACTGGCCTTAGTTCTATGTGCGGAGAGTAGAATATCAACCAGGGTTACTGCTCCTGGTCATTATCCAGTAACCCCTGCTGGAAGTGCATGTGTGAATACTGAGTGGACAGGTTTAGGCTTGGCTGTGATTCTTCCTGCAGTCAAATGGCCTACCAACACTCACTGCCAAGTTCACACTTGAATAATGGCTTCTTGGTTGGGATATCAGAGGGTGACCAGCGCCTATGGAACCATATATCATCCTTCA
Source organism: Heptranchias perlo (assembly GCF_035084215.1). Taxonomy (NCBI): domain Eukaryota; kingdom Metazoa; phylum Chordata; class Chondrichthyes; order Hexanchiformes; family Hexanchidae; genus Heptranchias; species Heptranchias perlo. Next base: position 72,121,531 of record NC_090334.1, read on the forward strand.
ATGTCTTCAGCAGGGATGGGGGTGGGGTGGGGGGGGGGGGAAGAGAAAATTGGCAAGGACAGAGACTGAAGCTGAAAGTGAGTTCATCAAAAGAACTGTAAGTATAAACATGGTACAGTCGTTACCTATCTCAGGAAAAGGTTGTTACCTATCTCATGAAAACCCAGACAGATAAAGCCCTATAAAAGTTGAAATGTATCATGGTAGATTTTCGTCCATCACCTGGGCAGTAATCTGGCAGATCAGTTCACCCACCCTGCCTGATTTTCATTCCATTGATTACTGCCCAGGCAGTGAAGTCGAAAATCTACCCCATCTTTATGTCTGACCAAAATGCAAAAATGAGATTTCTATTGATTCTATAATGGCTAATCAGATCAGACAGTGCTACCATTTCAAGAGAATCATAGAATCATAGAAAGGTTACAGCACGGAAGGAGGCCATTTGGCCCATCAAGTCTGCACCGAGAGATAAGGAAATGTCTGCTCAAGATGAGATTTTGTTCAAGTGAAACAGAATTATCATTCCCAGAGGAACAAGGTTAGTCATTTACTCATGTCGCACTTGCAACACACCCTCCAAGTCAAAGAGCAAGGTCAAAAATGTTCATGTTGGATGTTACAATATTGACAGTAGGACTTCCCCAGACATAAAGGTGGACCACAGAGGGACCAATAACTCACAAGCCCTGAAGTCAAGAAAACTGACAAAAGGGAACCACCACTATCCCAAGTAGAGGAAAAGAGGCCACCCAGAGGCAGATTGATCAAATGAGTTCTGACAAAGGGTCTTTACCCAAAACATTAAGCCTTCTTTTCATTTTACAGATGCTGATGGACTTGTCACATTTCAAGTCTTTGCATTTTATTTCCAAAGACTGCTAAAGACTTCAGTGAAGTTGAAAGGCTGTGTTTGAATTTAAACTTTCCAGTTTGATTAGCAACAAGCATTGTCAAAATCCTTCAGGACATTAAAAAGAAATAATCTTAGTACGGCAAATTTGAACAGTTTTTAGGCAATAATGTGGTTCCAGATTCAGATAAACAGCTGACCCGATGGTCCAACACATTCCTATGTGTGATTTTCTTGAGAATAACTTACAATAGGTTACAGCAAAACTCTTTCCAGAACTTATATTATATTATTTAATAGCAGAAATAACAGTATGAATTAGCATTGTAGTTACAGTTAATTATTATTAAAGGGGGAGGTCATTATATGGGTGAGTATATGAATAATAAGTAATTAAAGATTGATGACTGAGCACCAGTGATAGGTGACAAGTACCTGCCCACAGAGCACCTCCCGGTTTTAGGTTTTTAAAAAAAATATTTTTCCCTTGCAACCATCCTCACCCCTCTGATAGCTCAGTGGTTATAAGTGTCACATGGCGTTCTACCGAACCATATAGGATAGGGGTGCCCACGCCTGATCCCTGTATGTGATAATTTAGCTAAGCTCAGCCAAGATGTTGGTGGAAACACCACAATTGGCCTCACCCATCTGGGTTAGGCAGAGGAAAATCATTTCTGATCACTAGCCAGTGACTCACTCTGGAAGTGGGCATTTGTGAAGATCAGGTGAGGGCAGGATTCAACCGGGCTGCAATGGTCCCTAGAGTCAAACATACCCTCTAATACTCTCTACGTAGGCTCACATATTATTTTTCCTCTCTGTTTCCCATCACCCCTGTGCTTGCTGACCTACATTGGTTCCCGGTCTGGCAACACATCAATTTTAAAATTCTCAATGTTGTTTTCAAATCCCTCCATGACTTCACTCCTCCCTATCTCTGTAACCTCCTTCAGCCGTACAACGCTCCGAGATCTCTGCGCTCCTCCAATTCTGGCCTCTTGCGCATCCCCGATTTGAATTGCTCCACCATAGGCGGCCAGCTGCCTAGGCCCTGAGCTCTGGAATTCCCTCCCTAAACCTTTCTGCCTTGCTACCTCTCTCTCTCCTCCTTTAAGACGCTCCTTAAAACCTTTCTGTTTGACCAAGTTTTTGGTCACCTATCTTAATATCTCCTTATGTAGCTCGGTGTCAAATTTTGTTTGATACGCTCCAATAAAGCGCCTTGGGATGTTTTACTATGCTAAAGGTGCTATATAAATGCAAGATGTTGTTGTTGTAGGAGTAGATCATCAAGAGGTCAAAAGCTATGCAAAACTGTGCAAAACCGGCTGATTGGGCATGGTACTAGAGGGCTGCCAAGCCTGAGGAAGTGCACTCCTGCATGAGCCAGCAACTTCAGGAGAGGAGAAGGAAAAGAAAAACATATAACATTTTTAAATGTTTCTATTTAAAGGGAGTTCTTTCATTGATCTTGTGCTCAGGCATTTGAGGAAGGGTGGGTACAGTAGACTGCTACATTTTTGATTTTCTTCCACCCTGGATTTTTCAGCTTCTCTATTTTAAATTACTCTGTGGAATTTGCTGCCCCAGGAAGCTGTGGAAGCTACATCATTAAATAAATTTAAAACAGGAATAGACAGTTTCCTAGAAGTAAAGGGAATTAGGGGTTACGGGGAGCGGGCAGGAAATTGGACATGAATTTAGATTTGAGGTTAGGATCAGATCAGCCATGATCTTATTGAATGGCGGAGCAGGCTCGAGGGGCCGATTGGCCTACTCCTGCTCCTATTTCTTATGTTCTTATGTTCTTATAGGTGAGTATCAACTCCCAATAGTCTTGTGAGTATCTTCACTAACTCTTAAGCAGTCATGGACATTCAGCCACCGACCTTCGGGTAAGCATACTCCAAGGCGGCCTTCGAGACACACGACAACGCAAAATCGTCGAGCAGAAATTGATAGCCAAGTTCCGCACCCATGAGGACGGCCTCAACCGGGATCTTGGGTTCATGTCACACTACACGTAACCCCACCAGCGAACAAATGTTATCTGTTTTTAATATAACGGGTCATTGACTGTCTTCCTTCTCTCTCTCTCTTTTTTTTGGGGGGTTTGTATATTCGGTGGCCTTTTTAGGTGACACCTTTCTGTCTGCTCACTGTGATTGCCTTGGCAACGGGCAGTAATTACCAGGCATTGTTCTGGGATTTTAAAATGCGAAGGATTCGAAAATGTCATTTCCATACCGTTCACCTGACGAAGGAGGAAGCCTCCAAAAGCTTGTGGAATTAAAAATAAATTTGTTGGACTATAACTTGGTGTTGTAAAATTGTTGACAATTCTTAAATCTAGGTAAGCTTTTGTTAACGTGCCCAGGATAACATATGTGAGGACTTTAACAATTGGGGAAAAAGAACAGTGCTTGGAGCAACTTCTTATTATCAGAATTACTCCCAAGTACTGACACATTGCCAGTGATGGAGCTTAAAGTGTTAGGATATTTTACAATGAGAAACTGTAAAAAGCAGGCAGAAATTTAGTTAAAACATCAACAGATGAATGAAGTTGCAGGGAAACAACTCGTGTTGCATTTCAGGCCATGTTCTGACCATCAACATCACATGTTTGTCATATTTTCTACATGCAGGAGTACTGAGAATGTTATATATGTGAACAAGTCTACAGATCAGAGCTAGTTAGACAGAACAGGGAAGCAATAATTTTAGCTACGGAGAGTGTCAGATCTTTGACTGCTTGAGCAACAGTTGACATTAATTCACATTAATTTTTAAATATCCTCATCTCACTTGCAGTAATGTCTAAAATGTAACAGTGCTAGAACACAGTTTGCCATTTCTGTGGCATGCACAACACTGCAAAGTATAATGGAAATAGAAATGTCAACATGTTCTGCATGACAAGATCACACCTTCTTCTGTTAAGACAGTACTGTGAGACCCTTCTGAATGAATGAGCTGAATGACCCATTCAGTCTCGTTAAATGAACTGAGCCATACTGTTCTGCTGCAGAGGATAAGGCTTCAGCGACAAAGCTATTTGATTAATCGTTGCAATGTCGTGGTGCTCAGAGATCACCTTCCTTTGCAGTGCCTGTGACTCTTCTCACATACTTCTCTCTCTTGCTTGCTTCTCTCACAAGTGTTTCTCTCTGTCACTTATCTTACTCTCTCCTCCCTCTTATTTCTTTGCTCTCTCTCCCTCTCTCTCCATCTATTTAAACTCATTTGTTCTCTTTCACATTTCTCATTTTTGTCACTGGTTCTGTGCGGTTTAATTTGCTTTTCATGCACTGAAAGTGTGTTAAATATGTTAATCTCTTTCCTTCCCTTATTGTTAGAGCACTCACAGGAATACATTTGTTTATTCATATTATATTCTTGTAGCCAAGATGCGTTACAACTATTGCACAATCAAAGATAACTATAATAAAGGTAAAGAATCATTCATCAACCCTCTCCCAGCAGACAATCAAAAGCTATAAATAGTATTCAAGTACTATTAGTACATAGTAAATCCAGTTATGGAGTAGGAACATAGGAACAGGAGTAGGCCATTCAGCCCCTCGTGCCTGCTCCGCCATTTGATAAGATCATGGCTGATCTGTGATCTAGCTCCATATACCTGCCTTTGGCCCATATCCCTTAATACCTTTGGTTGCCAAAAAGCTATCTATCTCAGATTTAAATTTAGCAATTGAGCTAGTATCAATTGCCATTTGCGGAAGAGAGTTCCAAACTTCTACCACCCTTTGTGTGTAGAAATGTTTTCTAATCTCGCTCCTGAAAGGTCAGGCTCTAATTTTTAGACTGTGCCCCCTACTCCTAGAATCCCCAACCAGCAGAAATAGTTTCTCTCTATCCACCCTATCTGTTCCCCTTAATATCTTATAGACTTCAATCAGATCACCCCTTAACCTTCGAAACTCTAGAGAATACAACCCCAATTTGTGTAATCTCTCCTCGTAACTTAACCCTTGAAGTCGGGGTATCATTCTAGTAAGCCTACGCTGCACTCCCTCCAAAGCCAATATGTCCTTCCAAAGGTGCGGTGCCCAGAACTGCTCACAGTACTCCAGGTGCGGTCTAACCAGGGTTTTGCATAGCTGCAGCATAACTTCTGCCCCCTTGTACTCCAGTCCTCTAGATGCAAAGGCCAGCATTCCATTAGCATTATTGATTATTTTCTGCACCTGTTCAAGACACTTCAATGATCTATGTACCAGAACCCCTAAGTCCCTTTGGACATCCACTGTTTTTAACTTTTTACCATTTAGAAAGTACCCTGTTCTATCCTTTTTTGATCCAAAGTGGATGACCTCACATTTGTCTACATTGAATTCCATTTGCCACAATTTTGTCCATTCACTTAATCTATCAATATCCCTTTGTAATTTTATGTTTTCATCTACACTGCTTACAATGCCACCAATCTTTGTGTCATCGGCAAACTTAGATATGAGACTTTCTATGCCTTCATCTAAGTCGTTAATAAATATTGTGAATAATTGAGGCCCCAAGACAGATCCCTGCGGGACTCCACTAGTCACATCCTGCCAATGTGAATACTTACCCATTATCCCTACTCTCTGTTGTCTTTCGTTCAGCCAACTTCCTAACCAAGTCCATACTTTTCCCTCGATTCCATGGGCTTCTATCTTAGCTAACAGTCTCTTATGTGGGACCTTATCAAATGCCTTCTGGAAGTCCATATAAATAACATCCATTGACATTCCCCTGCCCACTACTTCACCCTGTCACCTCTTCAAAAAATTCAATCAGGTTTGTTGGGCACGACCTACCTTTCACAAATCCATGCTGGCTCTCCCTGATTAACTGAAAATTCTCGAGGTGTTCAGTCACCCTATCCTTAATTATAGACTACAGCAATTTCCCACAACAGATGTTAGGCTAACTGGTCTATAATTCCCCAGTTTCCCTCCCTCTCCTTTCTTAAAAAGCAGAGTACACACATTGACAAGAGTAAAGTGTAGAAAGATCCACTTACTGATAAGGACCTTCACAGATCAAAAGGGCAACCCACCATTAAACAGAAGGCCTAGCAGTTGGGGAGGGACAGTAGCATAGGAGGTCAACATAGTTTCAACAACCCATTGCAGTTGGAGAGTTGTATGGAAGAAAGCATCCGATTTGAAGAAAAGTGCAAAGGTAAACAATGAGAAATGCTCTTTGGGCTAGTACACATCTCTAGTTCTCTCAACTTCACTTTAGAAAGCTGTAAATCGCAGGTTTTGTAAATCATATATGAAAGAAAAGGAATGTATTTTGAAAGCTGAATAAGTCTCCCATTGCTTTTAAATCGAGAATCAAAGTTATTCTGGAAGTAGTAGACCGCCTGTTCTGGCAAGGATAAGTGTAAATCCAGGAATTAAATACTCCTTTATCTCAATTTGACATTTTCAGTACAACAGAGCCTGTCCTGCCTTTGATGGAGATTCAACCCCTTATAAGCCATGATTTATTTTTCCAGTGTGGATTTAGTGGCACAATGAGTTAGAACATTGATCTTTCACCTGCGTTGGCATCCAACTTAGATTGGTTGGTTGAAAGATTTGAATGTGATCATTAACTTTTAACTAACAGGATCTAGTCAATGTAAAACTGCTATTAACAAGACTAATCATAGTGGGATGCACATGTAGGGAATTTGACTATAAAAGTCAGAATAAATGATTATTATCTTCTATATATCGTTAGTGAGGTCAGATTTAGAACACTGCAGTTTTGGGAAACCTAACTTGAAAGGCACTGGTTGCATTGCAGAGGACTTAGAGGAGAGCAACAAGGTTGATTCCACGGGTTGGGGTTGTAGGTTATAAAGAAAGACTCACAAAACCAAACTTGTTTTCAGCAAACGATTGAAAGGAGACATGATCCATTTTAAAAATCCTCAGAGGAATAGATAATGCACTAAGAATGACTGTAAAAGCAGAGAGAGCTCTTCTGAGGTGAGGTTAATGCACATTGCTGGGGCAGAGTAGAAGGGACTTTACTTTGAATGCAATCATGGTCCATCTGACCTTGAAGTGCTTGTTATTGACACAGTGTGCCAAAAGTGGAAGACTATTTGATTCCCCAAAACTGCTGTTGCTCACCTTGAACTGCACAAAGAGTCACCACAGAGTTTGAGAAGAAACTTTAAGTCAAGGCACATAGAATTTCAATCTCCAATTTTTGGATTTCTTAATAGTCCAATTAGTTTTACAAAAGCAGTTTCAGATGCTGTTGTTTGCACACTTGTCTCTGAATTTACCTTTGATGACTAGATGGGCTGCACCTCTCGGGATGGTTAGATGGGCTGCACCTCTCGGGATGGTTAGATGGGCTGCACCTCTCTGGATGGCCAGATGGGCTGCACCTCTCTGGATGGTTAGATGGGCTGCACCTCTCGGGATGGTTAGATGGGCTGCACCTCTCGGGATGGTTAGATGGGCTGCACCTCTCTGGATGGCCAGATGGGCTGCACCTCTCTGGATGGTTAGATGGGCTGCACCTCTCTGGATGGTTAGATGGGTTGCACCTCTCGGGATGGTTAGATGGGTTGCACCTCTCTGGATGGTTAGATGGGTTGCACCTCTCTGGATGGTTAGATGGGCTGCACCTCTCTGGATGGTTAGATGGGCTGCACCTCTCTGGATGGCTAGATCGGTTGCACCTCTCTGGATGGTTAGATGGGTTGCACCTCTCTGGATGGTTAGATGGGCTGCACCTCTCTGGATGGTTAGATGGGTTGCACCTCTCGGGATGGTTAGATGGGTTGCACCTCTCTGGATGGTTAGATGGGCTGCACCTCTCTGGATGGTTAGATGGGCTGCACCTCTCTGGATGGCTAGATCGGTTGCACCTCTCTGGATGGTTAGATGGGTTGCACCTCTCTGGATGGTTAGATGGGTTGCACCTCTCTGGATGGTTAGATGGGTTGCACCTCTCGGGATGGTTAGATGGGTTGCACCTCTCTGGATGGTTAGATGGGCTGCACCTCTCTGGATGGTTAGATGGGTTGCACCTCTCGGGATGGTTAGATGGGTTGCACCTCTCTGGATGGTTAGATGGGTTGTACCTCTCGGGATGGTTAGATGGGTTGCACCTTTCTGGATGGTTAGATGGGCTGCACCTCTCTGGATGGTTAGATGGGTTGCACCTCTCTGGATGGTTAGATGGATTGCACCTCTCTGGATGGTTAGATGGGTTGTACCTCTCGGGATGGTTAGATGGGTTGCACCTCTCTGGATGGTTAGATGGGTTGTACCTCTCTGGATGGTTAGATGGGTTGCACCTCTCGGGATGGTTAGATGGGTTGCACCTCTCGGGATGGTTAGATGGGCTGCACCTCTCGGGATGGTTAGATGGGCTGCACCTCTCGGGATGGTTAGATGGGCTGCACATCTCGGGATGGTTAGATGGGCTGCACCTCTCGGGATGGTTAGATGGGCTGCACCTCTCGGGATGGTTAGATGGGCTGCACCTCTCGGGATGGTTAGATGTGTTGTACCTCTCTGGATGGTTAGATGGGCTGCACCTCTCGGGATGGTTAGATGGGCTGCACCTCTCGGGATGGTTAGATGGGCTGCACCTCTCGGGATGGTTAGATGGGCTGCACCTCTCGGGATGGTTAGATGAGTTGTACCTCTCGGGATGGTTAGATGGGTTGTACCTCTCTGGATGGTTAGATGGGTTGCACCTCTCGGGATGGTTAGATGGGCTGCACCTCTCTGGATGGTTAGATGGGTTGCACCTCTCTGGATGGTTAGATGGGCTGCACCTCTCTGGATGGTTAGATGGGCTGCACCTCTCTGGATGGTTAGATGGGCTGCACCTCTCGGGATGGTTAGATGAGTTGTACCTCTCGGGATGGTTAGATGGGTTGTACCTCTCGGGATGGTTAGATGGGTTGTACCTCTCGGGATGGTTAGATGGGTTGCACCTCTCGGGATGGTTAGATGGGCTGCACCTCTCGGGATGGTTAGATGGGCTGCACCTCTCTGGATGGTTAGATGGGTTGCACCTCTCGGGATGGTTAGATGGGTTGCACCTCTCAGGATGGTTAGATGGGTTGCACCTCTCGGGATGGTTACATGGGCTGCACCTCTCGGGATGGTTAGATGGCCTGCACCTCTCGGGATGGTTAGATGGGTTGCAGCTCTCGGGATGGTTAGATGGTCTGCACCTCTCGGGATGGTTAGATGGGCTGCACCTCTCGGGATGGTTAGATGGGCTGCACCTCTCTGGATGGTTAGATGGGTTGCACCTCTCTGGATGGTTAGATGGGTTGCACCTCTCTGGATGGTTAGATGGGTTGTATCTCTCGGGATGGTTAGATGGGCTGCACCTCTCGGGATGGTTAGATGGGTTGTACCTCTCGGGATGGTTAGATGGGTTGTACCTCTCGGGATGGTTAGATGGGCTGCACCTCTCGGGATGGTTAGATGGGTTGCACCTCTCGGGATGGTTAGATGGGTTGCACCTCTCTGGATGGTTAGATGGGCTGCACCTCTCGGGATGGTTGGATGGGCTGCACCTCTCGGGATGGTTAGATGGGTTGCACCTCTCTGGATGGTTAGATGGGCTGCACCTCTCGGGATGGTTAGATGGGCTGCACCTCTCGGGATGGTTAGATGGGCTGCACCTCTCGGGATGGTTAGATGGGTTGTACCTCTCGGGATGGTTAGATGGGTTGCACCTCTCTGGATGGTTAGATGGGCTGCACCTCTCGGGATGGTTAGATGGGTTGCACCTCTCGGGATGGTTAGATGGGTTGCACCTCTCGGGATGGTTAGATGGGCTGCACCTCTCGGGATGGTTAGATGGGTTGCACCTCTCGGGATGGTTAGATGGGCTGCACCTCTCGGGATGGTTAGATGGGTTGTACCTCTCGGGATGGTTAGATGGGTTGCACCTCTCGGGATGGTTAGTTGGGTTGCACCTCTCTGGATGGTTAGATGGGCTGCACCTCTCGGGATGGTTAGATGGGCTGCACCTCTCGGGATGGTTAGATGGGTTGCACCTCTCGGGATGGTTAGATGGGCTGCACCTCTCGGGATGGTTAGATGGGTTGCACCTCTCGGGATGGTTAGATGGGCTGCACCTCTCGGGATGGTTAGATGGGTTGTACCTCTCGGGATGGTTAGATGGGTTGCACCTCTCGGGATGGTTAGATGGGCTGCACCTCTCGGGATGGTTAGATGGGCTGCACCTCTCGGGATGGTTAGATGGGCTGCACCTCTCGGGATGGTTAGATGGGCTGCACCTCTCTGGATGGTTAGATGGGCTGCACCTCTCGGGATGGTTAGATGGGCTGCACCTCTCGGGATGGTTAGATGGGCTGCACCTCTCGGGATGGTTAGATGGGCTGCACCTCTCGGGATGGTTAGATGGGCTGCACCTCTCGGGATGGTTAGATGGGCTGCACCTCTCGGGATGGTTAGATGGGCTGCACCTCTCGGGATGGTTAGATGGGCTGCACCTCTCGGGATGGTTAGATGGGCTGCACCTCTCGGGATGGTTAGATGGGCTGCACCTCTCGGGATGGTTAGATGGGCTGCACCTCTCGGGATGGTTAGATGGGCTGCACCTCTCGGGATGGTTAGATGGGCTGCACCTCTCGGGATGGTTAGATGGGCTGCACCTCTCGGGATGGTTAGATGGGTTGCACCTCTCGGGATGGTTAGATGGGCTGCACCTCTCGGGATGGTTAGATGGGCTGCACCTCTCGGGATGGTTAGATGGGCTGCACCTCTCGGGATGGTTAGATGGGCTGCACCTCTCGGGATGGTTAGATGGGCTGCACCTCTCGGGATGGTTAGATGGGCTGCACCTCTCGGGATGGTTAGATGGGCTGCACCTCTCGGGATGGTTAGATGGGCTGCACCTCTCGGGATGGTTAGATGGGCTGCACCTCTCGGGATGGTTAGATGGGCTGCACCTCTCGGGATGGTTAGATGGGCTGCACCTCTCGGGATGGTTAGATGGGCTGCACCTCTCGGGATGGTTAGATGGGTTGCACCTCTCGGGATGGTTAGATGGGCTGCACCTCTCGGGATGGTTAGATGGGTTGCACCTCTCGGGATGGTTAGATGGGCTGCACCTCTCGGGATGGTTAGATGGGTTGCACCTCTCGGGATGGTTAGATGGGCTGCACCTCTCGGGATGGTTAGATGGGTTGCACCTCTCGGGATGGTTAGATGGGCTGCACCTCTCGGGATGGTTAGATGGGCTGCACCTCTCGGGATGGTTAGATGGGCTGCACCTCTCTGGATGGTTAGATGGTCTGCACCTCTCGGGATGGTTAGATGGGCTGCACCTCATGGGATGGTTAGATGGGCTGCACCTCTCGGGATGGTTAGATGGGCTGCACCTCTCGGGATGGTTAGATGGGCTGCACCTCTCGGGATGGTTAGATGGGCTGCACCTCTCGGGATGGTTAGATGGGCTGCACCTCTCGGGATGGTTAGATGGGTTGCACCTCTCGGGATGGTTAGATGGGCTGCACCTCTCGGGATGGTTAGATGGGCTGCACCTCTCGGGATGGTTAGATGGGCTGCACCTCTCGGGATGGTTAGATGGGCTGCACCTCTCGGGATGGTTAGATGGGCTGCACCTCTCGGGATGGTTAGATGGGTTGCACCTCTCGGGATGGTTAGATGAGCTCCACCTCAACCAAAGGAAATAGTCTTTCATTCTACTAAAACGCAATTTTAAAAACCTCTATAAAATTTCCTCTTAGCCGCCTGTGCTCCAGTGGAAATAGTGCCAGTATTTTAAGTGTATCCTCATCACTATACTTCCCATCCCTGGCATCATTCTGGTGAATTTAAGCTGTCTTTAATGTCCTTTCTATAATGAAGTGCCCAAAACTGCACACTGAACTCTAGCTGTGGTAAGTGCAGCTGGATTTATGTTAATGCTTAGTCTTCTGTCGATGAGATTAGAGACATGGCATGGAGGAGGACTCTACAAATTTTGGGAGGTTTTAGTAACATCATCTATCCATTGACTTTAATGGAAAGGAATATCGGCTGGAGTGTATAACGGGCGGCTTATCCGATGCTGCCAGTCTTATGTCCCTGCCGAAGTTGAAAGTCACAGTCAGTGTCTAACAGCATTTCTCATAAGCACACTTCATTCCCTTGATCCCAGTGCTGTGCCTTTCTTATACCCGACAGGCTAACAATTGCCCGACTTGCAATAACCTGAGGCCGACCATATTATAGCATGGTACCTTTAAGTCCTTTGGAGACCTTTGGAAAAATACTTTAATCTCAGCAGAAGATGCGAGTTTCAGTGTAGAAGGATACATGAGCCTGAATGAGCCTGTTCTGGGTGGTTGCCTCCTGCCACCTCCCTTGTGATCATCATAACTGCGCTTTACAAACAGAGCATGAAGAGTGGGGAGTTTTTAGTAATTCAATTTGAAATCTGTTAAGAGATTCATGCACTAGGATCAGTCCAGGCTGTTTGCAAGCTTTTGATAAGCACAGTCATTCATCCGTTCTTCCTAATCATGTGCTTGGAGTGGATTAACAAAACTCCTGGGACTCGCACCCTCATTTTGTTCTTCAGTTTGTGCTGTAAATAACATAAAATAAAATCCCTAATGCAGTAGCACAGCAAAGAAGTGAACTGAATGCTGCTGGATGTCATTTTTGACAAAGGCAGCCAGAAAAAAGCAGAGTACCTTCATTAGTGAGGTTCAATGCCAGTCTTTCTGAAAAGAATCCGCCTTCAAACGGGAGACTCTCTCATATAGGGACATTTTCAGTAATGCAGGATCAATACCACCTGGATTTTCAATAGCCCTGTGCCCACTATGTCATTTTCAGATGCACATCCACATCAGAGTAATGGCTTACTGCTACTGTGCGTGAAACACATTGGGAGGTCCTGAGGAAATGAGAAGTGTTATATAAATGCAAGTTCTTTCTTTATTTCTCTATCCATCATGTTAATCTAGTGCAGGGCAGTGGTAATTGACATTCTCATCAGTTTGGCTCAGTTGGTGGTATTTTTGCCTCTAAGTGAAAAAATTGCAGGTTCAAGCCCCATTTCAGGACTTGAGTTCACAATCTAGGCTTTCACTCCAATGCAGTACTAAGGTACTGCTGCATTGTCAGAATCTCCATTATAATGATGAGACATCGAACTGAGATTTCAGTTATCTACCTGTGCCAGTGGTTCAGGTGGACATTAAAGATCCCATGCCGCTATTCGAAAAAGAACAGAGAATTCCCTTGGTGTTCTGGCCAACATTCCTCCCTCAACCAACACCATAAAAAATTGATTAACTGGACATTTACCTAACTGTTGTTGTGGCACTTTCTGTGTACACTTTTGCCTACATAATAATCATCACTACATTTCAAAGTAATTCCTTTATGAATCACTTTGAGACAGCCAACCTTATAATATTCAGCATTCAAAATTTACACAGGAATTTGGCATTTGTTGTATTGTAGAATTCTTGTGCGTTATTGGAAAAGCTGTAAAGAACTTTCAGTCCTCTGGCAATTAATGTAAGATATTTCTTTAAGGGAGCTTGGATATCTCTATAACCAATGATGGCATAGCAAACCTTCCTCGGTTATATCAGATTCTCAATGGCATAAAGAAACAAGCTGGCATCCATTCTCTTTTTTCCATTTACTCTCTATCCCACTCAATAATTGGATAATTAAAATCTCCCAGAACAATAATTCGTTAAATGATGTCTTCATGGAAAGAATCCCCCTTCAAATGGGAGACTCTCTCATGTTCCCTTGCTATACACATCTTCCTGCATCATGTAGCTGTACTCAAGCAGAACCAATGAAGAAATTAAACATTTCTCTATGAGGGTTCACAAAGTGAGAATAATGGAATCTTTTATCAAAAATGAATCAAAACTGTAGGGCTTTGCAGCAATGGAAAACAGGGGGCCACAATCCAAATGGGGAAGGAATTCAATAAATAAATAATTTACAAATCTTTCAACCATTTATTCATAAACTGGAAAAAGAGTATTTTTAAAAGTCAAGTCCTTGGTCCAAAAGATTAATTGCAGTGGTACTTAAAATATTTGATAAAATAGCTCAGTATATTCTCATAGCTGAAACTCTTGGTGTGGATTACTTCGCTTTTCTATTTTAATCTTGCATGGAAACAACTGACTTTTTTTCCCACCTTTTGGAGGTATTTTCTCCGATGAGCCCTTTCTTGGGTTTCCCTGTGCCACGTTATCCCTGTCGAGATAGAGGATACGCAGGAAGTAGCTCTGAGGTCTCGTCGAATGCTTCTCTAAAGCTCACCGCTGACCAGTGCAGGACAGTAACACTGGGTTACATTTCTCTACATAGGAACAGGAGTAGGCTATTCTGCCCCTTGAGCCTGTTCCGCCATTTAATTAGATCATGGCTGATCTGTATCTTAACTCCATCTACCCGTCTTGGTTCTGTAACCCTTAATGCACTTGCCGAACAAAAATCTATCAATCTCAGTTTTGAAATTTTCAATTGACCTAGCCTCAACAGCTTTTGGGAAAGAGAGTTCCAGATTTCCACTACGCTTTGTGTGAAGAAGTGCTTTCTGACAGCACCCCTGAATGGCCTAGCTCTACTTTTAAGTTAATGCCCCCTTGTTCTGGACTGCCCCACAAGAGGAAATAGTTTCATACCTTCTATGTATTATGGTGAATAACAAATCCTGTATATATTATGATGAATAACAGACCCTGCATAATTACAGTGCAATGAAGAACTATGAGACATGTGCTCGTTTCACTATAAAAATGCCCTGACGAATTTAGCAGTGCCCCAAACGCACATGCAGTTTGGGTGCGGGCTATTGCACTGCTAAATTCGTCACCATTGTGCCTGTTTAACTACCTTAATATGGACCCCTATATATTATAATGAGTAGCGAGGTGTATTATAATAACTAGCAGACCCTGGGTATATTATAGTGAGTAGCAAACTGTATATTTATAGGGGAATAGCAGATCCTGTTTATACTATAAGGTAATAATGTATCTTGTTTATATTATAGAGGAATAGTTTCCCCTACATGAAAGAGTATATAATAAACCTGAAATATCATCAGACGTTCCAATAATTTTATAACCCATGGTAGCTAATCATCATTTTTCTCAATAAGTTTATTTTTCAGCATCATAATTAAGAGGAATAGGTATCAAAGGTACATATATTCTTTCAAGGAGTCCAAACAAATTTAACAATGGGAAGAATAAATTGTACACTTGAGTAGAGTGCAGTCTGCCTTACTGTGCTGTAAATTAAGAGGATAAATTAAAGAGCCTGTTTAATGTAGCTGCTATTAACAGGGATTATCGGCAAATGCATTTTTGATTTAAATGGGTTTAAATTGAACTGTGCACTCTGGGAAGAAAAGCAGCCGCAAATTGGAGACAAGATCATTATTAATGTATTCTGAACCCAGGAAATTAATATAAGGTCTGAAATGAATGTATTCAAATAGGCTTTTTATTTAAGCAAGGATCGCTTAGCAACCCTGGGTTCAGCATGCTTCTAAATCGCTGCACCTGATCATCATCCAGCATCTCCTCTATGCCCATATAATGAGGACAGAATCAGGCTCGCCTGCTGTAACTTATTGTGGGCTCACACATAATAATGACCATTTGGGCAAGGGAGTGGAGGGTGTCTGATGCCCATAAACCAAAACCTAGCAAGGAATCAATAACCTGAGTTCATGTGAAGTACTTCCTTCAGGCAATCTTTGGGAAAGGAAGCATATATATCTACGTTTAATTGTTTATTACACACACACACACACACACACACACACACCTGTTTCAAACCAAACACTGGTTTGGTTATTGTGAGTACATGGTAAGGCAGCTATACAATATTTGTACAGGACATGTAGATCCAGGTATATATCTGAGGGCAAATTCAGCGAGGCTGTGCTCCTGACACACAACGCTGCTAGAAGTAAGTATGGGTCGGAGGTAGGGATATAACAATCCTGGGAGTGCTATCTTGCTAGATGTGATCGTGGTCCAAAGAACAGGCTGTAACTTTCTCAGGAGTGCAGCCTCGCATGTCGGAGACAGGGCAATATCACTGCATAGAATGCAGCCTTGCTGGGTGGCTGTGTGAGTCCGGCCCCTCCCTCCTATAACTCTGTGGAAGGTGAGGACTCCAAAGGGGCTTACACATGCATAGCAGCTGCTTTCAGCAGAGAGTCGTTCCCTGGAGCACAGCACTAAAGGTTCAACAGTTGGTGAGAGCGTAGGTGATCCAAATTCCCAAACCACCGCTTGCCACATTGTTCTTCATCCTGGGTTACCTGTCTTTCCCCGTCAGTCTACTCTCAATCATCAGCAAAGTGACGGAAGGTGTCGTCGACAGTGCTATCAAGCGGCACTTACTCACCAATAACCTGCTCACCGATGCTCAGTTTGGGTTCTGCCAGGACCACTCGGCTCCAGCCCTCATCACAGCCTTGGTCCAAACATGGACAAAAGAGCTGAATTCCAGAGGTGAGGTGAGAGTGACTGCCCTTGACATCAAGGCAGCATTTGACCGAGTGTGGCACCAAGGAGCCCTAGTAAAATTGAAGTCAATGGGAATTGGGGGAAAACTCTCCAGTGGCTGGAGTCATACCTAGCACAAAGGAAGATGGTAGTGGTTGTTGGAGGCCAATCAGCTCAGCCCGAGGATATTGCTGCAGGAGTTCCTCAGGGCAGTGTCCTAGGCCCAACCATCTTCAGCTGCTTCATCAATGACCTTCCCTCCATCATAAGGTCAGAAGTGGGGATGTTCGCTGATGATTGCACAGTTTTCAGTTCCATTCGCAACCCCTCAAATAATGAAGCAGTCCGAGCCCACATGCAGCAAGACCTGGACAACATCCAGGCTTGGGCTGATAAGTGGCAAGTAACATTTGCGCCAGACAAGTGCCAGGCAATGACCAACAAGAGAGAGTCTAACCACCTCCCCTTGACATTCAACGGCATTACCATTTCTGAATCTCCCACCATCAACATCCTGGGGGTCACCATTGACCTGAAACTTAACTGGACCAGCCATATAAATATTGTGGCTACAAGAGCTGTTCAGAGGCTGGGTATTCTGCAGCGAGTGACTCACCTCCTGACTCCCCAAAGCCTTTCCACCATCTACAAGGCACAAGTCAGGAGTGTGATGGAATACTCTCCACTTGCCTGGATGAGTGCAGCTCCAACAACATTCAAGAAGCTCGACACCATCCAGGACAAAGCAGCCCACTTGATCGGCACCTCATCCACCACCCTAAACATTCACTCCCTTCACCATCGGCGCACAGTGGCTGCAGTGTGTACCATCCACAGGATGCATTGCAGCAACTCGCCAAGGCTTCTTCGACAGCATCTCCCAAACCGGCGACCTCTACCACCTGGAAGGACAAGGGCAGCAGGCACCTGGGAACAACACCACCTGCACGTTCCCCTCCAAGTCACACACCATCCCGATTTGGAAATATATTGCCGTTCCTTCATCGTCGCTGGGTCAAAATCCTGGAACTCCCTTCCTAACAGCACTGTGGGAGAACCTTCACCACACAGACTGCAGCGGTTCAAGAAGGCGGCTCACCACCACCTTCTCAAGGGCAATTAGGCATGGACCATAAATGCTGGCCTCGACAGCGATGCCCACATCCCATGAACGAATAAAAAAAATGTAGCAACCCAAACTACTTCATCCCTCTTTCTTAGCAAACTTCCAATCTGCCTTGTTCATCTATCTAACTTCCTTCCTTTTCCCCAACTGTTGTCCACATCTACCCTCATTCCCCTTGTGGGTTTCCAACCTCTGGTACACTCCATATTGTTCTCCAGACCATTTACTGCCTTGCAAGCAAAGCTCTCTCTATCTACAACCTCATGCTGAGTAGGTCTATTGATATTTTGAGCCTGAAAGAAACCTGCCTTATGGACAATGACTCCTTTCCCCTTACTGAAGCCAATCTGCGGTTATTCATTTCACCGCACATCCTTCCCCAAACCACCATGGCCATCATTGCCAAGATTCATCTGGGCCTCTCCCTTTACTCCTCTGGCACCCATTCCTTGTATGAACACATCATCCGTTCCTACCTCTCCTGCCTTTCCTTTAAAGTCTTTATCATCTACCACCTTCCCAAGCCCCATTCTGATCTCCTCACTAAGTCCTCCTCGCTTAGTCACTAAGCAACTTCTCATCCTTGATGAGTTCAATCTTTGCCTAAACTTCCCCTGCCCCATTGATTCAGACTTGTCTGCCTTCCTGCCCCCACCCCACCCATGGCCATTCCCTCCACTTTGCCATTATGTGAGGCCTTGCCATCTTCAAGATTTTAATAATTGACTAGGACATCTCTAGTCAGTACCTCATCTCCATCTCTGTCCACATCTGTTCTGATGGAGTTCCCATACGCGGGCCTTCTTACAGGTGGCGTTAACTTTAAAGTGTCCAAGAGGCTCAAAGGAACCTTGGGCACTTTTAAACCTGGTTGGACATCCCACTTGAGTTTCACTTCATGTGTTGTTAAACCAACAGCACAAGATCGGAACCTGAAGGGAGCCTCACAACCTGCAGAATCAGGTCAGGTCCTGACCTCAGATTTAAACTGCAACTTTAGCATCAGTGCAAACAAGAAACCGCTTTGTAGGAACACTAATGTAGTGTAAAGAAATTCCATGGTGGTTGGTGTGGGACATGTCAATGCAATAGGGGTTACTTTGATGAGATTGGGGTTAAAGTGGCAAAGTGGACTCTTGATGCCAACATTGGGTTCCCAGTGTGGAAAAGGGACTTCATTTCACAGCACCGATTTCTCACCCTTGATGGAAAGAAAAATTCATCCCCGAAATGAAACAAAAATGTATTTGTAATTTTTTTTAAATTGTGAATTAACATATGTATTGTCTGAAATGTCCAAAGTTTTTCTGCTTCCCTATTGATTATTTTCTGCTTTGAGTATTTTACTACATTCGCCAAAAGACAACCAATCACATTCTAGAAGAAAAAGGTACCAAATCACATTCTGCTTCCAATCCTCTTCTGCAACAAACAGCAATCACATTCAGAATTCAAATTGCATACACCCATGATAGACAGAGTGGGAGATGTATAAGAGAAAGATGAGATAAGACAGACTCACAGAGAGAAGCCGACACAACAAGTCACTGCACTTCAAAGCAATTCACTGTGTGAAGCGCTTGAGGCATTTCAACAGAATAAGGCACTATGGGGGTCATTTTCCAAATTCACAGTCCCGAAGGTGAGAGCACAGATTGGAAATTGTGGTGAGCGCGAGTTTCTGATATTTATTCTTAGCAGGAACTGTTCCCCGCCGGGAGCGCAAAGCTAAAAGAATTTACCCCTTATATTAATGAGAGTTTTACTAATTATATTAGGAGACAAGAAGAGGGAGAAAAAGAACCAGAGGATAGAGACAACAAGAAAAAGTGTGTGAAGGTCAGAGGGAAAGAGTGGAAGGCAAACAGAGAGATGGAGACAGAAAGTATTAGAGTGGGAGAGGAACAAAGAGACAGAAACAGAAAGAGAGGTACAACTTCTTCAAAAGATTTTGTTTGAGTTATATATAAGCAGTTTGCTTTCACAATTTAATACTGCATCTGAATCCTTCAATTGAGTTGCAGATTTGTATCCCGCTCCAGTGTCATTTCCTATTCCTTTTGTTAAAACATAAAGGACAGCACATGTGAATTGCCAGCCCAGATTCAGCATGTCTGAGTACAAAGCATACTGAATCACAGTACAAGTCTTCAGCTCACGTATGGAGAAGAAGCTACAATACCTAAACTGAACAACCCAGGGACTGCACACTATAAACTAAACTCCATTCTCAGTTGAGTGACTGACAGGCTTATTTCAGCCTAGAAGCATTCATTAGTCTTGACTAATGAATTATCCTAATTGAATGGCTTCCTTCTGTGAGTTCTGATATGCCAGTGAAAAAAGCTTTAATGAGAAGAAAATTTTTAAAAAAAGAAAAGAAAGTAACAGAAATGTTTGCTGGAATATATTTCTGCATCTATATGGGCACAAATTTCACCTTCCACACTGCAGGCCAGGCTCTGCTGTACTCCTGTGACTGGAACTGGCTGACATTGACTGAATTTTATTTGTGATGTGGAGATGCCGGTGATGGACTGGGGTTGACAATTGTAAACAATTTTACAACACCAAGTTATAGTCCAGCAATTTTATTTTAAATTCACAAGCTTTCGGAGATTTTCTCCTTCCTCAGGCAAATGTTTCCTTTGCTTGACACATAACTAACCAGATCCTATAGATGTCCCTTTAATGGTGCTGCTGCCTTTAAGGCCGGAATTGCACCGGAAATTCCTTTTCCTCATGGGCCTTCCTCAGGCAAATGTTTTATTTGCTCAGTGAGTGTGTAGAGTGTAACAATACCACTGCGAGCTGCAAAAAAAAAGTTAAAATCTGTTATTTTTCCTGATGTTTTATGTCTGGCTGTTCTGGGGTATATAGTTACAGTTATATAGATAGGGTAAATTGGATTTAAAAACTAGCTTTAACCAGCTGAATCTCCAGGCAAGTTCCATTGTTTCCATGTTGGGGTCCACAATACACATAACTAACCAGATCCTATAGATGTCCCTTTAATGGTGCTGCTGCCTTTAAGGCCGGAATTGCACCGGAAATTCCTTTTCCTCATGGGCCTTCCACCAATTGTGCATTACCATCTACAGTCAATGTTTGCCCTTTTCATTATAACAAGTGCCCACAGGAGGATCGGCGTGATTTCAGCCCACCCAATGGAGCACACTTCCATTGTGCTCTGCACAAATTGCTTCCCCCTGCAGCACCTGCCCAGGATATCGCAAGAGATGCTTAAATCCTGTGGACATAAAATGGTAATTTTGAGTGTGTAACATGTCAAAAATGGGTATCGGGGCAACAATGTGATCACCGATGAGGCCATTTTGTCACCCAGCTAGCCTGTTGTTGCTGTTTATATAAATAAAAACCTGGAAACTGTTTCCTTGTGACCTGCGCTTTTTATTTTTCTTGGGATGTGGGCAACATTGGTAAGGCTGCATTAATTGCCCATCCCTAGTTGCTCTGACGTGATTGTTTTTACAATTAGGTGGCTTGCTAGGCCACTTCAGAGGGCATTAGTCAACCTTGTAGTGTGGACTATATGATGGTGAATATGCGTGATTAAAGGTCTTTAAAAAAAATGACTCAAGTAAACAATTCACAATTGTATTTGGCCTCTTATTTTTTTGCACTCCTGCTTGCAGGGCTGACACACGCAGAGGTATGATTCCACACGCACTGGTTACCTTGCGCTATCATATTCATGTGACCATTCATGGATAAGCCTAGTAAGTGGCTGAAATTCCAAGGGGGCATAACCTTAAAATTAGAGCTAGGCCATTTAGGGGTGATGTCAGGAAGCATTTCTTCACCCAAAAGGATGGTGGAATTATGGAAGTCTCTCCCCCAAAAAGCTGTTGAGGCTAGGTCAATTGAAAATTTCAAAACTAGGAATGCTAGATTTTTGTTAGGTAAGGATATGGAACCAAAGCGGGTAAATGGAGTTGAGATAAAGATCAGCTGTGATCTAATTAAATGGTGGAACAGGCTCAAGGGGCTGAATGGCTTATTCCTAATCCTATGTTCCACTGGTCTCCCACCAAAGTTATGTCAGGAGGGAGGTGGAGCCCCTGTAGAATTTCAGCCCAAGCTTTCGCAGACTATTGGACTGTGGGGAGCAAAATAGCCAAGCCCAGTGCAGCTTGCATGATGTTTAGCTGGGGTCACTGGGTAACGATGTGCAGTGGAAACCCTGGCTGATATTTTTTCTCCATCCCTAATCCAGGTGGTGATGAGGTATTTGTAGCATCCCACCGGCACAGCAGCTAAAATCAGCTAATTTAGCATGGACCTGGGGTTGAACTGAGGTGGGACCTTCCTGGTCTTCAATGACCAACACTACATCAGCAGGTCCACTTACCCATTGGACCATCAGCAGCTCGATGACCTTTTTATTAATAGCCAAAAAAAATTCCTAGATTTCAGAATAAAACTTGGGAATTTCTTCTGCATGTTCTGTAGGTGAAAAGCTGCTTTCTATTTTTAAGTTTTAAATTGATCTCAGTGTCAAAGTAATGATAAAGGTAACTAACGGTTTATACTGGGATACTACCTATCACCTGTATCAATATTGATTCATTTTACAGCTGTTTTTGGGTTCTGGTCTTTTTCAATAAATTCTACTGTTCTGTTCTATCCAAGATCAATCATTCAAAATGTGAGGTATTTTATTGATTTGACATAGGGTCAGGGGATACAGATCCATTCCTATGATTCCCTGCACATCAAGTTCTTTATCCAAGTCTTCCTATCTTGGCAGGTGGAGGGAGTCTGGCTGGCGAGGGTATGGGGGTAGGAGGAGATAATGCAGAATCTGAATGTTTCCTTACAGATTAAATAAAATGCACTTAAAAATGGGGCAGGGTAAAAGTGAATGAACGGCAAAATATTCTATCCTCAATTCCTTGGGGTGCCTACTATAACCCAAACAGGCAACTCTCTCTTTGAGTTTCTCTCCCTTATGTGTGTGGGAAGGCGTACGGATTGTATGTCATTGCATGCATACTTAGTTCAGCAGAACTGGAGAGGGATTCAGATCATCTCTCATTCATCACCTTTTTTTTTAACGCTGATCCATAGGATAGGAAACGATACATACTGCAATGTCTGAAAGGTTAGTATCTGTGCTTGAGTCCCAGAGATACTAGACTGAGGGGGTTGGTGGGGGGGGGGGGGGGGGGGAGGGGGAGATCGGGAACGGAGTAGGGTGCAGCAGATCTGCTGAGGTATGTACAAGTTACTAACTATACTCCTGCTCAGCTTCCCCTGTGGAAAGTACCTGACTCCCAGCATCTCCCTACAACAGATATAGAGGAGATTGGGAATGCGCCGCATGGAGGATCATGGATACATGGCCCTTGGGCTCCATGCATTGCAGCTGGTACACATCCTTAAACCGTAGTGACTGGCTCCTCCCATAGTTTCAGATCTCTTAAGTATATCATTTTAGTTTTATTTTAAATTTCAAAATCCACACTGTTTCCTTGTACATATTTTAAACATGCATGCCTTCAGATAACCTAAAACAGTATAAAACCTGAGCGGCTGCAGTGGCTGCACATCTAGCTGCCTGTTGCCCACAATATATATCAATGACTTGGATGAAGGAACAGAGTGTCTTGTGGCCAAATTTGCTGATGATACAAAGATAGGTGGAAAAGCAAGTTGCGATGAGGATGCAAAGTGTCTGCAAAGGGATATTGACAGGTTAAGCGAATGGGCAAAAATTTGGCAGATGGAATATAATGTGGGAAAATGTGAAGTCATTCACTTTGGGAGGAAAAATAAAAAAGCAAAATATTATTTGAATGGAGAAATACAACAAAACGCTGCGGTACAGAGGGATCTGGGTGTCCTCGTACATGAAACACAAAAAGTCGCAGGTGCAGCAGGTAATCCGGAAGGCAAACGGAATATTGGCCTTTATTTCTAGGGGAATGGAGTATAAAAGCAGTGAAGTCATGCTACAACATACAGGGTGCTGGTGAGACCACACCTGGAGTACTGCGTACAGTTCTGGTGCCCTTATTTAAGGAAGGACATACTTGCATTGGAGGCAGTTCAGAGAAGGTTCACTAGATTGATTCCGGGTATGGAAGGGTTGCCTTATGAGGAAAGATTGAACAGGTTGGGTCTATACTCATTGGAGTTTAGAAGAATAAGAGGAGATCTTATTGAAACATACAAGATTCTGAGAAGATGTTACCCCTCATGGGGGAATCTAAAACTAGGGGGCATAGTCTCAGAATAAGGGGTCGCCCATTTAAGACAGAAATGAGGAGGAATTTCTTCTCCCAGAGGGTCGTGAATCTTTGGAATTCTTTACCCCAAAGAGCTGTGGAGGCTGAGTCATTCAATACATTCAAGGCTGAGTTAGACAAATGTTTGATCAGCAACGGAGTCAAAGGATATGGGGAAAGAGCGGGAAAGTGGAGTTGAGGTAAAAATCAGGTCAGCCATGATCTCATTAAATGGCGGAGCAGGCTCGAGGGGCCGAATGGCCTACTCCTGATCCTATCTCTTATGGTTTTATGGTGGCCTTAACATGGGTGTCACACGAGTAGAGAATAAGTCATCCATCAGCCAGCTTCAAAGAGAGATATGGCTGAGCTACAAGTTCTTTATCTATTTGGTTCAACTCCATCCATGAAAATACAGACAGAATGAAAGCTGGAAAAACAGCTGGTGCTAATCAGAACTGCACTATTTCTTCTTATGTTCTTCACATTCAGCCCCATCTCTTGAACTGTCTCCTCACTAAGACTGCAGCTGCTACATCCCTTTATCCCTCCCTGTCTGGTGTTATATTACCCCCTCCCAGTCACTCATTACACCTCCTGAGTCACTGACAGATACTGTACCTTTTACAAGGTTCTTACCCTCCACTACAAATGGTAGTTTTACTAAATAAAAAATATACGATTATTAGCAACTCCATAGGATCTGCTGTTGAATGCTTCTATTTTTCTTCATCCAACAGCTCAAGCTTATGTCACTGTGATCACACAACAATACTTTAGATATGAAGCAAAAACCTGACTGGTGGCACAATGGGGTGGTAACCCTGTAATTCTACACACAATAAGAATTCCAAATTTCCACAGCCTGGGGTTAATTTTAACTTTGGCCGATGATGTTAAACGGGCAATATTTAATTGGCCACCCTTATACAACCTGCACCATTTTCCTTTCCTTTGAAGTCAACAGAAGGTAAAATCGGGCGTGTATAACGGGCACCCTTTTCGATTTCGCTCATATTACAGTATCGTCCAAAGTTAAAATTACCCCCACTGAGTAAAGGAGAGGCATTTCTCTGCAGAGAGGGAATCATCAGAGGGAAGGTAATCCCTCCCCAACCCGACCTACTCATGCTCACTTTCAGCACAGTTTTACTATAACCTCGGTAGAGGCCAGAACACGTCTCCTGCCCGAGCACAAGCTTCTTCATCCAGTCATCCCAGAAAAAAGTGTGTGGGGCAGGGAATGGATGTAAAACCTGTCTTGTGCTGTTCTTCTACACCTCCTAGTGATTGGATATATTACAGAATTTGCAGAGGCCTGGGAATAAATCAACAACCCCCCTTCTCAGCTGGTGAAGGTATGTGGGACGAAAGGGAGACTTCAATGGGGATTCAAAGAACACAGAGAAATGACTGCTCTGCCCTTTTATTGATGTTGAGGCAAATGATGCCACAATGCATTGAACCTATACTGACTATGGTGTCATCAGGGATCTATTGCTTCTGAGCAAAGTGGTCCTGTTGAGAACACTAGAGCAGAATGGATAGTGTAGTCAGCTCGATTACTGACCTCTTTGGTCTGCGACATGGGTTCAATTTCCATTCCAGACTGATGGGTTGAAAGTCTCTTTTCTCTACCAGCCATAGAGGAAGATTTTCCACTAATTCAGAATTTAAGCTTTTATGTCACATTGCTGGAACAAATCTAACGAGCAGCACAGTGACCTGACAGCAAAGTAAGAAAAAAATTCAATGAGCTGCGATGGTAGGACAGAAAACAAAATACTTAAGATGCTGGAAATCTGAAATAAAAATAGAAAATGCCGGAAAAACTCAGCAGATCAGGTAACATCTGTGGAGAGAGAAAGGTAGGGTTAGCATTTCAGGTCGATGACCTTTTGTCAGAATCTGGCACAGACCTGCATGTTGCGCTGCATGTCGTCGCACACCAGTTGCATGTTGAACAAGTGGAAGCCCTTCGTGTTCATGTATATCCTGGGGCCTTGCGTTGGAGTACACAAGGCTATGTGTGTGTAGTCGTTGATGTCCTGCACCTGAGGGAAGCCTCAGATGCCTATCCTCCTGCTTTGTAGCCTTCCATAGGGACATAGGGAAGGAGATGAAGTTGTTGTTCTGGCGAAGAGCACATCCATCACCTGCTTGAAACTGGCATGCACAGCAGATTGGCAAATGTTGCTAATATCATCTGCTATAGCCTGGAGTGATCATGAGGCATAAAGATTCAGAACCACAGTCACTTTCAGAGCCACAGGCAAGGACGAGCATGACCTGGTGCTGGCCAGCAGTGGATGACATAGCTCTGTGACGGCTTCTCTGGTAAAACAGAGCATCCTCACGCACTGCTCCACTATGAACTGCAGGTATGAAGTTCTTGACCTGTATATGCTAATAGGGTAAGGCCTTCTGCGAGCTTCCCACTATCTGCCTCTTCACCCAACAGTTGCATTTCTCTGTACTCTTGTAGAACCATAGAACCATAGAAAAGATACAGCATAGAAGGGGGACATTTGGCTCATCATGTCCGCACCGGCTCGAAGAACAACCAGGTGCCCATTCTAATCCCACCTTCCAGCACCCGGTCCATAGCCCTGCAGCTTATAGCACTTTAGGTGCAGGTCCAGGTACTTTTTAAAAGAGTTGAGGGTCCCTGCCTCTACCACCAATTCGGGCAGCAAATTCCATACACCCACCACCCTCTGGGTAAAAAAGTTTATCCCTCATGTCCCCTCTAATCCTTCCGTCAATCAGCCTAAATCTATGTCCTCCAGTTCTTGAACTCTCCACTAGGGGAAACAAGTACTTCCTGTCTACTCCATCTGGGCCCCTCATAATTTTGTACACCTCAATCAAGTCACCCCTCAGCCTGCTCTGCTCCAAGGAAAACAACCCCAGTCTATCCAATCTTTCCTCGCAGCTGCAATTTTCAAGTCCAGGCAACATTCTTGTAAACTTTCTCTCCACTCTCTCCAGAGCAATTACGTCCGTGCTGCAATGTGGTGAACTGTGCACAATACTCCAGCTGTGGCCATACCAGCGTTTTATACAGTTCCATCATTACATCCCTGCTTTTGTATTCTATACCTCGGCTAATAACGGAGAGCATTCTGTATGCCTTCTTCACAACCTTATCTACCTGTACTGCCACCTTCAGGGACCTGTGCACATGCACTCCAAGGTCTCTCACTTCCTCTACCCCTCTCAATATATTCCCGTTTACTGCGTATTACCTTTTACTGTTTGCCCTCCCTAGGTGCATTACCTCACACTTCTCCGGGTTGAACTCCATTTGCCACTTTTCCGCCCACTCCACCAACCCATTGATATCTTCTTGGAGTCTACAGCCATCCACTTCACTATCAACTACACGGCCAATTTTTGTGTCGTCTGCAAATTTGCCAATCATGCCCCCTACATTCAAATCTAAATCATTAATATAAACCACACACAGCAAGGGACCCAACACTGAGCCCTGTGGCACACCACTGGAAACGGATTTCCATTCGCAAAGACATCTATCGACTTTTATCCTTTTGCTTTTGTTTCCTGTTACTGAGCCAATTTTTGGATCCAATTTGCCACATTTCCCTGTATCCCATGGGCTTTTACCTTTCTGACCAGTCTGCCATGTGGGACCTTGTCAAATGCCTTACGAAAATCCATGTAGACAACATCCACTGCACTACCCATATCAATCCTCCTTGTCACTTCCTCAAAGAATTTAATCAGATTTGTAAGGCACGACTTTCCCTGAACAAATCCATGCTGACTATCCCTGATTAAACCATGCCTTTCCAAGTGACAGTTTATCCTATCTCTCAGTATTGATTCTAATAGTTTGCCCACCACCGAGATAAGACTGACCGGCCTATAATTGTTTGGCCTTTCCCTCGTATCCTTTTTAAACAATGGTACTACGTTTGCAGTCTTCCGGTCCTCCGGTATTCCCCTGTATCTAGTGAGGATTGGAAAATGATCCTCAGAGCATCTGCTATTTCCTCCCTGGCTTCCTTCAATAGCCTAGGAAACAATCCATCCGGCCCTGGTGACTTATCAACTTTCAAGGATTCCAGTCCCTCTAGTACTTCCTCTCTCGTTATGTTTACCTTATCCAATATTTCACACCCCTTCTCTTTAACTACTATGTCCGGATCTTCCCTTTCCTTTGTGAATACGGAGACAAAATATTCATTTAAAACCCTACCCACATCCTCTGCTTCTACACACAAGTTACCCTTATCATCGCCGATAGGCCCCACCTTTTCCTTAGCTATCTTCTTGTTCTTAATGTACTGATAAAACATCTTTGGGTTTTCTTTAATCTTACTTGCTAATATTTTTCATGCCCTCTCTTTGCTTTCCTTACTTCCTTTTTTACGTCATCCCTGTACTTTCTATACTCCTCAAGTCTTTCTGCAGTATTTAGTTTTCTGTGACAGTCATAAGCTTTCTTTTTCTGCTTTATCTTGCCCTATATACTTCGAGACAACCAGGGGGCTTTGGATTTGGCATTGCCACCCTTTTTCTTTGAGGGGACGTGTCTGCATTGTACCCGTAGAATTTCACTTTTTAGTGCCTCCCACTGGCTTACCACTGATTTCTCCTCAAGTAGTAGTGTCCAGTCCACTTCTGCCAAATCACTTGGTAGTTCTGTAAAATTTACCTTCCCCCAATTTAAAACGTTTACTCCTGATTTAACTCTGTCCTTTTCCATAACAATGCTAAATCTAACTGAATCCACAGGATGCACTGCAGCAACTCACCAAGGCTTCTTCGACAGCACCTCCCAAACCCGTGACCTCTACCACCTAGAAGGATAAGAGCAGCAGGCACATGGGAACAACACCACCTGCATGTTCCCCTCCAAGTCACACACCATCCCGACTTGGAAATATATCGCCGTTCCTTCATCGTCGCTGGGTCAAAATCCTGGAACTCCCTTCCTAACAGCACTGTGGGAGAACCTCCACCACACAGACTACAGCGATTCAAGAAGATGACTCACCACCACCTTCTCAAGGGTAATTAGGGATGGGCAATAAATTCTGGCCTTGCCAGCGACACCCACATCCCATGAACGAATAATAAAAATAATTGTGGTCACTATCCCCAATATGGTCACCCACTGTCACTTCACCCATTTGCCCACTTCATTTCCCAGGACTAAATCTACAATTGCATCCCCTCTTGTTGGGCTTGTCACGTACTGGCTAAAAAAGTTCTCCTGGACACCGATCAAGAATTTTGCGCCCTCTGTGCCCCTCACACTGTTTGAATCCCAGTTGATGTTAAGGTAGTTGAGGTCCCCTACTTTTATTGCCCTATTATTCTTGCACTCAGAAATTTGTCTACATATTTGTTCTTCTATCTCCCTTTCGCTATTCGGGGGTCTATAGTACACTCCTAGTAGTGTGACTGCCCCTTTTTTATTTCTTAGCTCATCCCATATTGCCTCGATTGATGATCCATTTAGCATATCATCCCTTCTCACAACTGTAATTGATTCTTTAACCAATAATGCTACCCTCCTTTTTTATCACCCACACTATCCTGCCTAAAAACTCTATATCCAGGGATACTAAACTGCCAATTATCCCCCTCTTTAAGCCAGGTTTCCATTATAGCAATGATATCATGCTGCCATGTGTCTATCTGTGCCCTTAGCTCATCTGCTTTGTTTGTAATACTCCTTGCATTGAAGTAGATACCCTTTAACCCTGTCAAATTCCTGTGCTGAACACTATTTAACCTTTGCTTCTTTTGCCTTTCTGAGTTGCTAACTACGTGACTAACTGCTTTTCTATTTCCCGTTTCTTGGTCTGAATTTGTCCTATCTGTACCTGCCCTTTGGTTCCCATCCCCCGCCATACTAGTTTAAACCCTCCCCAACAGAACTAGCAAATGCCCCCGCGAGGATATTGGTCCCGGTTCTGCTCGGGTGCAACCCATCCAGCTTATACAGGTCCCGCCTTTCCCAGAATCAGTCCCAATGCCTCAGGAATTTAAACCCCTCCCTCCTACACCACCTCTCAAGCCACGCATTCATCTGGTCTATTCTCCTATTTCTGCTCTCACTAGCACGTGGCACTGGGAGTAATCCTGAGATTACTACCTTTGAGGTCCTGCTTTTTAATTTATTTCCTAACTCCCTAATTTCTGTCAGCAGGACCTCATCCCTTTTTTTACCGATGTCGTTGGTACCGATATGGATCACAACCTCTGGCTGTTCACCCTCCCCCTTCAGAATGTCCTGCAGCCACTCCGTGACATCCTTGACCCTAGCACCAGGGAGGCAACATACCATCCTGGAGTCATGTCTGCGGCCGCAGAAACACCTATCTGTTCCCCTTAAGATGGAATCCCCTATCACTATTGCTCTCCCATTCTTTTTCCTCCCCTCCTGTGCAGCTGAGTCACTTGTGGTGCAACGGTCTTGGCTCTTGCTGCATTCCACTGATAAGCCATCTCCCCCAACAATAGCCAAAGCAGAATATCTGTTTGAGAGGGTGATGGCCCCAGGGGACTCCTGCTCTACCTGCCTAGTCCTTTTACTCTGCCTGGTGGTCACCCATTTCCTTTCTGCCTGCGTAATCTTTACCTGCTGCACCTCCTCCTACACTACCAGTCATGGTGGCATCCCAATCACAGAACCCATAATACTAACCAGGATCTTTGCCAGAAGCCTGGTCAAATTTCCACGGTAGAATGAACCTGATAACTCTTTGGAAAGTGTAATGTCAGCTATAATAGCCAACACAGCTGAAACAGCCGATCCAAAGTAGTGTCGGGTGCACTTCCTGGCTGTACAGGTGGCCGAGGCTGCGACCCAATTTTCAGGGTCTTAACACTATAGTCTCAGCACAAAATGGACGGGTGCCCATTAAAAATTGTTCCCGCCGTCCCTGGCCTCTGAACTCACTCACTGATGTGAGGGCAGATCTATAACCTGTTACTGAGGCAATAGAACACAACAATAGAAATCTCATGGCATCAGGTCAAACATGGGCAAGGAAACCACCTGCTGATTACCACCGACCGCCCTCCCTCAGCTGATGAATCAGTCCTCCTCCATGTTGAACACCACTTCGAGGAAACACTGAGGGTATCAAGGGCACAGAATGTACTCTGGGTGGGGGACTTCAATGTCCATCACCAAGACAGGCTCAGTAGCACCACTACTGACCGAGCTGGCCGAGTCCTGAAGGACATAGCTGCCAGACTGGGCCTGCGGCAGGTGGTGAGCGAACCAACACGAGGGAAAAACGTACTCGACCTCGTCCTCACCAATCTAACTGTCACAAATGCATCTGTCCATGACAGTATTGGTAGGAGTGACCACCGCACAGTCCTCGTGGAGATGAAGTCCCGTCTTCGCACTGAGGACACCATCCAACGTGTTCTGTGGCACTATCACCGTGCTAAATGGGATAGATTCCGAACAGATCCAGCAGCTCAAAACTGGGCATCCATGAGGTGCTGTGGGCCATCAGCAGCAGCAGAATTGTATTCCAGTACAATCTGTAACCTCATGGCCCAGCATATTCCTCACTCTGCCATTACCAATAAGCCAGAGGATCAACCCTGGTTCAATGAGGAGTGTAGAAGAGCATGCCAGGAGCAGCACCAGGCGTACCTAAAAATGAGGTGCCAACGTGGTGAAGCTACAACTCAGGACTACATGCATGCTAAACAGCGGAAGAAACATGCTATAGACAGAGCTAAGCGATTCCACAACCAATGGATCAGATCAAAGCGCTGCAGTCCTGCCACATCCAGTCGTGAATGGTGGTGGACAATTAAACAACTAACGGGAGGAGGAGGCTCTGCAAAAATCCCCATCCTCAATGATGGCGGAGTCCAGCACGTGAGTGTAAAAGACAAGGCTGAAGCGTTTGCAACCATCTTCAGCCAGAAGTGCCGAGAGGATGATCCATCTCGGCCTCCTCCTGATATCCCCACCATAACAGAAGCCAGTCTTCAGCCAATTCGATTCACTCCACATGTTGTGCCTTTGTTTAAGAAGGGCGGCAGAGAAAAGCCTGGGAACTACAGACCGGTGAGCCTGACATCTGTAGAGTGTAAGTTGTTAGAGGGTATTCTGAGGGACAGGATCTACAGGCATTTGGAGAGGCAGGGACTAATTAGGAACAGTCAGCATGGTTTTGTGAGAGGAAAATCATGTCTCACGAATTTGATTGAGTTTTTTGAAGGGGTAACCAAGAAGATAGATGAGGGCTGTGCAGTAGACGTGGTCTACATGGACTTCAGCAAAGCCTTTGACAAGGTACCGCATGGTAGGTTGTTACATAAGGTTAAATCTCATGGGATCCAAGGTGAGGTAGCCAATTGGATACAAAATTGGCTTGACGACAGAAGACAGAGGGTGGTTGTAGAGGGTTGTTTTTCAAACTGGATGCCTGTGTCCAGCGGTGTGCCTCAGGGATCGGTGCTGGGTCCGCTGTTATTTGTTATTTATATTAATGATTTGGATGAGAATTTAGGAGGCATGGTTAGTAAGTTTGCAGATGACACCAAGATTGGTGGCATTGTGGACAGTGAAGAAGGTTATCTTGGATTGCAACGGGATCTTGATAAATTGGGCCAGTGGGCCGATGAATGGCAGATGGAGTTTAATTTAGATAAATGTGAGGTGATGCATTTTGGGAGATCGAATCGGGCCAGGACCTACTCCGTTAATGGTAGGGCGTTGGGGAGAGTTATAGAACAAAGAGATCTAGGAGTACAGGTTCATAGCACCTTGAAAGTGGAGTCACAGGTGGATAGGGTGGTGAAGAAGGCATTCGGCATGCTTGGTTTCATTGGTCAGAACATTGAATGCAGGAGTTGGGATGTCTTGTTGAAGTTGTACAGGGCATTGGTGAGGCCACACTTGGAGTACTGTGCACAGTTCTGGTCACCCTATTATAGAAAGGATATTATTAAACTAGAAAGAGTGCAGCAAAGATTTACTAGGATGCTACCGGGACTTGATGGTTTGACTTACAGGGAGAGGTTAGACAGACTGGGACTTTTTTCCCTGGAGAGTAGGAGGTTAAGGGGTGATCTTATAGAAGTCTATAAAATAATGAGGGGCATAGATAAGGCAGATAGTCAAAATTTTTTCCCAAAGGTAGGGGAGTCTATAACGAGGGGGCATAGATTTAAGGTGAGAGGGGAGAGATACAAAAGGGTCCAGGGGCGCAATTTTTCCACTCAAAGGGTGGTGAGTGTCTGGAACGAGCTTCCAGAGGCAGTAGTAGAGGCGGGTACAATTTTGTCTTTTAAAAAGCATTTGGACAGTTACATGGGTAAGATGGGTATAGAGGGATATGGGCCAAGTGCAGGAAATTGGGACTAGCTTAGTGGTATAAACTGGGCGACATGGACATGTTGGGCCGAAGGGCCTGTTTCCATGTTGTAACTTCTATGATTCTATGATTCTATGATATCAAGAAACGACTGAGTGCACTGGATACAGCAAAGGCTATAGGCCCCGGCTGTAGTGCTGAAGACTTGTGCTCCAGAACTAGCCGCGCCTCTGGCCAAGCTGTTCCAGTACAGCTACAACACTGGCATCTACCCGACAATGTGGAAAATTGCCCAGGTATGTCCTGTCCACAAAAAGCAGGACAAATCCAATCCGGCCAATTACCGCCCCATCAGTCTACTCTCAATCATCAGCAAAGTGATGGAAGGTGTCGTCGACAATGCTATCAAGCGGCACTTATTCACCAATAACCTGCTCACCGATGCTCAGTTTGGGTTCCGCCAGGACCACTCGGCTCCAGACCTCATTACAGCGTTGGTCCAAACATGGACAAAAGAGCTGAATTCCAAAGGTGAGGTGAGAGCGACTGCCCTTGACATCAAGGCAGCATTTGACCGAGTGTGGCACCAAGGAGCCCGAGTAAAATTGAAGTCAATGGGAATCAGGGAGAAAACTCTCCAGTGGCTGGAGTCATACCTAGCACAAAGGAAGATGGTAGTGGTTGTTGGAGGCCAATCATCTCAGCCCCAGGGCATTGCTGCAGGAGTTCCTCAGGGCAGTGTCCTAGGCCCAACCATCTTCAGCTGCTTCATCAATGACCTTCCCTCCATCATAAGGTCAGAAATGGGGATGTTTGCTGATGATTGCACAGTGTTCAGTTCCATTCGCAACCCCTCAAATAATGAAGCAGTCCGAGCCCGCATGCAGCAAGACCTGGACAACTTCCAGGCTTGGGCTGATAAGTGGCAAGTAACATTTGCACCAGACAAGTGCTAGGCAATGACCATCTCCAACAAGAGAGAGTCTAACCACCTCCCCTTGACATTCAACGGCATTACCATCGCCGAATCCCCCACCATCAACATCCTGGGGGTCACCATTGACCAGAAACTTAACTGGACCAGCCATATAAATACTGTGGCTACAAGAGCAAGTCAGAGGCTGGGTATTCTGTGGCAAGTGACTCACCTCCTGACTCCCCAAAGCCTTTCCACCATCTACAAGGCACAAGTCAGGAGTGTGATGGAATACTCTCCACTTGCCTGGATGAGTGCAGCTCCAACAACACTCAAGAAGCTCGACACCATCCAGGACAAAGCAGCCCGCTTGATTGGCACCCCATCTACCACCCTAAACATTCACTCCCTTCACCACCGGCGCACAGTGGCTGCAGTGTGTACCATCCACAGGATGCAGTGCAGCAACTCGCCAAGACTTCTTTGACAGCACCTCCCAAACCCATGAACTCTACCACCTAGAAGGACAAGGGCAGCAGGCACATGGGAACAATACCATCTGCACTTTCCCCTCCAAGTCACACACCATCACGATTTGGAAATATATCGCCGTTCCTTCATTGTCGCTCGGTGAAAATCCTGGAACTCCCTTCCTAACAGCACTGTGGGAGAACCTTCACCACACGGACTGCAGCGGTTCAAGAAGGCGGCTCACCACCACCTTCTCAAGGGCAATTTGGGATGGGCAATAAATGCCGGCCTCGCCAGCGACGCCCACATCCCATGAACGAATAAAAAAAAAAGTACCTACATTCATAGAAATCATATTGAATTGACTGCAGCAGCAGCTTATATTCCAGGCCTACCACCAAAAGGAGCTTCAAGCCTGGTCAAGGTTCAGTAATATTAAATGAGATGATGCTATTACCTCTGGCGTTGCTGAGACGCACCTCAACAATGCGCAATTTTGCAGTATTGTTGCCAGTGCTGAACTATATGCCCTGGAATATAAATGGGGTGAATTCAGGGGAATCCACAGCATGACATATTGTTTTAATGCAGTAAGACATTTCAAACAGATGGTTAAAAAAATATGGTCACTCCAATCACAAGCCAACCAAGGAATTGACAAATCTGGGGAATAAAAGTGAAAAAAGGAAATTCTAATGATGATTTCAGGAAAAGAGTACCAGACAAGCACCCAGTCAGCGAACATACTGAGTAATCTATTCAATTCAAGAAATTAACTGAGAGACACACGAGACACACTGAAGCCACAAGCAGCAACTTAATTAGGTTTGCTCCAAGAATACAGTAAGGAACTGGAATGAAATCCCCCTTGGCAGCTGCCCACTCTTTTCAGTAGCGCTGTCTGTTGCTGTATTCTCTGGCACTCCAGATTTAGATGTGTTTTACTTGTTCTGCTGTGACTCATGATTCTCTCTGTCAGCTCATTTTCTTATACGTTGCCTCTGCAGATGGTATTTTATCAGAATGGAAACTCTTTTACTTTAAATTTTTAAAAAAGATTTGTTTTTCATTATTTGTCCTCTGTAGTTCTACTAAATGGAACTGTTTTAAGATAAGGTGCCACTTATAGCTGAAAATAGTAGGGAAGGGTATAGTAGCCTAGTGGTTATGATATTGAACTAGCAACCCAGAGATCGTGAATTCATAATCTCAAGTTGTGGAATTGAATTCATTAAATTTGGGGGCTGAAATTCCATGCTCCCCCCCGTGACCTCTGGTGCTGACCCTGCCTAAGTATACGGGATCAGGGAAGATCACCTAATTTAAAAATACCAGGTAGGCATCTGTGCCACATGGGGTGCATCTTGGGTGCCCATCTACCCCACGAGGCCAGAAAGTGCGGGGGTTGCCGGCCCCATGTCCCCTCCAGAAAGATTCCAGAAGTGCCACTTGGACCCATTTTGTAAGAGGGCTGTAAAACTAAAAACAAAATTACCTGCCAGCTCCAGGGATCCAAGCTGAGATTTAGACTGGACCCTCAGGTGGGACTCACTTCCCCTATTTACTGGCTACTACACCTGGTCACACTCAGTGTACCAGTCCACCAATGTCCTGCCAGGCCAGGGATGTGGGAACTCTTAGCCTGGTTGAGCTCGTCCCTGGCATCCCCCCCCTCCCCACCCGACCCTACTGGCCTTGTTCAGGTGAGTGGAGGTTCCACCCATTGCAAAGCACCATGGAAAATCGCGGGGAAGGCTGGGGCCTTACATATCTGGACCCTGACCTAAATCATAGTCCTTCCACTACATGCTCACTGGAGGTAGGAGTTTACTAACAAGGGTCCATCCCTCTGGAGGCTAGCATCATGAAAGCTGTGGGAATGTTGTAAAAAACATTATTCACTAATATCCTTCAGAGAAGGGAACCTGCCACCCCTACCCAGTCTGACCTACACGTGACTTTCGTCCCACATTATGTGGTTATATCTTAATGCCCCTGGGGTACTTCAGAAGTCATTTAGCTGTCAGGGCAACTAAGAATGGCAATAAATGTAGCATTGCCAGCACCAACATCCTGAGAATGAATTAAAAAACAATATAGCTGATTTGGTTCTCTTTACTACCCCCCACCCCCCATCAACCCAACAACATCACCATCCACCCCCTTTAGGTGGTGTGGACTATCCCTGAAGGGTTGAGAGACCTGCTCCCTAACCTCTTCCAGTGCTCTGATACACCAGCCATTAGGATGCCCACGGTAGAAGGCTAGAGTGGCTCCAATACTGACGCCCCCTCTCAAAGGAAGGACTTTTAAAACATTTTTTTTTTTATTCGTTCACGCGATGTGGGCGTCGCTGGCAAGGCCGGCATTTATTGCCCATCCCTAATTGCCCTCGAGAAGGTGGTGGTGAGCCGCCTTCTTGAACCGCTGCAGTCCGTGTGGTGACGGTTCTCCCACAGTGCTGTTAGGAAGGGAGTTCCAGGATTTTGACCCAGCGACAATGAAGGAACGGCGATATATTTCCAAGTCGGGATGGTGTGTGACTTGGAGGGGAACGTGCAGGTGGTGTTGTTCCCATGCGCCTGCTGCCCTTGTCCTTCTAGGTGGTAGAGGTCGCGGGTTTGGGAGGTGCTGTCGAAGAAGCCTTGGCGAGTTGCTGCAGTGCATCCTGTGGATGGTGCACACTGCAGCCACAGTGCGCCGGTGGTGAAGGGAGTGAATGTTTAGGGTGGTGGATGGGGTGCCAATCAAGCGGGCTGCTTTATCTTGGATGGTGTCGAGCTTCTTGAGTGTTGTTGGAGCTGCACACATCCAGGCAAGTGGAGAGTATTCCATCACACTCCTGACTTGTGCCTTGTAGATGGTGGAAAGGCTTTGGGGAGTCAGGAGGTGAGTCACTCGCCGCAGAATACCCAGCCTCTGACCTGCTCTCGTAGCCACAGTATTTATATGGCTGGTCCAGTTAAGTTTCTGGTCAATGGTGACCCCCAGGATGTTGATGGTGGGGGATTCGGCGATGGTAATGCCGTTGAATGTCAAGGGGAGGTGGTTAGACTCTCTCTTGTTGGAGATGGTCATTGCCTGGCACTTATCTGGTGCGAATGTTACTTGCCACTTATGAGCCCAAGCCTGGATGTTGTCCAAGTCTTGCTGCATGCAGGCTCGGACTGTATCATTATCTGAGGGGTTGCGAATGGAACTGAACACTGTGCAGTCATCAGCGAACATCCCCATTTCTGACCTTATGATGGAGGGAAGGTCATTGATGAAGCAGCTGAAGATGGTTGGGCCTAGGACACTGCCCTGAGGAACTCCTGCAGCAATGTCCTGGGGCTGAGATGATTGGCCTCCAACAACCACTACCATCTTCCTTTGTGCTAGGTATGACTCCAGCCACTGGAGAGTTTTCCCCCTGATTCCCATTGACTTCAATTTTACTAGGGCTCCTTGGTGCCACACTCGGTCAAATGCTGCCTTGATGTCAAGGGCAGTCACTCTCACCTCACCTCTGGAATTCAGCTCTTTTGTCCATGTTTGGACCAAGGCTGTAATGAGGTCTGGAGCCGAGTGGTCCTGGCGGAACCCAAACTGAGCATCGGTGAGCAGGTTATTGGTGAGTAAGTGCCGCTTGATAGCACTGTCGACGACACCTTCCATCACTTTGCTGATGATTGAGAGTAGACTGATGGGGCGGTAATTGGCCGGATTGGATTTGTCCTGCTTTTTGTGGACAGGACATACCTGGGCAATTTTCCACATTGTCGGGTGGATGCCAGTGTTGTAGCTGTACTGGAACAGCTTGGCTCGAGGCGCAGCTAGTTCTGGAGCACAAGTCTTCAGCACTACAGCTGGGATGTTGTCGGGGCCCATAGCCTTTGCTGTATCCAGTGCACTCAGCCGTTTCTTGATATCACGTGGAGTGAATCGAATTGGCCGAAGACTGGCTTCCGTGATGGTGGGGATATCGGGAGGAGGCTGAGATGGATTATCCACTCGGCACTTCTGGCTGAAGATGGTTGCAAATGCTTCAGCCTTGTCTTTTGCACTCACGTGCTGGACTCCGCCATCATTGAGAATGGGGATGTTTGCAGAGCCTCCTCCTCCCGTTAGTTGTTTAATTGTCCACCACCATTCACGACTGGATGTGGCAGGACTGCAGAGCTTTGATCTGATCCGTTGGTTGTGGAATCGCTTAGCTCTGTCTATAGCATGTTGCTTCCGCTGTTTAGCATGCATGTAGTCCTGAGTTGTAGCTTCACCAGGTTGGCACCTCATTTTTAGGTACACCTGGTGCTGCTCCTGGCATGCTCTTCTACACTCCTCATTGAACCAGGGTTGATCCCCTGGCTTGTTGGTAATGGTAGAGTGAGGAATATGCCGGGCCATGAGGTTACAGATTGTGCTGGAATACAATTCTGCTGCTGCTGATGGCCCACAGCGCCTCATGGATGCCCAGTTTTGAGCTGCTAGATCTGTTCGGAATCTATCCCATTTAGCACGGTGGTAGTGCCACACAACACGTTGGATGGTGTCCTCAGTGCGAAGACGGGATTTCATCTCCACGAGGACTGTGCGGTGGTCACTCCTACCAATACTGTCATGGACAGATGCATTTGCGACAGGTAGATTGGTGAGGACGAGGTCAAGTAAGTTTTTCCCTCGTGTTGGTTCGCTCACCACCTGCCGCAGGCCCAGTCTAGCAGCTATGTCCTTCAGGACTCGGCCAGCTCGGTCAGTAGTGGTGCTACCGAGCCACTCTTGGTGATGGACATTGAAGTCCCCCACCCAGAGTACATTTTGTGCCCTTGCTACCCTCAGTGCTTCCTCCAAGGAGTATTCAACATGGAGGAGGACTGATTCATCAGCTGAGGGAGGACGGTAGGTGGTAATCAGCAGGAGGTTTCCTTGCCCATGTTTGACCTGATGCCATGAGATTTCATGGGGTCCAGAGTCAATGTTGAGGACTCCCAGGGCCACTCCCTCCTGACTGTATATCACTGTACCGCCACCTCTGGTGGGTCTGTCCTGCCGGTGGGACAGGACATACCCAGGGATGGTGATGGAAGAGTCTGGGACGTTGGCTGAGGGATATGATTCTGTGAGTATGGCTATGTCAGGCTGTTGCTTGACTAGTCTGTGGGACAGCTCTCCCAATTTTGGCACAAGTCCCCAGATGTTAGTAAGGAGGACCTTGCAGGGTCGACTGGGCTTGGTGTTTTGCCGTTGTCGTGTCCGGTGCCCAGTGGTCCGATGCCGGGTGGTCCGTCCGGTTTTATTCTTATTATGACTTTTCGTAGCGAGATTTTACAACTGAGTGGCTTGCTAGGCCATTTCAGAGGGCAATTAAGAATCAACCACATTGCTGTGGGTCTGGAGTCACATTTCGGCCAGACCGGGTAAGGGCGGCAGGCTTCCTTCCCTAAAGGACATTAGTGAACCAGATGGGTTTTTACGACAATCTGGTCGTTTCATGGCCATCATTACTGATTCTAGTATTTTAATTCCAGATTATTATTTAATTAATTGAATTTAATTAATTGAATTTAAATTCGCCAGCTGCCGTGGCGGGATTTGAACTCATGACTCTGGATTACTAGCCCAGTAACATAACCACTATGCTACCGTACCCATTGCTCAATGCTTCTCTATGATAGTATGGCAACAACTGGTACAATCTCACATTGTGTCACTCCATGGCATGGCAGGTTGGGACTCCCAATTTAGTGCTCCACAGTAGTGCCACATACAAGATGGATGACAGGACAGCAGAATTCATATCTAACCTGTTGCATTTTATAGCAGTCTAAACTTTGATGAATGTTTGCCCTTTTAAAAATTAATTTCAAAGGGAAACTTGTAGAAATAAAGTAAAACAAAAATCAATGCTGAACCCTGAAAGCAATTGTTCTGTTCTCTTAAATTAGAACTGAATGATTTCTGCCGGGATAAAGCATAGAGGAAGATTGATCATATGATTGAAGAAAGCCTTTTATCGTGGGATTTTGGATTAGATAGTGAGCTGGAAGATGAGTGATAATTGCTTTTACAAACATAGT
The DNA here is from genome assembly GCF_035084215.1 of Heptranchias perlo. Taxonomy (NCBI): domain Eukaryota; kingdom Metazoa; phylum Chordata; class Chondrichthyes; order Hexanchiformes; family Hexanchidae; genus Heptranchias; species Heptranchias perlo. The sequence goes on from NC_090334.1 coordinate 72,162,059, forward strand.
CAGAAAATATCCTACTTGCACTCCTTCAACTGATAGCTCTGTGTGTGGTAATGAGGGAAGTAGTTATAACCATTTCCATTATAAGTGTTTGAATGGCTGGAAGATCAAGTTATTAAAGTGAATGATGAAAGGAACAGCTTCGGCTTACTAACACCCATATTATTTTGAGAAGAAATCTCAATGTTGGAATAAGCCAATTTTTCACCACTGTGCATATTTACCTGTGTGTTTACTTGGGGAGGAGGGGAAGAGACAGACTGAAGCTGCATAAAGATGATTTATCTTCAATAAAACATGTAAGGGAGAAGAAGGCAGGCATCTTACGTAAGGATAGAAGCCTCCGATGTCTCTGACGCTGCCAGCATCTATCATTCACATGATCATCGTCAAAACAATGCTCTCCTGTGTAGGTGGTGGTGGTGTGTGTCAGCTTCACCTCTGACTTCTGCAACTGCTGCTACCGTGGGTGCACAGGCTGGGATGTTACTGTTGAGCACCCGATAGTCCACTGTGGCCCTCCAGGAGTTGTCCGGTTTTCTAACCGGCCACAGTGGAGAGTTCACGTGGGTGGCTATCGGTCTCAGGACGCCCTGTTGCACTAAAGAGGACATGGCTGCTTCTATGTCTGGCTCCGCTTCCCTGGGGAAGTTATATTGCTTTTGTGGTCGGGCCATAGGGTTCCCATCTACACTGACCTCGAACCCGTTGATCCTCCCACAGTCGTGTTTGTGTGTGGCAAATGTGGCTAGGTGTGCTCGCACAAATGCCTGGAACTCCCTTGGGGTATTGCTGATCATGAGTTCGAGGTTATAACCCTCTTTAGGCTTCATGGTGCACAGGGTCCCCTTCCCGTTTCCCTGGGATGACGACTACTCCGCCTTCCTTTCCTGTATTTGCTCCCCACAGGCAGTGATTCCTCAAATCCACTAGGATCCCGTGGCCTACAATAAAGTCGGCTCCCAGGATCCCTTTTCCACCCTCCACTTCCCACTTCATTAGGACACAGGTCCACTTACAGCGGAGTGTTCCTAAACGAATGTTCAGCGGGATGGAAAATGAGCCAGCCTGTTCTTTACCTGTGAATCCCGACAGACTGTATGGGACCCCCTTAGATAGAGGTGAGGTGGTGGGGTTAGCTGAATGGATCACGGTGCATTTTGCTCCCGTGTCCAACAGATAGGTCCCCTTTACCTCCATCTCAACGAGGGGTCTCTTCCATAAGTCGTAGGTAAGGGAACACAGGTAAACAGGCTGCACTGGCTCTAGTCAGGGTTGTGGGTTAGATGGGGCTGATGGGGTCAGAGCGCCGGTGGTGGCTGCTACCTTCCCTGGGCCAGTCAATAGGGTTCTCATGGCGTCCAAAAATGGCTCGACCGTGGCGGGAGGGATTCCTGTCTCTGCCTTTTGGGCTGGGGTTGAGGAATTCTTTCCCTTGTTATCTTTCCAAGGATTCTTACACTCCTTCCTCCAGTGTCCATCCTTCCCACACCCATAACAGTTGAGCTTTGTGCTGGAAGGGTCATTCCCTTCCTGATGCCACTCCTTCCTACCCTGGCCGGGTTTCATTTCATGCACTTTCCCTTTAGGTGTGTGTGCATCGGTTCCTTTACCATTACGGTAAGCTATGGTCAATTGTCTGACCACTGTGAGTTCGGTAGTCATGGGATTCTTTGGGTCAAACCACATTCCTGCCGCGGCCCTGACCTGTGGCAAGCTGTTTGCCACCAGGCAACGGAGCCAGTGGGCCCGCTGATCCTGGTCCAGGTTAGCTTGGTTAGGCGTCCCACTGCATGCGCTCCTATACACCGGCCACAACCTGTCTGCAAAAGCCTGCGGGGTTTCTCCTACGAGCTGCACTGTTTTTTCCACCCGGGAGAAAGTACTTCCCTCATTCATCCCCATGGCCTCAAAAAATTCCTCCTTGAGCTCCCCATAATCACACTGTCCCATCTTACATTGGTCAGAGAGGGACTGGAAGAGCATTTTGGCCTGTTCAGCATCATTGCACTCGTTGATGCTTGCTGCTTGTTCCACTTCCCTGAAGTGGACCGAGGGGTCCCCATTTGCAGCAAGTTTAGTTAAATGGCTTACCATGGCCCTAAGCTGTTGGGTGCCGTGGGGAACTACGAACTGGTTTTGGAGGGGTCCCTCATCCCCGTTATCAGCAGGCGGGCCGAACCTTTGCTGCCGGGCCGGGCACATCGGCCCTGGTCCCAGCCTCTCTTGCTGGGGGTTTTCCTCCTCAGCTTCTGCCCCTAATTCCACCCCCCTCTCCTGCCAGATTTCGCTAAAGCTTGGCGCTACGGGTGGTGGTCGTGGGCCCTCCTGCTCCTCAACCGGGTCGTCCCTTGGCACTACCTGTGGTGTCTGAACCGTTCTCCCCAGGTTCCCTGTGAAGTAGACCTGGGCTGCACTAGGGCTTATGAGGCACACCATGCCTTTTGCCGTCCTTAGAGCAAGGTTCAGACTCTCTCTCTGCTTCTGGCAGGGGCCATGGTCTGCATCCTCAAACCCCTGTGCGCTCACTATCTTATAGGCTTTTACCTTTTCCTCCTGCTCTCTTACTTGACTTGCTAGGCGGGCATTCTTTTCCCGCAACCTCAGCTCGTTGTTCTTGGCCTCAGTGACCTGACACTGTAAATATTCCTGCTGGGTCTTATGCTCCCCCACTATCTGCACCCTTTCCTGGTTCAGAGTCTGCAATGCTAACAGTAACTTCTCCCCTGCTAGGGCCTTTGTTTGGACTTCAAGGGCTGACTGCCGAATCTCAGCTGCCTGTGCTTCAACGAGCCTGTCCAAAAGCTGGATCTGTTTCTTGAAGCACATCAGCCAGCCTGCCTTTTCTATGGATTTTTTATGATCCTTCCCTTCTGTCCATTTAGCTGCAGCATCTACCGGGCGCCCAGCCTTTAACAGATTAGTGACCCATTTTTTTCCCATATTCACTTTACTGAACACATAATTTGAGATCCTCTCTTCCATTACAGTTCTCTCTTCCAAATCAGTGTCCACTGTGTCACATCCCTTTTGCCAAGGTCCCATCTGGGTCCCATTCTGTAGGGGGTGGTGGTGTGTGTCAGCTTCATCTCTGACTTCTGAGCGGTCCGAATCGCTCCCACTCCCTGGGTTCTAGACCTTGGACTTATTTGGGGGTTGTGACAAAGTGCAGCAGACAACTGGTTTTAGTGCAAGAAACTTTGACCTTTATTCAAGAGAGAAAATACAACACAACAATCTTAACACTCTAATAAAATGGGGAACACTACGGTACACACGAGGGAAATTACAGTAGAAAAGATACCTCACCCCTCCCAAATCCCACTGTACTAGCTAGGTTGGACTCTAAAGGACCAGGGATAATGCTCACCAACGAAACCTTGACAGTAATTCACCCAGAGGTAAGTCAGAAATAGATTGTAGAGTGGAAACTTTGCGGATCTTCGGTTTTCTCCCGAGTTGGTTTTCTTTGGTCGCGGTGGCTCAATATTACCCGGTTGGTTGGTGGTAATATTCAGTTGGTTGTTTCGTAAGGCCCTTGTTGCCGCGAGGTGTCTGATGGTCACTGGGACTGTTGCTCTGGTTTCTTCTTGTGTGTCGGCCTGCTTCTAGAGCTGCTGTCCTTCCCTGTCGAACTGCTTTCCTTGTTGTCTGCTGGAAACTGCTCTTCTTTCCAGACACAGGCAGAACCAAGACATGATGTGGAGATGCCGGTGATTGTTTACAAGAACCAAGACAAGCAGCCCACCAGAGCCAGCAAGCCAGAGAGAGAGAGAGAGAGAGGGCTTTCGCCTTGTGGATGTCTCTCTTACAATGGTCTGTTTATTGTAAACAATTTTACAACACCAAGTTATAGTCCAACAAATTTATTTTAAATTCCACAAGCTTTCGGAGGCTTCCTCCTTCCTCAAATAAAAATTGTTGGACTATAACTTGGTGTTGTAAAATTGTTTACAATTGTCTTAGTGTACATCATTGTTAATTCTGATTTTCTAGAGCTTGTCACACAAGGCTTCCTTTTGTATCCAACATCCTAGGTGTTGATGGTTTTGCTTTAAAACAAAGGCATGGCCCCACCATGTCTGGAACAGTTACCTCTTTCAATGGGAGTGATTGTCGACCCCCTGCTGTCCGTTTTGCATTAAAACAGAGTCATGTCTGAAGCTCCACGGTGTGTGTGTTGTTGATTTCGTCTGGTGACCTCTCAACTATCCTTCCATTTTAGGATTATAGTCAATGGCCAAAGTTTTCCCATACTCAGGGTTTATTTAGGGTTTTTCTTCGAGTTTTGGGGGATCTGTGAATTTTGAGAATCTTACACCTGTTACTGGCCTTTCTATGAATACTAATTTGACACTACTTTTTACATTTACTGCTACTTAGGACAGCAATATGATCCATGCAAACATACTCCTTGTGATTGCATGAATTGGGAAAGTGCTGACAGATAACAGATATTGATTTTTTTTAGATGTAATTGGTTTCTGGCATTGTAATGATTTTAGCTGAGGGCAAGAATGGGTCAGTTGCAACATGCATGGTAGCTATGTAGGTATGAGAATAACACAGGCAGGAGAAATGGTGATTGGGAATTGGATGGTGGAAGAGACTAAGTGACTGCTTTTCTTTATGTTCTATCCATCATTACATTCTGACATGGACAGGTTTGCATCAGATACATCATTATCATCTGATGTATCTGATGCAAGGTACATTAAATCTTGCTGTTGAGATTGGCCTGTTGAAGATAACTTCAAGTTAGACATACTGGAAATTATCTGACATGCAGTATCAGAAGCAACAGGAGGATTGGCGTGGGAGTATTATCATCCAGTGGGACAGGAGGAGAAGGCAGCATTGATAACACCAGGGCAAGGTTCAAATGGACCAGTACCTGCTGCTCAGTTTGAACAGAAAACTTTTTCAAGGATGAGACACCAGCACATGTCTGAGTATAGGTGAAGGAAGATGTGGAGTGAATCCAGGGCCCGAGGTGCTGTTGAATCACTACAGCCAGATATAAACAGAAGTAGACAGTAAAGCCCGGAAATGCCACATGGTTCTCCAAGTCATCATAACTCTAGCAGGAGATCATCAGAATCCGCAAAGGTTTGGTCAAAGAGGCAAGTTTTAAGGAGGGGCTTAAAGGAGGAGAGTGTGGTGGAGAGGTTGAGGGGTTTAGAGAGGGAATTCAAGAGCATGGGGCCTATGTGGCTAAAGGCATGGCCACCAATGGCGGGGCAAAGGGAGGGTATGTACAAGAGGCCAGATTCAGAGGAATAGTGAACTTGCGGAGTTGTTGGGCTGGCGAAGGTTACAGAGATAGCGAGGAGTGAGACCATGGAGGATTCGGTACACTAAGACTTGGTGTTAGATTGGGTTAGCATATTCTCCTCTGGGACTTGTGCCAACCCAGGCTGATGAGACCAAAGTTTCTTCTCTCTCTGTGGCTACAAGAGTTCTCAAGCAAATCAGTTTGGGGAATCTTAAATCAATTCTTTGTGGGACAAGTTTCAAGGACAAAACTGCCCACAAATTAGTACTAAGCTGACAATCTCACTCAGAGGGGGTAATTTTGACTTTGGATAATAGTGTGAAATGGGCAATATCAATTCAGCCACCCGTTATACATGTCATCCAATTTTCATTTCCATTGAAGTCTTGCTGTTGAGATGGCCAGTTGAAGATAACTTCAAGTTAGACACAATGGAAATTATCTGACACGCAGTAGCAGAAGCAACAGGAGGTTGAATCGATATCGCCCATTTTAAACTATCACCCAAGGTCAAAATTACCCCCAGGGAATCCATAAAGGGGTGTTGTCTGGAGTCTGACCCTAAAAAACATTGTTGGGGTAGAGTAGAAGTAGTCTTATCCTGCTCTTAATGGCATGTTTATATTGTAGAATTACTTCAAGAAGTGTTTCTAAGACATTACCTAGGTATCAGGGTGCAAGAGAATCTGCTGCAACTTAGATCGAGTTTACCATTTGGTGAATCATGAGCTAAAACCAGCACTCCATTACTGATCAAACACAAACTCATGTATCCAGCTATGTTTGTTCCACTCATACCTGCAGCACAAATCTTGCAGCCATATTGTTTATTCTCTGTTCCAAGTCCCCACCACTTATACCATCCATGTTTATAACGAGCAGTGACGTATATCAGGCAAATGACGCTAGCTATTTGCCATTACCATAGCAGTCAAATACAAAGGCACTGCTTATAATGTATTAAGCCTGCTGACTATTTTGGCCAGTTCAATAAGTACATGTCCTGTAGTTACCAATTTAAAAAGTTCTGTTAATTTCAGCCAAAATCGGGTCATCAAGCACTTTCAATTAGCTACTGGCACCTTGTTAAAGTGTGATTACCTTAGTGATGAGATTCTGGATGCAACTGCTAACAATTATGAGTTGCTAAGTGAGATTTCCTGTTTTTTTAAATATGTTGGTTACTTGGTAGATACTCGATTGGTAGCCCGCAGCTTCCCCATTTCCCTGCTGTTTCCACCACTATCCCACCTAATTTGGGGCAGGATAGTGGAAGAAAATCTAGGCCCTGATCTCCAGATTGTGAGAAAGGGACCGTGAGGGGAAAGTGGACTGGGTGACATTTCTATGATGCTGAAGCAACATGCTCCACAAGGATGAGGAGCCCTGTCAATTTTGTATTGCTTCAGAGATGGCCTCCTGGATATGGATGAATTCCCATGCTACTGCTCTGTTACCGACAGTGCATTCCCAGCATACCTATATATGTTTTCTTCCATTTCGCCCCTGTACATTCCAAACATGTTGTGCGGTAGTGATGAAGACATGTCTAAAGTTTAATTTAAATGGGGTGAAATTGCATTGAGCGATATTTGATTGCATTAAAATGAAATTCCTTTGTCTTCCAATTTAATGGAAGCATTAACCCGTTTAGAGTTAGTAGACTATGAAAGTTTATAGGAATGCAATAAGAGCACATATGCTAATATCACACAGTACAATTTTATCCCAGAAAGTTTTTAAAAATTACACTTAATGCCGACTCGTATTCTATAGATGGCTTTCTATGTTCAGAACAGGGTCTGAGACCCAGTATTACATATCATACTTGATCATCAATGCTTGTGGTTGTCCATGTAACCTTCATAACTAGATATTCATCCATTTCATAATCAACACAGCATTAAATACTTTTGCTGGGACTCTCTTCTACATGCCCACTACACTGTGCAGAGAAAAAGTTCTTTAAGTTTCCAGTCTTCGTAGAAACATAGAAAGTTATGACACAGAAGGAGACCATTTGGCCCATCGTGTCCGTGCCGGCCGAAAAAGAGCTATTCAGCTTAATCCCACTTTCCAGCACTTGGTCCGTAGCCCTGTAGGTTACGACACTTCAAGTGCCCATCTTGTTTGAGGCTTCTGAATTTTATCCTCATGTCTTCTGGTTCTGTGATCAGTTTTAACTTAAATAAGCTCCTTCCAGTCACATTATTCATGCCCTTCAGCATTTCAAAGCCTTGGATCATGTCAGTCTCCAGCTGCTTTTACATTGTTTTAATGCCACTGGCTTCTAAATATGTCTCACACAGCGATGACATTAGAGCAACAGCAAAGTAAACTTGCTAGCTACCGTTCTTAGTCAATCTTGCAAGTTTACTATGATGTTGCCACTGGCTTTGTGAGGCATGCACATCGGGAGCCTGTGGCACTAACATGACACTAAAGCAATATAAAAGCAACTTCAATCTGCTTTTCTCCAGTGAGACAAAATTCAAGTCTGTCAACCTCTCATCAGAAATAATGAGGAATAATGGGCACAGAGGAGAGATGTTATCAAAAGTAATGTGGCATTCACTTACTCAGAGACCACTTTTTTAAACTCACTGCTCAAACTGAAACACTGCAATGTAGCTGATACTGAATTTTTTAAGGCCTTCATTGAGCTGTCAGACTTCTAAAATATGCTGCTCCAATGAAAGGTCATCGACCTGAAACGTTAACTCTATTTCTCGCTCCAAAGATGCTGCCTGACCTGCTGAGTGTTTCCAGGATTTTCTGTTTTTATTTCATATTTCCAGCATCTGCAGTATTTTGCTTTTGTCCTAAAATATGCTGTTAGTTTGTGGACTGATATAGTTGATGAGTTGTAGTGATTTGACAATTGAAAATTGACAGTATAACAGTCCGCATATTTTGGAATGTCCTCCTGGCTGGCCTCTCATCCTCTACCCTCCATAAACTCAACTTGCTCAAACTTGAGCTACCCGTTTCCTGTCCGCTCACCCGACACGGAATATTTAGGCTGAGCCCTGCTCGCCCAACATTCCCATCCTAACTGACCTACGTTGGCTCCTTCTAAATTGAGACAGAAAATTGAGGATCTTAAAGAGGACCTGTATAAAAAGCTGATCTGGAAGTATTGAATGTTTTTCTCGTATCACAGTTAGCTGCCTATCAGCAAGAAAAATTCTACATCGACTGTAAATTTTTTGCAAGACATGCTACCCAATTCAGAAGTAATTAGTATTTCATGTGTACACCTTTCTTTGAGTGATGAACATAAAATTTAAAAACTATAAAATATGGATTCCAAACATCTTTAGAATCATAAATGTTATAGCACAGAAGGATGTCATTCGGCCCATCACACCTGTGCTGACTCTCTGCAAGAGCTATTCACTTAGTCCCATTTCCCTGCTCTTTACCCATGCCATCTAATACTTTTATTTTTACATTTCCCTTGTAAAAGCATCATATTATGTAATTATATATTTTTTTATATTATAAACAAATAAGTTCAAAAAGAATTTGCATGTACACATGAGTATACCTGTTTCTATCCATAGTCCAGAAATAATGTAATTTCCATTCTCGTTCATTGCTCCTCATGACTCTACACACAACATACAAGTAACTATACTGGTTCTGGGCAAAGAAAGCTCTATTTCTTGAAGGTGGCTGAAGCAGTCGTACACCACCTAACTGGGTCTGCTGTTATCACATTGAACATAATAGCCTCACAGTCTTGGGCATAAACTCCTCCACTTCTTCGGGCTCATAATTGAACACCAGCCTAAAAAAAGTCCAATACTGGTAAATCCTCTAGTTACATGCTAATATAAAGCAGACAAAAACAGTAGCCCTCAATTTCCTTTTAAAGGGGACTATAACTCTGTGAAAAGATAATGGCACTGATATGCAATTAGCTATAAAGTTAATAGGTGCGACCCATAGAGTACCCCCAAGGGAGAGGGGTATACACTCCTTTATCATCACTGATAGTTACTGACCGATAGAACTCCTCCTGTATCATCATGATAAGTTCTGATCCACAGACCGACCACCAGTCAGCACACGTTGGCACAAAATTGGCAATCTTATTCAGAGAAGGCATTAGGATGACTGTTGTGAGAAATGGTAGTGTCATACTGCAGCAGGGGTGGCTCAGCTGAGGTTGTGTTATGGTACATTATTGGACATAGTGTAGGAAAAATTATTTTCCATTTAATCTATCTTATGCCTGACCTCGCAGTGCTAGATGGGACAGTATAGAATGAGTTTTATCCTGCATTTAATTAATACCTGATCTGGGAATCTGATCGGACAGCCCATAGGGGGTTTTGCTTTGCATCTAACCTGACCTTATGCCTGACCAGGGAGTTCGAGATGGGGCAGTACAGAGTGAGTTTTACTCTGCTTTTAATTTATTTTATACATCTCTAGGAAGGACTTGATTGCCTCGAATTTCCAAGGGCTGTGACCTTGGTATTTATGCTGAGATTTGGATTGCACTTGCCTGTGGCCTCCGACATTGGCCTTACTAAAGTATGAGATGCCATGGCAAGGGCACTTCATTTTCATCAGGCTGGGAGATGACCCCTGCCACTAGGGGTACATCTGTGGTGCTTTCCTGCCCCAAGCTACCGGCAAATATGCCTTGCTACAAGGTCCGTAACATTGCCTCTCTCCATCCTTGCCTCAGCACATCACTTGCTGAAATCGTCATTCATGACTTTGTCACCTCCAGATTCAACTAATCCGGCCTCCATCAACTACTCTCTGTGCATTTCTACTCATCCAAAACTGCTGTCCGTATCCTATTCCACACCTAGTCCCGCTCACCCATCACCCTTGTCCTTGCTGACCTACATTGGCTCCCAGTCCCCCAATGCCTAAAATTTAAAATTCTCATCCTTGTGTTTAAGTCCTTTCATAGCCTGGCTCCTCCCTATCTGTGTAACATCCTCCAGCCGTACAAACCTTCCCCCATACTCTCTGTTCCTCTGACTCTGGCTTCTTGTTCAACTCTTCCTCCCATAACTCAACCAGTGGCAGCTATGCCAACTGCCACCTAGGCTCCATGCTCTGGAATTCCCTTCCTAATCCCCTGAGACTCTCCACTTCCCTCTCCTCCATTAAGATCCTCCTTAAAACCCAGCTCTTTGACTAAGCTTTTGGTCACCCCTCCTAATAGCTCATTCTTTGGCCTCTGTGAAGTACTTTGGAACATCTTTCTAAAGGCACTACATAAATGCATGTGGTTGTTGTAATCTCAGAGGGGCATTAGTGGAAGGCTGCTTCCCTCTTGGTTAGTGCCAGTGGATGGTGTAGGGACATCCTAAGAAGTTCTGGAGATAAATATCTTGAAAAAAGAGGAAGAAGAAAAGCATTTTGCTGTGTCGCTCTCCCTTGATTTGATTTTATCTCTCTCCTACTCTTGATCCTGTTGCATTGAAGAAGTGGGCATATTGTGAAACATTTTGTGATATTTGTCTTCGAAACTGAGCATGACAACATGTTCAGTGATGCACTGGCATCACACCACATTAACCAGTCTGCTAAAAACTTTACAGAGGGAAAGTTAAACCCTATGTGGACAAACACAGAATCATGGAAGTTTACAGCAGAGATAGAGGCCATTCAGTCCATCGTGTCAAATTATTGAGGACAAATTATTGACCTGGTTAGGAAATTGGCTGAGTGACAGGAGACAGAAAGTAGGGATAATGGGCAGGTACTCAAATTGGCAGGATGTGACTAGTGGTGTCCCATAGGGATCTATGTTGGGGCCTCAACTATTCACTGTACTTATTAATGACTTGGATAACGGGATAGAGAGCCACATATCCAAGTTTGCAGATGACACAAAGATAGGCAGCATTGTAAGCAGTGTAGATGGAAGCATAAAATTACAGAGAGATATTAATTGATTAAGTGAATGGGCAAAACTGTGGCAAATGGATTTCAATGGAGGCAAGTGTGAGGTCATCCACTTTGAACCTAAAACGGATAGATCAGAGTACTTTCTAAATGGTGAAAAGCTCGAAACAGTGGCAGTCCAAAGAGACTTAAGGATCCACTTACAGAGGTCATTGAAATATCATGGACAGGTACAGAAAATAATCAAAAAGGTTAATGGAATGCTGGCTTTTATATCTAGAGGACTAGAATAAAAATTCTGCTACAGCTATACAAAGCCTTGGTTAGACCACACCTGGAGTACTGTGTTCAGTTCTGGGCACCGCACTTTAGAAAGGATATATTGGCCTTGGAGGGAGTGCAGCGTAGATTTACTAGAATGATACCTGGACTCCAAGGGTTAAATTACGTGGAGAGATTACACAAACTAGGGTTGTATTCCCTGGAATTTGATCGAACTTTTCAAGATATTAAGGGGAACTGATAGGGTAGATAGAGAGAAACTATTTCCATTGGTTGGGGAGTCTAGGGCTTGGGGACATAGCCTAAAAATTAGAGCCAGGACTTTCAGGAGTGAAGTTAGGAAACACTTCTACACGCAAAGAATGGTAGAAGTTTGGAACTCTCTTCTGCAAACAGCAGTTGATGCTAGCTCAATTGTTAATTTTAAATCTGAGATTGATAGAGTTTTGTTAACCAAAGGTATTAAGGGATATGGGGCTAAGGCGGGTATATGAAGGTAAGTCACAGATCAGCCATGAGCGGAATAGGCTCGAGGGACTAAATGGCCTACTCCTGTTCCTATGTGTCCGTGCTGACTCTTTAGCAGAGCAATCCAAAACATATCCCATTGCCCAACACTCTTCCTAAGCCCTGTATCTTCCTCTGCTTCAAATGTTTATCCAATTTCCCTTCAAAGATGCACGGAGAGTGGCTGATCTGTGCCTCGGCCACTCTCTGTGCTAAAGCATTCATGCTCCAACAACCCTCTGTGTAAAGACATTTTTCCTAACCTCCCTCTTCATTCTTGTAGTGACAGTTTTAAATCAAAGACCCATCATCACTGACTCACCAACCGACAGAAATAGTCTTTCCCTATTCACTCTATCAAAACCATCAGAATTTTAAAAACCGTATTAAATCGCCTCTTAGCCTTCTCTGCTCCCAGTATGTCAAGTCTCTCCTCATAACTACAGATTCCCATCCCTGGTGTCATCCTGGTGATTATACACTGCACGCTGTCTATGGCTTTAATGGCCTTTCTATAATGGATGACCCAAACCCACTCTCCATCATTAGATTCCCTCCTTCACGCTTGTCTAATCTCTGCATTTATACAATCTAGCACTTCAGAGCTGCTGCCAGGGGTCCTATACACAATTCCCACTATAGTCTTAGATCCTTTCCTAGTTCTCAATTCAACCCATAAGATCTCTGTTGGCTGCTTACCTCTCGTTATATCCTCCTTTATCATTGAAGTGATTTCATCTCTAATCATTAAGGCTACTCCTCTCCCTCTTCCATTTTCCCTGTCTCTCCTGTAGACCTTATAACCTGGTATATTTAGTTCCCAATCCTGACCATCCTGCAGCCATGTCTCAGTGATAGCTATCATGTCATACCCTCCAATTTGAATTTGAACCTGTAGTTCATTTAATTTATTCCTTATACTCCGTGCATTTGTATATAGAACTCTTAGTTGGGTTACACACCCTAGCCTGACCTTCAGCTTTGATGCTGGGTTAATCGCCTTACACCTTCTAGTTTTCACTTTATCTGTAATGTCTAAAGTACACTTTCTTTCTGCTGCTCTACACTTTTCCCTTTCAATTGTTCTTGAACAAATGTTCGTACTATTTGTATTGTAAATTTCCCCTGGGTCTTCCCCTCTCTTGCTGCTCTCAACTTTACTCCCTTCTGACTCCCCTCTCAGGTTCCCATCCCCCTGCCACTCTAGTTTAAATCTTCCCCAACAGCACCAGCAAACACCCCCGCGAGGACATCGGTCCCGGTCCTGCTCGGGTGTAACCCGTCCCGCTTGTACAGGTCCCACCTTCCCCAGAACCGGTCCCAATGTCCCAGGAATCTAAATCCTTCCCTCCTACACCATCCCTGCAGCCACGCATTCATCCGGTCTATTTTCCTGTTCCTATACTCACTAGCACGTGGCACTGATAGTAATCCTGAGGTCATTACCTTTGAAGTCCTGCTTTTTAATTTATCTCCTAACTCCTTAAATTCACCTTGCAGGACCTCATCCCTTTTTTTACCTATGTCGTTGGTACCGATATGGACCACGACTACTGGCTGTTCACCCTCCCACTCCAGAATGTCCTGCAGCCGCTCCACAACATCCTTGACCCTAGCACCAGGGAGGCAACATACCATTCTGGAGTCACGTTTGCGGCCACAGAAATGCCTATTTTTTCCCTTACAATTGAATCTCCTATCACTATAGCCCTGGCACTCTTCTTCCTCCCCTCCTGTGCAGCTGAGCCACCCGTGGTGCCACAAACTTGGCTCTTGCTGCTTTCCCCTGATATTCTAACCTCTCTTCTCTCCCTTTAGGTGTGACAGACTAAAAGTAAACATAGGAGGATGAAGAACAATCAGGGCCCTTTAGTTCTGACTCTGCCAGCAGTTCATTGTATACTCCATCAATCATCCACTCTTGCCTAAGCACCAATCCAGAGACATCCAGTAGACAGTGAGCCGGAGAGGAGAGCCCAGGGTGACACACAGAGAACAAATAGGCAGGGGGAGCTGGGGGTGAACATTGCTGACTGAAGAGCTGGGAGACATTGCTCTTGACTAAAGAATTTGTTGTCCCAGGATCTCAAAGATCCTGCTTTTAAAGGAATTATGTTTGAGGAGCATCAAACTTGTGTATTGGGACTGGGGATGATCTCCAACCTTGTACATTGATGGCAAGTCAATTAGAGGAGTCTACTACCCACATCTGTGGCATGCTAATGGAATGCTTTGTAGTACCTAGGTCAACCTTGGTGCATGTGATAGCTCCAGACTGATCTGCAGCAAAGGCTCCCACCACAGAGGTCTTAGGGCAGTCTGTCCTGCCATAGATGCTCAGACTAAAGGTGTTTGGGGCACCAGTTTGAAGAGGGCAGTTTCTTCTGGCCTCCCAGACTGGGATACAGACAAGCATTCCTCAGAGCTTCACACGTCCTGAGGGTGTTGAATGGGGAGTGAGCACCTGATGCACTTCAGTACTTTGGACACCTGCCAATGCAATATGGTTCTTTAAGTATAATTCTCATTCAGACCTTGTCCTCATTCTCATTATATACTGGGGTGGCTTTGCCAGCCTCTGCTTCCAACGTTAAGCCTTGCTAGACAGGAGAGTGGGTCACAGAACTGGTCCTATCGTGTTATAGCCTAATCGCTAATATGTGTTTCCATCTAGTGAAGCCTCATCTCATAAAATAACCCCTTTTATGTATAATCCAGACATATACATTCCCCATTATCATAACATATGACATATAATTTATATTTATATACATTCCACATTCTATATGTACTATATATACGCATTCCCCAGTACCATTATTTAGTTTGCATAATCCATATATATAAATATTCCCCCCGACTCCCCAAAGCCTTTCCACCATCTACAAGGCACAAGTCAGGAGTGTGATGGAATACTCTCCACTTGCCTGGATGAGTGCAGCTCCAACACTCAAGAAGCTTGACACCATCCAGGACAAAGCAGCCCGCTTGATTGACACCCCATTCAACACCCTAAACATTCACTCGCTTCATCACCAGTGCACCGTGGCTGCAGTGTGTACCATCCACAGGATGCACTGCAGCAACTCGCCAAACACTTCGACAGCACCTACCAAACCCGCGACCTCTACCACCTAGAAGGACAAGAGCAGCAGGCACATGGGAACAACACCACCTGCACGTTCCCCTCCAAGTCACACACCATCCTGACTTGGAAATGTATTGTCATTCCTTCATCGTCGCTGGGTCAAAATCCTGGAACTGCCTACCTAACAGCATTACGGGAGAACTTTCACTACACAGACTGCAGCGGTTCAAGAAGGCGGCTCACCACCACTTTCTCAAGGGCAATTAGGGATGGGCAATAAATGCTGGCCTTGCCAGCGACGCCCACACCCCATGAACGAATAAATTTTTTTAATAAATATTCCCCATTACCATTGTAAAGTATATATTCACATTTATAAACATTCACAATTTCCATTACTCATTATGCTTAATCCTCAATTCCATATTTTTATAACAAGTTTACCTTCATAAACTTAATTATTATTAATACTAACTGCTAAGAAATCCTAACTTGCCATTAAATGGATAATTATGAGTGGCTTGTGGTGCACAAATTGATTTATTCCAACCAATTGCTCAAACCTGGCATTTAATTAGTAATTTAGGCACACCTGACCCTTGACAATATTAGACCTTCTCAGAAGGCATACTTCACAATATCAGATTTTGTTTACACCATTCCTCAGCAAGTTCCCCAATCCATTTTTAATTTTAATCAAATGTCCCTTGAAATTCATTTCATCAGCTGGATCCATTACTGGATTTATATAATAGTGTTGAAGAGTTATGGATAGTTGAAAGGGCAGCCTATTTGAGTGTCACATTTTGTGACTTTTTGGCTCTTTGGCCGGGAAGGGATTTTTGGTTTAACAAAAACAACTTTCATTTATATAGCGTCTCTAACATAGTAAAACTTCACAAGCGCTTCACAGGAGCGTTATCAAACAAAATTTGACACCGAGCCACATATGGAGATATTAGGACAGGTGACCAAAAGCTTGGTCAAAGAGGTAGGTTTTAAGGAGCGTCTTAAAGAAAGGTAGAGAGGTGGACAAGTTTAGGGAGAGAATTCCAGAGCTTAGGGCCTAGGCAGCTGAAGGCATGGCCACCAATTGTGGAGTGATTAAAATCGGGGATGTGCAAGAGGCCAGAATTGGAAGTAATACATGTTTTGGTATAAAGTCAGGTTTAGGAACCTAAGGGTAATTCTTAAAGGTCCAGCAAACTCTTAGGAATTTTGATGAACCTGGCCATTAAAACTGATATCCATATTAGTTTGAGCCAATGGGGTGTTGTTAGCATATTCCAAAACCACCTAGTGATATTCATACAAGTAATACACGCTTATGTCGACATTTTGAAGAGCATTCCAATTTTGTCAACATAAGGGGCTCCCTTTGAATTGACATGAAACTAACCAGGAAGGCTGAGGGCCAGGAAATCACATTGGAAGATCGGGAAACTGGTGATAATAATTTGAAAACCTAACAAGGTTTTAGTAAGTAAAAATCAGGGTTCTTACTTTTTGCCAAATCGTTTTTGGAGGAATAGTCCTCTTAGCTTCGCTTGTGGAAGTCCATCAAACAGTACACTGGAGGATGAAGGAGTTTGCCAGACCTAGCTGTAAGGCAAAATATTTGAAGAGAGATTCTCCTGAACCATCCCTTCCCTCCCCAAAGCAGCAACACTCCCTCCTTCCATTTGACCCAATCCTGACAACCACCATATGGATGAAGCGTGGCTGCCTGCTCCCTGTTGCTGCATGCGAGCTTGCCCCGGAAGAAAGAAGGAAGTGAGTAGTGAGAAGTTTTGAGGACATGCATGTCAGGGTAGAATAATGTTGCTGGTGTGTGAAAGATGGAAGAGGTATGAGGAGGTGAAGGAAGTAACAGTGAGGAGACCAGCAGGTGCAGAGTGCTGCAGTAGGAGCAGAAGGAGGTGGAGTGAAGTGTGCTGTAGTGTTTGGAAGAGAGTGCCGGTAATCGGGAGATGGAATGGTTGTAAGTGTTGGGACAATGGGTAGTGCGAGGCTAAGCAGAGTGCAATGAGACATGTGAATTAGGAGGCTTACCGTAGCTATCCTTGTGTGGTCATTGAACTTCTTCCCGCATTGCAGCCACATCCTGGGGGCGATACTTCTGTACTTCTGGCACCGGCATGCTCTGCTACCACTTGGCCGGGCAGCTTTCTTGAATATCTTCCTGCCACCTGGTGCATAGAATATGTTCCTCCGTCTGGCGACCTCTTCCACCAAAACCTTGAAAGTAATGACAAAAAACGGGGTGGGGGGGCCTTAGAGCTTCTGCTGTGCCTGCCATTGTCACAATCTTCAGTGACAGTTGCCTGCAGCCAAAGTGCACCTCCCCTTTAAGAGGTTCAGGCTGCCTTTAAATGGCACAGCAACGCGCAAAATCAACGCCCGCAATTATTTTATTCAAATTGGACAAATTCGGGGCCTTTCTTTTGCCATGTGATCGGGTGCATGCTCCAAGTGCGCATGAAAACGAACTTAAAGCAATTTCTACCCCTATGTGCTCCACTCCTTGGGAGTACATTGAATTGTAGAATGATATAGCACAGAAGGGGGCTATTCGGCCCATCGTGCCTGTGCCGGCTCTTGGAAAGAGCTATCCAATTAATCCCATTTCCCTGCCCTTTCCCCATAGCCCTGTAATGGGATTGGAACAAAGAATATTTCATGTATCGCACAAAAAGACAGCCATAGCTAGGACCTATACAGGTTCCCATAGCAACACCTTTTATTTGGAGGAAGTGAGTGGAGTCAAAGTAGAAGTTGTTCAATGTAAGAATCAGTTTAGCCAGGCGGAGGAGGGTGGTGGATGGGGACGGTTGGGTCTTTGTTCACGGAAGAAGCAGCAGGCCTGCAGGCCGTTCTGGTGGGGGATGGAGGTGGAGAGGGACTGGATGTCCATGGTGAAAAGGAGACAGTTAGAGCTGGGAAACTGGAAACTGTTAAAGTGGCAGAGGGCCAAATTCAGACCAGAAAACGGGAAGTAGAAAAGCACTTAGTGATGTAGTTAGCGACTCAGAAAGGCAAAATAAGCAAATGTTAAATAGTGTTCAGCACAGGAATTTGGCAGGGTTAAAGGGTATATACTTCAATGCAAGGAGTATTACAAACAAAGCAGATGAGCTAAGGACACAGATAAACATATGGCAGCATGATATCATTGCTATAACAGAAACCTGGCTTAAAGAGGGGGATAATTGGCAGCTCAATATCCCTGGATATAGAGTTTTTAGGCAGGATAGAGTGGGTGATAAAAAAGGTGGAGGGTAGCTTTATTGGTTAAAGAATCAATTACAGTTGTGAGAAGGGATGATATGCTAAGTGGATCATCAATCGAGGCCATATGGGTTGAGCTAAGAAATAAAAAAGGGGCAGTTACACTGCTAGGAGTGTACTATAGACTCCCGAATAGCGAAAGGGAGATAGAAGAACAAATATGTAGGCAAATTTCAGAGTGCAAAAATAAGAGGGCAATAACAGTAGGGGACTTCAACTACCCTAACATCAACTGGGATTCAAACAGTGTGAGGGGCACAGAGGGCGTAAAATTCTTGATCGGTGTCCAGGAGAACTTTTTTTAGCCAGTACATGACAAGCCCAAAAAGAGGGGATGCAATTCTATATTTAGTCCTGGGAAATGAAGATGGGCAAGTGGGTGAAGTGACAGTGGTGACCATATTGGGGATAGTGACCACAATTCAGTTAGTTTTAGCATTATTATGGAAAAGGACAGAGTTAAATCAAAAGTAAACATTTTAAATTGGGGGAAGGCAAATTTTACAGAACTAAGAGGTGATTTGGCAGAAGTGGACTGGACACAACTACTGGAGGAGAAATCAGTGGCGAGCCAGTGGGAGGCATTAAAGTGAAATTCTACGGGTACAATGCAGACACGTCCCCTCAAAGAAAAAGGGTGGCACTGTCAAATTTAGAGCCCCCTGGTTGTCTAGAAGTATACAGGGCAAGATAAAGCAGAAAAAGAAAGCTTATGACTGTCACAGAAAACTAAATACTGCAGAAAGCCTAGAGGAGTTTAGAAAGTACAGGGATGACGTAAAAAAGGAAATAAGGAAAGCAAAGAGAGGGCATGAAAAAATATTAGCTATTAAGATTAAAGAAAACCCAAAGATGTTTTATCAGTACATTAAGAACAAGAAGATAACTAAGGAAAAGGTGGGACCTATCAGGGATGATAAGGGTAACTTGTGTATAGAAGCAGAGGATGTGGGTAGGGTTTTAAATGAATATTTTGTCTCTGTATTCACAAAGGAAAGGGATGATTTGGACCTAGTAGTTAAAGAGGAGAAGTGTGAAATACTGGATAAAGTAAACATAACAAGAGAGGAAGTACTAGAGGGACTGGAATCCTTGAAAGTTGATAAGTCACCAGGGCCGGATGGATTGTTTCCTAGGCTATTGAAAGAAGCCAGGGAGGAAATAGCGGATGCTCTGAGGATCATTTTCCAATCCTCACTAGATACAGGGGAGGTACCGGAGGACTGGAAGGCTGCAAACGTAGTACCATTGTTTAAAAGGGGTACGAGGGAAAGGCCGAACAATTATAGGCCGGTCAATCTTACCTCGGTAGTGGGCAAACTATTAGAATCAATACTGAGAGATAGGATAAACTGTCACTTGGAAAGGCATGGTTTAATCAGGGATAGTCAGAATGGATTTGTTCAGGGAAGGTCATGCCTTACAAATCTGATTAAATTCTTTGAGGAAGTGACAAGGAGGATTGATGTGGGTAGTGCAGTGGACGTTGTCTACATGGATTTTAGTAAGGCATTTGACAAGGTCCCACATGGCAGACTGGTCAGAAAGGTAAAAGCCCATGGGATACAGGGAAATGTGGCGAATTGGATCCAAAATTGGCTCAGTAATGGGAAACAAAGGGTAAAAGTCGATGAATGTCTTTGCAAATGGAAATCCTTTTCCAGTGGTGTGCCACAGGGCTCAGTGTTGGGTCCCTTACTGTTTGTGGTATATATTAATGATTTGGACTTGAATGTAGGGGGCATGATTAGCAAATTTGCAGACAACACAAAAATTGGCCGTGTAGTTGATAGTGAAGAGGATAGCTGTAGACTCCAAGAAGATATCAATGGGTTGGTGGAGTGGGCGGAAAAGTGGCAAATAGAGTTCAACCCGGAGAAGTGTGAGGTAATGCACCTAAGGAGGGCAAACAGTAAAAGGGAATACGCAGTAAACGGGAATTTTTTTGAATTCGTTCATGGGATGTGGGCGTCGCTGGCGAGGCCAGCATTTATTGCCCATCCCTGATTGCCCTTGAGAAGGTGGTGGTGAGCCGCCTTCTTGAACCGCTGCAGTCCATGTGGTGAAGGTTCTCCCACTGTGCTGTTAGGAAGGGAGTTCCAGAATTTTGACCCAGCGACGATGAAGGAACGGCAATATATTTCCAAGTCGGGATGGTGTGTGACTTGGAGGGGAACGTGCAGGTAGTGTTGTTCCCATGTGCCTGCTGCTCTTGTCCTTCCAAGTGGTAGAGGTCGCGGGTTTGGGAGGTGCTGTCGAAGAAGCCTGGGCGAGTTGCTGCAGTGTATCCTGTGGATGGTGCACACTGCAGCCACTGTACGCTGGTGGTGAAGGAAGTGAATGTTTAGGGTGGTGGATGGGGTGCTAATCAAGCGGGCTGCTTTGTCCTGGATGGTGTCGAGCTTCTTGAGTGTTGTTCGAGCTGCACTCATCCAGGCAAGTGGAGAGTATTCCATCACACTCCTGACTTGTGCCTTGTAGATGGTGAAAAGGCTTTGGGGAGTCAGGAGGTGAGTCACTCGCCGCAGAATACCCAGCCTCTGACCTACTCTTGTAGCCACAGTATTTATGTGGCTGGTCCAGTTAAGTTTCTGTTCAATGGTGACCCCCAAGATGTTGATTGTGGGGGATTCGGCGATGGTAATGCCGTTGAATGTTAAGGGGTGGTGGTTAGACTCTCTCTTATTGGAGATGATGATTGCCTGGCACTTGTCGGGAGCGAATGTTACTTGCCTCCTATCAGCCCAAGCCTGGATGTTGTCCAGTTCTTGCTGCATGCGGGCACGGACTGCTTCATTATTTGAGGGGTTGCGAATGGAACTGAACACTGTGCAATCATCAGCGAACATCCCCATTTCTGACCTTATGATGGAGGGAAGGTCATTGATGAAGCAGCTGAAGATGGTTGGGCCTATATAGTGAGAGGGGTAGAGGAAGTGAGAGACCTTGGAGTGCATGTGCACAGGTCCCTGAAGGTGGCAGTACAGGTAGATAAGGTTGTGAAGAAGGTTTCCGGAATGCTCTCCGTTATTAGCCGAGGTATAGAATACAAAAGCAGGGATGTAATGATGAAACTGTATAAAACATTGGTAAGGCCACAGCTGGAGTATTGTGCGCAGTTCTGGTCATCACATTACAGGAAGGACGTAATTGATCTGGAGAGAATGCAGAGAAGATTTACAAGAATGTTGCCAGGGCTTGAAAATTGCAGCTACGAGGAGAGATTGGACAGGCTGGGGTTGTTTTCCTTGGAGCAGAGGAGGCTGAAGGGTGACTTGATTGAGGTGTACAAAATTATGAGGGGCCCAGATAGAGTAGACAGGAAGTACCTGTTTCCCCTAGCAGAGAGTTCAAGAACTAGAGGACATAGGTTTAAGCTGATTGGCGGAAGGATTAGAGGGGACATGAGGAAAAACTTTTTTACCCAGAGGGTGGTGGGTGTATGGAATTTGCTGCCCGAATTGGTGGTAGAGGCAGGGACCCTCAACTCTTTTAAAAAGTACCTGGACCTGCACCTAAAGCGCTGTAAGCTTCAGGGCTACGGACCGGGTGCTGGAAGGTGGGATTAGAATGGGCACCTGGTTGTTCTTTGAGCCGGTGTGGACACGATGGGCTGAATGGCCCCCTTCTGTGCTGTATCTTTTCTATGGTTCTATAGAGCGTTGGAAGAGTCGCGGATATAGGGCGGAAGAGATTGGACAAGGGGAGAAGAGATAGAGTTGAGATAGAAAGAAATAAGTTCCATGGGGCAAGAACAGGCTGACATGATGGGCCTACCAGGGCAGTCCTGTTTGTGGATCTTGGGAAGGAGGTAGAAGCGGGATGTGCCGGTTTGTGTAACTATGAGGTTGGAGGTTGGGGTGGGGGGAGATCTCCAGAGGAGATGAGGTCAGTGACGGTCTGGGAAACGATGGCTTGATGTTTGGTGATGGCATTGTGGTCCAAGGGGAGGTAGGAGGAGGTGTCGGAGAGTTGGCGTTCAGCCTCCGCAAGGTAGAGGTCTGTTCGCCAAACAACAACAGCGCCGCCCATGGCTACGCTCTTTCTCCATATAAACTCGAAATTTCAGAGATTGTAAGAAAGACAACATTATAACCAGTATCTGGAACAGTCTGGCTAGCTGGGATTCACTTGCACTTAACACTTGAAATTATATAGATTCCATTAAGTTAACAATTGCACCTCAGATTAATAATACAGATGCTGATGATCTTCACCAGTCCTTCTAACTCCTGTGCTATTGTTTTTACTAAGGTCTCAGTGAGTCGTTTTCCTCCTGTAATTGACACTCATATTTCTGTAGCTTTAATATGATGGCAGAGTTTTCATTTTTTTCAGTGACTGCAAGAACTCCCTACAGACCAACACTTACTCAGAAATTCAGGACAAATCTGCTCCCTATCACAAAAAATGAAGGGAAATTTTACTAATTAAAGATTTATTTACAGAAGAAGCTTTTAGCCACTTTGAACAATTTAGGAATACATTTATTCTCTTCAAGTTATCTAAATATATTCAAATTCATTGCACATTGGCAGTTGCTGTCAGTTACAAAATTAATTTCCTATGAAGATTAAAAAAATGCAATTCACACGAGACAGAATGAAAAAATTCCATTGAGACCATTTCACTTCAAAACTTTAGAACATACTATTAATCTTCATTTATTAGAGAGTCTTCGATTAGCATAGCAGACGTAATTAGACATTTCGACAATTTGCTGTAAATGGAAAAGAATCTGTCGGAGCATCAATGAGGCAGGTTGAGAAGTGGGGTCAAAGTGTAGTCAGTTTAAAATTCTAGGAACAGGAGTAAGCTATTTAGCCCATCGGGCTTGGTCCTCCATTTTACCAGCCATGGCAGCTCTATCTTTTTAATGTCCAGTTCCCACATTTTTCCATGTCTTACTTTTTTTTACTTCCCAAATAAGTAAGTATTTCCCTTTAAAACAACTGATTTTCTTCTTCTGCAGTGCATTGCGCATTCTCACAACCCTTTGTGTGAAAAAGTTTTTCCTGGACTCACTTATAACCAGGATGACAAAAATTAAGCACCTTTTGTTTTTTCCAGAATTAGTATTCATTTGTATTCTGATATTGATTTATTTGGAGCTGAAAATATAAGGGATGCAATCCCAGCAGTCATATCAGGGTCGTACCTGCCGGTACTCTACAGCACTAATCTCACTGGAGTTCCTGGGGTCAGTGCATCTTGGGTACCTGCCTGCCCCATACTGCCGGAAATTCCAGTGCCCAGGGTCCCTCCCACAGAAAACCCATTCACGACCCCCTTGAGCCCCCTGTGTAAGTGGGTCCCATAAGCCAAATTCCATATGGACTAGGGAAAGGCAACTCCCAGTTCAGGGAGACCCCAGTCCCACCCCTTACCTGGCCAAGTGTGAAATCCCAGACCAGACATACCCTGGTCCTGCCTTCTTTCCGAGGCAGTTCCCCCTGACTGTGTTCCTGATAGTTTGTGTTCCTAGAGATTTTTGTGTAGAGTGTAAATGACTGCCTTTGTTTGATACAGAAAACTGCATTAGATAGCAATGATGTGTGAAGTGTGATGGAAATCCTGAAGTGCAGTAGCAGCAGGTGCACACAAATGTAAAGTTTTTGCAATATTACCAACAGAACATCCATGGCATTGTTGACAGTGAGTCAGAGTATAGGCTGTTTTCTAATAGTAGGGTGTTGTGAAGAAAGTGTGAAAGTTTGTTGGGTAAGGTGTTAGAGGAAGTAAGTGTGACAGGTACTATCACATCTACATGTTATCTGCATAACTTTTAATCGCTAAGGCTGCCAGTAATGATTTCAAGAAAAGAGGAGCAGAAGATATCAAAAATTAAATCAATTATACATTGGAGAGATCAGCTAGTCGCTTCAGTGGTGGCAGCTGTTTATTTATTTTTAGTTCAGCTGGCAATGTAAATCTGGGCGAAGATCAATTATGAAGATGGATATGAATTTAAATTCAGACAGAGCAGCAACAGTGGCAACTATTGCTTTATTTTTAGGTAGCCAGTGGCGAGGGGGGTGAGGGGGGTGGGGGGGGTGGTGTTGGATAAGGATCCTCGTTTTGAAAGGCTGGCATTTATTTATTTATTTTTAGCTTTGTGACATGGGGAAAATCTTGGATTTGAAAGGCTGGCAATCTATATAAAAAAACATATAAGGGAGTAAATCTTCACTTTTAAAGGCTAACAGTATAATTCTGGGCAAGAATCAATATAAAGGAGATGGGAAATCGGATCAAGCAGACAGCAGCTGCAATGGCAGCATGACTATCTGTTTATTTTTAGATTGCCAGCAGTGGGGAAAATCCTCATTTTCAAAGGCTTGCAATGTTAATTGGGGCAAGCGTCAATACTAAAGTTGAGCATGAATTATTAACTCAGGGCGAGCAGGCAGCAACTGCAATGGAGATGCAGCAATTTATTGATAGGCCTGCGGCAATGGGGAAAATCTTCATTTTTAGCTTAGCACGGTATTGGATAGACCAACAGAAAAGATTTTTTAAAAAGATCAATTATATCCAAAAATATTAGTGTAAAGATACTTTCAACTTGTTGGACAGAAGAAACAGGCTAAGGGCTACTAGTGAATGCAGCTGGAAGATGGGACATTACAATGATAGCAGTGCCTTTGCTGGTGAGAGAATTGAATGGCGGGTGTTATAATGTTATCTATTAAAATTAATAGAAGCAAGCGTTATGTCTAGGTGTTATCTGAATACACTTTGGGCATGACCTTAATAAATGTCATAAAAGTGTGACTAAATCATGACAATAGAAAATAGTCGCGACAATCAGATGTCACAAGAATTTTAATATATTAGAGATAGCTATATTAGGAATATTTTGTAGGGCACATGCACTTCCTGTGCATAAACTTTACTTTCTGTGTCACGATTTTTGGTCACTCTTTTCTGTCAACATTTACTATTGTAAATCTCGATGCAAGTATTTTTCAGTCAATTTTATGGTGTAGTTGCAGGCTCTGGCTAGTAGATGGCAATGTGGAGTAAATTTCTGACGTCACTGACTATGATGGACACCTACAGACGCTGAAAGACGCCCTCGTAAGAACGGGATATGACGCTCGACTCGTCGATCGACAGTTCCGACGGGCCACAACAAAAAATCGCATAGACCTCCTCAGGAGACTAACACGGGACGCAACCAACAGAGTACCCTTTGTCGTCCAGTACTTCCCCGGAGCGGAGAAACTACGCCATGTTCTCCGCAGCCTTCAACATGTCATCAATGACGACAAACACCTCGCTATGGCCATCCCCACACCTCCACTACTCGCCTTTAAACAGCCACCCAACCTCAAACAGACCATCGTTCGCAGCAAATTACCTAGCTTTCAAGAGAACAGCGTCCACGACACCACACAACCCTGCCACGGTAACCTCTGCAAGACATGCCAGATCATCGACACAGATACCACCATCACACGAGAGGACACCACCCACCAGGTGCATGGTTCATACTCCTGTGACTCGGCCAACGTTGTCTACCTCATACGTTGCAGGAAAGGATGCCCCAGAGCATGGTACATTGGCGAGACCATGCAGACGCTGCGACAACGGATGAACGGACATCGCGCAACAATCGCCAAACAGGAGGGTTCCCTCCCAGTCGGGGAACACTTCAGCAGTCATGGACATTCATCCACCGACCTTCGGGTAAGCGTACTCCAAGGCGGCCTTCGAGACACACGACAACGCAAAATCGTCGAGCAGAAATTGATAGCCAAGTTCCGCACCCATGAGGACGGCCTCAACCGGGATCTTGGGTTCATGTCACGCTACACGTTACCCCACCAGCGAACAAATGTTATCTGTTTTTAATATAACGGGTCAGTTGCTGTCTTTTCTATGTTTCTACCTCTCTATCTCTGTTTTTTTTTTGTTTGTTGTTTTTTTTGGTGATTTGTATATTCTGAGACCTGGCAGGTAACACCTGTCTGTCTGCACACTGATTGCCTTGGCAACGGGCAGTTGAAAAAACTGTCTGTAATCACCAAGCATTGTTCTGTGAATTATAAATGCGATTTCATTTCGAGGATTTCATTTTCACATCGTTCACCTGACGAAGGAGGAAGCCTCCGAAAGCTTGTGAATTTAAAATAAAATTGCTGGACTATAACTTGGTGTTGTAAAATTGTTTACAATTGTCAACCCCAGTCCATCACCGGCATCTCCACATCATGTATATTTTAGAGAGGCTTTAGGGCTGAAAATCCATGGCCCTTCCAGGGCTTACCCACCATAACTACAGCGGGAGTGCTGTGAAACAGCTGCAAATTAGATCGAGATCTGAATACACTAGGCCCTGATCTTTCCCCAGGTTCTCCCTCTGGCCTTGTAAGGGTGCAACCTCTACCTGGCCCAAACAAGGCCATTGATGTAGGAAGTGCAGGGACTCATATTAACAGGAGTCCTTGCGTCCCCAGCCTTCAGTCTACCGGTTGGATCGGAGCAGCTCCAATAAAATTCTAGGCCATTAATATATTGTACATTACATGGGATACAACAGTGTATGCTCTAACTCATTGTGCGCAATTTGACAGGAGATCTGCTAGTTTAGATAAGATTTATCCCACAAATGTGTGAAAACTGGGTAATATGAGTTCACTGTCTAATCAGTCCAATAGGATGAACTCTGACAGAATAAACTCAGTGTGTTGCAGTTTCCATCCAGTACATAGTCACAAAGCCACCCATAACTGAGAATTTATATGAATTAAATTAGCATCAAGAAGCCATTAGGATGACTGGTGTGGGAAATAAGAACATAAGAAATAGGAGCAGGAATAGGCCATACGGCCCCTCGAGCCTGCTCCACCATTCAATAAGATCATGGCTGATCTTCAACCTCAACTCCACTTTCCTGCCCGATCCCCATATCCCTTGATTCCCCTAGACCCCAACAATCTATCTATTTCAGCCTTGAATACACTCAACAACTCAGCATCCACAGCGCTTTGGGGTAGAGAATTCCAAATATTCACGACCCTCTGAGTGAAGAAATTTCTCCTCATCTCAGTCCTAAATGGCTGACCCCTTATCCTGCGACTATGCCCCCTAGTTCTAGACTCTCCAGCCAGAGGAAACAGCCTCTCAGTATCTACCCTGTCAAGCCCTCTGAAAATCTTATATATTTCAATGAGATCACCTCTCAAATGGAGATGTCAGACAGGTGCAGTAGAGAGCGCTTATCTGAGATTATAAAAAGAAAATGCTGGAAATACTCAGCAAGTCAGGCAGCATCTGTGGAGAAAGAAAGAGTTAAGGTTTCAGGTCGATTACCCTTCATTAGAACCGGAAGAAGTTGAAGATTAAACAGTTTTTAAGCAAGTACAGAGCCAGGAAAAGGGGGGGGGGGAGGAAGGGAAGGGGAGGAAAGAACATAAAGGAAGGTCTGTGATAGGGTAGAGGGCAAGAGTGATTAAATGACAAAAGGGATGATGGTGCAAGGCAAGGAGGGTGGTAATGGGAAAAGTAGAGAAACAAAAGATGGGTCTAGAGGAGCTGTAAATGGCAACATCAGAACCAGTACCAGCACCTGCTGTCTGAAAAAATGGGAGCAGTGGTTATGATTTTAAGTTATTGAAATCAATGTTGAGTCCAGAAGGTTGTAAAATGCCTAACCGAAAGATGAGGTGCTGTTCCTCGAGCTTCCGTTGAGCTTCATTGGAACAATGTAAGAGGCCAAGGACAGAGAGGTCAGAGTGGGGCTGGGATGGGAATTAAAATGGCAAGCGCCCGGCAAGTCAGGGTCAGGCTTGCGGACAGAGCGGAGGTGTTCAGCAAAGCAATCACTCAATCTGCGTTTGGTCTCCCCAATGTAGAGGAGACCATATTGTGAGCAGCGAATACAGTATACTAAATTGAAAGAAGTACAAGCAAATCGTTGTTTCACCTGAAAGGAGTATTTGGGGCCCTGGACAGTGGGAAGGGAGGAGGTGAAAGGGCAGATGTTGCATCTCCTGCGCTGGCATGGGAAGGTGCCGTGGGAAGGAGAACTGGTATTGGGGGTGATGGAAGAGTGGAGCAGAGTGTCGTGGAGGGAGCGGTCCCTTCGGAATGCTGAAAGGGGAGGGGAGGGGAAGATGTGTTTGGTGGTGGCATCGCGCTGGAGGAGGCGGAAATGGCAGAGGATGATATGTTGAATATGGAGGCTGGTGGGGTGGAAGGTGAGGACAAGGGGGACCCTATCATGGTTCTGGGGGGGAGGGGAAAGGGTGAGGGCAGGAAATGCAGGAAAAGGGACGGACATGGTCAAGGGCCCTGTCAACTACAGCGGAGGGGAATCCTCGGATGAGGAGAAAGGAAGACATACGGATACACTGATGTGGAAGGTGGCATCGTCAGGACAGATGCGCCGGAGACAGAGAAACTGGGAGAAGGGAATAGAGTCCTTATTGGAAGCGGGCTGGGAGGTTTGGGTTAAGGTAAAATAACTGGGCATCTGAACTGTGCTGCAGCTGGAAGTACTCATTTCCCAACAATTAAATCCAATTTCAAAAGAGCATCACCATCTCCAATAGTGTGAACTTCTCCATTCCCAACGTTAATCATTCTTCTACCCTCTCTAAGTGAGATTGTGGGGCTGAAAATCTGTCGCTCGTGGATCCCAGGTGTCAGGAAGCATCCAGCCGTGATCTCTGGCACTGACCCCAACAAAGTTTGTGGGGCTATGCGATGGTCATATAATTTAAATATGATGAGTGGGTGCACCTGCTAGTAAGGGTGAATCTCAGGCGTCTGTCCGCTTGGGGATATCAAGAATCCTAGCAGAAAGGTCAGCAAACTGGAAGGGTGCCAGAAATATCCTTTTTGTGGCCCATTGTCCCACTTTACCAAGGGGCCAAATAAAACTTGCACCTTTTATAATTTTTAGGTGGCCTAGGGCGAATTCCAGGCCTGGACCACCAAGGTGGGCCCCAGTTCCATTGATCATAAGGCCGGTTCACCTCTTTTCTTTGAGCGTACTGGCCCACTAGCAGTCAGCTCATAACCTTGACTTTTCAATTAGTTTAATTTTTATTCGTGTTGCTCTTGCTTTGTTTTGTGGAAGGTGCCTTTCAATGTAATTCTTTTAGGTTGCCCTTTAATTGGTTATGTAGGAGACTTTTTCTAATCCCAAGCTAGAGAGACCTGTCAGCTGTAATTACAGACGAAAGATGACAAGTACAAGGTATAAAATTACTAAAATGGATGACACAAAGGCAAGCTTACTTCCTAACAAGGCAAGGCTATTTGAAAGGTTATTCTCTATTTACTTCGAATTTAAAATTCTGGTTATATAATTTTAAAAATCACAAGCAGAGCAATAGTATTGTTGGAAATGGAAACAAAATACTGTAATGATTAGCAAATGTGTACAATCTTCCTTTCTCATTCATTCTATCTCTTCCTTCCTTTCTTGCATCTTCTCTCTCGAAATCCCTTTCTCCAGATCTCAAGGCTAAAAATTACTAGTGGTGATAACAGTGGATGACTATTTGTATGATAATATCAAGCTGTTATTAACGAGGTTAATCAAGTAGCAGGTTGCATCGCAAAGGTTTTTGATTATAACTTGATAGAGGTTATATAAACATGTGTAACCCATTGGTATAGCTGCATCTAGAAAACCGTGTGCAATTCTGGCACCTTACCTTCTATAGGAGATGGTTCAAATAAGAGTGACAAGGACAGTTGTGGGAAATAAACCACTTAGGACCATATGTTCCTTTGTGATGAATAAAGGTTATTTATCCTTATTGTGTAGAAATTAACAAACCCAAATCATGTGGCGTATGTGTGTGATTTTGTTGCCAAAGTGACCAAGCAATTTATCACTGGGAATGAAAGAAAACCTGCCAATCATGGAGAACCTGCAACAATACTACTTTCACACTTCGCAAATAATGGAATTAATATATTATTTTAAGTGGGTTACCACTTCTGTTGAAATAGTGGACTAAAGAATTTCATATGAATGTGTTACTTGTCTCTATGTTTCTATATTTTCAAAGAGCCCAATTTCAAGGAAAAAGCTGTTGATTTTTAAAAATTTATTCATGGGATGTAGGCATCGCTGGCAAGGCCAGCATTTATTGCCCATCCCTAGTTGCCCTTGAGAAGATGGTGGTGAGCCGCCATTTTGAACCGCTGCAGTCTGGGCGGTGAAGGTTCTCCCATAGTGCTGTTAGGTAGGGAGTTGCAGGATTTTGACCCAGCGACAATAATGGAACAGCAATATATTTCCAAGTCAGGATGGTGTGTGACTTGGAGGGGAATGTGCAGGTGGTGGTGTTCCCATGTGCCTGCTGTCCTTGTCCTTCTAGATGGTAGAGGTCGCGGGTTTGGGAGGTGCTGTCGAAGAAGCCTTGGCGAGTTGCTGCAGCGTATCCTTTGGATGGTACACACTGCAGCCACGGTGCGCCAATTGTGGAGGGAGTGAATGTTTAGGGTGGTGGATGGGGTGCCAATCAAGAGGCTGCTTTGTCCTGGATGGTGTCGAGCTTCTTGAGTGTTATTGGAGCTGCACTCATCCAGACAAGTGGAGAGTATTACATCACACTCCTGATTTGTGCCTTGTAGATGGCGGAAAGGCTTTTGGGAGCTAGGAGGTGAGTTACTCGCTGCAGAATACCCAGCCTCTGACCTGCTCTTGTTGCCACAGTATTTATGTGGCTGGTCCAGTTAAGTTTCTGGTCAATGACGACTCCCAAGATGTTGATGGTGGGGGATTCGGCGATGGTAATGCCGTTGAATGTCAAGGGGAGGTGGTTAGACTCTCTCTTGTTGGAGATGATCATTGCCTGGCACTTGTCTGGTGTGAATGTTACTAGCCACTTATCAGCCCAAGCCTGGATGTTGTCCATGTCTTGCTGCATGCGGGCACGGATTGCTTCATTATATAAAGGGTTACGAATGGGACTGAACATTGTGCAATCATCAGCAAACATCCCCACTTCTGACCTTATGATGGAGGGAAGGTCATTGATGAAGCAGCTGAAGATGGTTGGGCCTAGGATGCTGCCCTGAGGAACTCCTGCAGTGATGTCCTGGGGCTGAGATGATTGGCCTCCAACAACCACTACCATCTTCCTTTGTGCTAGGTATGACTCCAGCCACTGGAGAGTTTTCCTCCTGATTCCCATTGACTTCAATTTTACTAGGGCTCTTTGATGCCACACTCGGTCAAATGCTGCCTTGATGTCAAGGGTAGTTACTCTCACCTCACCTCACCTCTGGAATTCAGCTCTTTCGTCCATGTTTGGACCAAGGCTGTAATGAGGCCTGGAGCTGAGTGGTCCTGGTGGAACCCAAACTGAGAATCGGTGAGCAGGTTATTGGTGAGTAAGTGCCGCTTGATAGCACTGTCGACGACACCTTCCATCACTTTGCTGATGATTGACAGTAGACTGATGGGGTGGTAATTGGCCGGATTGGATTTGCCCTGCTTTTTGTGGACAGGACATACCTGGGCAATTTCAAAGTTTGCTGGTGATACTGAATTGGGGAGGAGGTAGGCATGTTGCAAATAACATGAACCAAGTGGATGAAATACAAGGGGATTTGGCGAGATTAGGAATTGGGCTAACAAGTGGCATTTGTTTCGTGTGGTTGAATGCAAAGTGATGACTGGGGAATGGTAATAATCAGTGGGAATATAAACAAAACAGTATGGGTTGTATTTCCCTCTGCCGAGATTTTAACTCCAAACTGGTTTTGGGCAGGTGGGTGGCGTGATGAGTTGACAACCACTCGCTGCCACAGAAATGAAGCCTGGGTTATCTTAACTCCTTGGCCTCATTAGCAGGCCAACGGTCCACTTGCCGCCCATTCTGGCCAGGAAGCAGAGGAAAATCGCTGACCCAGAGGCTGCTCGCTGACACAACCTTTTTAATAGCCCATGCCAGCCTGCAGCAGAACTTGGATAATATCTAAGCTTGGGCTAATGTGTGACAGGTAATATTTGTGCCACAAAAGTACCAGATAATGACCACCTCAAACAAAAGAAAATCCAGTCATCTCCTACCTTTTATGGTACCACCATCGCCAAGCCCCACTCCACCAACAACTTAGGGTTCACCATTGATTGGTCAACTATATCAATACCATGGCTACAAGAACAGGGCAGAGACTGGGTATTCTGCTCACCTCCTGACCCCTCAAGGCCTCTCCACCATCTAGAAGGCTCAAGTCAGGAATGTGATGAAGTATTCACCACTCACCTGGATGGATGCAGTCACAACAACACTCAAGAAGCTTGTCAGGACAGAGCAGCTCGCTTGATCAGTGGCCCTGCCACAGGATTCAATCTTGACCCTCACTATTGCTGGTGCACTGTGGCTACGGTATGTACAATCTACAGGGTGCACTGCCTCATTTCACCAAGGTTACTTTGACTGCATCTCCCTCCCCTGCAACATCTACCACCGAGAAGGACAGGAGCAGTAATGTCGTGGGAATACCCTCATCTCCAAGTTCGTCTCCAAGTCACACACCATCCTAACTTGGACATATATTGCCATTCCTTCATTGTCGCTGGGTAAATAACATAGAAATTCCCAACCTAACACCATTGTGGCAGCACCATAACCACAAGGACAGTAGCAGTTCATAAAGAAAGCCCACCACCACCTTCTCAGAGCAACTAGGGATGGGCAATAAATATGGTCTTGCTAGGGTTACTCACATCCTGAGAACAAATAAAAACAAATTTGCACCTTGATCTTAGAAGTGTTCTGACTGACTTTGCTCCTCTGTACTGACTATTCACTTGTAATGCTGCGATTGTTAAAAAGTGGAATATGAAAATGTGTACAGAAACTAAAATCAGAGAATAATTTCAATTCATGGGACTATTTTATTTTTCTTCCTCTCTATAGGCGCATCTTTGCTATGCACCTACTGGATTCCCTGACCAAAAGGGAGGCCAAGCAACCTGATCCCAGGACTTCCAATCCCATTCTGTAGCCAGTTCTTAGAAAGTGCAAAGGAGCACTCCCCGGAGGAGGAAGGCTGACTTATCTGTTGATTTCTCCTTTTCTGTGATGGGACGCATCTAAGCTTTCACTTTGGCCTCTCCCAGTCAGCCTACCGGCTGTGGGGATATTGGAGGATGCGAGCCCAGTGCAGTTGCTGGGACCCAATATGCCAACCTAATTCATAGGATTCTTAAAAATAATAATCAGACCACTGTGACAACATAGATTTTCAGAGTTCCAAAAGAGTTAACTACAGCTCTCAACGGGTTAAAATTATTTTTTACAGAAGCAGACTTGGAGGAGGGGAAGAGTTAATAACTTGGAAGATGGAGCGACATATCTGTGTGCATGATTAATAAACAGCAGGAATTGCACAGCAGTAGATATGGTATCCAGAGACAGGGGTTTGTGAATTTAAATAAAAACACATACTGAAAAATGACTCCCTGAATCACAGTGTGGCGGTGGCTCAGAAAACCATTTACAATCTGAAATTTAATTTGAATAAGTAATACCATTTCTGTACAGCTGCATTTTGATAAGCACACAACTACTCTGTCAAGAGATTTGGGGCTTTGTTCAGGATTATTCATGGATCACTTATGAACTGTATATAAAAATTTGCACCTCCAACCATTTCCAGCCATTCATTCTGCAACAGAATCGAAATGAAAAACATTCTAAACATTTCACTCCTGTGAATGGTGACAACAACAAATGAGCTTTTACAAGAAGACACTAAGAACAGAGGAAAGCATGGAATGAGAAATATCCATTCAAGGTGTCAAGCCTGGTCTTCCATTGGATTTATTTAACATCCCGAGGAAGGTAAATAACTTCGAGAAAATTTCCAGGAAAAAACTTAGAAATTTCTCTCTGACCCCGAAAACAATGGAGTGAAAATATCATAGGAACAGGAGTAGGCCATTTAGCCCCTCAAGCCTGTTCCGCCATTCAATTAGATCATGGCTGATCTGTACCTTAACTCAATTGGTTCCATATCCCTTAATACCCTTGTCTAACAAAGATCTATCAATCTCAGTTTTGAAATTTTCAATTGACCTAGCTTCAACAGCCTTTTGGGGGTGAGAGTTCCACATTTCAACTACCCTATCAGGATATTAATCTAACACACTAAGGTGAATTATTCAACCAAGCCTGACTGCTTTCTATCAATGACATTTTTATCATCCCAAAAAGAGACTTGTATTTATATAGCTCCTTTCACATCCTTAGGACATTCCAAAGCATTTTACAACTAATTAATTACTTCTGAAGTCTAGTCATTGTTGTTTTGTAGGCAAACACGACAGCTAATTTGTACACAGCAAGGTCCCACAAACAGCGATAAGCTGAATGCCTAGTTAATCTGGTTTTGGTGATGTTAGTTGAGGGATGAATGTTGGCCAGGACCACCGTTCCTGCTAAGCCACGTGCTTGCACGACCGCGCAACAGTCTGTTTAAACATTCCGTCCACACACCAAACCAGTGCTCTCTGGTCTCTGTGTCAAGTTAACTGATATCAGCGGTGAAAGCACTGCCTGTGATTCACCATTCCAAGGCTCCCCCTTGTGATTGTTATCAAGTGATCCCGACTGAAAGCTGTGGACGGCCAGCTGGCAGGCCGGTGGGTGATAGAAGATTGGATCTGCTTGTCCTCAATGGTGAGATGCCTTGCTGACTTTCACTGCCTGGGTGCACCTGTAGAGAATGGTTGGTGGATGAAACATTGGAGGGTTTTCTCTGGCACTATCGGCAGGTAAGAGTCGACACCTTCAGAAGAGGGAGAGAGAAACTTACAAGGGCAAAAGGAGAGTAGGCCCAGGCATGTTTGGAAGTCTTGCAACAACCTGGGCTGCTCTGTAACGAGGTTTAGCAGTAAACAGCAGGAGGTCAGTTGTCCTGAGTCAGTCTGACTGGCTGTGGGAGGCATGTAAAGGTATTTGGTTCCATGTCAGTGTTTGAATAGCTGAATGCGATCCTGAGTGACACATGCTAGCTGTTCCCCAGTATCAGCACTGCTCCATTAACCCATCACTCAGGACTTGACAGCGCTCCTGTATTTGCACAGGGAATCTCTGGCTTCTTAAAGGGACAGTGCCCATAGCAGTGTCCAACTGATGTTTGGTGTGAATCTTCAGAGAGTGACATGGAGGGCAATGGAATGGCTCCCCTGCTGCCTGTGAGATACCTTTAATTCACAGAACTCCAAGCGGGGAGACTCTAAACTAGACTTTTAGAGCAATCCTGGCCATGAACAGGACATTTCAAATACACAAATTCAAATCTGAATGGCTGACTGGTAATAAATGATTGTTTTATAGAATGGTGCTGCCTCCAGTTAGGGATTATCACAGGTGGTGGTCATTGGGGATGTGTACAGGCCGCATGGTTCTGTATAGCATTCATGTCAGCTGTGGCTCAGTGGGTAGCACTCTCTTGCCTCTGAGTCAGAAAGTGGTGAGTACATAATGCAGGCTGTCACTCCCTGGTGCCAGTAATGAGGGAATGCTACTGTCAGAGGTGCTGTCTTTCAGATGAGTCATTAAACTGAGGCCCTGTCTGTCCTCCCGGGTGGATGTAAAAAACTCCCATGATACCTTTTGAAGAGCAGGGGAGTTCTCCCCGGTGTCCTAGCCAACACCACTAGAACAGATTATCCGGACATTATCTCGTTGCTGTTAGTGGGAGCTTGCTGTGCGCAAATTGGCTGCCGCATTTCCTACATTACAACAGTGACTACTCTTCAAAAGTACTTAATTGGCTGTAAAGCGCATTGGGATGTCTAGAGGTCATGAAAGGCACCGTATAAATACAAGTCCTTACCTTACCTGTCCATAAATATATAGCTTCAACCTTTGGAAACAAATGGGGAAACAGTGTGTGTGACCAAACTGCTCCCTGCCTTACATAGAGGCAGCCAAAAGTAATGGGACCTGCAAGGTGTACAATTGTAATGCAATAATTTTTAAAATCCTGCTGAGGATTCAATGGTGGGGGGAGAGCTTTAATTAAACTGTTCCCTATCCCCAAATTCACATTGACTGATTTGACTTCTGACTCAATTTAAAAATTTCGATTGCACATAATTTATTTCTGCTTGAATCAGAGTCATTAAGCTGATTCAACAAAAAGCTATTTGGAATCATTCCCATCAGATAATTTTTAATAAAATATAACGAGGCCGGACTGCTCAATCCTTAAGTGCAACTTAAGAAACCCATTTCGTAAATTATATAAATTCATCAGCCAATATAACATTAATTGTTACAATTATCCATTATTTTGTACATTTGTTCTGTTTGTTATATACCCTGAATAATGTTTTCTAAAAACATTATATTTCATTGTTCCATTCAAAGTTGTGATTTTTTTTTACGGTGGCACACATAGCCTTTATATTGGTGCACAAACCCAAGTTCATTCCGCACATGGCTGAAAAAAATTAGAGGGAACATTGGCCAGGACACTTTGAAAAAGTGGCAAAAGAACTTTTACAACCACCTAAACAGGCACATGGGGTCCCAGTTAGCCTAACATCAGTAGTAGGGAAAATGTTAGAGTCCATTATAAAGGATGTGGTAACAGGATACTTAGAAAATATCAATGGGATTAGACAAAGTCAACATGGATTTATGAAAGGGAAATCATGTTTGACAAACCTACTGAAGTTTTTTGAGGATGTAACTGGTAGGATAGATATGGGAGAACCAGTGGAAGTGGTTTATTTGGATTTTCAGAAGGCCTTTGATAAAGTCCCACATAAAGGTTTGTGTGCAAAATTAAAGCACATGGGATTGGGGTAATCTACTGGCATGGATTGAAAATTGGTTAACAGACAGGAAACAGAGAGTAGGAATAAATGGGTCTTTTTCGGGGTGGTAGGCAGTGACTAATGGGGTACCGCACAAATCAGTGCTTGGGCCCCAGCTATTCACAATATATATCAATGATTTGGATGAGGGAACCAAATGTAATATTTCCAATGTAACATGTAATATGTAATTCAAAACTAGGTGGGATCGTGAGTTGTGAGGAGGATGCGAAGAGGCTTCAAGGCGATTAAGACAAGTTGAGTGAGTGGGCAAATACATGGCAGATGCAGTATAACGTGGATAAATGTGAAGTTATCCACTTCGGAGGGAAAAACAGAAAGGCAGAGTATTATTTAAATGGTGATAGATTGGGAAATGTTGATGTACAAAGGGACCTGGGTGTCCTTGTACAACAGTCACTGAAAGCAAACATGCAGGTGCAGCAAGCAGTTAGGAAGGCAAATGGTATGTTGGCCTTTATTGCAAGAGGATTTGAGTACAGGAGTAAGGATGTTTTACTGCAGTTATACAGGACCTTGGTGAGATCACACCTGGAGTATTGTGTGCAGTTTTGGTCTCCTTACCTAAGAAAGGATATACTTGCCATAGAGGGAGTGCAGCGAAGGTTCACCAGACTGATTCCTGGGATGGCAGGACTGTCATATGAGAGATTGGGTTGACTCAGCCTGTATTAACTCGAGTTTAGAAGAATGAGAGGGGATCTCATTGTAACGTATTAAATTCTGACAGGGCTTGACAGATTGGATGCAGGGAGGATGTTTCCCGTGGCTGGGGGGTCTAGAACGAGGGGTCACAGTCTCAGGATACGGGTAGGACATTTAGGACTGAGATAAGGAGAAATTTCTTCACTCAGAGGGTGGTGAACCTGTGGAATTCTCCACCACAGAAGGCTGTGGAGAACAAGTCACTGAATATATTTAAGAAGGATATAGATAGATTTCTAGACACAGAAGGCATCAAGGGGTATGGGGAGAGAGTGGGAATTTAAAAAAATGTTTTTTTATTCGTTCACGGGATGTGGGCGTCGCTGGCGAGGCCAGCATTTGTTGCCCATCCCTAATTGCCCTCGAGAAGGTGGTGGTGAGCCGCCTTCTTGAACCGCTGCAGTCCGTGTGGTGACGGTTCTCCCACAGTGCTGTTAGGAAGGGAGTTCCAGGATTTTGACCCAGTGACAATGAAGGAACGGCGATATATTTCCAAGTCGGGATGGTGTGTGACTTGGAGGGGAACGTGCAGGTGGTGTTGTTCCCATGTGCCTGCTGCTCTTGTCCTTCTAGGTGGTAGAGGTCGCGGGTTTGGGAGGTGCTGTCGAAGAAGCCTTGGCGAGTTGCTGCAGTGCATCCTGTGGATGGTACACACTGCAGCCACAGTGCGCCGGTGGTGAAGGGAGTGAATGTTTAGTGTGGTGGATGGGGTGCCAATCAAGCGGGCTGCTTTATCTTGGATGGTGTCGAGCTTCTTGAGTGTTGTTGGAGCTGCACTCATCCAGGCAAGTGGAGAGTATTCCATCACACTCCTGACTTGTGCCTTGTAGATGGTGGAAAGGCTTTGGGGAGTCAGGAGGTGAGTCACTCGCCGCAGAACACCCAGCCTCTGACCTGCTCTCATAGCCACAGTATTTATATGGCTGGTCCAGTTAAGTTTCTGGTCAATGGTGACCCCCAGGATGTTGATGGTGGGGGATTCGGTGATGGTAATGCAGTTGAATGTCAGGGGGAGGTGGTTAGACTCTCTCTTGTTGGAGATGTAAGGAATCTTACAACACCAGGTTATAGTCCAACAAATTTATTTTAAAATCACAAGCTTTCGGAGATTATCTCCTTCGCCACGGCAACCTCTGCAAGACATGCCAGATCATCGACACGGATACCACCATCACACGAGAGGACACCACCCACCAGGTACATGGTTCATACTCCTGTGACTCGGCCAACGTTGTTTACCTCATACGTTGCAGGAAAGGATGCCCCGGAGCATGGTACATTGGCGAGACCATGCAGACGCTGCGACAACGGATGAACGGACACCACGCAACAATCGCCAAACAGGAGGGTTCCCTCCCAGTCGGGGAACACTTTAGCAGTCAAGGACATTCAGCCACCGATCTTCGGGTAAGCGTTCTCCAAGGCGGCCTTCGAGACACACGACAACGCAAAATCGTCGAGCAGAAGTTGATAGCCAAGTTCCGCACCCATGAGGACGGCCTCAACTGGGATCTTAGGTTCATGTCACGCTACACGTAACCCCACCAGCAAAAAGGGGGAAAAAATTTATATGTTTTTTAAAATTCTCTCTCTCTCTCTCTCTGCCATTTTAAGTTTCTTTCTGCCTGCCTGTGTAAAAGACACAATGTATATCGAGTGTACTGGGACGTGCTGTTCTCCGTGACTGGCCTGTTTGAATAACAACGACACCTTTTGATTGGTGTGATGCTGTCCCAACATCGTATAAGATATGCGATTTGAGAACCTTTTCATTCAATCATCTGACGAAGGAGATAATCTCCGAAAGCTTGTGATTTTAAAATAAATTTGTTGGACTATAACCTGGTGTTGTAAGATTCCTTACATTTGTCCACCCCAGTCCATCACCGGCATCTCCACATCATTGTTGGAAATGGTCATTGCCTGGCACTTATCTGGTGCGAATGTTACTTGCCACTTATGAGCCCAAGCCTGGATGTTGTCCAGGTCTTGCTGCATGCAGGCTCGGACTGTTTCATTATTTAAGGGATTGCGAATGGAACTGAACACTGTGCAGTCATCAGCGAACATCCCCATTTCTGACCTTATGATGGAGGGAAGGTCATTGATGAAGCAGCTGAAGATGGTTGGTCCTAGGACACTGCCCTGAGGAACTCCTGCAGCAATGTCCTGGGGCTGAGATGATTGGCCTCCAACAACCACTACCATCTTCCTTTGTGCTAGGTATGACTCCAGCCATTGGAGAGTTACCCCCCTGATTCCCATTGACTTCAGTTTTACTAGGGCTCCTTGGTGCCACACTCGGTCAAATGCTGCCTTGATGTCAAGGGCAGTCACTCTCACCTCACCTCTGGAATTCAGCTCTTTTGTCCATGTTTGGACCAACGCTGTAATAAGGTCTGGAGCCGAGTTGGTCCTGGCGGAACCCAAACTGAGCATCGGTGAGCAGGTTATTGGTAAGTAAGTGCCGCTTGATAGCACTGTCGATGACACCTTCCATCACTTTGCTGATGATTGAGAGTAGACTGATGGGGCGGTAATTGGCCGGATTGGATTTGTCCTGCTTTTTGTGGACAGGACATACCTGGGCAATTTTCCACATTGTCGGGTAGATGCCAGTGTTGTAGCTGTACTGGAACAGCTTGGTTAGAGGCGCAGCTAGTTCTGGAGCACAAGCCTTCAGCACTACAGCTGGGATGTTGTTGGGGCCCACAGCCTTTGCTGTATCCAGTGCACTCAGCCGTTTCTTGATATCACGTGGAGTGAATCGAATTGGCCGAAGACTGGCTTCTGTGATGGTGGCCAGTCGGAGAGGGGGACCTACATTGCCCCAAGGTAAAGAGTTAAATGGATGTCTCAGTGAGCACATTTTTTGCAGCTGCAGATTATGTCCACTGCTCATGTTAAATTGGGGTCGACGGCCTTATCTATGGAGGAAGGTCTCATCTGCATGACCTCTACTAAAATATAATTGCAACCAACTTTAATATTATTTTGTTTGAAAGCAAGTAAGAGCCAGAATCATGCAGTGATGCAGTGATGTTCCCAACCATTTATTATGACTTACAGCGATCTGCATGTTTTATCACTTATCCTACTTTTGCTGTAATTGGTACAAGTTTGCATTTTCACACTGATTTAGCACATGATGATTAAAATACTAATTAAACTAATTATTTGGGGT
Organism: Heptranchias perlo; assembly: GCF_035084215.1. Classification (NCBI taxonomy): domain Eukaryota; kingdom Metazoa; phylum Chordata; class Chondrichthyes; order Hexanchiformes; family Hexanchidae; genus Heptranchias; species Heptranchias perlo. The sequence goes on from NC_090334.1 coordinate 72,203,097, forward strand.
GGACTTGACTGCACAAAGCCAACCACCAATTTTCCTAATTAAATACTCACATTTGCAATATATTTAAATGCCATTTGTGCACAGTGGCTCCTTTAGCCACACTAGCGATTTCAGTGATATTTCATGTGTTGCTTTGGTTTCTAACATTTTACAGCAGCAGAGAAAAGGAGAAAGAGGCTCTGGAGAATGAAGAATTATCCTTTTCAGAGAATTCTCAAGAACTAACTACTTGTCCTTCAATGAATATCAATGTCCACATTCTTTTCCTCTCAGCAGAAATGTACCAATGTTATCCAATGTATGCTGACCTTAAACCACCAACTTTAAACTCTTATCACTATGGTGTAAATTCCTAATATCAGTTTTGACAGATTGCCCCCACCCGAGTTTATTGTTCTGATAGATTTGGGCTCAGCCCGGTATTACCATTAATGGAGTTGCACTAAAGAGAAAGAGAAAAGAACTTGCATTTATGTAGTGCCTTTTATGTCATCAGGACATCCCGAATTGCTTCACAACCAATGAAGTACTTTTGAAGTGTAATGGTTGTAATGTAGACAAGCATGGCAGCCAATTTGCGCACAGCAAGGTTCCACAAACAGCAATGAGATAAATTACCAGATGATCTGTTTTGATGATGGTGGTTGAGGGATAAGTATTGGCCAGGACACCAGGAGAACTCCCCTGCTCTTCTTCAAATAGTGCCATGGGATCTGAGAGGACTGATCGAGCCTCAGTTTAATGTCTTGTTGAAAGACGGTATCTCCGACAGTGCCGTGTTCCCTTAGTTCTGCACTGCTGGCCGAGATTATGGGGGTGAAGTTCTGTGTGGTTCACTTGTCTACTGTAACTTCAGCGGAAGACCCACAGAAACCCCAGAATAACAACGATTATGCCATTTTTTCCAGGGTTTCCACGGCTCTTCTACCAAAGTTATGGCGGATGAATGGGAGAATCCCCACAGAAATTCACACCCTTGGTGTTTAAGTCTCAGGAGTGAGGCTTGTACCCTCAGCCTACTAACTCAGAGGCAAACTAGATGCAGGTTGGCAGATCAAATCTAATGGGGTAGATTTTCTGATCAGTTACAACTTATTAATGAGCATCAAGTGGGCATAACGGGTGGGATAAATGGCAGTGAGTCATTAGCACATTAACCATTTTTCATCTAGGGACTTTTTTCCTAACCTTGTGTGGCAACAATCTGCTTTTTAAAACTCAACACTTAACTTTCTTTTTCCAATTCCTTTCTGTGGAAAAATGGTCAAAAAGTCCCAAAATGTAACAGATATCTTTAGCTAACATGCATTGTCAGTTGCAGCAACTTCCAGCTCTGCCCTCAAATTCTCTTCCTTTGCTTCCCACTAGACATGCTACATTATGTTATGCGGGGAGAGTGTTTTAGATTGGAAAGCGAAGCCACCTTCCTTGAAACCATCTCATTCATCACCACTTTCACTTTGTCAGCCATTAAACAGGGGATTGGAATGTTGTGCCTCTCCATCATTTTTTTAATATTTGTTCATGGGATGTGGACATCGCTGATGAGGATTGCCCATCCCTAATTGCCCTTGAGTGGTGGTGAGCCCCTTCTTGAACCGCTGCAGTCCGAGTGGTGTAGGTTCTCCCACAGTGCTGTTAGGAAGGGAGTTCCAGGATTTTGACCCAGCGATGATGAAGGAACGGCAATATATTTCCAAGTCGGGATGGTGTGTGACTTGGAGGGGAACGTGCAGGTGGTGGTGTTCCCATGTGCCTGCTGCTCTTGCCCTTCTAGATGGTAGAAGTCGCGGGTTTGGGAGGTGCTGTTGAAAAAGCCTTGGAGAGTTGCTGCAGTGCATCCTGTGGATGGTACACACTGTAGCCACAGTGCGCCGGTGGTGAAGGGAGTGAATGTTTAGGGTGGTGGATGGGGTGCCAATCAAGCGGGCTGCTTTGTCCTGGATGGTGTCGAGCTTCTTGAGTGTTGTTGGAGCTGCACTCATCCAGGCAAGTGGAGAGTATTCCATCACACTCCTGACTTGTGCCTTGTAGATCGTGGAAAGGCTTTGGGGAGTCAGGAGGTGAGTCACTTGCCACAGAATACCCAGCCTTTGACCTGCTCTTGTAGCCACAGTATTTATATGGCTGGTCCAGTTAAGTTTCTGGTCAATGGTGACCCGCAGGATGTTGATGGTGGGGGATTCGGCGATGGTAATGCCGTTGAATGTCAAGGGGAGGTGATTAGGCTCTCTCTTGTTGGAGATGGTCATTGCCTGGCACTTGTCTGGCGCGAATGTTACTTGCCACTTATGAGCCTAAGCCTGGATGTTGTCCAGGTCTTGCTGCATGCAGGCTCGGACTGCTTCATTATTTGAGGGGTTGCAAAAGGAACTGAACACTGTGCAATCATCAGTGAACATCCCCATTTCTGACCTTATGATGGAGGGAAGGTCATTGATGAAGCAGCTGAAGATGGTTGGGCCTAGGACACTGCCCTGAGGAACTCCTGCAGCAATGCCCTGGGGCTGAGATGATTGGCCTCCAACAACCACTACCATCTTCCTTTGTGCTAGGTATGACTCCAGCCACTGGACAGTTTTCCCCCTGATTCCCATTGACTTCAATTTTACTAGGGCTGCTTGGTGCCACACTCGGTCAAATGCTGCCTTGATGTCAAAGGCAGTCGCTCTCACCTCACCTTTGGAATTCAGCTCTTTTGTCCATGTTTGGACCAACGCTGTATTGAGGTCTGGCACCGAGTGGTCCTGACGGAACCCAAACTGAGCATCGGTGAGCAGGTTATTGGTGAGTACGTGCCGCTTGAAAACACTGTCGACACCTTTCATCGCTTTGCTGATGATTGAGAGTAGACTGATGGGGCGGTAATTGGCCGGATTGGATTTGTCCTGCTTTTTGTGGACAGGACATACCTGGGCAATTTTCCACATTGTCGGGCAGATGCCAGTGTTGTAGCTGTGCTGGAACAGTTTGGCTAGAGGCGCGGCTAGTTCTGGAGCACAAGTCTTCAGCACTACAGCCAGGATGTTGTCGGGGCCCATCGCCTTTTCTGTATCCAGTGTACTCAGCCGTTTCTTGATATCACGTGGAGTGAATCGAATTGGCTAAAGACTGGCTTCTGTGATGGTGGGGATATCGGGAGGGAGCCGAGATGGATCATCCACTCGGCACTTCTGGCTGAAGATGGTTGCAAACGCTTCAGCCTTGTCTTTTGCACTCACGTGCTGGACTCCGCCATCATTGAGGATGGGGATGTTTCCAGAGCCTCCTCCTCCCGTTAGTTGTTTAATTGTCCACCACCATTCACGACTGGATGTGGCAGGACTGCAGAGCTTTGATCTGATCCGTTGGTTGTGGAATCGCTTAGCTCTGTCTGTAGCATGTTGCTTCCGCTGTTTAGCATGCATGTAGTCCTGAGTTGTAGCTTCACCAGATTGGCGACTCATTTTTAGGTACGCCTGGTGCTGCTCCTGGCATGCTCTTCTACACTCCTCATTGAGCCAGGGTTGATCCCCTGGCTTGTTGGTGATGGTAGAGTGAGGAATATGCCGGGCCATGAGGTTACAGATTGCGGTGGAATACAATTCTGCTGCTGCTGCTGACCCACAGCGCCTCATGGATGCCCAGTTTTGAGCTGCTAGATCTGTTCTGAATCTATCCTATTTAGCACGGTGGTAGTGCCACACAACACGTTGGATGGTGTCCTCAGTGCCAAGACAGGACTTCATCTCCACGAGGACTGTGCGGTGGTCACTCCTACCAATACTGTCATGGACAGATGCATTTGCGACAGGTAGATTGGTGAGGACGAGGTCAAGTAAGTTTTTCCCTCGTGTTGGTTTGCTCACCACCTGCCGCAGGCCCAGTCTAGCAGCTATGTCCTTCAGGACTCGGCCAGTAGTGGTGCTACCGAGCTACTCTTGGTGATGGACATTGAAGTCCCCCACCCAGAGTACATTTTGTGCCCTTGTTACCCTCAGTGCTTCCTCCAAGTGGTGCTCAACATGGAGGAGGACTGATTCACCAGCTGAGGGAGGACGGTAGGTGGTTTCCTTGCCCATGTTTGACCTGATGCCATGAGATCCGGAGTCAATGTTGAGGACTCCCAGGGCCACTCCCTCCTGACTGTATATCACTGTACCGCCACCTCTGGTGGGTCTGTCCTGCCGGTGGGACAGGACATACCCAGGGATGGTGATGGAAGAGTCTGGGACGTTGGCTGAAAGGTATGATTCTGTGAGTGTGGCTATGTCAGGCTGTTGTGTGACTACTCTCCCAATTTTGGCACAAGTCCCCAGATGTTAGTAAGGAGGACCTTGCAGGGTCGACTGGGCTTGGTGTTTTGCCGATGTCGTGTCCGGTGCCCAGTGGTCCGATGCCGGGTGGTCCGTCCGGTTTTTTAATTCTTATTATCACTTTTCGTTGCGAGATTTTGCAACTGAGTGGCTTGCTAGGCCATTTCAGAGGGCAATTAAGAATCAACCACATTGCTGTGGGTCTGGAGTCACATATAGGCCAGACCAGGTAAGGATGGCAGGTTTCCTTCCCTAAAGGACATTAGTGAACCAGATGGGATTTCACAACAATCCGGTAGTTTCATGGCCATTATTACTGATACTAGTATTTTAATTCCAGATTTTTATTTAATTAATTGAATTTCAATTCGCCAGCTACCGTGGTGGGATTTGAACTCATGACTATGGATTTTATTCCAGGCCTCTGGATTACTAGTCCAATAACATAACCACTATGCTACCGTACCCGGTTGAGATCGAGGATCAGCCATGATCATATTGAATGGCGGAGCAGGCTTGAAGGGCCAAATGGCCTTCTCCTGCTCCTATTTTCTATGTTTCTATGTTAACATCTCATCCAAAAGACAGCACTTCCAGGAATGCAGCCTTCCTCAGTACTGCACTGAAGTATCAGTCGAGGTTATGTGTTCAAGGCTTGAATCCACAACCTTCTGACTCAGAGCTAAAGTGACACTCAGAACTGGAGTTAGATACATGCTTAAATTGTATATTTAAGCATGTATCTATCTTCATGCTTAAATATACAATTTGACTTTTAATCAGATATTTGTCCATGAATTCAATGTTGCCTTTACATATAGCACACTGGAGATGGTTTTGGCACTACGCGAGGCCAAGGGTAAAAATATGCACTGTGGAGTTTATTATTGGGATTACAGTCACAATTCAAATTGTCTCATTTTGATTGATATCTGTGATAAAAAAATTGATGTGGCTTTAGTTGAAAAACTGACAGACAGCTTGCAGGTTCGAAATAAGTAAAGGTGCAAACATAACTCCTCTATGTACAGTCCACATGGCGTAAAGTTGCAGTATGAACCCACATTGGGTAATGGAGCAGCATTAACTTCTGTAAGTAAAGTTAACACTGGGTAAAGCTGCAGCATTGATTCCTGTATGTACAATCCATACTGGGCAAAGCTGCAGTATTAACTCTTGTATGCACAATACACACTATATCATAGGTGTAATATTAACTCCTATATGTACAGTAGAATCATAGAATCATAGAAGTTTACAACATGGAAACAGGCCCTTCTGCCCAACATGTCCATGTCGTCCAGTTTATACCACTAAGCTAGTCCCAATTGCCTGCACTTGGCCGATATCCCTCTATACCCATCTTACCCATGTAACTGTCCAAATGCTTTTTAAAAGACAAAATTGTACCCGCCTCTACTACTGCCTCCGGCAGCTCGTTCCAGACACTCACCACCCTTTGAGTGAAAAAATTGCCCCTCTGGACCCTTTTGTATCTCTCCCCTCTCACCTTAAATCTATGTCCCCTCGTTATAGACTCCCCTACCTTTGGGAAAAGATTTTGACTATCTACCTTATCTATGCCCCTCATTATTTTATAGACTTCTATAAGATCACCCCTTAACCTCCTACTCTCCAGGGAAAAAAGTCCCAGTCTATCTAACCTCTCCCTATAAGTCAAACCATCAAGTCCCGGTAGCATCCTAGTAAATCTTTTCTGCACTCTTTCTAGTTTAATAATATCCTTTCTATAGTAGGGTGACCAGTACACGCTATATGAAAGCTGCAGTGTTAATTCCTGTACGGACAGTATGTGCCAAATTAAAGGTACAGTATTAACTCTTGTATGGACAATGCACGCTATGTTAAAAGTGTTGTATTAACTCCTGTGTCGACAATACATGCTATATTAAAGGTGCAGTATGAATTCCTGTATATACAGTGCCCGCAGTATTAAAGGTGCTATATTAATTCTTTCACGGACAGTACATACTGTATTAAAGGTGCAGTATCAACTCATGTATGGACAGCACAAACTAAATTAAAGGAGCAGTTTTAACTGCTGTATGGACAGTACACGGTATATTAGAGGTGCAGTGCTAATTCCTGTATGGACAGTATGCATTACATTGAAGGTGCAGTATTAACTCCTGTATGGACAGAACACGCTATATTAATGATGCAGTATTAAATTCTGTATGGCTAGTACACACTATATTAAAGGTGCAGTATTAACTCCTGTATGGACAGTACACACTATATTAATGATACTGTATTAACTCCTGTATGGACAGTACATGCTATATTAAAGGTGCGGTATTAATTCCTGTATGGACAGTACATGCTATATTAAAGGTGCGGTATTAATTCCTGTATGGAGAGTACATGCTATATTAAAGATGCAATATTAACTTTTGTATGGCTAGTACACGGTATATAAAGGTGCGGTATTAATTCCTGTATATACAGTACATAAAGGTGTAGTATTATTTCCTGTATGTACAGTACACGTGATATTAAAGGTATAGTATTAATTCCTGTATATACAGAGCACGCAATATTAAAGGCGTAGCATTAATTCCTGTGTGGACAGCACACGCTATATTAAAAGTGTAGCATTAATTCCTGTGTGGACAGTACATGCTATCTTAAAGGTGTAGTATTAATTCCTGTGTGGACAGTACATGCTATATTAAAGGTGTAGTATTAATTCCTGCATTGATTCTTGGCCTTGACGGAAACCTGACACCTTCCCCCTTATGAAGCCTCCCTGCCTGGCTATATCTACTGCCACTTGCCCCGTGCAGACCGCCACGGTGGTGGTGTGGCCTTTATCACCAAATCACACCTTGGTCTGTCCCCCTACTCCTCTGGCACCTCCTCCTCCTTTCAGCATTTCACCTTGTTCCACCCCTCTCACCACTCCTTTAAAATCCTTGTTCTCTACTGCCCAGCCAAGTACCAAAGTACCACACCAAGTTTCTCACCGAGATATCTTCACTGTTTTCCTACCTCAGCCTCTGCACCGAGTGACTTCTCATCCTAGGTGATTTCAACTTCCATCTCAACTCATCATGCTGTCTCTCCTCTGAGTTCACTGCCTTCCTATCCTCCCTTAATCTCTCCCTCCATATAAACTCCCCTACCCATATTCATGGCCACCCCCTCGACCTTTACATCTCACGTGGCCTCTCTACTCCCATCGTGTCAATCACAGACAAGGCCATCTCTGATCACTTCCCCCTCCCAATCCCACTTCCTTCTGCGTCCACCCCTGGAAAAAACTCTCCCCCAAGACACTGACAACGGCACTTTCAAATTCCCAAATGTCTAGCCTTTGACCCTTCATTCATCATGGCATTTTTGCAGCTACCGAACTGCTCAAACACATCCTCACCTCCACCTTTGATGCCCTTGTCCCCATTAAAACCATTACTTTCTATCAACCTGGTCATTCCCCCAGTATGGCCCTCATCTCCGCTCCATTAAATTCACAGGACGCAGATTTGATCGTTTATGGCAGACAATTGGTTTAGCCATTCATTGCCAGATCTGGCTGGACCTTATAAAGCACTATCGGATCTTGCTCTCCTCTGCCAAAACTGCTCACTATACCAAGATCATCCTGGAATGCAAAGATAAACACCGGCTACTCTTCACAACAAACCATCTTCTAAAACCCCTCTCCCCTGCCTTCTCCACCTTCACCTCCACCAACAAGTGCAAGGAGCTCATGGACTTCTTTCTCACTAAGATTGAAACCATCCGTTCAGCTGCCTCTGCCATTTCCCTTGCTTCCCCTGGCCCACCAAGCCAAACTTACCCTAAGGTTCCCCCCTGCCCTTACCCTGAACTCACATCTTTCTCTAGCTTCCCTCCTGTCTCCCTTCATGCCCTTGCCGACCATGAGACCCACCTCCTGCTCCCTCGACCTTATTCCCACCAACTGCTGACCACCCAACTTTCCATCCTGGCCCCAGGTTAGCTGATATTGTTAATGGTTCCTTCTCCTCAGGTACTGCCCCCTCCCCTTCAAATCTGCCATCATCAGCACCCCACCCCCCCACCAAAAAACCCGCCCTTGACCCCTCTGTCCTTGCAAACTACTGCCCCATCTCCAACCTCCCTTTCCTCTCCAAAGTCCTTGAACATGTTGCCTCCCAAATCCGTGCATATCTTTCCTGCAGCTCCATGTTTGAATCCCTCTGTCCCTGCCACAGTACTGAAATGGCCCATGTCAAAGCTGCAAATGACATGCTATGTGACTGTGACCATGGTAAACTATCCCTCCTCATCCTTCTCAACCTGTCTGCAACCTTTGACATGGTTGACCACACCATCCTCCTCCAATGTCTCTCCTCCATCATCCAGCTGGGTGGGACTGCGCATGCCTGGTGCCATTCTTACCTATCCAGTTGCAGCCAGAGAATCACCTGCAATGACTTCTCTTCCCGCTCCCACACCATTACCTCTGGAGTCCCCCAAGGATCTATCCCTGGCCCTCTCCTATTTCTCATCTACCTGCTGCCCCTCGGCGACATCATCCGAAAACACGTCAGGTTCCACATGTATGCTGATGACTCACAGTTCTACCTCACCACCACCTCCCTTGACCCCCTCCACTGTCTCTGATTTGTCAAATTTCCTCCAACTAAATGTTGGGAAGACTAAAGCCATTGTCTTCAGTCTCCACCACAAACTCCGTTCCCCAGTCACCAACTCCATCCCTCTTGCTGGCCACTGTCTGAGGCTGAACCAGACCGTTTGCAACCTTGGAGTCCTATCTGACCCTGAGATGAGCTTCCGACCACATATCCGCTCCATCACCAAGTCCGCCTACTTTCACCTCCGTAACATTGCTTGTATCCGCCCCGCCTCAGTTCATTTGCTGTTGAAACCCTCATTTATGCCTTTGTTATTTCTAGACTTTACTATTCCAATGCTCTCCTGGCCGACCTCCCATCTCTCACCCTCCATAAACTTGAGCGCATCCAAAACTCTGCTGCCCGTATCTTAACTTACACCAAGTCCTGTTCACCCATCACCCTGGTGCTCACTGACCAACATTGGCTCCTGGTCTGGGAACACTTCGATTTTAAAATTATCATCCTTATTTTCAAATCCCTCCATGGCCTCGCCCCTCCCTTTCTCTTTAACCTCCTCCAGCCCTACAACCCTCCAAGATCTCTGTGCTCCTCCAATTCTTGCTTCTTGCGCACCCCTGATTTTAATCACTCCACCATTGGCAGCCATGCCTTAAGCTGCCTAGGCCCTAAACTCTGGAATTCCCTCCCTAAGCTTTTGGTCACCTGTCCTAATATCTCCTTATGTGGCTCATGTCAAATTTTGTTTGATAACGGTCCTGTGAAGCACCTTGGGACGTTTTACTACGTTAAAGGCACTATATAAATGCAAGTTGTTGTTTTTTATACAGTGCATGCTATATTAAAGGTGTAGTATTTATTCCTGTATATACAGAACATGCTATATTAAAGGTGTAGCATTAATTCCTGTATATACAGAGCATGCTATATTAAAGGTGTAGTATTAATTCCTGTTTGGACAGTACACTCTACATTAAAAGTACAGTATGAATTTCTGTAAGGGCAGTACACATCGTATTAAAGGTGTGGTATTAAATCCAGTACAGACAGCACAAACAATATCAAAGATGCAGTATTAATTCTGGTATGCACAGTCCTTGTTATATTAATGATGCAGCATTAATTCCTATATTGACAATACACATTATATTGAAATTGCATTGTTAATTCCTGTATAGACAGTACATACTATATTAAAACTGCAGTATTGACTTGCAGTATAGAGATTACATGCTATATTAACGGTGCAGTACTACCTCCCATACAGACAGTGCACACTGCATTAAAGGTGCAGTACTAACTACTGTACAGACAGTATGTGATCTATCAGGTAAAACTGTAATACATACGGCAGTAAATATACTGACTGCCTCAAGACAAATGTACTGTACTAGGCATCATGACAAAGCTCACATTGAGATTGCTTTATTGTCCTTTTCGGACAATAACACATCTTCAAGAAGCAAGTATTGGGTGTGTTTAACATAATTAACAGATTGACAATGGAACATTGCCTAATATGCTTGACATTTATGTATGAGTAAGCGTCAATGTGGCAGGGAGTTCATGTTTTGAGTCCGTTTAATGCTTGTAAAGATGCTTAATTAGGCACAAATGTGGAACCCAGTAAAGGTTGGTGTCTTGCCGCTGAAACAAAAATGTTTTATCACAGTCTAAATCAACTCTCCTTCCCGTCTCCTCTTAGAGGCCTATTCAATGCCTTCAGACTCTAGTATTAAAATCCTATTAGCCATTAGTCTGAATTATAAAGAGCCTTTTTACCATAGGGTCAATTGACAGTCTGTACACTTATCTTCTGATTAGTTTTAAATTGATGTTTGCTTTGAATGTGATCAGTGTTTGACACTGAGGGGCAAAATGCTATTTAAAAAGACCTGCTCAATGAGTATTTGTATTGTTGCTACAGAAGTGAATGAAGGCATTCAAGTGACGTTGCACTAGTAGTTATCCTTGATGTCTGATACTGCGAAGTGGAGGAGAGGCTAAGGCCTTTGGCAGTGAGAGAAGTGACTGCAGTTAGTAATAAGGTTTGAAAAATGCAGTGCAGTGATGCATTCTTTTTATAATGCTGCAGGATGGCATTCTCTGATATAATGCAAGTTCTGATATAACATAGTGGAACAGAAATCGCTCTTGAAATAACGGAGAGCTTAACAGCAAGGAGGAGCAAGTTCACACTTGCGCAGTCAAATGTGGAAATCCGGAACTTGCTCCTAGTGGTTCGTCGGTGATAAGACAGTTTCAAATTAAAGGTATATCGCACGCTGCAATCAGAGAAATCATTGAAAACATGCAAACTTGCTTACCTGCCCAGCTGGAAAGTAACTAATTATGTCGTCAAACAGGTACGCTTAAAAATACCAGATCTAAACTAAGTTTTAAGTCTTAATGACTGCCAAACAACTAAAAATTTACTTTTAAAAATGAGGAGTCTCATTACTCCTTATTTTAATAGTTTTTGGTCATTTAAAAAAATGCTTTAATTAAAAATTAATTTTTTTTTACTTTTCCCTTCTGTCTCTTTTATTTAATTCAATAATTTCTTACCCTCTCTTTTTTTCGCTGTCTACAACTGTGTTTACATTGATTTAAAACCTTTCACTTCCTGGTTTTCACGTTCCAAGCCAGCAGAGACAGTGAACACAGTGTGTTAAAAATGCTGCGATCTGATTGGTCGAATGGAGAGATGACTCCTCTCGCTTTTCTCAGGGTCCTGGTTTCGCCTGAACTGGCTCTGGGCTCTTCCCCACTTCCTATTAGAGGAAGTGTCCGAAGAAAAGTAAGTTAGTGGGTTAGTATAAATCTATGGAGCGGCGAGGAGCGTTGGTTCGCCCCTCCGAGCGATTTCTACCCCCTTACTTGTGGCTCTTTCACCAAGATGCCAATAAAATATTCTGTAACACACCTTACTATAACTCTCGATACCACAGCAACACTCCCACCCCACGCAGGGAGACAGAAAATGATTCAAGGGCAGGGGTTCAGGGCAATCCAATGTACAGACTGGCTTCAACCAGGTGTATCGGAACTTTACAACCTTGTATCACAGTATGCAGACTGGTTGGCTGCAGTTAGCCTTCTGAGTTCTTTAATGATTGTCACAGTGGGATTATTGGCGCAGCCTCAAATACTTCTGTACATTATTTGTCATTCTTTTCAGTAGCCAACTCTATAGAGGATCCCTGTGAAGGTGGCTGAGCTGATATTTCTACATTAATTAGTGTTTTTTTACTACAAAGATTATCTTTTTACTGTGTAATATTTTTTAAGCTTGCCTTTTTTAATATATACATCAGCTCATCCTCGATGGAATTGCTCATAAGTAGTCTAGGATCTAGAGCAGATTTGTCACATTTAACTGCTAGATGGAACAGTATTTAATTTGACCTATCTCTCCAAGTCCAATGTTCAGATATTCTTGTCGGAGTGTAGTAAATAGGCACATCCTGAGATCAACAATACTCAAATTACTAAGGTCCATTTTTGTAGATTGATAGCAGCCAGCTCCTGATCATGCGGAGGAACAATGTTATCAAAGTTAGAAAAACAAACAGGAAATGACTGGCTTCCTTTTTCTTTTTGATTGTTTTATATCTGTGGTGTCTGAAATGTGACTTTGAAGTGTGTCTGGTGTGCGACATCCCAAGTGTGGCGTCTCAAGTGCAGCATCTAAGGTGGAGCATCTGAAGTGTGCATCTGAAATGTGACTGGAGTGTGATGTCTGAAGAGGAACATCTAAAGTGTGACACAGTCTGGAGTGCAACATCTGGAATGTGGCAGTGTAAAGCATGGTGTCTGAAGTGTAGAGTTTAGAGAACAGTGGATGAAGTGCAGTGTCTGAAGTGTGACGGGAAAACGCTGGATGGAAGACTTTTATTTATATTTTTCCTTTAACTTTGTTTCACTACTTTTGTATCCAGATTCCTTTTCATTGATGGCAGACATTGCATTATCATTCACAGTAAAATAAACAATGTAGAGGCAGTGCTGTGAGTTGGACTTTCTCAAGTGTTTTGGTAAATATGCTGAATCATTACCCTGTTGCTCAATTTTTTTAATCTGTAAGTTTGTCAATTGTAGCTTTTATTGGATCAGGTTAATCATTAAGATAGTTGAATGGGGAACATATTTTTATTTATGTAATGTTAGTTATAGGGCCAAAAATGGCTTTCAAAATAATGGTGGGCACAACAGCGCTGACCGTTATTAGTGGCGAAATCAAAGAGCAAGTTACGGTGAACACACACACACACACACACACAGAGTCAAAAGCAGAAATCCAGAATTTGCTCTTTCTGGTTCACCAGTGATCTGACAGCTCTGCCTTAAAGGGAATCTCCAGCTGCAATCAATAAAATCAATGGACCAGCACCAACTTGCTCTCCTGCCCAACTGGAAACTAACTAATATTGCCACAAAACAGGTGTATGCTCAGATTTTTAAGTCTAAACTAAGTTTTAACAGTGTGGTAAGTCTTAATCACTGCCAAACATAGCCATAGCCATACTCACAGAATCATATCTTTCAGCCAACGTCCCAGACTCTTCCATCACCATCCCTGGGTATATCCTGTCCCACCGGCAGGACAGACCGACCAGAGGTACAGTGATATACAGTCTGGACGGAGTGGCCCTGGAAGTCCACAACTTTGACTCCGGACCGCATGAAATCTCATGGCATCAAGTCAAACATGGGCAAGGAAGCCTCCTGCTGAGTACCACCTACCGTCCTCCTTCAGCTGACGAATCAGTCGTCCTCCATGTTGAGCACCACTTGGAGGAAGCACTGAGGGTAGCAAGGGCACAGAATGTACTCTGGATGGGAGACTTCAATATCCATCACCAAGAGTGGCTCGGTAGCACCACGACAGACCAAGCTGGTCTGGTCCTGAAGGACACAGCTGCGGTGGGTGGTGAGCGAACCAACACGAGGGAAAAACCTACTTGACCTCGTCCTCACCAATCTAAATGTCGCAGATGCATCTGTCCATGACAGTATTGGTAGGAGTGATCACCGCACAGTCCTCGTGAAGACGAAGTCCCGTCTTCGCGGAGACGAAGTCCCGTCTCCGCACTGAGGACACCTTCTGACGTGTTGCGTGGCATTACCACCCTGCTAAATGGGATAGATTCAGAACAGATCTAGCAGCTCAAAACTGGGCATCCATGAGGCGCTGTGGGCCATCAGCAACAGTAGAATTGTATTCCAGCACAATCTGTAACCTCATGGCCCGGCATATTCCTACTCTACCATTACCAACAAGCCACGGGATCAACCTGGTTCAATGAGGAGTGTAGAAGAGCATGCCAGGAGCAGCACGAGGCATACCTAAAAATGAGGTGCCAACCTGGTGAAGCTACAACTCAGGACTACATGCATGCTATACAGTGGAAGCAACATGCTATAGACAGAACTAAGCGATTCCACAACCAACGGATCAGATCAAAGCTCTGCAGTCCTGCCACATCCAGTCATGAATGGTGGTGGACAATTAAACAACTAACGGGAGTAGGAGGCTCTGTAAACATCCCTCAATGATGGCGTAGTCCAGTACATGAGTGCAAAAGATAAGGCTGAAGCATTTGCAACCATCTTCAGCCAGAAGTGCCGAGTGGATGATCCATCTCAGCCTCCTCCCGATATCCCCACCATCACAGAAGCCAGTCTTCAGACAATTCGATTCACTCCACGTGATATCAAGAAACGGCTGAGTGCACTGGATACAGCAAAGGCTATGGGCCCCGACAACATCCCGGCTGTAGCGCTGAAGACATGTGCTCCAGAACTAGCCGCGCCTCTAGCCAAGCTGTTCCAGTACAGCCTCAACACTGGCATCTACCCGACAATGTGGAAAATTGCCCAGGTATGTCCTGTCCACAAAAAGCAGGACAAATCCAATCTGGCCAATTACTGCCACATCAGTCTACTCTCAATCATCAGCAAAGTGATGGAAGGTGTCGTCGACAGTGCTATCAAGCGGCACTTACTCACCAATAACCTGCTCACCGATGCTCAGGTTGGGTTCCGCCAGGACCACTCGGCTCCAGACTTCATTACAGCCTTGGTCCAAACATGGACAAAAGAGCTGAATTCCAGAGGTGTGGTGAGAGTGACTGCCCTTGACATCACGGCAGCATTTGACCGAGTGTGGCACCAAGGAGCCCTAGTAAAATTGAAGTCAATGGGAATCAGGGGGAAAACTCTCCAGTGGCTGGAGTCATACCTAGCACAAAGGAAGATGGTAGTTGTTGTTGGAGGCCAATCATCTCAGCCCCAGGACATTGCTGCAGGAGTTCCTCAGGGCAGTGTCCTAGGCCCAACCATCTCAGCTGCTTCATCAATGACCTTCCCTCCATCATACGGTCAGAAATAGGGATGTTCGCTGATGATTGCACAGTGTTCAGTTCCATTCGCAACCCCTCAGATAATGAAGCTGTCTGTGCCTGCATGCAGCGAGAACTGGACAACATCTAGGCTTGGGCTCATAAGTGGCAAGTAACATTCGCGTCAGACAAATGCCAGGCAATGACCATCTCCAACAAGAGAGAGCCTTACCACCTCCCCTTGACATTCAACGGCATTACCATCGCCAAATCCCCCACCATCAACATCCTGGGGGTTACCATTGACCAGAAACTTAACTGGACCAGCCATATAAATACTGTGGCTACAAGAGCAGGTCAGAGGCTGGGTATTCTGTAGCGAGTGACTCACCTCCTAACTCCCCAAAGCCTTTCCACCATCTACAAGGCACAAGTCAGGAGTGTGATGGAATACTCTCCACTTGACTGGATGAGTGCAGCTCCACAACACTCAAGCAGCTCGACACCATCCAGGACAAAGCAGCCCGCTTGATTTGCACCCATCCACCACCCTAAACATTCACTCCCTTCACCACCAGCGCACTGTGGCTGCAGTGTGCACCATCCACAGGATGCACTGCAGCAACTCTCCAAGGCTTCTTCGACAGCACCTCCCAAACCCGCGACCTCTACCACCTAGAAGGACAAGGGCAGCAGGCACATGGGAACAACACCACCTGCACGTTCCCCTCCAAGTCACTCACCATCCCGACTTGGAAATATATCGCCGTTCCTTCATCGTCGCTGGGTCAAAATTCTGGAACTCCCTACCTAACAGCACTGTGGGAGAACCTTCATCACACGGACTGCAGCGGTTCAAGAAGGTGGCTCACCACCACCTTCTCAAGGGCAATCAGGGATGGGCAATAAATGCTAGCCTCGCCAGCGATGCCCACATGAACGAATAAAAAAAAGCCTCTCTGGCACTAAAAATTAATTTTTAAAAATGTGAAGTCTCATTACTTCTGATTTTAATAGTTTTTGAACATTAAAAAAAATGTTAAATTAAAACATGTAATTTTATTTTTACTTTTTCCTTCTGTCTCTTTTATTTGAGTCCTTTAATCTTTTCCTCTCTTTATTTCACTTTCTCTATGTTATTTAATAATACCTTATTGGGCACATCCGGGTTTTTAGACTGCGCTGTTTGTCTATGAACTGCACTTCCTGGTTTTCACAGCATGGCTTGTTTCAAACTGATTGGCTGAGGGGCCTTAGCGATCCTTTCACCACTCACACAGCCCAGGAAAGAACACTGATGTTATTTGAACTCGCAGTTCAAGGAAGAGCTGCCAAAAAGAACGCGGTAACTTCGCGGATGAATTTAAATCTAATGACCAGCAATCAGTGCTGGTTCGCCACTGAAAGCAATTCATGGGTCACTGTGTCTTCACTTATATTGCATAATATAATCCATTGATTGTAACTATATTGTAAAAATCGTAAAATATTTTAAAATGTTAAAACTGCTTTTTGGCTGCAACATAAATCAGTGATAATTAACAGTTCTATAAATCTCAGCAGAATGCATATAGCAGACTTGATACTAAAGCCCCGATTTTAACCTGGAGTGGATTTGGGGCAGGCAGGAGTCCACAAGAACTCTCGGCGTGAGGCCCAGGCAATTTTAACCCCGGGCCTCGTTTTAAAACTGCAGATGTAGCTCCTGCCCATAACCAATGGGAATGACGTCAAGGCCAGTGCGCCAGAGTGTGAATTGGGGTTGGTGCCGGATGCCGCTGGGATCCCAAAGGAACGGTCCCTGGCACAAGGTAAGTGTTCAGGCCGGGGGGGAGTGGGGGGGTGGAAGTGGGATTTACAGAGCCAATGCTGGTTTGGGGAAGGAAAGGCAGAATTATGGCAGGGGAGGCCCAAAGATTCCTTGTTAGGCCTGGAGGAGCCTGCTCCTCCTGGCTCCCAAGGAATCCTTCCAAAAATTAATACATTTTACTTACCTGGGGCCCTTCTGCCCATAATACTTCCTCACACCAGGTTTCACTGGCAGTCTTGACGCTGTGCAAGCCTCCTGCGATTTGAAGTTAAAATCATAGCACAGCGCCGATGACACTGGGCTTCGACTTTCACATTTTAATTAGGCCCCCGCCTGCCTGCGGCAAGAGGTCTCTACGCTGCCGGAATCTTGGCAGTTTAAATGGCGGGGATGGGGGGGGCAAGGGGTGAGGGATGCAACCACATTATAACTACTATTTTTATGCAGGACAACATGGAAGCCATTCTCCACACAGCAAAATCGCACAAACATCAGAGAGATGAATGATCAGTTAATTTGTACTTTGGTAATCCTGGTTGGTGGACAAATATTAGTCAGGACACCAGAAGAACTCCTTGCTCTTCTCCAAACAGTATAATGGGATCTTTAACATTCATCTGAGCTGCTGGAACAGGTAGACATGACAACTGTCCACCTTCAACATGAACAATCAGCATTCAGGGACGCTGTCCATATATTTGGGTTCATGGACCTATAACAGTGCTGATATGCCCCTCTCCCAAGTGGTATTCCCAAGCTTCCTTCTAGTGTTGCAGCCCTATCTCTGACTTGCGCTCCTTTTGAGCATGACTCCTTGGTGGGAGCAGAGAATCTGTGAATTTACCCTTACATTTCAACAGCATGGAATACTTACCTGATGCCATACTATATACTACCTCACTTTAAACATTGCAAACAAGGCTTAACAGGAATCACAGGTGTCATGATTATATTATAAATCAACAATAAAAAACAAACACAGCATGGATCGATGTAGGTGTTAGTATATGACCAAAAGCATTGGTCTTCAGAAATAATACCCATAATGGATGCAAACTGCTTCCTGATGTTTCTTTTAGTTTTCTCAGTTCAGGATTGAGGCTGTTTCTGATTTTATGCAAACTGTTTGATTCACCCCAATTGTTGCTATGTTGAGGGCAATAAAACTGACAATGTGGAATTCAAC
Source organism: Heptranchias perlo (assembly GCF_035084215.1). Taxonomy (NCBI): domain Eukaryota; kingdom Metazoa; phylum Chordata; class Chondrichthyes; order Hexanchiformes; family Hexanchidae; genus Heptranchias; species Heptranchias perlo. The sequence continues at coordinate 72,221,336 of NC_090334.1, forward strand.
CAACACTGACTATACCAGCAAGTGAAAGTCACACGTACTGACCCTGAACTCTGCATTTAGCCAGAAAGCACTTCTTCTGGTAAATAATGGAAAATATTATTTCCATTGAACTGATATTACAGAATGCTCCCATTCCTAAGATCACACTACATGGTGTTTGTTATGCCCATACATTTGAATATGTCTACTAACTATCTTGGGATTCAACAAATATCATGGATATGCCATATAATACTCAAACATCTCATGCTCATTGCTGGGAAAGCAGTATGGTTTTAATGTTTGGTGCAGTATGTACTCTACCAGTAACATAGATCATTTCTGGGAAAGCAGGTAGGTGCTTAGTACTCCAGCTTCTTTTATTATCTAACATGTAGGTGCTACATGCTTTTTAAAAAATCTTTCAGTGACAATTCTCACGTGACGTTTTACTTTTTCTAATCTGCTCTATCATTAACTTGTCAATGATTTCTGCTCAACTCAACTGGCTAGTGACGTTTTCTCTGGTGCACATTTTGTCTTCTGTGTAGTAGCTGTAACATAGACACTGTCCCTTGTGTGAGTAGTAATTCCTTAGTCCATCAGGAATTGAGAAACAAAGGACGATTTAAAGGTGGTGTAAATGTTCCCTCAAAGCATGATTTAAATACTCCACTTCCCTATCTGCACGAGAGTAATATACCAATGAATGATTCCTGTCTGTCACATTACTTGAGCAAATCTCTTGGGGGCGAACTTTTTTTTTTATTCGTTCATGGAATGTGGGCGTCACTGGCGATGCCGGCATTTATTGCCTATCCCTAATTGCCCTTGAGAAGGTGGTGGTGAGCTGCCTTCTTGAACCGCTGCAGTCCGTGTGGTGAATGTTCTTCTACAGTGCTGTTAGGAAGGGAGATCCAGGATTTTGACCCAGCGACGATGAAGGAACGGCGATATATTTCCAAGTCGGGATGGTGTGTGACTTGGAGGGGGACGCGCAGGTGGTGTTGTTCCTATGTACCTGCTGCTCTTGTCCTTCTAGGTGGTAGAGGTCGTGGGTTTGAGAGGTGCTGTCGAAGAAGCCTTGGCGAGTTGCTGCAGTGTATCCTGTGGATGGTACACACTGCAGCCACTGTGCGCTGGTGGTGAAGGGAGTGAATGTTTAGGGTGGTGGATGGGGTGCCAATCAAGCGGGCTGCTTTGTCCTGGATGATGTCAAGCTTCTTGAGTGTTGTTGGAGCCATTATCTAAGATCACCTCATTAGGAAATCCCTCTAGGTGGAAGAAAGAAGTCAGAAACTTATTGTAGTTGCACACCACAGAATTGGATAAGAACAATAAGCTGATAAATTGAAAAGATTCCACTATATCAATGGTAATTTTGTCCCATGCACATTTCAGGGAGGAACAGACTATAGTTGGGCGATGTCGTAATTGCAATCTTATTATTCTATCTGCAAACAGCTCATTCCTTGACGTAATCTTCTATATCAGAATCCATTCTTGGTCAACAGCATAGTAGTCTTTACTTTATCCTTAAGGTGTGTGTCTCAAGAATTATTTACTGAAACAATACAGACACTATTAACCAAAGAACACCATGCGAACTGTAGTCGCCTTGGACTGGAAGCTCATCCCAAGCAACATATTAAAGCAGTAGTTCTGAATAAATGAATTTTTGACTTGCCGGGCACGTCTTCAGTGTCCAAGAATGGAATTTCCTAAGTCCACAACAAGAAATATCAGCAATTCAAAATTCCTCTTGAGAAGTGGCATCATAGTCACCACTAGTTGTAGCAGCAGTCTCTAAGTCATCCTCATATCTTCAGATGAAATAGTCAATCTAGATAAACAGTTAGCAAAAAAGTCCTAGGAACTTGTTTGATATTGAATATCACTGTTAGATTCCAGTAAGTGAGCTCACTATCGTGCAATAGGTTTTCCAACATAACTGTTTGTATAGTCCTGGTGAGCAGGTGATCAGTGGCTCTGAATACTGGGTTGACATCCAACGGGTACTCCCGTCCAATGGGAGTGGAGTGCGACCCCCCCCCCCCCCACCCAATCACAGCTAGCCAGTCCTCCTGGTAAGGGGTTGAGTCAGGCTAACGACCTGTCCTCATAAAAAGGGTACGGAAATAACCCAGAACACAATCTGCTGGATGTAACAGCAGTGGAAGAAGTGGGTTGCCTAATGTGCCGCTTGGCACGGAAGAGAAAGAAGAAGAAGACTGTAGAGTTGTCAAGGTTCAACAATCAGTATATAAGGCAGCTTTTCAACCACATAAATATCTACATTACTTTTCTACAGTCTGCACACATGCAAGAGCTTCTTTCTACATGACTGAATGTTTTCTTTCTGCATCAGTTAGACCAAAAGCAATCAATCTGAGTGAGTGCAGCACCAATTTCATAATATGAAGCATCAGACACAATGATTTGAAGCAACCGATCAAAAACAGTTAAAAATAGCACTGTAATTTTCTTAACCTATTGAAAAATGTATTGAAATGTGTCGCAAAGGTTCAACAACAGTAGCCAGCTAGCAAATCCTCGAAACCAGGTAGGTTTATTGAAATTAAAAATGCAAGAGGTGTATGACTGAATCATAGTGCATGAAGTGAATGTTAATTTTTGTAAGAAAAGATTTTTCAACATGGCACAGAGGTATTTCAAATTCAACTTTTGGAATTTGATGTTGTTTACTGCCACTAACCTTTGGAAACAGATGGTCATTGTCCCAGGTACCAATGCGAGAACGTCAGCTAGATAAGCATTGGTGAAACTGTTATATAGAAATAGTCAAGTCTTACTGTTCTTAGTGCACAATTACAGAGCCAACACTGCAGCCCCAAAGGTCTAGACCTGACTCGGCAATGTGAACCATCTCCTGCTCCCTTGACCCCATTCCTGCTAAATTGCTAACCATCCAACTTCCCTTCCTGGCTCCCATGCTAGCTGATGTTGTAAATGTTTCCCTCTCCTTAGGTACAGATCCCCTCCCTTTCAAAACCACTATCACCATCACCCCCCCAAAAACCCATCCTTGACCCCTCCGTCCTTGCAAAGTACTGTCCCATCCATTTCTTCTCCAAGATTCTTGGTGGTGCTGTTGCCTCGCAAGTCCATGCCCATCTTTCCCACAACATCATGTTTGAATCTCTTTAATCAGATTTCCGTCCATGCCACAGCACATAATGGCCCTAATTAAGGTCATAAATTTGACTGTGGTACACTATCCCTTCTTGTCCTTCTCAACCTCTCTACAGCCTATGACACGGTCAACCACAGCATCCTCTTCCAAAGCTTCTCCTCCATTGTCTAGCTCTGTTGGACTGCCCTCTTACCTATCCAATCGTAGCATGAGCATCTCCAGCGTGGCTTCTCTTCCCTTCCCACAACGTAATCTCTGGAGCCCCCAAGGTTCTATCCTTGGCTTCCTCCTCTTCCTCATCTACTTGCTGCCCCTTGGCGACATCTTCCAAAGACATGGGATCAAGTTTCACATGTACACTGATGACACCTAGCTCTTCAGACAATCACAGGAAATACAGTAATAAGTCAATCCAACATTGAACCAATAGCCACTTATAATGAATATTTAGCATGACAAGTGGGTGCTCACTATATCCAGGGATTACTGCAGTTAATTTAAGCCCAGCCACATTAAATATAAAGATATGTCAAGTTTTCCTTATGCTCAGATTGTATTCATCCATAGACAATTATGTTGTCCTGGTAACAATACAAACTATATAATATTATTATAATGTTTGGAAAGCTGCTGTTGCTGAACTAAGACAAGGGCACACAGTAGAATTGAAAAATCATTCCTGAGTAATAGAAACAGTTAGATCTCCTCTATCATTGGGCATAAACACTATTAACATCCATTGCTGAGTACATTATAAAACTGCCTAACCTAGGAAGATTATCTTCAGTAAAGGCCATACATGACTACCTATCATAAGAGCCTTATTAGTTCCATGAAGGTGAACACAGAGAAATATTATTTGTTTTCTTCGGGGTCAGTACGGTAGAAAAAAACCTGTTTAGATGCATCTATTCTCTCAATTATGCTGTTATTTTCAAAAAACTAAATTTTCTTATAAACTGCATTATTGACTGGCACAGGCTAATGCTTGAGTTTCTATTGAAATGGTTTTATTTCTGTGGCTTTTCAAACTTTACGCATGACCCATTGGCAACACCAAACTCAGCTTTACTAACTATCCCATGCTGATTTCAATCTGAATGTGCAGCATTAGGCTGAAGTATAGTACGAGTGGCTGATATAGATATAACCAACTTCACTCCAGAAATTCCGAATTGAAGAGCAGACACTTATCGCCATATGGAGCATGCCAGAATTTGAAATGCAAAAGTTCACTAGCATACTTTCTTGTAGATCACAATTATAGAAAGACAACCAAATACATGTAAGGATTGTTGTTAATATGTAACTTGTTAGATTCTGGGTATATTCAAAATGAAATTCGTGGTGAAAGCCTCAAGCAGGATAGATATAAGACCATAAGACCACAGGAGATAGGAGCAGGAGTAGGCCATTCGGCCCCTCAAGCCTGCTTCGCCATTTAATGAGATCATGGCTGATTTGATTTTTACCTCAACTCCACTTTCCCGCCCTTTCCCCCTATCGTTTGACTCCCTTGCTGATCAAAAATTTGTATAACTCAGCCTTGAATGTATTCAATGACTCAGCCTCCACAGCTTTTTGGGGTAAAGAATTCCAAAGATTCACAACCCTCTGGGAGAAGAAATTCTTCCTCATTTCCATCTTAAACGGGTGACCCCTTATTCTGAGACTATGCCCCCTAGTTTTAGGTTCCCCCATGAGGGGTAACATCCTCTCAGCATCTACCCTATCGAGTCCCCTCAGAATCTTGTATGTTTCAATAAGATCTCCTCTCATTCTTCTAAACTCCAATGAGTATAGACCCAACCTGTTCAATCTTTCCTCATAAGACAACCCTTCCATACTCGGAATCAACCTAGTGAACCTTCTCTGAACTGCCTCCAATGCAAGTATGTCCTTCCTTAAATAAGGGAACCAGAACTGTACGCAGTACTCCAGGTGTAGTCTCACCAGCACCCTGTACAGTTGTAGCATTACTTCCCTGCTTTTATATTCCATCCCCCCAGAAATAAAGGCCAATATTCCGTTTGCCTTCTGGATTATCTGCTGCACCTGTATGTTGACTTTTTGTGTTTCATGTATGAGGACACCCAGATCCCTCTGTACTGCAGCATTTTGTAGTATTTCTTCATTCAAATAATATTTTGCTTTTTTATTTTTCCTCCCAAAGTGGATGACTTCACATTTTCCCACATTATATTCCATCTGCCAAATTTTTGCCCATTCGCTTAACCTGTCAATATCCTTTTGCAGACACTTTGTGTCCTCCTCGCAACTTGCTTTTCCACCTATCTTTGTATCATCAGCAAATTTGGCCACAAGTCACTCTGTTCCTTCATCCAAGTCATTGATATATATTGTAAATAGTTGAGGCCCCAGCACTGATCTCTGCGGCACCCCACTAGTTACAGATTGCCATTTTGAAAATGACCCTTTTATCCCAACTCTTTGTTTTCTGTTAGTAGCCAATCCGCTATCCACGCCAGGATATTACCCCCAACACCATGAGCTCTTATCTTGGGCAGTAATCTTTTATGTGGCACCGTATCGAATGCCTTTTGGAAATCCAAATATACTGCATCCGTTGGTTCCTCTTTATCCATCCTGCCTTTTACTTCCTCAAAGAACTCTAATAAATTTGTCAGACATGATTTCCCCTTCATAAAACCATGTTGACTCTCCTTGATTGTATTATGAGTCTCCAAATGTCCTGCTACTACTTCCTTAATAATGGATTCTAGCATTTTTCCAATGACAGATGTTAAGCTAACTGGTCTATAGTTACCTGCTTTCTATCTCACTCCCTTCTTGAATCGGGGTGTTACGTTTGCGGTTTTCCAATCCGCTGGGACCTTTCCAGAATCTAGTGAATTCTGGAAGATTACAACCAACGCATCCACTATCTCTGTAGCCACTTCCTTTAAGACCCTCGGATGCAAGCCATCAGGTCCAGGGGACTTGTCAGCCTTTAGACCCATTAGTTTACCTAGTACTTTTTCTCTAGTGATAGTGATTGTTTTTAGTTCCTCCCTCCCCTTTGCCCCTTGATTTTCTACTGTTATTAGTATGTTATTAGTGTCTTCTATTGTGAAGACAGATACAAAATATCTGTTCAATTCCTCTGCCATTTCCTTGTTTTCCATTATTATTTCCCTAGTCTCATCCTCTAAGGCACCAATGTTTACTTTAGCTACCCTCTTCCTTTTCATATACTTGCAGAAGCTTTTACTGTCAGTTTTTATATTTCTTGCTAGTTTACTCTCATAATTTATTTTCTCCCTCTTTATTATTCTTTTAGTCATCCTTTGCTGGTTTTTAAAGTTTTCCCAATCTTCAGGCTTACCAGTAATCTTTGCCATGTTGTATGCTTTTTCTTTTAACCTGATACCATCCTTGACTTCCTTAGTTAGCCATAGTTGGTTCACCCTTTTTGTGGAGTCTTTCCTCCTCACAGGGATATATTTTTGTTGCGAGTCATAAAATATCTTTTTAAATGTTTGCCACAGCTTATCCACTATCATACCATCTAATCTGTTTACCCAGTCCACTTTAGCCAATTCCGCCCTCATTCCTTTATAATTGCCCTTATTTAAGTTAATTACAGTAGTTTCAGACCCAAGATCCTCGCTCTCAATGTGAAATTTTATCATGTTATGATCACTGCTACCCAAGGGATCCTTTACTTTGAGATCATTAGTTAATCCTGTTTCGTTACCCATTACCAGATCCAAAATGGCCTGTTCCCTGGTTGGTTCCCCGACGTATTGGTCTAAGAAACAGTCCCTAATACACTCTATGAACTCCTCCTCAGGGCTATTTTTGCCAATTTGATTTGTCCAATCTATGTGAAAGTTAAAATCGTCCATGATTATTGCATTACCTTTTTTACAAGCCCCCCCCTTATTTCCTGATTAATATTTTGCCCTACAGTGTAGCTACTGTTAGGGGGCCTATATATTAATCCCACCAGTGATTTCTTTCTCTTGCTATTTCTTGCCACCACCCAAATTGATTCGACATCTTGATCTTCTGAGCCAAGATCATTTCTCACTATTATACCAATTTCATCCTTTATTAACAGAGCTACCCCACCACCTTTACCTTTTTTCCTATCCTTCCGAAATGTTAAATAACCCTGAATATTTAGCTCCCAACCTTGTTCACCTTGCAACCACGTCTCTGTAATGGCTACGAGATCATACCCATTTGTTTCTATTTGTGCCGTCAATTCATCTACCTTATTACGAATGCTGCACGCATGCAGATAAAGAACCTTTAATTTTGTCTTTTTACCATTCTTTCCTACCCCGGCCCCATTTGCTAGTGCACTCTTATGTTTGTACACTCTGTCCCTTCCTGACACACTCTGTTTATCATTACCCCCATCACTTTCCTGTACTACTTCCTTGTCTTTTCTCTTTATCAATCTAAACTTCGCCCCACCTGAGCCCTCCCCCCCTCTATTTAGTTTAAAGCCTTCTCTACTGCCCTAGTTATTCGGTTTGCCAGAGCACTGGTCTCAGCATGGTTCAGGTGAAGCCCGTCCCAACGGAACAGCTCCCTCTTTCCCCAGTACTGGTGCCAGTGCCCCATGAATCGAAACTCACTTCTCCCACACCAATTTTTGAGCCATGCATTCATCTCTCTGATTTGATTTATCCTGTGCCAATTTGCTCGTGGCTCAGGTCATAATCCGGAGATTATCATCCTTTGTGGTTCTGCTTTTTAATTTAGTCCCTAGCTGCTCAAACTCCCTCAGCAGAACCTCTTTCTTAGTCCTACCTATGTCGTTGGTACCTATGTGGACCACGACAACTGGATCCTCCCCCTCCCACTCCAAGTTTCTCTTGGCAGAGACCCTGTACCAATAAATCTATGAAGTACTTTAATATTGGCACACTGATAACAACATTATGTTGGAGTGTTTCACTGGATGCACAATTGTGAAAACAATACTGTAAGTTCGAGTACAGCCACCATTTACTAGACGTATTCACAAACACTAGCCTTCAGCGAAGTGTGCTAATTTCACACATAATCAATATTGAGAAACCTTTGAATGGTATAATGAACTACCTGCCAGGTAGCTAATACATCTACAACAGGTCAACTAAGAACTCATCACGTCATTTTGGAGTCGAGGTTAAATGGTATCATTGTGTCCTTCCCCAGTGGTAAGTTGGTAATGGCATCATATAGCTGAGCCATACTGAACAGGTCAGATTTCTGATCTGTGTTCTTTTCGCTGATCTCAGTTGGGGTAGTAGTACTAAGAGGGCTACGAGTGCCCTTAATTTGAGAAGAGAAAATCAGCCAAGGTTCCCACTTCTCACCGCTATCCAGTAAGCCCTTTTGGAAAGTACTTGTGTGTGGCCATTTGGTAAGAAAAAGATCAAGTTCAGCCATGATTCCCCAAACTGCCAAATAGCCTGACGATACTTACTATCTAAGTTCATACCTGAAGAATGTTTACTCGGGAGAGGTGCCGGATGTCAGGAGGAACTTTATCTGAGGAGGAGTCAATATCTTCAGGAGAGGTGGAGGGGAGAAAGTTGGCAAAGGAAAACAAGAATTGCCTTTATTTTGATTGTTGTTTGTTAATGAAGGGGCCACATCAATGAATCACTTCAACCTAATTGCTCTCAGTGCTGACCTTGGGTATCTCTACTGGCAGGTTCAATTTGTCATGTGATCATCAATCCTTTATCAAAGGTCGGGTCTACCTCAAGTAGTAATCTTTAATAAATATGAGGTGTATGCATCTTTTCTATTATTTGAACCCTAATCATTTCTTCTGCCACTCCCCCAATGGTACAACCTGTCCCCTCAGTAAACTCACCAATCTACTGGGTGCATTGTCTAAAGCAATTGCATCCAGCCAGGACATTGATCTTTGGAGAAAAAAAGCCTTCAGTGCGATCAGAAAACAAGTGTGAGAGTCAGACAGTAATAGCAAAGTGTAGTATCTTGTGCCCTTCTGGACCCAGGCAGTAAACTAGCAGAGCATTCAATTCAGCAAGCAGTTTGTTCCCACCAATAATTAATAAAAGGACATGATAGGGTAGTGGTTATGGTAGTAAACTAGCAACCCAGAGATGGTGAATATAATCTCACCATCAAAATTTGTGAATTTTATTCATTAAAATGGCCATGAAAGCTACTGGATTGTCGTAAAAACTCAACTGGTTCACGAAAAGGAAGGGAACAGGCTATTTGGCAGTTTGGGGAATCATGGCTGAACTTGATCTTTTTCTTACCAAATGGCCACACACAAGTACTTTCCAAAAGGCCTACACATTCAGTTGTGTAAACAATCACTTCAAGAAGAAAGCCCGCAGGGCAATTAGGGATGGACAGTACATGTGGCCTTGCCAGTGTCATGCATATCCAGAGAACAAAAAAAATCATTTTCAACCAGGTATAAACATTATTGTTGGTCCATCTGAACATTCTAAGAAAGCAATAGGTAGTTGAATTGATTGGCATTAGACACCCTACCACCACTTGCGTATATCCTGTGAAATAAAGTAGACTGTAAAGAATTCAGCCAATATTAGGATAGCTTTTCTGATTAGGCCTCTGGTGTTGTTTAAGCAGTGAACTATTAGCATCTGCCCGACCATTAGTGTGCTGACCTTACCCGATTTTTCAAAGTTGGGTACATTTACACAATGTGGGTGAGCTCCATTGGGCCTGATGTTGGGAGCTTGTCAGAGGAAGGCAGGGAATCATGGGTGAACAGAGCTGCTCACAAGGAGTAGATTCAAAAGGATGCAGCCACTTAAAAGTAAAAATGTTGATAGCAACTACAAAGGCTACTAACATTATTGATATATATATTTCAGTTCTTGCAAAAATTGTTTGAGTAACAATAATGGATGGCAAAACCCAATGGCTGGCACAGTAAATGTGAAGGCAGATCAAGCAGGCCTGGACTAATAATCCAGAGTCATGAGTTCAAATCCCGCCATGGCAGCTGGGGAATTTAAATTCAATTAATTAAATTCAATTAATTAAATAAAAATCTGGAATTAAAATACGAGTACCAAATTGTCGTAAAAACCCATCTGGTTCACTAATGTCCTTCAGGGAAGCAAAGTTCTCCTCACTAACATCTGGGGACTTGTGCCAAAATTGGGAGAGCTGTCCCACAGACTAGTCAAGCAACAGCCTGACATAGCCATACTCACAGAATCATACCTTTCAGCCAACATCCCAGACTCTTCCATCACCATCCCTGAGTGTGTCCTGTCCCACCGGCAGGACAGACCCACCAGAGGTGGCGGTACAGTGGTATACAGTCAGGAGGGAGTGGCCCTGGGAGTCCTCAACATTGACTCTGGACCCCATGAAATCTCATGGCATCAGGTCAAACATGGGCAAGGAAACCTCCTGCTGATTACCACCGACCGCCCTCCCTCAGCTGATGAATCAGTCCTCCTCCATGTTGAACACCACTTGGAGGAAGCACTGAGGGTAGCAAGGGCACAGAATGTACACTGGGTGGGGAACTTCAATGTCCATCACCAAGAGTGGCTCGGTAGCACCACTACTGACTGAGCTGGCCGAGACCTGAAGGTCATAGCTGCCAGACTGGGCCTGCGGCAGGTGGTGAGCGCACCAACACGAGGGAAAAACTTACTTGATCTCGTCCTCACCAATCTACAAATGCATTTGTCCATGACAGTATTGGTAGCGGTGACCACCGCATAGTCCTCGTGGAGACGAAGTCCCGTCTTCGCACTGAGGACACCATCCAATGTGTTGTGTGGCACTACCACCATGCTAAATGGGATAGATTCAGAACAGATCTAGCAGCTCAAAACTGGGCATCCATGAGGCGCTGTGGGCCATCAGTAGCAGCAGAATTGTATTCCTGCATAATCTGTAACCTCATGGCCCGGCATATTCCTACTCTACCATTACCAACAAGCCACGGGATCAACCCGGGTTCAATGAGGAGTATAGAAGAGCATGCCAGGAGCAGCACCAGGTGTACCTAAAAATGAGGTGCCAACCTGGTGAAGCTACAACTCAGGACTACATGCATGCTAAACAGCGGAAGCAACATGCTACAGACAGAGCTAAGCGATTCCACAACAAACGGATCAGATCAAAGCTCTGCAGTCCTGCCACATCCAATCGTGAATGGTGGTGGACAATTAAACAACTAACGGGAGGAGGAGGCTCTGTAAACATCCCCATCCTCAATGATGGCGGAGTCCAGCACGTGAGTGCAAAAGACAAGGCTGAAGCGTTTGCAACCATCTTCAGCCAGAAGTGCCGAGTGGATGATCCATCTCGGCTCCCTCCCGATATCCCCACCATCACAGAAGCCAGTCTTTAGCCAATTCGATTCACTCCACGTGATATCAAGAAACGGCTGAGTACACGGGATACAGAAAAGGCTATGGGCCACGACAACATTCCGGCTGTAATGCTGAAGAATTGTGCTCCAGAACTAGCCGCGCCTCTAGCCAAACTGTTCCAGCACAGCTACAACACTGGCATCTGCCCGACAATGTGGAAAATTGCCCAGGTATGTCCTGTCCACAAAAAGCAGGACAAATCCAATCCGGCCAATTACCGCCCCATCAGTCGACTCTCAATCATCAGCAAAGCGATTAAAGGTGTCGACAGTGCTTTCAAGCGGCACGTACTCACCAATAACCTGCTCACCGATGCTCAGTTTGGGTTCCGTCAGGACCACTCGGCGCCAGACCTCATTACAGCGTTGGTCCATACATGGACAAAAGAGCTGAATTCCAAAGGTGAGGTGAGAGCGACTGCCCTTGACATCAAGGCAGCATTTGACCGAGTGTGGCACCAAGCAGCCCTAGTAAAATTGAAGTCAATGGGAATCAGGGGGAAAACTCTCCAGTGGCTGGAGTCATACCTAGCACAAAGGAAGATGGTAGTGGTTGTTGGAGGCCAATCATCTCAGCCCTAGGGCATTGCTGCAGGAGTTCCTCAGGGCAGTGTCCTAGGCCCAACCATCTTCAGCTGCTTCATCAATGACCTTCCCTCCATCATAAGGTCAGAAATGGGGATGTTCACTGATGATTGCACAGTGTTCAGTTCCTTTTGCAACCCCTCAAATAATGAAGCAGTCCGAGCCCGCATGCAGCAAGACCTGGACAACATCCAGGCTTAGGCTCATAAGTGGCAAGTAACATTCGCGCCAGACAAGTGCCAGGCAATGACCATCTCCAACAAGAGAGAGCCTAATCACCTCCCCTTGACATTCAACGGCATTACCATCGCCGAATCCCCCACCATCAACATCCTGCGGGTCACCATTGACCAGAAACTTAACTGGACCAGCCATATAAATACTGTGGCTACAAGAGCAGGTCAAAGGCTGGGTATTCTGTGGCAAGTGACTCACCTCCTGACTCCCCAAAGCCTTTCTACGATCTACAAGGCACAAGTCAGGAGTGTGATGGAATACTCTCCACTTGCCTGGATGAGTGCAGCTCCAACAACACTCAAGAAGCTCGACACCATCCAGGACAAAGCAGCCCGCTTGATTGGCACCCCATCCACCACCCTAAACATTCACTCCCTTCACCACCGGCGCACTGTGGCTACAGCGTGTACCATCCACAGGATGCACTGCAGCAACTCTCCAAGGCTTCTTCAACAGCACCTCCCAAACCCGCGACTTCTACCATCTAGAAGGGCAAGAGCAGCAGGCACATGGGAACACCACCACCTGCACGTTCCCCTCCAAGTCACACACCATCCCGACTTGGAAATATATTGCCGTTCCTTCATCATCGCTGGGTCAAAATCCTGGAACTCCCTTCCTAACAGCACTGTGGGAGAACCTACACCACTCGGACTGCAGCGGTTCAAGAAGGGGCTCACCACCACTCAAGGGCAATTAGGGATGGGCAATCCTCATCAGCGATGTCCACATCCCATGAACAAATATAAAAAAAATGATGGAGAGGCACAACATTCCAATCCCCTGTTTAATGGCTGACAAAGTGAAAGTGGTGATGAATGAGATGGTTTCAAGGAAGGTGGCTTCGCTTTCCAATCTAAAACACTCTCCCCGCATAACATAATGTAGCATGTCTAGTGGGAAGCAAAGGAAGAGAATTTGAGGGCAGAGCTGGAAGTTGCTGCAACTGACAATGCATGTTAGCTAAAGATATCTGTTACATTTTGGGACTTTTTGACCATTTTTCCACAGAAAGGAATTGGAAAAAGAAAGTTAAGTGTTGAGTTTTAAAAAGCAGATTGTTGCCACACAAGGTTAGGAAAAAAGTCCCTAGATGAAAAATGGTTAATGTGCTAATGACTCACTGCCATTTATCCCACCCGTTATGCCCACTTGATGCTCATTAATAAGTTGTAACTGATCAGAAAATCTACCCCATTAGATTTGATCTGCCAACCTGCATCTAGTTTGCCTCTGAGTTAGTAGGCTGAGGGTACAAGCCTCACTCCAGAGACTTAAACACCAAGGGTGTGAATTTCTGTGGGGATTCTCCCATTCATCCGCCATAACTTTGGTAGAAGAGCCGCGGAAACCCTGGAAAAAATGGCATAATCGTTGTTATTCTGGGGTTTCTGTGGGTCTTCCGCTGAAGTTACAGTAGACAAGTGAACCACACAGAACTTCACCCCCATAATCTCGGCCAGCAGTGCAGAACTAAGGGAACACGGCACTGTCGGAGATACCGTCTTTCAACAAGACATTAAACTGAGGCTCGATCAGTCCTCTCAGATCCCATGGCACTATTTGAAGAAGAGCAGGGGAGTTCTCCTGGTGTCCTGGCCAATACTTATCCCTCAACCACCATCATCAAAACAGATCATCTGATAATTTATCTCATTGCTGTTTGTGGAACCTTGCTGTGCACAAATTGGCTGCCATGCTTGTCTACATTACAACCATTACACTTCAAAAGTACTTCATTGGTTGTGAAGCAATTCGGGATGTCCTGATGACATAAAAGGCACTACATAAATGCAAGTTCTTTTCTCTTTCTCTTTAGTGCAACTCCATTAATGGTTATACCGGGCTGAGCCCAAATCTATCAGAACAATAAACTCGGGTGGGGGCAATCTGTCAAAACTGATATTAGGAATTTACACCATAGTGATAAGAGTTTAAAGTTGGTGGTTTAAGGTCAGCATACATTGGATAACATTGGTACATTTCTGCTGAGAGGAAAAGAATGTGGACATTGATATTCATTGAAGGACAAGTAGTTAGTTCTTGAGAATTCTCTGAAAAGGATAATTCTTCATTCTCCAGAGCCTCTTTCTCCTTTTCTCTGCTGCTGTAAAATGTTAGAAACCAAAGCAACACATGAAATATCACTGAAATCGCTAGTGTGGCTAAAGGAGCCACTGTGCACAAATGGCATTTAAATATATTGCAAATGTGAGTATTTAATTAGGAAAATTGGTGGTTGGCTTTGTGCAGTCAAGTCCACCCCAAATAATTAGTTTAATTAGTATTTTAATCATCATGTGCTAAATCAGTGTGAAAATGCAAACTTGTACCAATTACAGCAAAAGTAGGATAAGTGATAAAACATGCAGATCGCTGTAAGTCATAATAAATGGTTGGGAACATCACTGCATCACTGCATGATTCTGGCTCTTACTTGCTTTCAAACAAAATAATATTAAAGTTGGTTGCAATTATATTTTAGTAGAGGTCATGCAGATGAGACCTTCCTCCATAGATAAGGCCGTCGACCCCAATTTAACATGAGCAGTGGACATAATCTACAGCTGCAAAAAATGTGCTCACTGACACATCCATTTAACTCTTCACCTTGGGGCAATGTAGGTCCCCCTCTCCTACTGGCCACTGTACAGATGAGCAACAAAGCCTTCTATAACCCTGGTGACAGTGTGGGTTGAGGTAAGAAGTAGGGAGGAGATGCCCACTTAACTGAGAGGACAGAGAAGAGGAAGGCAGGACTGTGGTTCTGGGGATAGGTTATAAAGGAATAGCAGGACACATAAAGAACTTACTTGTGAAAGATAAAAGAAAGGAGCCGATCAAAATTTATTCCGTAAATACTCATTTGTATTAAATTGAACAATTGCGCATCTGAATAGGATTAATATAACCTGTCACTAGTTTGACAGTAATGAGTGCAGATGATCAACATTAATTACCTGGAATGATGGTTGAAAACCGTCTTTAGAGCAGTAATTTTGATAAATAGCAAGTTCTAAATATGCAATTTGCTTAATAGCTTCAAATTAATGCCTGTAGTTATTTTAATGAAAACAATGCAATTCAGTGCAAAGGCAGAGATGCTACTCTTCACTGTATCCTATGTGTCTGAGTCACCTTTACAAGTAGACATGAGTTGTGGCTCATCCTTTGAGCCCCTCACCTTATTCCTCTTCACTCACCTTCTTTAAAATCCTCGTTCTCTACAATCCCCCAAAACCCCAGCCCCATCACCAAGATAGTCTCCCTTTTTTCCTCCTTCAGCCTCTGCACTGAGCGACACCTCATCCCCCCTCTAAAACTCTTCTTCTATATAAACTCTCCTACCCATATTCATGGCCACCCATTCAATTTTGCCATCTCAAATGGCTTTATCTCGATCACTGATAATGCCATTTTAGTATCTCTTACTACCCATATCCCCCAACACCCTCCAATCCCATTTCTTTCTGTGTCCGCCCCTGGAAAAAACTCTCCCCAAGTCACCTACAATTGCACTTTCAAACTCCCAACTGTCTAGCTTTTGGTCTGCTATTCACCATGATATTTCTGTAGCTGTCAATTTACTCACTACCCCCTCACCTCCACCTTTGATGCCCTTGTCCCTAGTCAAGCCTTTGCTCTCTCCCATCCTGGGTCATTCCCCCTGGTATGGCCCCTATCGTTGCTCCAAATCCAAGGGGCACAGGCGTGAATGTATGTGACGCACAACTGATTTAGACATTCATCACCAGATATGGCTGAACCACATTAAGCACTATTGGGTTTCACTCCCCTGTGCCTAAACCACCCACTACTCCAGAATCATCCGGGAGAGCAGAGATAAACCCAGGCTTCTTTTCTCCACTACCAACGATCTCCTGAAATCTCTCTCCCCTGGCGACTTCACCCTCATCTCCAACAAGTGCGAGGAGCTCATGGACTTCTTTATTACTAAGATCGAGACCATCCATTCAGCTGTCTTCGCTGCTTTCCCCCTATCCCTGACCCACCAAACCAAACTTCCCTCCAGACTACCCCTTCCCCCCTAGCCTGATTTTACAGTCTTCTCAATTTTCTCTCCTACCTTCGCTCTTCGAGCTTATCTTGTCCCTAAGACCCACCGTCAGCTCCCTTAACTCCATTCCCCACTAAACTGCTAACCATCCTACTTCTCTTCCTGGTTCCTATGCTAGCAGATATTGTAAATGGTTACTTCTCCTCAGGTATTATTCCTTCTCTTTCAAGACAGCAGTCATCATCACCTCCTCTAAAAACCGACATTCTTGCAAACTACGCCCCACCTCTAACTTCCCTTTCCTCTCCAAAGTCCTTGAATATGTTGTCATCTCCCAAATCCATGCACATCTTTTCTCCAACTCCGTTTGAATCTCTCCAATCAGGTTTCCATCCCTGCCACAGAACCCAAACAGCCTTAATCAAAGTCACAAATGACATCCTCTGTGACTGTGACCATGGTGCACTTTCTTGACTTGTCCTCCTTGCAGCCTTTGACATGGCCGACTGTATCATCCTCCTCCAATGCCTCTACTCCATTTTCCAGCTCAGTAGGCTAGCCCTCGTTTGGTTCTACTCTTACTTATCCAATCATAGAAAGATCATCTCCAGCCATGCCATCTCTTCTCCCCCACCCCCAACACAGTTACCTCTGGAGTCCCCCCACTTCCTCATCTACATGCTGCCCCTTGGCAACATCATCCAAAGACATGAAGTCAGCTTTCACATATACAATGGGACACCCATCTCTGGTTCTTCACCACCTCTGTCGACCCCTCCACTGCTTGATTATTCCAATGCTCTCCTGGTCGGCCTCCCACCTTGCACCCTCTGTAAATTTGAGCTCATCTAAAACTCTGCTGCCGTATCCTAACTCACACCTAGTCCTGTTCACCCATTGCCCTTGTGTGGCTGACATACATTGGCTCCCAGTCTGGAAAGGCCTCAATTTAAAAATTCTCATCCTTGTTTTCAAATCCCTCCATGACCTTGCCCCTCCCTATCTCTGTAACCTCCTCCAGCCCTACAACCCTCTGAGATCTCTGTGCTCCTCCAATTCTGGCCTCTTACACATCCCGATTTTCTTTGCTCCACCATTGGCGGCCATGCCTTCAGCTGCCAAGGCTCTAAGCTCTGGAATTCCTTCCACCTCTCTCTCCTCCTTTAAGACGCTCCTTAAAACCTACCTCTTTGACCAAGCTTTTGATCACCTGTCCGAATATCTCTTTATCTGGCACAGTGTCAAATTTTGTTTGATAACGCTCCTGTATAGTGCCTTGGGACGTTTTATGACATTAAAGGCGCTATATAAATGTAAGTTGTTGTTGTGCAACATCCAGCAATTTCCTCCAGTTAAACATTGAGAACACTAAAGTCATCGTCAAGCTGCCTCAGCAAAGGTAAGTTTGTATCTTTCTACTTACCTTATTGTGAAGCCAGCAGGAACAGGAGTGCACCTACCAACCTAAATACTTAAGTATTATATAGCCAATGTTAGAGCCTTAACATCACATAATTATACTCAGGAGACTCTTAATCCTTTTACACGGACCAGTCGATTCCCTATCCTATAATCCATACAGGAAGACACATATGTGGATGTCAGATTTATCAGTGATAATCCCTACAGTTAAATAGCCTGCCTCATTCACTGTATGGGCTCATACATGAAGAAGAGCCACTTGTGTGTAGTACCAGAGATCAGTATCCCAGTGTGGCTAACAGGCTTCAGGGAGGGGGGAATAAAATTAAAGAAAAGTGGGTGGGGGAGGGGAGACAGAAGAAGCAAAGGCTTCAAATCATTCTACTGTATTTGTATTTGACGGAAGTAATTAACCACCCTGGGTCATATGTGTATTGCAACTAACATTATTCGAGCAATGCAAAATCTGAAGCACTGGCTGATATCTGGCTAATCAGCTGATAACGGTTTATGTGTTATCCAATGGACAAGGTCAGTAAACATAGAAACATAAAAAATAGGAGCAGGAGTAGGCCATTCGGCCCTTCGAGCCTGCTCCGCCATTCAATATGATCATGGCTGATCCTCTATCTCAATACCATATTCCCGCTCTCTCCCCATACCCCTTGATGCCTTTTGTGTCTAGAAATCTATCTAGCTCCTTCTTAAATATATTCAGTGACTCGGCCTCCACAGCCTTCTGTGGTAGAGAATTCCACAGGTTCGCCACCCTCTGAGTGAAGAAATTTCTCCTCATCTCACTCCTAAATGTCCTACCCCGTATCCTGAGACTGTGACCCCTCATTCTGGACCCCCCCAGCCAGGGGAAACATCCTCCCTGCATCCAATCTATCTAGCCCCGTCAGAATTTTATACGTTCAATGAGATCCCCTCTCATTCTTCTAAACTCGAGTGAATACAGGCCAAGTCGACCCAATCTCTCCTCATACGACAGTCCTGCAATCGCAGGAATCAGTCTGGTGATCCTTCGCTGCACTCCCTCTATGGCAAGTATATCCTTTCTTAAGTAAGGAGACCAAAACTGCACACAATACTCCAGGTGTGGTCTCACTAAAGCCCTGTATAACTGCAGTAAGACATCCTTACTCCTGTACTCAAATCCTCTTGCAATGAGGGCCAACATACCATTTGCCTTCCTAACTGCTTGCTGCACCTGCATGTTTGCTTTCAGTGACTGGTGTACGAGGACACCCAGGTCCCTTTGTACATCAACATTTCCCAATCTATCACCATTTAAATAATACTCTGCCTTTCTGTTTTTTCTTCCGAAGTGGATAACTTCACATTTATTCACTGCATCTGCAATGCATTTGCCCACTCACTCAACTTGTCTAAATTGTCTTGAAGCCTCTTTGCATCCTCCTCACAACACATTATCCCACCTAGTTTTGTGTCATTAGCAAACTTGGAAATATTACATTTGGTTCCCACATCCAAATCATTGATATATATTGTGAATAACTTGAGCACTGATCCCTGCGGTACCCCACTAGTTACTACCAGCCACCTGGAAAAAGACCCATTTATTCCTACTCTCTGTTTCCTGTCTGTTAACCAATTTTCAATCCATGCCAGTATATTACCCCCAATCCCAAGTGCTTTAATTTTGCACACTAACCTCTTATGTGGGACTATATCAAAGGCTTTCTGAAAATCCAAATAAACCACATCCACTGGTTCTCCCTTATCTATTCTACCAGTTACATCCTCAAAAAACACCAGTAGGTTTGTCAAACACGATTTCGCTTTCATAAATCCATGTTGACTTTGTCTAATTCCGTTGATATTTTCTAAGTGTCCTGATATCACATCCTTGACATCAAGGCAGCATTTGACCGAGTGTGGCACCAAGGAGCCCTAGTAAAATTGAAGTCAATGGGAATCAGGGGGAAAACTCTCCAGTGGCTGGAGTCATACCTAGCACAAAGGAAGATGGTAGTGGTTGTTGGAGGCCAATCATCTCAGCCCCAGGGCATTGTTGCAGGAGTTCCTCAGGGCAGTGTCCTAGGCCCAACCATCTTCAGCTGCTTCATCAATGACCTTCCCTCCATCATAAGGTCAGAAATGGGGATGTTCGCTGATGATTGCACAGTGTTCAGTTCCATTCGCAACTCCTCAGATAATGAAGCAGCCCAAGTCCGCATGCAGCAAGACCTGGACAACGTCCAGGTTTGGGCTCTTAATTGGCAAGTAACAATCACGCCAGACAAGTGCCAGGCAATGGTCATCTCCAACAAGAGAGAGTCTAACCACCTCCCCTTGACATTCAATGGCATCACCATCACCGAATCCCCCACCATCAACATCCTGGGGGTCACCATTGACCAGAAACTTAACTGGACCAGCCATATAAATACTGTGGCTACAAGAGCAGGTCAGAGGCTGGGTATTCTGCGATGAGTGACTCACCTCCTGACTCCCCAAAGACTTTCCACCATCTACTAGGCATAAGTCAGGAGTGTGATGGAATACTCTCCACTTGCCTGGATAAGTGCAGCTCCAACAACACTCAAGAAGCTCAACACCATCCAGGACAAAGCAGCCCACTTGATTGGCACCCCATCCACCACCCTAAACATTCACTCCCTTCACCACCAGCGCACTGTGGCTGCAGTGTGCACCATCCACAGGATGCACTGCAGCAACTCGCCAAGGCTTCTTCGACAACACCTCCCAAACCCGCGACCTCTACCACCTAGAAGGACAAGAGCAGCAGGCACATGGGAACAACACCACCTGCACGTTCCCCTCCAAGTCACACACCATCCCGACTTGGAAATATATCACCGTTCCTTCATCGTCGCTGGGTCAAAATCCTGGAACTCCCTTCCTAACAGCACTGTGGGAGAACCTTCACCACACGGACTGCAGCAGTTCAAGAAGGCGGCTCACCACCACCTTCTCAAAGGCAACCAGGGATGGGCAATAAATGCCAGCCTCGCCAGCAACGCCCACATCCCATGAACGAATAAAAAAAAAATAGACTCTAGCATTTTCCCTACTATTGATGTTAG
This sequence comes from Heptranchias perlo, assembly GCF_035084215.1. NCBI lineage: Eukaryota > Metazoa > Chordata > Chondrichthyes > Hexanchiformes > Hexanchidae > Heptranchias > Heptranchias perlo. The sequence goes on from NC_090334.1 coordinate 72,242,176, forward strand.
GCTAACCGGTCTGTAGTTCCCTGTTTTCTCGCTCCCTCCTTTGTTAAATAGTGGGGTTACATTTGCCACCCTCCAATCTGCAGGAACTGTTCCATAATCTATATAATTTTGGAAGATGACAAACAATACATCCACTATTTCCATGGCTATCTTTTTTAGTACTCTGGGATGCAGATTATCAGGCCCTGGGGATTTATCGGCTTTCAGTCCCATTAATTTCTCCAGCACTATTTTTTTACTAATACTAATTTCCTTTAATTCCTCCTTCTCACTAGTCCCTTGGTTCCCTAGCATTTCTGGGAAGTTATTTGTGTTCTCTTCCGTGAAGACAGAACCAACGTATTTGTTTAATTGCTCTGCCATTTCCTTGTTCCCCATTATAAATTCTCCCGTTTCTGAATGTAAGGGACCTACATTTGTCTTCACTAATCTTTTTCTTTTTACATACTTGTAGAAGCTTTTACAGTCCACTTTTATGTTCCTTGCAAGTTTACTCTCATACTCTATTTTTCCCCTCTTAATCAATCTCTTGGACCTTTTTTGCTGAATTCTAAACTGCTCCCAATCCTCAGGCTTGCTACTTTTTCTGGCAACTCTATATGACTCCTCTTTGGGTCTAATACTATCCTTAATTTCTTTTGTTAGCCATGGTTGGGCCGCTTTTCCTTTTGTGTTTTTGTGCCAGAAAGGAATGTGTGACTAATGCAATTCATGCATTTGTTCCTTAAATGTTAGCCATTGCCTAGCCACCGTCATGCCTTTTAATGAAGCTCCCTAATCCATCATAGTCAACTCACTCCTCATACCTTCGTAGTTTCCTTTGTTTAGCTTTAGGACCCTAGTTTCAGATTGGACTACTTCATTTTCCATCTTAATGAAGAATTCTATCATGTTATGGTCACTCTTCCCTAAAGGACCCTACGCAAAAAGATTATTAATTAACCCCTTCGCATTGCACAATACCCAATCTAGGATAGCCTGTTCCCTAGTTGGCTCCTCAACGTACTGGTCTAAAAAACCATTTCGTACACACTTCAGGAATTCATCCTCCACAGTATTATTGTTAATTTTGTTTGGCCAGTCTATATGTAGATTAAAGTCACCCATGATTACTGTAGTACCCTTGTTACATGCGTCTCTAATTTCCTGTTTGATGTCATCCCCTACATTACCACTACTGTTTGTAGGCCTACAGGCAACTCCCACCAGTGTTTTCTGCCCCTTGGTGCTTCTTAACTCCACCCAGACTGATTCTACATCTTGATTTTCTGAGCCAATATCTTTTCTCACTATTGCTCTGATTTCATCCTTTACTAACAACGCCACCCACCTCCTTTTCGTTTTTGCCTGTCCTTCCTAAATATCGAATACCCTTGGATATTCAGCTCCCAATCTTGGTCACCCTGCAGCCATATCTGTGTCATCGCAATTATTTCGTATCCGTTTACATCTATTTGCGCTGTTAATTCGTCTACCTTATTACGAATGCTTTGTGCATTCAGATACAATGCCTTTAGATTTGTCTTTTTAACAATTTTAGACATCTTAACATTTTTTTGTACGATGGCGCAATTTGTCTTATTACTATTTTTTCTTACCCGGATCCTATTTGACTCTTTTGTTTGTACGCTCTGTCCCTTTCTGACACAATCTGGTTATCCCTACCCCAATCACTTTCCTGCACTGCTTCCTTGTCTTTTCTCTTTAGCGTTCTAGATTTCTCTCCATTGGGACCCTCCCCCCCACCCCCCACTTATTTAGTTTAAAGCCCTATCTACCTCCCTAGTTATTCCCTAGATCTCTGGTCTCAGCATGGTTCAGGTGTAGTCCGTCCCAACGGAACAGCTCTCTCTTTCCACAGTACTGGTGCCAGTACCCCACAAATCGAAACCCACTTCTCTCACACCAATATTTGAGCCACACTCTCGAGTTTAATTTCCTCTGCGTACGATTTTAATGCAATCCTTAACTTATTTAATTTAAATGGTTAATTAAATCATCACCGACAGGGAGTTCACATGAATGCATTCACTAGTGCCACTAAATATAATACACAAAGGAAATTAAATCCCTAGGGTTTAGTTATTCAAATTAAATGCTGGATGGATCTTTCTCTGGTGAACCACACGGACTTGGTTTTGTTGGGGTTGAGTGGGAGCTGATAACCAGAGAATAACCACCCTCATATCCTCATTTCTAACTTCTTTAACAACTTGGACAGATTCGCAAGACAAGAGTGGCACTTCCTTATTGACATATAAAGTAATTTCTGGAGTGCAAACTCACCTTGCATCCATGCAATAGAGGGCTATTAATGACTGCGAGACAGGTCCTGGGAATTCCAATTTCAACTGAGTTTAAATTAAAGAGCACTTTTAAATGGAGTGAGTCCTTTGATGTTGGTTATCCTGATATGAATGAAAATGCTGCACAATGATTTCAGATTCAGTCCCCGTTCCTGCAGCAGCCAGCTCCAGAAGCTTCTGCTACAACTCTGCCATGTCTAGGCTGGCACGCCTAACAATGTAGCACTCCCTCAGTTCTGGACTGAAGTGTCAGCCTAGAATCTGTGCTCAAGTCCTATAGTGGAATCTGTGCCATGGTGGCATTGTTCTATTGTACCTATAATAAAAGGGTGGCACAGTGCATCGGACTGCCAGCCCACAGTGTCTTGGGGTGGATACCGCCACTCCCTTTCTGTCAGCTGGCTCAAAGGTATTGTTAGCAATGGCTTGGGAGAAGTCAATATGCTCTGCCCACTTGGCTACAAGGGGTGCATCTCCCAGTAAAGAAAGAACTTGCATTTAACATAGTGCATTTCAAATCCTCAGGATCTCCCAAAGTGCTTTAAAGCCAATGAAGTACTTTAGAAGTGTAGTCACTGTTGTTTTGTAAGCAAGCATCATAGTCAATTTGAGCACAAGGTCCCACAAATAGCAATGAGGTAAACAGCCAGTTAATCTGTTTCAGCAGTGTTGGTTGAGGGATAAATTTTGGCCAGGACACTGGGTGAACTCCCTGCTCTTCTTCAAATAGTACCATAGGATCCTCTACATCCACCTGAGCATGATGTGGAGATGCCGGTGATGGACTGGGGTTGACAATTGTAAACAATTTTACAACACCAAGTTATAGTCCAACTATTTTATTTGAAATCTACAAGCTTTCGGAGGCTTCCTCCTTCCTCAGGTAAATCTGAGCAGGCAGAGGGGTCCTCAGTTTAATATCTCATGTGAACTACAGAACTTCCAACAGTGCAGCACCACTTCAGTAAAGCTAAAATGTGCTCAAGTCCTTCAGTGAAGCTTGGTCTTACAAATCTCTGACTTAGAAGTGCCTACCAGTGAGCCAAGCTGGCATTACTGACTACTAAAGGAAAATAAACTAGAATGAGAAGGAGGGTACAGTAATTACCTTCAGAGGAAAATAAGTTGATTTATAACATATTACAACATTATTATGCTTATCCTTGTCCTTCTCATTGTCCTCCTCAGTACACAAAATGACTTCAGAATTGCTTCACCTCATCTATAAGTTCATCCTGCCCAATGCCGTACCACACACTCTCTGCTCTACCAACTTTGGTAAGAACATAAGAACACATGAAATAGGAGCAGGAGTAGGCCATACGGCCCCTTGAGCTGCTCCGCCATTCAATAAGATCATGGAGATCTTCTATCTCAACTCCACTTTCCTGCCCGATCCCCATATTCCTTGATTCACCTAGAGTCCAAAAATCTATCGATTCCAGCCTTGAATATATTCATCGACTGAGCATCCACAGCCCTCTGGGGCAGAAAATTCCAAAGATTCACAGCCCTCTGAGTGAAGAAATTCCTCCTCATCTCAGTCCTAAATGTCCAACCCCTTATCCTGATTATGCCCCCTAGTTCTAGACTCTCCAGCCGGGGAAACAGTCTCTCAGCATCTACCCTGTCAAGCCCTCTCAGAATCTTATATGTTTCAATGAGATCACCTTTCATTCTTCTAAACACCAGAATGTATAGACCCATTCTACTCAATCTCTCCTCATAGGACAACCCACTCATCCCAGGAATCAATCTATTGAACTTTGTTGCACCATCTCTAAGGCAAGTGTATCCTTCCTTAGGTGAGGAGACCAAAACTGTACACAGTACTCCAGGTGTGGTCTCACCAAAGCCCTGTACAACTGCAGCAAGGCTTCCTTACTCTTGTACTCTAACCCCCTTGGAATAAAGGCCAACATACCATTTGCCTTCCTAATTGCATGCTGTGCCTCCATGTTAACTTTCTGTGTTTCATGTACAAGTACATCCAAGTCTCTCTAAACACCAATGTTTAATAGTTTCTCACCATTTAAAAAATATTCAGTTTTTCTATTCTTCCTGCCAAAGTGAATGACCTCACATTTCCCCACATTGTATTCCATCTGCCACCTTCTTGCCCACTCATTTAACCTGTCTATATCCCTTTGCAGACTCTTTGTGTCCTCCTTACAGATTACTTTCTCAACTAGCTTTGTATCATCAACAAACTTGGATACATTACACTTGGTCCCTTCATCTAAGTCATACTATGTATCCTTTGTTCCACCATCGGTGTCAGAATCTTCAGCTATCATGCCCTGCATTCTGGAACTAACTCCCTAAACTCCTTTGCCTTGCCACTTCTCTCCCTACCTTCCAAAGTCTCCTCAGAACCTACCTCTTTGACCACACATGTGGGTCTTCACCCCTATCTCTTAGCTCCCACGGCGAAGAATCACTAAAGAGACTACACGATAACATTAACAAGTTCCATCCCACCATCAAGCTCACCATGGACTACTCCTCAGAATCAGTTTCTTTCTTGGACACACGAATCTCTATCAAAGACGGGCACCTCAGCACCTCACTCTACCGCAAGCCCACGGACAACCTCACGATGCTCCACTTTTCCAGCTTCCACCCTAACCACGTCAAAGAGGCCATCCCCTATGGACAGGCCCTGCGAATACACAGGATCTGCTCAGACGAGGAGGAACGCGATGGACACCTACAGACGCTGAAAGACGCCCTAGTAAGAACGGGATATGACGCTCGACTCATCGATCGACAGTTCCGACGGGCCACAGCGAAAAATCGCATAGACCTCCTCAGAAGACTAACACGGGACGCAACCAACAGAGTACCCTTCGTCGTCCAGTACTTCCCCGGAGCGGAGAAACTACGCCATGTTCTCTGCAGCCTTCAACATGTCATCAATGATGACGAACACCTCGCTATGGCCATCCCCACACCTCCACTACTCGCCTTTAAACAGCCACCCAACCTCAAACAGACTATCGTTCGCAGCAAATTACCCAGCTTTCAGGAGAACAGCGTCCACGACACCACACAACCCTGCCACGGTAACCTCTGCAAGACATGCCAGATCATCGACACAGATACCACCATCACATGAGAGGACACCACCCACCAGGTGCATGGTTCATACTCCTGTGACTCGGCCAACGTTGTCTACCTCATACGTTGCAGGAAAGGATGCCCCAAAGCATGGTACATTGGCGAGACCATGCAGACGCTGCGACAACGGATGAACGGACACCGCGCAACAATCGCCAGACAGGAGGGCTCCCTCCCAGTCGGGGAACACTTCAGCAGTCAAGGACATTCAGCCACCGACCTTCGGGTAAGCGTACTCCAAGGCGGCCTTCGAGACACACGACAACGCAAAATCGTCGAGCAGAAATTGATAGCCAAGTTCCGCACCCATGAGGACGGCCTCAACCGGGATCTTGGGTTCATGTCACGCTACACGTAACCCCACCAGCGAACAAAAGTTAACTGTTTTTAATATAACGGGTCAATTGCTGTCTTTTCCTTCCGGATGTTTCTATGTTTCTGCCTCTCTCTCTCTCTGTTTTTTTTTGTTCTGGCCATTTGTATATTCGGTGGCCCTGTAGGTAACACCTATCTGTCTGAACACTTTGGTTGCCTTGGCAACGGGCAGTTGAAAAGACTATCTGTAATCACCAGGTATTGTTCTGTGATTTATAAATGCGAGAGGTTCGAGGATTTCTTGACATTCACCTGAGGAAGGAGGAAGCCTCCGAAAGCTTGTGAATTTTAAAATAAAATTGTTGGACTATAACTTGGTGTTGTAAAATTGTTTACAATTGTCAACCCCAGTCCATCACCGGCATCTCCATATAATGAAAGCGGCAGCGGACAGATACTGTTCTGTATTCTCCGAAGGTGCACTGCAATCTTTGAACATTGGGATAACTTTGGCAACTCTCCCAGGTGAAGGAAATGAAGCTGTCTTTAGAGACAGTTATAGGATGTGTCGGTGAGCTGTAGACTGCAGTAATTTGCCACCAGCTTGATCCAAGTAGATAGCTTCAGTGTTTCTTCATATTTCGGAGGCAGACGTGACTGGGGAAAGTTTTGTTCAAACAGAAAAAGTTTCTGAGCTGCATCTTTGATTGAAATACTTTATATTCAGGTTTGGAAATGTTTGATTCTACAAAGGATTATGAAAAAAAATCCTCCAGTCATTGTATTAAAATAGCTGAATGGTTGTTTATCAGTCAGTGACCGGCATTACAATTCCTATACGGTGCGACTGTCACTCACTGACCTTCCAGTTTAGTGTTTTAAACAAGTAAAATTCAGACTATGGGACACTCATTTACATCTTTCCCAACATGCCAAGCTGGATAATGTAATGAACTGGCTGCTATTTCCTCTGTGCGCTACCTTTAGTAGATCAGTTAATGAGTCTGCATAAATTCCTGTCAGTGCTATCTCACAACCGTCATTAACCTGTTTATTTTAAATGGATTACCAATTCCATTAAAATAGCACGGAAAGGAATTAATGTGTGTAGAAAAGTAGCACACAGCAGAAATTAAACCCACTAATGTTTCTTTGAGGGAGATGAGAGAATCAGATAAAACGGTTTATGCAATAGTATTTATGTGGGGGGAGGGAGAGATTTGAAGCTCCTGCTTGAAGGAGTTCGGTGATGTCCTTGAAACTATAGGCTAATTATTCATGAAATAGACATTTCCAGCATGGAGCTGGGAACTATTTGTGAGGCTGAAAAATGCTCCGCTATCTATTTAAATTACTGATGAACTGTTACATGTTCTGAGGATGGCAGAGAGCCTGTATATTTGATTAAACCAGTGTGACCCCGCTCACAGTACATATCGGAGTATTGCAAGCTCTGCCACTTACTGCAAACTGCCTCGGCGACTCCCCACACTGCTGCATTCCTAGATCGGGAAATTCCTTGGAGCTGCTCTGCTAGCATTACTTCCTGAAAAGTACAGCGGAAACCCTGTGGGGTCAATTTTCACTTCTATCGCCTGGCGTTAACAAGGTGGTAATAGCCTCACAATAGGGTTGGCAGCCTTAAAGCCACATTAATACCGATAAAGAGGCCCGTGACATTTGGGGCACGATTTTAACATTCAAAAAGAGTGGGTTGGGGTCATTCAAAATCATAACCATTTCAGACCTGCCTCCAACCTGCCCATTTCCGGTTTTCACCAGGGTGGGATGACCAACCCGCTCCCAGGAAGCGAATTGGTCACTAAAACCTTTCAAGCAGATTGTGGGCCTCCATTTTTGCAGATTTTGCAACTTCAACCCCTGGGGGCCAGGATTCCTGGGCCTTCTCCTTCATGCCTCGGGAGAGGAGGCAAGAAGGCCCGAAACTGCAGGTAACTGCCTTTCTAGTACAGCTTGTGGGCCCTGAGGAGCAGGAATGCTTCCCCCAGGCCCAACAAGCTTACCTGCAACGACCCCCTAACGATCGCAGACCCCCTTCAACAATCGCGGATCACCTGATCTCCGACCCCCCCCCCCCACCGATGATTGCGGACCCCCCAATCGATCGCAGACCCCTGATTTCCCCCCCCAATGATCGCAGACCACGGTGATGACCCGCGATCCCCCCAATGATCGTGGACCCCTGCGTTGACCCCCGTTCCCCCCAACAATTGCGGACCCTTGCGATGATCCCCGAGCGCCCCCCTCCAACGATTGCGGACACCCGCGATGACCCCCCAATCCCGACACCTCCCCACCATGACTAACTCCCCCCACCGACCCCCATGCTCACCGGTGCCCTCATGCCCACCCATGCCCATCAGTGTCCACCCATGACCATCAGTACCTCATGCCCATCAGTGCCCACCCATGCCCCCCATCCATACAATCAAATACTTACCTGAAGACTTACCTGAACATGTCCTCTCCCTGGCTGTTTTCCCATCCGACTGAGGCCAGCCTGTCAATCAGGCCGGCCAGTCAGACAGCAAACCGATAGAAAAAACTAAAAGCCGTCCTTACGTCAAAATTGTACGGACGTCCAGGAAACCCGGAAGTCCGCAATTTGACCCCCCCCCCACCCCGCCTCTTTCCCAGCTCGGGATCAAAATCATACCCTTGGAAAGGGGTCTACCAACGGGCGGCAAAATGCACGCCTGTTTTATGCAGTAGGCCCATTATAGGTCAGAAGTGGCTGGAGCATGCGTTGTGCACACTCTGACTAATTCCAGGAGCAATGGCGCCAAGGTAAGTTTTGAATTATTTTTGGGAGGCCAGAGGAGCAAGAGTGCTTTTAGAATTTTTAGAGGTTCTAGAATTTGTGACAATCTCAAAAGCATTATTGGGGTTCAATTTATCCATTTACTTAAGAATGTGCTGGAAGTGCAACCACATGAACATATCAAACAAAAGCTGAGAAAAGGCATCAAGCCCACCCTATCCATTCAACAGTGCAATCCTTATCCATGCTCTTGTCATCTCCAGACATGATTTCTTCAATCCTCCTCCTCATTGGTCTTCCACAATCTCCAATTTATTCAAAATTCAGCCACCAATTCCCACTCGCCCATCAAATCCCTCCATTGCTTTCCCCAACCTATATCTCTGCAAATTTCTAATTTTTAAAAATCTCCGCTTGCACCCTTCAGTCCTCCCAAAGCCCATCTTTTTGTCCAAGCTTTCAGACACCTCTCCTAAGTCTCCCACCATAGCTCAGCATCTGTTCTTTTATCCTTTTTATCTATTTTATTTATTCCTTCCTCCTCAGTAAAGAGCCTTAGAATGCTTGCAATGTCAAAAGTACTATGTAAATGCAAGTTATTATTATACCCTTAAAGTTTCTCCAGAAAAGATACATTTCTATTCCCTGTTACAGACTGCTCTTTGAAAGGTTGCTGATGGCTCCCTGGGGTGGCGGGGGGTGGGACGAGAAAGTAACTAATGTACACAATATGTCAGAGCAGCTACTATACATTCCTCTTTATTATACACCCCAGATTCCAGCGTGCAGACTTGGGTTGTCATTCCAGACACTATACTCTCCACTTAGCAGCAAATTAAATTGAAGAAATGAAAATTGATCTATTTCCTCCACTGTGGAGAATGTAATTTGCCACAAAAAGCAAACAAATCTCCACCTCCAGTCACTGTGGCGTCTACCTGTGAGTGAAGCATAACTCAAATCTAAATTGGAGTTACACGTGCTGCTGTATTAAATAGGACAAAATAACTGGCACCTGAACTAGATTTGAGTCTTCTATTTTCTGCGCTGCGTTCTGGTGAGATGTGTCACTGCTGGGTACTGTTCTGTGTAAGTACCGCAGTTCTGGCGGAGTATGGGTTGGAGGCAATCAGAGCAGGTCTGAAAGGTGCTACTTAATGACCCGCTAAGGCAAGTGTGAGAATCAAGGCACAAGTTACCTTCAAGATTCAGCAAGGAGTTGAAAAAAAAGCAACATGACAGCTTGTGAGAGAATATTTAACTCCCCCCCACCCCACCCCCCAAACTCCAATCTTTTGTAGTTTCTTTGTGTTTTCCTACTGCTCCTGGTGTTTGTCTACCTCCTGATTCTTCTGCCTATCCCGATTGGTCTCTATCTCATATGAGCTTTATTTATCTATAGATTTACTTTCTCTGATTAATATTCAGTGCAAGTCAGTGATAGAGAAATTAATTTAGGTGCCCCTCTTGTACTCACTAGCATTTACAATTCATTCAGATCACATGCTAATATAGAGGTAAAGATGAGTCTGATTCAATGAAAGAAGAAAAAAGGGCAGTTGAGTTCAGAACAAATGGTTTGAGGTTAAATATCTGTAACAGTTTTATATAGTAATTACTTAATTTCTAATTAAAATAGTACCGTCCACCTAAACAGCTAGGTTTTAGATCGTTTATTTAGTTCTCTCCCTATGTTTCCTCTTGCAATCTCCTTATTTCATAGGTCTTCTTTTATCAGAGAGGACAAGCAAGAGGCTTGCTCCCAAGTTTCTGTCAATGTTGCATTATGGGTGAATAACATTGTTGAGGGCCTAGACGTGAAGCTGGGAGTTGGAAAAGAAGGGTCGGGGGTCGGGAGTGGAGACCAAGGGGGGTTAGGAGAGGAGGTCAGCGGTTGTGATTGGAGGCTGGGGGATAGTCGGGAGAGGAGGCCGGGGCTCAGGAGCGGCAGCAATCATGAGGGGGCAGGGTCGGAAGGCCCTTTATTTGTATATGCAAAGGGCCTAACGGCTATTTTATTCCTTTCCCAATATGGCGGGTGGCACTTTTCCAGCCAGGAACGTGTGCACGCTTCCTGCCCACCATATCGGTGGCTTAGTAAGCCAGTTAGTGCCTGAAAAACATGCGCTGCATTGCCGAATGTATAGGCTGATGACTCTCCAACCTCTATGAGAGGGAACATCTGGATTCCACTTGATGCACACTCCCATAGTGACATATTTGAGATAGCAAGCTTGGTGTATGGGGAATTGTGACAAGTGAAACCACATCCTTCCTCTCTGTGGCGCCATACACTGGAGTTCCAACATGCTGCACTCTCTGTGCCACTTAACCTGGACATCAGTTCTCAAACAAGTATTTTTTACATTTACAAACGAGTGACTTGTATTTATTTACAGAAGGCCTTTGTACTCAACTTGATGAGGTCCAGACCCCAGGGAGATCAGCTCGGTGAGACTATGATTCCTGCTGGCTGTAATGTGTGGGTACAGTGATCAGGAACTCTGAGCCTGAGGTTCCTTATTACTATATAAAACCTCCCAATCACACAATGAATCCATGCTAATGGGTGCTTACTTCTTCCACCACAGCACTTTATTAGGACTGTTGACACCATGGGGAACAGGTGAAAATAAACTAATCATGTTGTACACAGCATAGCTCTCAGATGAATTTAAACATATCCTTTATTGGATTACCTGATATTGTCATGCACGGTCCTGATAAAACCTCAGGGACAATAGAAATAATGAAGTTTCTCTGTTGTATCTTTTGATCTGGTTTACTGAAGTACAGTTCAGTTAGTGTTTTAATAAAATCTTCAACAGAAAACAATTATAGTGAAGCTCATCTCTTGGGATCCTTTTTCTTCTCAGTCTAGCTTTCCTGTCTTTATTAAAATAAACTAATAATTTTTCTAATACCATTTTTCTCAATGCCCTTCTCCATATCCTCATCTTCACTGGTTCTGCCTCCCTATTTTACACTGGCTCTGCCTTTCTCTGACTCCTCATCTTCATTGTGTTGTTCTCAGTGTCCTCCTATTCCCAATATGACGGTCGACGCACTTCTGGCCAGAAATGTGCACACTTTCTGCCCACTATATTGGTAGCTTAGTAGGCCAGTTAGTGCCTGAAAAATGTGTGCTGCGTGGCCGAATGTATAAGCTGATGACTCTCTCCAAACTTGTGTGGAGCATAAATACCGACATAGACCATTTGGGCCAAATGGCCTGTTTCTGTGCTATAAATTCTATTCAGCAAATCTGTCTTATCTCTTGCTTCCTCTTCTGTGTCTTTTCCCATCTCCTTGCCTTTATTATCTATGCTTTCTCCATCTCGTCATCTTCACCAGCACTGCCTTTCCCACTGCTTCTGGTGTTTTCATTGCTACTGCCCTTCTTTGATACATGCTAACCTATAAAACTCAAAATGTCTGATGAACAACTTCAAAAAATCTGACATAGTCTCAGAAAAGACAGCAGTTCAGAATAGAGGCCTATAACCAGGAGCACTGCATCAAAATGACTGAATAAGTTAAATTCCTTTTTATTACAATGGATTTCAGGATTTTTATTACTGTTTTAGGATTATATTTCTCAATTCAGTTTGGTTTTCTGTGAAAACTGAAACCCAATGGCCTCATGTATTACATATCAAAAGTAGTAGTTACAATGGGAGTGCAGTGGGACAAGAACTTGTCTTGACTTCATAGTATCACAGTAGGTACAGCACAGGAGGAGACCATTCAGCCCATCGTGCCTGAGCCGGCTCTTTAAAAGAGCTATCCAATTAGTCCCATTCCCTGCTCTTTCCCCATAGCCCTGAAATTTTTTTCCCTTCAAGTATTTATCCAATTCCCTTTTGAAAGTTACTTCGGAATCTGCTTCCACCACCCTTTCAGGCAATGCATTCTAGATCGTTACAACTCACTGCATTAAAAAAATGTTTTGTTATGTCGCCTTTGGCTCTTTTGCCGATCATCTTATATCTGTGTCCTCTGGTTACCGACCCTTCTGCCACTGGAAACAGTTTCTCCTTATCTACTCTATCAAAACCGTTCATGATTTCGAACAATTCTATGAAATCTCCCCTTAATCTTCTCTTTCCTAAGGAGGACAACCCCAACTCCTCCAATCTCTCCAATCTAAGATTCTCCAATCTAAGATTAAAGAAAACCGAAAGATGTTTTATCAGTACATTAAGAACAAGAGGATAGCTAAGGAAAAGGTGGGACCTAACAGGGATGATAAGGGTAACTTGTGTGTAGAAGCAGAGGATGTGGGTAGGGTTTTAAATGAATATTTTGTCTCTGTATTCACAAAGGAAAGGGATGGTCCGGACGTAGCAGTTAAAGAGGAGAGGTGTGAAATATTGGACAAGGTAAACATAACTTAAGAGGAAGTACTAGAGGGACTGGAATCCTTGAAAGTCGATAAGTCACCAGGGTTGGATGGATTGTTTCCTAGGCTATTGAAGGAAGCCAGGGAGGAAATAGCGGATGCTCTGAGGATCATTTTCCAATCCTCACTAGATACAGGGGAGGTACCGGAGGACAGGAAGACGGCAAACATAGTACCATTGTTTAAAAAGGGTATGAGGGAAAGGCTGAACAATTATAGGCCGGTCAGTCTTACCTCGGTGGTGGGCAAACTATTAGAATCAATACTGAGAGATAGGATAAATTGTCACTTGGAAAGGCATGGTTTAATCAGGGATAGTCAGCATAGATTTGTTCAGGGAAGGTCGTGCCTTACAAATCTGATTAAATTCTTTGAGGAAGTGACAAGGAGGATTGATGAGGGTAGTGCAGTGGATGTTGTCTACATGGATTTTAGTAAGGCATTTGACAAGGTCCCACATGGCAGACTGGTCAGAAAGGTAAAAGCCCATGGGATACAGGGAAATTTGGCGAATTGGATCCAAAATTGGCTCAGTAACGGGAAACAAAGCGTAAAAGTCAATGGATGTCTTTGCGAATGGAAATCCTTTTCCAGTGGTGTGCCACAGGGCTCAGTGTTGGATCCCATGCTGTTTGTGGTATATATTAATGATTGGGACTTGAATGTAGGGGGCATGATTGGCAAATTTGCAGACGACACAAAAATTGGCTGTGTAGTTGATAGTGAAGAGGAATGCTGTAGACTCCAAGAAGATATCAATGGGTTGGTGGAGTGGGCGGAAAAGTGGCAAATGGAGTTCAACCCGGAGAAGTGTGAGGTAATGCACTTAGGGAGGGCAAACAGTAAAATACGCAGTAAATGGGAATATATTGAGAGGGGTAGAGGAAGTGAGAGACCTTGGAGAGCATGTGCACAGGTCCCTGAAGGTGGCAGTACAGGTAGGTAAGGTTGTGAAGAATGCTCTCCGTTATTAGCCGAGGTATAGAATACAAAAGCAGGGATGTAATGATGGAACTGTATAAAACGGTGGTAAGGCCACAGCTGGAGTAATGTGCGCAGTTCTGGTCACCACATTACAGGAAGGACGTAATTGCTCTGGAAAGGGTGCAGAGAAGATTTACAAGAATGTTGCCAGGGCTTGAAAATTGCAGCTACGAGGAGAGATTGGACAGGCTGGGGTTGTTTTCCTTGGAGCAGAGGAGGCTGAGGGGTGACTTGATTGAGGTGCACAAAATTATGAGGGGCCCAGATAGACAGGAAGTACCTGTTTCCCCTAGCAGAGAGTTCAAGAACTAGAGGACATAGATTTAAACTGATTGGTGGAAGGATTAGAGGGGACATAAGGAAAAACTTTTTTACCCAGAGGGTGGTGGGTGTATGGAATTCGCTGCCCAAATTCGAGGCAGGTACCCACAACTCTTTTAAAAAGTACTTGGACCTGCACCTAAAGTGCTGTAAGCTGCAGGGCTACAGACCAGGTACTGGAAGGTGGGATTAGAATGGGCACCTGGTTGTTCTTCGAGCCGGCACGGACACAATGGGCCGAATGGCCCCCTTCTGTGCTGTATCTTTTCTGTGGTTCTATGGTTCTATAACTGAAGTCCCTCATCCCTGGTACCATTCTGGTAAATCTCTTCTGAACCCTCTATAACGCCTTGACATCCTTCCTAAAGTGTGGTGCTCAGAATTGAACACAATACTCCAGCTGAGGCCTAACCAGTATTTTATAAAGTTTTAGCATAACTTCCTTCCTTTTGTACTCTAAGCCTCTAAGCTCAGGATCCCATATGCTTTTTAACAGCCTTCTCAACTTGTCCTGCACCCCCTTTAAAATTGTACCATTCAATTTATATTGCCTCTCCTTATTCTTCCTACCAAAATGCATCACTTCACACTTAGAATCATAGAATCATCGAAGTTTACGACATGGAAACAGGCCCTTCGGCCCAACATGTCCATGTCGCCCAGTTTATACCACTAAGCTAGTCCCAATTGCCTGCACTTGGCCGATATCCCTCGATACCCATCTTACCCATGTAACTGTCCAAATGCTTTTTAAAATACAAAATTGTACCCGCCTCTACTACTGCCTCTGGCAGCTCATTCCAGACACTCACCACCCTTTGAGTGAAAAAATTGCCCCTCTCACCTTAAATTTATGTCCCCTCGTTATAGACTCCCCTGCCTTTGGGAAAAGATTTTGACTATCTACCTTATCTATGCCCCTCATTATTTTATAGACTTCTATAAGATCACCCCTTAACCTCCTACTCTCCAGGAAAAAAAGTCCCAGTCTATCTAACCTCTCCCTATAAGTCAAACCATCAAGTCCCGGTAGCATCCTAGTAAATCTTTTCTGCACTCTTTCTAGTTTAATAATATCCTTTCTATAGTAGGGTGACCAGACTGTACACAGTATTCCAAGTGTGGCCTTTTTAATGTCTTGTACAACTTCAACAAGACATCCCAACTCCTGTATTCAATGTTCTGACTAATGAAACCAAGCATGCCGAATGCCTTCTTCACCACCCTATCCACCTGTGACTCCACTTTCAAGGAGCTATGAACCTGTACTCCTAGATTTCTTTGTTCTATAACTCTCCCCAACGCCCTACCATTAACGGAGTAGGTCCTGGTCTGATTCGATCTACCAAAATGCATCACCTCACATTTATCTAAATTAAACTCCATCTGCCATTCATCGGCCCACTGGCCCAATTTATCAAGATCCCGTTGCAATCCTAGATAACCTTCTTCACTGTCCACAATACCACCAATCTTGGTGTCATCTGCAAACTTACTAACCATTCCTCCTAAATTCTCATCCAAATCATTAATATAAATAACAAATAACAGCGGACCCAGCACCGATCCCTGAGGCACACCGCTGGTCACAGGCCTCCAGTCTGAAAAACAACCCTCTACAACCACCCTCTGTCTTCTGTCGTCAAGCCAATTTTGTATCCAATTGGCTACCTCACCTTGGATCCCGTGAGATTTAACCTTACGTAACAACCTACCATGCGGTACCTTGTCAAAGGCTTTGCTAAAGTCCATGTAGACCACGTCTACTGCACAGCCCTCATCTATCTTCTTGGTTACCCCTTCAAAAAACTCAATCAAATTCGTGAGACATGATTTTCCTCTCACAAAACCATGCTGACTGTTCCTAATCAGTCCCTGCCTCTACAAATGCCTGTAGATCCTGTCTCTCAGAATACCCTCTAACAACTTACCCACTACAGATGTCAGGCTCACCGGTCTGTAGTTCCCAGGCTTTTCCCTGCCGCCCTTCTTAAACAAAGGCACAACATTTGCTACCCTCCAATCTTCAGGCACCTCACCTGTAGCTGTCGATGATTCAAATATCTCTGCTAGGGGACCCGCAATTTCCTCCCTAACCTCCTATAACGTCCTGGGATACATTTCATCAGGTCCCGGAGATTTATCTACCTTGATGCGCGTTAAGACTTCCAGCACCTCCCTCTCTGTAATATGTACACTCCTCAAGACATCACTATTTATTTCCCCAAGTTCCCTAACATCCATGCCTTTCTCAACCGTAAATACCGATGTGAAATATTCATTCAGGATCTCACCCATCTCTTGTGGTTCTGCACATAGATGACCTTGTTGATCCTTAAGAGGCCCTACTCTCTCCCTAGTTACTCTTTTGCCCTTTATGTATTTGTAGAAGCTCTTTGGATTCTCCTTTGCCTTATCTGCCAAAGCAATCTCATGTCCCCTTTTTGCCCTCCTGATTTCTCTCTTAACTCTACTCTGACAATCTCTATACTCTTCAAGGGATCCACTTGATCCTAGCTGTCTATGCATGTCATATGCCTCCTTCTTCTTTTTGACTAGGGCCACAATCTCCCGAGTCATCCAAGGTTCCCTACTTCTACCAGCCTTGCCCTTCACTTTATAAGGAATGTGCTTACCCTGAACCCTGGTTAACACACTTTTGAAAGCCTCCCACTTACCAGACGTTCCTTTGCCTGCCAACAGACTCTCCCAATCAACTTCTGAAAGTTCCTGTCTAATACCATCAAAATTGGCCTTTCCCCAATTTAGAATTTTAACTTTTGGGCCAGACCTATCACTCTCCATAGCTATCTTAAAACTAATGGAATTATGATCACTGGTCCCAAAGTGATCCCTCACTAACACTTCTGTCACCTGCCCTTCCTTATTTCCCAAGAGGAGGTCAAGTTTTGCCCCCTCTCTAGTCGGGCCATCCACATACTGAATGAGAAATTCCTCCTGAATACACTCAACAATTTTCTCTCCATCCAAGCCCCTAATGCTATGGCTGTCCCAGTCAATGTTGGGAATGTTAAAGTCCCCTACTATTACCACCCTATTTTTCTTTCAGCTGTCTGTAATCTCCTTACATATTTGCTCCTCAATTTCCCATTGACTATTTGGGGGTCTGTAGTACAATCCTATCAAAGTGATCTCTCCCTTCTTATTTTTCAGTTCTACCCATATAGACTCAGTGGGCGAACCCTCGGATATATCCCCTCTCACTACTGCCGTGATGTTCTCCCTAATCAAGAACGCAACTCCCCCTCCTCTCTTACCTCCTGCTCTATCTTTCCTATAGCATCTGTACCCTGGAATATTTAGCTGCCAGTCCTGCCCCTCCCTTAGCCATGTTTCAGTAATAGCTATAACATCCCAGTCCCATGTACCCATCCATGCCCTGAGTTCATCTGCCTTGCCCATCAGACTTCTTGCATTGAAATAAATGCAGCTTAATCTAGACTTCCCTTGGTCTTTGCCCTGCTTTCTCAGACCATCTGTCCGGTCATGTTTTGTACACTCTCCCTTACTGCCTTTTGTTTCTGTCACCACTTTACTTCCCACTGACTTCCTGCATCGGTTCCCATCCCCCTGCCACATTAGTTTAAACCCTCCCCAACAGTACTAGCAAACACTCCCCCTAGGACATTGGTTCCAGTCCTGCCCAGATGCAGACCGTCCAATTTGTACTGGTCCCACCTCCCCCAGAACCGGTTCCAATAGCCCAGGAATTTGAATCCCTCCCTCTTGCACCATCTCTCAAGCCACGTATTCATCCTAGCTATCCTGTCATTCCTACTCTGACTAGCCTGTGGCACTGGTAGCAATCCTGAGATTACTACCTTTGAGGTCCTACTTTTTAGTTTAACTCCTAACTCCCTAAATTCAGCTTGTAGGACCTCATCCCGTTTTTTTACCTATATCGTTGGTACCTATATGCACCACGACAACTGGCTGTTCACCCTCCCCCTCCAGAATGTCCTGCAGCCGCTCCGAGACATCCCTGACCCTTGCACCAGGGAGGCAACATACCATCCTGGAGTCTCGGTTGCATCCGCAGAAACGCCTGTCTATTCCCCTTACAATCGAGTCCCCTATCACTATAGCTCTGCCACTCTTTTTCCTGCCCTCCTGTGCAGCAGAGCCAGCCACGGTGCCATGAACCTGGCCGCTGTCACCTTCCCCTGGTGAGCCATCTCCCCCAACAGTATCCAAAACGGTATACCTGTTTTGGAGGGAGATGACCGCAGGGGACCCCTGCACTGCCTTCCTACTCTTCCTCTGTCTGTTGGTCACCCATTCACTATCTCCCTCAGTAATTTTTATCTGTGGTGTGACCAACTCACTGAACGTGCTATCCATGACTTCCTCAGCATCGCGGATGCCCCAAAGTTTGTCCATCCGCAGCTCCAGAGCCGTCAAGCAGTCAAACAGTAGCTGGAGCTGGATACACTTCCCGCAGGTGAAGGAACCAGGGACACAGGAAGGATCCCTGAATTCCCACATCCCACAAGAGGAACATGACACGGGTCTGGGATCTCCTGCCATGACTTAACCCTTAAATTAGCTTAACAACAACTACAATGTCAAGAAATTAAATTTCATCTGCCATGTTTCTGCCGATTTCACCAGTCTGTCTGTCTTCCTGAAGTCTGTTACTATCCTCCACATTGTTTAGCACATTTCCAACTTTCGCTTCAACTGCAAACTTTGAAATTATACCCTCTATATCCAAGTCCAGGTCATTAATATATATCAAAAAGAGCAGAGTTCCTAATACTGACCCCTGGGGAACATCCTGTATACTTCCCTCCAGTCTGAAAAACAATCATTCACCACTACACTCTGCTTTCTGTCCCACAGCTAATTTTGTATCCATGCTACCACTGTCACTTTAATCCCATGCGCTTCAATTTTGCTAACAAGTCTATTGTGTGGTACTTTATCAAATGCCTTTTGAACATCCATATACCACAATCTCAACCGCACTACCCTCATCAACCCTCTCCGTTACTTCATCAAAGAACTCAATCAAGTTAGTCAAACATGATTTTCCTTTAACAAATCCGTGCTGACTTTCATTTGTTAGCTCATACTTTTCCAAGTGCTGATTAATTTTGTCCTGGATTATTGTCTCTAAAAGTTTCCCCACCACCAACGTTAGGCTGACTGGCTTATAATTGCCGGGTTTATCCTTCTCTCCCTTTTTTGAACAGGGGTGTAACATTTGCAATCCTCCAATCCTCTGGAACTGCCCCCATATCTAAGGAGGATTGGAAGATTGTGGCCAGAGCCTCTGTAATTTCCACCCTTACTTCCCTCAGTAATCTAGGATGCATCCCATCAGGACTGGGTGACTTTGCTTCTTTCAGTCCTGCCAATCTTTTAAGTACCGCCTCTTTATCTATTTTTATCCTATCCAATATCGCTACCACCTCCTCCTTTACTGCTACATTGGCAGCATCCTCTTCTCTCGTGGAAATGGATGCGAAGTATTCATTTAGTACCTCAGCCATACCCTCTGCCTCCACAAGAAGACCTTTTTTATCCCTAATCAGCCCCATCCTTCCTTTGACTACCCCTTTAACTAATTATATGTTTATAAAAAACTTTTAGGTTCCCTTTTATGTTAGTTGCTAATTTATTCTCATACTCTCTCTCTTTGTCCCTTTTATTCGATCTCCTCTGTGCTTTCTGTATTCCACCTGGTTCTCTACTGTATTATGAATCTTACATTCGTCATAAGCCTCCTTTTTCTGTTTCATTTTAATCTCTATATCTTTAGTCATCCAGGGAGCTCTAGCTTTGGATGCCCTTCCTTTCCCCCTCGTAGGAATGTGTCTACTCAGCACCCAAACCAACTCCTCCTTGAAGGCCTCCCATTGTTCAATTACTGTTTAGCCTGCCAATTTTTGATTCCAATCCACCTGGGCAAGGTCCCTTTTTAACTCACTGAAATTAGCCCTCCTCCAGTTTAGTATTTTCACATTTGATTGTTCCTTGTCCATTTCCATAACTATTCTAAACCTAATGATATTATGATCACTGTTCCTCAAATGCTCCCCCACTGAAATATGTTCCACCTGCCCCACTTTATTCCCCAGAACTAGATCCAGTATTGTTTCCTTCCTCGTTGGGCTGGAAACACACTGTTCCAGAAAGTTCTTTTGCACACATTTCAGGAATTTCTCCTGCTCTTTGCCCTTAATACTGTTACTGTCCCAGTCTATATTGGGATAATTGAAGTCCCCCAATATCACTACTCTATAGTTCTTGCATCTTTCTGTAATTTGCCTGCAAATTTTCTCCTCTATCTCCTTCCCACTATTTGGTGGCCAATCGTAAACACCCAGTAGCGTAATAGCTCCTCTACTGTTCCTTAATTCTAACCAAATAGATTGTGTCTTTGACCCCTCAACTACATCATCCCTTTCCAGTGCTATAACAGTTTCTTTGACCAATACTGCCACCCCTTCCTTTCTTTCCTTCCCTATCTTTCCTGAATACCTTGTAGCCAGGAATATTAAGAATCCAATCCCCTCCTTTTTTGAGCCAGGTCTCTGTTATTGCCACTATATCATAGTCCCATTTGAGCCTGCAGCTCACCAACCTTATTTAACACGCTTCGTGAATTTATGCACATGCACTCCAAATTCATCTTAGTCTGCCTCGCATTTGCCCCCTACCTGATCCCTCCTCTTTCTGAACTCTACTTTAGTGCTATTTGTCCCTCCCAGTCCTCTGTTCACCTTGTTTCTCCTCTCTAAAGTTTCATCCTGGCGCCCACCATCCTACCAAATTAGTTTAGACTGAAGTTGTAGTTATATCCAGAATTTCAACAATTGTATTTTAGGGGGAAAAAGCTGGTATACAAAAGTGGAATTTATCTAGCACCAGGAAAAATAAAATATATTTTTCAGAGGCTTTCCAAACTAGGCAGAGGCCAAGATTGGATAGGTGGATGAAGCAAAAGAGGTTGAAAAGATATGGGTAGAGGATGGGCAAATGTGATTCAAACTATTTTCTCGTGTGGAGGGTAAACACTGACATGGACTGGTTGAGCCGAATAGCTTGTTTCCGTGTTGTAACTTCTATGTATTTCTATGAGTGCGTCTGTGGTATTAGTGCAAAGAAAAAATGGTGGCCAGCATTCGTTGCGACAAAGCTGATGCTCCAAGCACGTAGGTTTCTGTTTAATTTATTTATCGCCTCTCCATCATTAGCTGCCCCCAATCCCAATCACGGAGCGGCTGCAGGGCATTCTGGAGGGGGAGGGTGAACAGCCAGTCGTCGTGGTCCATATTGGTACCAACAACATAGGTAAAAAAAGGGATGAGGTCCTGCAAGGTGAATTTAAGGAGTTAGGAGATAAATTAAAAAGCAGGACTTCAAAGGTAGTGATCTCAGGATTACTACCGGTGCGACGTGCTAGTGAGTACAGGAACAGGAGAATAGACAGGATGAATGCGTGGCTGCAGGGATGGTGTAGGAGGGAGGGATTTAGATTCCTGGGACATTGGGACCGGTTCTGGGGAAGGGAGGACCTGTACAAGCGTGATGGGTTACACCTGAGCAGGACCGGGACCAATGTCCTCGCGGGGGTGTTTGCTAGTGCTGTTGGGGAAGATTTAAACTAGAGTGGCAGGGGGATGGGAACCTGAGCGGGGAGTCAGAAGGGAATAAAATTGAGAGCAGCAAGAGAGGGGAAGACCCGGGGAAATTTACAATACAAATAGTACAAACAGTTGTTCAAGAACAAGTGAGAGGGAAAAGCATAGAGCAGCGGAAAGAAAGTGTACTTTAGGCACGACAGATAAAATAAAAACTAGAAAGCGTAAGGCGATTAACCCAGCATCAAAGCTGTGGCAGGGGGTTGGGAACCTGAGCAGGGAGACAGAGGAAAGCGTGTCAGGAAGGGACAGAAGGTATGGAGTAAAAGGTAAAGTGTTAAAAAAGGAAAAAGCAGGAACTAAGTGTCACAAAACATATTTGAAAGTTCTTTATCTGAATGCACATAGCATTCGTAACAAAATGGACGAGTTAACAGCACAAATAACTACATATGGGTATGATCTTGTGGCCATTACAGAAACATGGCTGCAGGGTGACAACGACTGGGAATTAAATATGCCAGGGTATTTAACAATCAGGAAGGACAGGCAGGAAGGAAGGGGAGATGGGGTGGCTATGTTAATAAAGGAAGGAATCACTGTAACACAGAGAAATGATATTGGGACAAAGGATCAGGAAAATGAAACAGTTTGGGTAGAGATAAGGAATAATAAGGGGAAAAAAACTAGTGGGCGTAGTATATAGGCCTCCTAATAGTTGCAACTCTGCTGGAAGAAGTATTAATCAGGAAATAGTCGGGGCATGTAATAAGGGAACAGCTATAATTATGGGGGATTTTAACTATCATATTAACTGGACAAATCAAATAGGGCAGGGCAGCCTTGAGGAAGAGTTTATTGAGTGTATTAGGGATGGATTTCTTGAGCAGTATGTAACTGATCCTACAAGGGGGCAAGCAACCTTGGACCTGGTCCTGTGTAATGAGCCAGGATTAATTAATAATGTCCTAGTTAAGGATCCCCTTGGAATGAGTGACCATAACATGGTTACATTCCATATCCAATTAGAGGGTGAGAAGGTTGGTTCTCAAACAAGCGTACTGAGCTTGAATAAAGGAGACTATGATGGTATGAGAGCGGAATTGATTAAAGTGGACTGGGAAAATAGATTAAAGGGTAAGGCGGTACATGAACAGTGGTGTTCATTCAAGGAGTTATTTTACAACTTTCAAAAAAATATATTCCACTGAGGAAAAAAGGGTGTAAAAGAAATGACAGCCATCCGTGGCGAAGTAAAGAAATTAAGGATAGTATCCGACTAAAAACAAGGACATATAAGGTAGCCAAACTTAGTGGGAGGATAGAAGATTGGGAAGTCTTCAAAAGACAGCAAAAAGTAACTAAAGGATTGATTAAGAAAGGGAAGATAGATTATGAAAATAAATTAGCAAACAATATAAAAACAGATAGCAAGAGTTTCTATAGTTATATAAAAAGAAAAAGGGTGGCTAAGGCAAATGTAGGTCCCTTAGAGGATGAGACCGGGAAATTAATGGTGGGAAACACGGAGATAGCAAAAATGCTGAACAAATATTTTGTTTCAATCTTTACGGTAGAGGACACTAAGAATATCCCAACACTGGACAAACAGGGGGCTCTAGGGGGGGGAGGAGCTAAATACGATTAAAATCACTAAGGAATTGGTACTCAGTAAATTAATGGGACCCAAGGCGGATAAATCCCCTGGACCTGATGGCTTACATCCGAGGGGCTTGAGGGAAGTGGCAGTAGGGATTGTGGATGCTTTGGTAATAATTTTCCAAAATTCTCTGAACTCGGCAAAGGTCCCGGCAGATTGGAAAACGGCTAATGTAACACCCTTATTTAAAAAGGGTAGTAGGCAGAAGGCTGGAAATTATAGACCAGTTAGCCTAACATCTGTGGTGGGTAAAATTTTGGAATCTATTATTAAGGAGACAGTAGTGGAACATTTGGATAATTTAATAGGACAAAGTCAGCATGGCTTTATGAAGGGGAAGTCATGTCTGACAAATTTGCTTGAGTTCTTTGAGGACATAACGTACAGGGTGGATAAAGGAGAACCAGTGGACGTAGTGTATTTAGACATCCAGAAGGCATTCGACAAGGTGCCACATAAAAGATTATTGCTCAAGATAAAGAATCACTGGATTGCGGGTAATATTCTGGCATGGGTGGAGGATTGGTTATCTAACAGGAAGCAGAGAGTTGGGATAAATGGTTCATTCTCGGACTGGCAACCAGTAGCCAGTGGTGTTCCGCAGGGGTCGGTGCTGGGTCCCCAACTCTTTACAATCTATATTAACGATTTGGAGGAAGGGACCGAGTGTAACATATCAAAGTTTGCAGATGATACAAAGATGGGAGGGAAAGTGGAGAGTGAGGAGGACATAAAAAACCTACAGGGGGATATAGACAGGCTGGGTGAGTGGGCGGAGACTTGGCAGATGCAATACAATATTGGAAAATGTGAGGTTATGCACTTTGGCAGGAAAAATCAGAGAGCAAGTTATTATCTTAATGGCGAGAAACTGGAAAGTACTGCAGTACAAAGGGATCTGGGGGTCCTAGTGCAAGAAAATCAAAAAGTTAATATGCAGGTGCAGCAGGTGATCAAGAAGGCCAACGGAATGTTGGCGTTTATTGCTAGGGGGATAGAATATAAAAACAGGGAGGTATTGCTGCAGTTATATAAGGTATTGGTGAGACCGCGCCTGGAATACTGCATACAGTTTTGGTCTCCATACTTAAGAAAAGACATACTTTCTCTCGAGGCAGTACAAAGAAGGTTCACTCGGTTAATCCCGGGGCTGAGGGGGCGGACATATGAGGAGAGGTTGAATCGATTGGGACTCTACTCATTGGAGTTCAGAAGAATGAGAGGCGATCTTATTGAAACATATAAGATTGTGAAGGGGCTTGATCGTGTGGATGCGGTAAGGATGTTCCCAAGGATGGGTGAAACTAGAACTAGGGGGCATAATCTTAGAATAAGGGGCTGCTCTTTCAAAACTGAGATGAGGAGAAACTTCTTCACTCAGAGGGTAGTAGGTCCGTGGAATTTGCTGCCCCAGGAAGCTGTGGAAGCTACATCATTAAATAAATTTAAAACAGAAATCGACAATTTCCTAGAAGTAAAGGGAATTAGGGGTTACGGGGAGCGGGCAGGAAATTGGGCATGAATTTAGATTTGAGGTTAGGATCAGATCAGCCATGATCTTATTGAATGGCGGAGCAGGCTCGAGGGGCCGATTGGCCTACTCCTGCTCCTATTTCTTATGTTCTTATCAGATCATAAAACACTAAAGGGATGATTTTAACTCCTGCGCGGGATTCTTTGTTGGAGGCCTTTCAGATTTTAACTGCCAGGCCTCACTTAAGATGCCACCAGTTGGCTGCTCACCTGTTTTGGGCAGAAAGCGGCAGCTGGCCAGCGAGAGGGGGCCAAAGATCGAGCGGCCTTGTGGCCGTCCACCAGCACCAAGAAAAGGACTCTGGCAGTGAGTAAAGGAGGAGGGTGCTGCGAGGGTCTTGTCGCTGGAACCCAGGTCAACAGAGACCCAGACTTTCCTTGCGGGTCCCAGAGGAGCACCCCACTCAAGACCGGGTTAAAATGCCATCGGGGTCCCATATACATCTCGAAAGAATTTGCATTTATATAGCGCCTTTCACAACGACAGGACGTCCCAAAGTGCTTTACAGCCAATGAAGTACTTTTTTTTGAAGTGTATGTAGGGTGAAATTCAACTTTGGCAGGGGGGAAAGATAGGCAACGTCTTGTTATACAACCTGGTTGATTTTCCTTTGCATAGACTTCACTGTGTGGCCAGATCTATTGGTTCATGCTTGTTTTTAATTATAAACAATTTTACAACACCAAGTTATAGTCCAGCAATTTTATTTTAAATTCACAAGCTTTCGGAGATTTTCTCCTTCCTCAGGCAAATGTTTCAAGATCTCCTTGAAGCCTACGCATTTATACATATTGAACAATAATACATGGTGTTTACAGACTGCCCCTGCAACTGCCCGTTGCCAAGGCAATCACCGTGTTCAGACAGAGAGGTGTTACCTGCAGAACCTCCGAATACACATTCAACAAAAAAACAAACAGGGAAAAAAAACAGAGAAAAAAAAACACAGAGAGAGGCAGAAACATCCGGAAGGCAGAGAGAGCCAGCAAATGACCCATTATATTAAAAACAGATAACATTTGTTCGCTGGTGGGGTAACGTGTAGCGTGACATGAACCCAAGATCCCGGTTGAGGCCGTCCTCATGGGTGCGGAACTTGGCTATCAATTTCTGCTCGACGATTTTGCGTTGTCGTGTGTCTCGAAGGCCGCCAATAAAGACCAATAAAGGTGTCCCAATATCACTAACAGAAAAAAACAGCTTTGCAGGTGCCCCTTCTCATCTGAGGAGGCGCCACTAAAGAATAATCCAAACGCGAGGTTCAATTAAACTAAGATCTACTAGCTTTGAGAATCGACTAAAACCCGATGCAGTTGAATTGTGCGCGACGCTACACGCCTAGTGTACGTACCGGCCCTCGCCGTCGTGCTTCTGCCGCCAACTGCTTCCCGTTCTATAAAAGTTCGTAATTTGCCGCTTCTGGAGTGAGAGGCAGTTGCGTGAGTTGAAGCACCGGTCGGCGCGAGCGCAGAGCGGGAAGAAAAATAAATGGCCGCTTCGCTCGCTGAACGAGCGGCTGACAACCATAAAAACTCCCCACCACTGTTTATTCTTCCTTAGTGCCAGGACCAAACCAAACCCAGACACCGGGATAGGTGGAGGGAAGAAAAAAGCAAGTGAGTATGAGATTCATAGGCCTCTAGTCAGTTCAGTCACACTGGCCTTGACGCAAGTGTGTTACTTGGAGAAACTATGAGGAAAGCTGTAAAGCCGGGTTTCATTGAAAAACTGTCTCCCTATTGAATAAGGCACGGCTTCTGTTTGACATCACTGTTGTGTGCATCCTGTTCTAGATAAATGCTAAATTAGGGACCGCCAACATTAATCACCTACATGTGGCGTGCGTTTTCCAAAATGTCCTTTCCAATAACAAGCTATGAGAAATTGTAATGGATGTAATTGATACAGACTGAGTGACATGAGTTGCTTAGTGATGAATGCATTCTTTGACTCAGTCAGAATGGTGCTGTATCATTGTCCCTGTGCCGGCTCTTTGAAAGAGCTATCCAATTAGTCCCACTCCCCTGCTATTTTCCCATAGCCCTGCAAAATTTTCCCCTTCAAGTATTTAGCCAGTTCCCTTTTGAAAGTTATTATTGAATCTGCTTCCACCACCCTTTCATGCAATGCATTCCAGATCATCATAACTTGCTGTGTAAAATAATTTCTCCCATCTAGTTATTTTGCTAATTACCTTAAATCTGTGTCCTCTGGTTACTGACCTGCCACTGGAAACAGTTTCTCCTTATTTACTCTATCAAAACTGTTCATGATTTTGAACACCTATTAAATTTCCCCTTCACCTTCTCTGCTCTAAGGAGAACAACCAATTCTAGTGTGAACTCTATAGCTGAAGGTAATGAGCACACAACTGACTAGCAGAATCTGTAAAGTGGTATTCTTCCAATGTATTAAGAGGAAATTTTTGATTAAAAATTCTTAGTCTGTTATGAAGATAATTTAGGTATATGGCAGAGAAGTTAATTTTAGGGATATGCTGTTTTTGGACCTTCCATTTGGCTGACTGTTGGTGATCTTGCTATCAGCAAATAATATTTTTTCAGTGCAACAGTAGCTGAGGAGGATGACTGGCTAGTAAGGTTGAAAAGAGGCCCATTATCTCAATGTCTAAAAAGAAAACCTTTCAACTTAAGAGTAACTTTACAAGCTTCTCTCACAGAATTTTAAAAAGCAATCACCAAGCAGACCTTTCCTCAACCTGCTTAACTTAATTATTTCAATGTCCACATGGAGTTACATATAGGGCATGGTCCTTGCATTCTACAATTAATAACCCTTTCAATTCTTTGATCAGCTTTAAGAAATTCAAAAGGGGAGCTGTCAATCCACTGGCAAATTCAATATGATCTTAAATACTGATTTCTGAGAAAATTTAACCTGTGCCTTTGTACCATGCTGGGGTTTTCAAATATAAAATCAGTGCTATGCATTTCATCAAGTTTGAAATCTACCTCCAATAGCACTCCCAGTTTAAGATGTTGCTGAAGAGAGACTGTTAAACAAAAGGACCAATTATGCACTCCTAGTGGGGCATAGCACTTGCATGGAACACACAGTGGGGAAGTTGCAGAAGCACAGTGGATGGAAAACCATGGGCTGTGCACCAATGACTTCCCATGATATAGTGCTTGCGAGTGAGAGGATCGACCTTAAAATGCTGCCTTGGAGCACCAGTCTAAGGCATAAAACACGAACAAAGGAAGTTTGAGATCTACCAAGGAGGAACAAGATACCTCTTAATGATTAAGAATGTAGCAACTTAAATGAAGTCACTTTCCTGTTTAAATATTTGTCTATCAACTGTTAAATTCATAGCAGTAATGGTGCTGATTTTAAAAAAGAATGTAAAATCTTGTATTCTCACCATTGGCACCCCTTTAGGAATAGTGTAATTCATTAAAATTGTATGACCCTCTACTGCTCAATGTGGAACTGAGCTGCACAGGAAGGTTCCCAGAATTGATTCCTGCCTGTGCTGAGTCAGCCAGGGTAGCAGTTTTCTTCACCCTGGGGTTAGGGAGGGCAAAAAAAATCCTCTGATCATTGTTCAATGACTCCTCCTGAAAAGTGTGTGTCTCTAAACATTAGACAAGGACAGTATTAGATTCAATTGTGATGCTTTCCATTATCAAATATAGCTGTTGTAAAGAATGGTGGGGTATCTGAGCATGATAGGAGCTTAAGGAACCAGTCCTCAACATGAATCAGTGGGTTCAGGAAAGGAAGAGAAAATTGAAGGTGGAAAATTAAGAATGTTTTTGTTCCTGTGCTGTTCTATAACATTGATCCAAAAGCTAATCTTACTAAAAGATAAAACTTTAATGATAACCATAAATGTCAAAACATGGGAAAGAAAGTCATAGAATGAACCCAATCTGACAGAAGCACTTGGGACTGTGGGTGACACAAGCAAATAGTGATCTTCTAAAAACAGAAGTAATTGTAGTCATTGATACCTAACCATTTGTAATCATGAGAAAGGGACTTGGCTTCAAACATGAAAGGCTATAATTATAAGGAGATTGGGTTGACGGTGCAAATCTGTCCTTTCACCTTTTTATGACCTGGACCATAATCGAGCTGAGAAACTGATTGGATAAATACCTCTGACAGGTGAAAGGGTAATCAATTAAATCCAGTAGTCTTAACCCAGTTCCTAGTGGATGAGTCCATTGCATAAATACCTATAATTGAATATTAATTAACACTAAATTGGAAACATTAAATTTGAATATCAGATGTGACTTTGAAATGTTGCCATTATTTAATGGTTATGTATGCTTGTGAGTTCTTTTCCAGATGCACAATCAATTCTATATCATTATTGAAAGCAGCAGGTTTTTTGTGCAGCAAAATAAAGGGTTAATACAAGAGTGGGGAAGTTTTGGAAGGACTGTACCATTCTTGAAGTTCTCAATAAAAGCCCTGAATTTAAATATTCTTATTCAAGCATCCCTTTTTAGCAAAAACAAATGTTACAGTAATCATAAAGGAAGATACAAATTTGATCTCATTTTATATTCATACTAGCTATATTTAAAAAATACAGATCCTAAATAGACTGTCTTCCCATCTGATATTGTGGGTATGGACAAAATAAATACAATTTATGCAGGCAATTGGGACTAGCTTAGTGGTATAAACTGGGTGACATGGACATGTTGGGCCGAAGGGCCTGTTTCCATGTTGTAAACTTCTATGATTCTAATTTCCCTTAGAAAACTTCTTTTAAAAATATACTTTTATACTATTCATATCTGACTTTTTTACTGTAAAAATGTCTTTTTGACTATGGTTATCCACATGGTATTCTAGCTGGCCCAAAAGCAACTGCAAAGCTAAGTAAAATCAGTTGCTTTAACACATCTGCCAGATTCTAGTGCTTAGTCGTGACAGACAGACTTTTTTAAAGACGGCTTCCTAAATACAGGTGTGGCAGGCCAAATGTCCAGTTTTACAGATGGACAATGATCCATTCCCCAGCACTAACAGCAAATCCCCCCCTCCCCCATCACCCAATAAAGGAGCAATTCTGCTTCAGTATTGGAGACTTGTCTTGTGCAGCTTTGAATTGTGAGGAGTACATTTTCCATTTGAGATGATTTCCCTTTCTTCAAGCTGAATTGTTAATTTAAAATATTTCTTTGGGTTATACAGCCTGAAGAAGTCGGTTCTGTTCAAGGTGAAAATATGGTGTCCAGTTCTTTGGAAGATTCAGAATTACAAGATCTGAACGAATTGGCAATTAGAAAATACTGGGGAATTATTTCTCTCCTCGTGAAGCATAGTTCCATTTTGCCCAATTTTTTCAATGTGTTACATACTGCTTGTAAGTCCTTGCAGCAGTGCTTACAGCAAGACCTTGTTAGAAAGACGCAGATGGATCTGAGTAGGAGGCTGGGTGAAGGGGCCTCATGTTGAGTTCGGCAGCACTGCTTACTCTGTCATGGAAAACATTAAAGCTAATACAAGCCTGAAGATTTATATTGTGTCATCTACAGAATGTCAAGGATGGCAGCCCTTAGAAAGATCAAATAGAAAGGGAAAAGAAAGTGAGGCATTTATCACCTTCAGGAGAAAAACACAGATTCAGCAATGGGAAATGACAACATGAATGACATATTAGAGAGAACAAGAAACCTGGAAGAAATGAGTGAGAAGAAACTGCAAGTTCTTTTATACAGTGAAAGTGAAGTCCCACTCCCCCTTCCAGTTGCCATTACACCTTCCCCTCCCTGGGACTTGCCTTCAGGTTGTTGCTGGCGAGGCAAACGGCCTGATACTCGTATTTTTAAAATGGGCAAGCTGCCTATGGAGGCACGACAGATACTGGCAGCTGGTCCAAATATGTTAATGAGGTCTGAGGCCCAATTTCGGGCCTCCTGGTTGAAGCGTGTGCTTCATGTGTGGCACTCATCTCGGGTGCACAAACTGGCCTAAATGAATTTCCACCCCAAAGATACCAATAATTGGAAGTGGACGTGCTGCAAGTAGAGGCCATCAATGAATGTCACTGGAGCATGTTTCACTCCACCACTTGTCTAAGCAAATTGAGGATTAATAGGATACCATGGTGGACTATTTAATAGGTTTACTCTGGTTATGCAGCCTGAGAATTTTTTTGATTTTTTTCAGGAAATCTGTAAGATTGAGTACCTATTCCAGCATTGAGCATAAAGTTATCACCTACATTAATGGTTAATAAAAGATATAACATTTATGCATCTGGGATCATATTTTCCTCAGTTCAAACGAAACACAGGAGAAATTCTTTTGCACCATAATTTACAACTCCATGACGATCACAGGAACATGCAGATTTAAAACAGGTGATCCCTGCAAATGCAGTTGTTAATGGTAATAGAAAAATAACAGCCAATCAGGACACGCCCTTCAATACCTCTCAATTAACTAACGTGCCAAGTAAATGTTACAAATTTCATTGATCCAGCTTTGAAGTGTGCAACACTTATAGAGAATAACTTAATGAAATGTCTAAAAAGCCAGATTTTCAATGTGAACCCAGCAGGTATTGGTAACTTCTATAATACAATATTGAGAATAGATTTTTGAGAGGATGGCCCTTGTATATGCAAAGGAGCCAACTTGTGTGATAAGAGCAAATTCAGTGACAAGTTGAAGGACCTGGCACGAGGTTCAGAAGAACTCGAACAACTTAAAGCAGAGCACAAAGGTATGGCATAAATTTTTACGTGAAGTAGTAGTAGTACAGGACATATATGAATACAGTGAGTAGTAGTTGTTAAAGATAGGTACAGCAAGAGGAGGCCATTGTGCCTGTGCCAGCTCTTTGAAAGAGCTATCCAATTAGTCCCAATTCTTTTATAGCCCTGTAAATTTTTTTCCCTTCAAATATTTATCCAATTCCCATTTGAAAGTTATTGAATCTGCTTCCACCACCCTTTCAGGCATTCCGGATCGTTACAACTTGCTGCGAAAAAAAAAAGTTTCCTTATGTCGCCTTTGGCTCTTTTACCTATCCACCTTAAATCTGTGTCCTCTGGCTACTGACCCTTCTGCCACTGGAAACAGTTTCTCCTTATTTACTGTATCAACTGTTCATGATCTCGAACACCTCTATCAAATTTCCCCTTAACCTTCTCTGTTCTAAGGAAAACAACCCCAGTTTCTCCTCATAAGTGAAGCCCTCATCCATGGCACCATTGTAGTAAATCCCCTCTACAGCCTTATCTTTCCTAAAGTGTGGTGCCTAGAATGGAACACAAAACTCCAGCTGAGGCCTAACCAGTTTTTTTTTAAAAAAGGTTTAGCATAACTTTTTTATTCGTTCATGGGATGTGGGCATTGCTGGTAAGACCAGCATTTATTGCCAATCCCTAATTGTCCTTGAGAAGGTGGTGAGCCGCCGCCTTGACGCACTGCAGTCCGTGTGGTGAAGGTTCTCCCACAGTGATGTTGGTAGGGAGTTCCAGGATTTTGACCCAGCGACGATGAAGGAACGGCGATATATTTCCAAGTCGGGATGGTGAGTGACTTGGAGGGGAACGTGCAGGTGGTGTTGTTCCCATATGCCTGCTGCCCTTGTCCTTCCTTACTTTTGTACTCCATGCCTCTATTAATAAAGTCCAGGATCCCATATGCTTTTTTATCAGCCTTCTTAACTTCTCCTGCCACCTTCAGAGATTTGTGTATGTGCACCTCCAGATCTCTCTGTTCCTGCACTCCCTTTAAAATTGTACCATTAGTTTATATTACCCCTCCTCATTCTTCGTACCAAAATACATCACTTCACACTTCTCTGTGTTAAATTTCATCTGTCATGTGTTTGCCCATTTCATCAGTCTGTATGTCCTCCTGAAATCTGTCCCTATCCTCATTGTTTACTACATTTCCTACATATATGCAGGTTAGCAAGATGTAGCAGGTAAAATGCTAAAAATGAAAAGTTGGGTTACACAAATTACATTATACATGCCATGAAGGAATTTCTATGAGCCAAATTATCCTATCAATCCTGACCACTTCTGTGTAAAAGTAAAATTGGCACATTAGCAGAGGGCACTGTGGAATGGCTAGTGGAACTTATAACATGAAATAACTTGCCACATATGAGCACAGATTAGTTGATTTATTCGGGACAGAGTATGGAGGCCTTAATGCTATAAAGATTGGAAAAATATGCAGAATTACAGGCTTTCATTATATAGCTCCTTTCATGACCTCAGGACATCCCAAAGCGTTCATAGACAATGAAGTACTTTTGATATATAGTCATTGCTGTAATGTAAGGAAACGCAGCAGCCAATTTCTACGCAGCAAGGTTTCACAAACAGCAATGAGATAAGTGACCAGATAATTTGTTTGTTTTGATGGTAAGGAATAAACATTGGTCAGGACACAAGGAGAACTCCCTGCACTACTTAATGGAGCCACAGAAACGTTTACATCCACTTGAGGGGGCAGACATGGCCTTTGTTTAATGTCTCATTTAAAAGTGCCATCTTTTAGCAGTGCAGCATTCCCTCAAAGCTGTACTTAAGCATCAGCCTAGTATTTGTGTCAGTCTTGAAGTGGGGCTCAAACCCATGGCCCTTGACTCAGCGGTCAGAGTGCTACCACTGAACCAAGGTATGTACCATATTAATCATGTAACTTATCACGCAAATCATGGTAGACATCAATGTATCCACAAATACTGATAACCCCTTGTGCATAATATTGCACCCAAGTAGAATATGTGCTTATGTACTCGTAATGCCCTATTTGTGCTCTCCACACGAGAACCCAGTGTTCTATAAAGCATAGCTGAAGAGCACCACCTGCCTCAACACCAAACAGCAGCATCCCGCGTAAAGCAGGCTAGATACACACGAACACTGCGGAAGAAGATCATGGTGATGTTGAGGAGGAAGCAGAAGTTGAAGCATTGAGCACTAATGATGAAGAGGTTTCAGTGGTGGGGTTCATGAGGGTCCAGCTACTATGAGGTAGAAATCCAATTCACTGGCTCTCTGGAATTGTATGATATTTGCTTATTGACTCCCAGGGCTCTGCCAACAGCAAGAGGAGCCTGCAGGAGGGACTTTAGGGACACACCTCTCAGTTTTCCCTACCTTCCTGTGGGGAAGTATCTTGTCTTTTGACAGTCAGATTGAGATTGGGAACTCACTGTGGACAAACAGTGTGCACAAACCCATCGCCCTAGCACTCCATTTCATAGCATAGTGGTACACAAACATCACCCTGCCAGATCCAGCAATACATTTCAAGAGTGGCTGAAGGATTCAGTGTTTCAGATATGAGTTCATCAGCAAAATAGCTGAATTTTATGCTGTTTAATTTGGCCTAGATAAATGCCCACCATTCTCTCATTCCCAAAAATAAGTTGTACTTTTTTAATTCTGCAAATCCCACAGGGAAGCCAGCAGACGGGAATTCAATAACAATGTGCATATGCTGCAATCGTCACATCTCCACAGCTTGCAGGCTACTGTGCAGAGAACAGTTATC
This sequence comes from Heptranchias perlo, assembly GCF_035084215.1. Classification (NCBI taxonomy): domain Eukaryota; kingdom Metazoa; phylum Chordata; class Chondrichthyes; order Hexanchiformes; family Hexanchidae; genus Heptranchias; species Heptranchias perlo. The sequence goes on from NC_090334.1 coordinate 72,276,723, forward strand.
TTTCCCTCTAGATTTTTAATGAGTCTTCAGCCAAAGTGTTTGATATTTAGGGAGAAAGCCAGGAGAACAAAAAAAATTGCTAAAAGCAAACTGTCCTAGGAAAGAGCTGTTATTTAAAACAGATCCTATAATTCAGTCACTATTAACTTGCAAGACTGCTCAGAGCAACAAATGTTCTTTCAGAGAGGATAATGCAGAGGAAATGATCCCTTGCAATGCTAAATAAACAGAGATAAGCCAGCTCTATTTAAGAGTTTGTAGAAATTTCTGACTTTGACCAGGAATTCAAGTTTTTATATTGTTAATGCTGATCCAACAGGCCTGTCTGCAACAGCAAATTGCTCTTGAAGCCTGTGCATTGAAGAACAGTGTATAATATAGCACAAGCCTGTTACATGTTCTAAAACATATCTGGGTAATTCCATGATCAGTGCTTCCAGCATAGAGCAGTGCTTGTGGAGATCACGTCGTAGTAAATCATAGGCATACAACTCATGATTTTCCATCCATAACGCACAGAAAACCATGGACTGCACACCCCCGATTTCCTGAGATGCACTCCCTGTGAGTACTGCTCCATGCTGGGGAGTAGCGGATGGCAGAAGCACCCCTACAAACTACAAAATATGTTATCTAATAGAACAACAGAATGCCGAAGGATCTGGTGGTTCAAAGGATTAGCACACCGTCTCTGCCAATTGTGCTCAAATCTAACCTAGATCTGAACCTGGATGACACTGATAAGGGGGCTAAGAATTTCAAAACTGGCTGGACCAGTGTGTGGTGGGTTTTATGCCCTTTGATTTGACCAAATGCTGACTACCAGGGATTTCCTCTGGTCAGCGTATTTAATGTAATTTATTAAGGTGAGCTTTCGGGCCATATTGTGCTCGGTGCTTGCCAGAGGTGGGGCAGGAAATCATAAGGGATGCTGGGAAAATTTAAGTGGCCATATAACAGTGGAAAAATACTACCTTTTTTTAAAAGGCTGTAAATGAATATTTTGACTTTTCCAAAGGCACAATAAATGTGGAGGCAGGAAATGTAGTCTGTGTGCAAGTGATGTAGCAGCATAGGAATAGAACCCTTTGGTTGAAGAGAAGGTTGCAGAACTAAAGCAAAGTGAAGCAGTCACAGGATTTGAGGAGGATAAAAAAATTAAGTTTAATGCCTTGGAGGATAGGGAGCCAATGTAGATTGATGAGGATGGGGATAATTGTTGAATTATTGTGGGAGAGGTGACAATAATGTACAAATGAAAGCCCTGGCGCATTCATATCTTCAAAGGGCTTCACATGTAAAAGCACTGTAGCACAACCTTGCTGCATGGTCACTCAGTGACACCCAGGATGTGCTGCCACTTTAGCACATTTCTGTCACAGAAGCTGTGCTCCTTCAACTTGCAACATGTCAACCCTGTTTCTCTGCTTACATGACAAGATGGCACCCAGTGCAAGGAACTGTGCTGAATTGGAGGAGGGCTCAAAAATTACAAGCCATTGATTCCCTTGGAGAAGGCTATCTTGGTTAGCATTACCTACAGCAGTATCCAGAGCGTAAGAAAGTAAAGCTGCAGGCTCCAGCAATACCAATGGGGCCAGGAGTAGACGGCACCATACAATCCACTTGTCAAAGTTTGCAAGCACCAGAACAGCTAAATACATCCCAAAAGATGCAGTTAATGAGCTTGAGGTGATAGCAATGGGTGAGTCACAGTTGTAAAGTGATGGTGCAGAGGTATGGGATACAGCTGGTTACCATCAAGGACCACCTGAAGGGAAATGCTGCAGTGTTTTGTTTTATTCATTCATGGGATGTGGGTGTCACTGGCAAGGCCAGCATTTATTGCCTATCCCTAATTGCCCTTGAGAAGGTGGTGGTGAGCTGCCGCCTTGAACTGCTGCAGTCAGTGTGGTGAAGGTACTCCCACAGTGCTGTTGGGGAGTTCCAGGGTTTTGACCCAGCAACGATGAATGGTGATATATTTCCAAGTCAGGATGGTGTGTGACTTGGGGAATGTGCAGGTGGTGGTGTTCCCATGCGTCTGCTGCCCTTGTCCTTCTAGGTGGTAGAGGTCGCGGGTTTGGGAGGTGCTGTTGAAGCCTTGAGCTGCTGCAGTGCATCTTGTAGATGGTAGTGTAGTGAAATTGGGCAGTTGTTTCACACTCATGTTGCTATGTAATGCATAAGGTGATCAAGGTACTTTCTATAATAGCCAATGTATTGGTTATTTCATGATATGTGTATGTACAGTACACTGGCTGACACTGCACGTGATCCTTATCAGAGCCTGGAAGCAAGTAGAGGCAGAAAAATTGATAGAATTGTTGACCTTAATTACTGCTCGCACTGCTTACCACATAGTGTGGGTTGGCTGCTGGTATCCTTGCAGAAGATAGCAAAGGTTTACAACTGATTCCCTACCAACCTGCAGCCTGTACAGCTAGTTTCCCATAGTCATTGATAGTTTGTGACAGTGGCGAGTGTGTGATTTTGGTTGAGGGATAAGTATCGGCCAGAACATCTAGCCTGGTCTTCAAATAGTGCCATAGGATCTTTTACAGCTACCTGAGAGGGCAGACAGGACTGCACTGAAATGTCAACCTAGATTATGTGCTCGGGTATCTAGAGTGGAGCTTGAACCGATTCAGGCAAGAGTGCTACCACTGAACCAAAGCTGACACTTGGGTAGCTTTAGGTAGTTGTTACTCTCTTGGTTGGTTCTTTGCTATTTTTGCTTTTAGTTGGGTTTTGCCAGGCATGCAACATCTGTGGCCAAGAGGGAAGATAGGAACCTGCTCCTAGGCCCCTGTATGCCAACCAGGAGCTGTCTCCATGGAGGCCCATAACAGTAGCTCAATAACAACTTTTTCAGATTTGATTCCCCTGCCCCCAGGGCAATTGCATGGTAAATTGAGTAGAGTGGTTAATTAAATTAGTTCTACTATTCTAGCACAGTTCTCTGTGTCTTTCCCTCTCTGTCTGTCTGTGTGTGTCTCTGGCTCTCGCTCTCTCTGTGTCTCTGGCTCTCGCTCTCTCTGTGTCTCTGGCTCTCGCTCTCTCTGTGTCTCTGGCTCTCGCTCTCTCTGTGTCTCTGGCTCTCGCTCTCTCTGTGTCTCTGGCTCTCGCTCTCTCTGTGTCTCTGGCTCTCGCTCTCTCTGTGTCTCTGGCTCTCGGTCATACAAAAAATAATCCCAGAGATATGGCCATCAGGACAGAGTTGAAGTAATTGTAATTTTAATGAAAGTCTGTTACACTGTTACTGCAGAGGAGCAAGTGTGGCTGCTTGTCACTTACCAGCAGTGAGGGGGGAGTTACTGTTGTTTTTGCCAGTTGAAATTGATGCCACTTTTTTTTAAAATAAAAATTTATATGTCTTGTAACACATGAAATGTAGTTTTCAAAGTCAGAATCCATGGTGTAGGGACGACTTGAATTCTAAGGGTGATAGTGAATAGTATAAGGTGCCTGTCGCTAGTAATTGTGAAGCAATGCTGTTTAATAAATGTCAAATACAAGATTCAGTAATGGCAGTTTAAGGCACCCAGTCACTTACAAGAGCTTACATTTGTATCTCCAGGGTTTAATAATCTCTAACCCTTCCTGCCTACATAATATCTACAAATGCCTTTAAAAGTTGTACAGGCATGCCCACATCTCCTAAGTATCACCCCAGTTTAGCCACAAGCAAAAGATAGCTCCAGTTTACCAGAAATGATGGAACATGCCTGAAGTGTGTGTGAAGCAACCAGTAAGTCTGTGAGGACCAACATTTTTACTTTTATGTGTTTAAGAATTCAATGATATAAACGTCATTATAAATTAAGGAGCTTGTGGTGATAACACGTATGCGAATGGCATTAATAGAGGACAGATTTGATTAAACTCCCATTATTTTAACTATAAGTTGTGAGTTGACAATTTGGTTAACTTTGAAACTTGTGTCAAAATATATACTGCTTTCTAAACAAATACACACCCAGAATAAACACCGGCATCAGTTCAAATACCTTTGTCTACATTTATTCTGTGAAGTAACAAAAATCTTCTGAAAGCGAAAAGTTTGACTTTTAAATGTGTGCTTAGTCATCTGAAAAATAAACAGTAAATCTACGTATTGCCTGTTGATAACACACATCCATAAAAGGAAATGGAGGTAGGGGGAGAAGGGCAATGGGACATAAGGAAAGTCAGACTATTCATCCCATCAAAGTTCATTCCCTGTACAATATCTCGCCTGTCGTAGCATCCAACTGTATCCTGAATATTTTTGTCTCCACTTCTCTGGTTGGCAGATTATTCCAAAAATTTATAATTGAATAAAGAAACTCTTTCTAATATCTATTTTAAGTTGACTTTTTAATCAACTTCTATTAATACCCTCTGGCTCTACTCTCCTGACTTTCTTTGAAGTGGTATTCTGGGCTTACGTATCTAAAATAATCTAATATTAAATGATATACAATTTGTGATGAACTTCTCCATTTACCACCAGTTTTTTTTTAAAGCTTTAGCTTCTCTCATCTTTGCTCAAATCAAATCTCCTTTGAGGGTACAGTCGTGTAGTGGAGTAACACCCCAGAGGTTGTCAGTTCAAATCCCACTAAAGCTAGTTGTGAAACTGAATTCAATAAATTTGGTAATTTGTAGGTTGGTGTAAGAAAAAATGACTGTGAAAGCTGCTGGATTATTGTAAAAACACAACTGGTTCCTACTGTCCTTCTGGAAAGAGTGCCTGCCACTCCTACCCACTACCCAATCTGCCCTTCACGTGATTCTCCTCGACCGTATGTAGTTGACTCTTGCTGCCGCCTGGGGAGGGGCTGAGGTCATGGAAGGATTTTAAACATATGGATGCTAATTTTAAATTTGAGACATTGGAGACCAGGAGCTAATTGAGGACAGGGGGAGGAAGGTAAGCTGTACTTAGTGCAGGGTAGGATATGGGGAACAGAGTTTTAGATGAGTTGAAGTTTATGAAGGGTGAAAGATGGAAGCCCTGCCAGGAGAGCATTGGAATAGTCGAGCCTGAAGGTAACAAAGGTATGGTTGAGGGTTTCAGTGACAGATGGGCTGATTGTAGAGGCGGAGGTAGGCAAAGTGTCCAATGGTTGATATTTTAACTGGACAGCACAAAAAGGATGAACTTATCCAAATTGGTCAGTGTATCTGTATAATAAAAATAATGACTGGTGCAATATAGATGGTCTGCCGTTGGATGTCACTAACTAATCTAGTATATAATTTGCTGTATAATTTCCAAAGAATGCAAATAAATCTCTGGGGAGTCAGTATTACTACATTTTTTTTTCCTACTTTGACTCCTTGATTCCTGTATTGGACTCCTAAAAGCAATGTCCAAAGTGTGTTGTGTCTGGCCTAACCTGACCCGTCTGGATTTTTGGGTTTGTGCCTTTAGCATAGCCCTCACATTTTCTCCCCCCCCCCCCCCCCCCCCCCCACACCCCGTGCAAGTCTGCACCATGGCAGAGATACATGTCCAGAATCGGGGACAGAAAGCTAGCTGCTGCTATGGGCCTGAGGGGACAGAAAGCTAGCTGCTGCTATGGGCCTGAGGGGCCATGGGGTCTTCTGCTCGCTGTCCAAAAACAGCAGCTGAGGACTTAAGAATCCAGTGGGGCATTTTAGGCTTCCTTGTCCTCATTGTCTGCCCTTCTCAGAGCCTCTGAACTGTGGTGCAAGGGTTGCTAACAGTTTCTTTGGGCACTCCTCCAAATGGGAGCCCAATCATCATTCCCAGAGGAAAATAAGGTGAGGATGACTTTAGACCCCACCCCCTCACTTCCATGTGATTACAATGCTTGCAGACTCTCTACTCCCATTTGGGGCAAAGCCCCAGAAATTACAGGTTAATGTAAAGAGGATGGGGCCAAAGGGTCTCTGCCCCTTATTCGTCCAGTACGTGCCTGCGACCTGACATTCACCTGGTGCATAGAGGAATATCGGGGCCAGGGAGTTTTAATTTCCTCTACTTAACATATTTTTGTAACATTCATGAATTGCTATTTTATAGTCATTAACACAGTTGCATTGATGACTTTATTAAAATAGCATACAAAGGAATTTTACACATTAACAAAGTGCGCTACCAAAATAAATCCCTGGCTATTTTAGGAAATAGAACATTCACATTGATGCAACAGAAGCTGCTCTTCTAGGGTTGGAGTTGTGGCTTATTGTCTACGGTTGAGGTTCAGTCAGATTTTTGAAGTAGGAGTAGCTTTGATTATGATGCTTGGAAAAGACCTAGATGCATAAACCTTGAGCTGCAGCCAGCAAATTAGTAATTTCACGATGCTAGATTTCGACCTCAACTGGGTCAAGGATTGAAGAATTGAAATTAAAAGATTTTGGTAGCCATGACCAGAGTTAATGTACCCGCAGGTTATCACTTTGCCTTTTATAGCTTGATAGTGATGGAAAATAATTTTTCTATACACTAAATCTTCAGCTGCAATACTGCATTAAACTGTAGAGGAAATCTGTGTATAGTATTGTCACCAAAAAAAGCCCCCACTGGCCTTTTAGGGAGAGATAAGCTTTAAAAAGCAATTTGTTACTTATAATAAATTGGACTGTCAGCCACTTGGCAAGTCTAGTGAATTAAGTGCCATAGGCAGGTTATCTGACTGAGTATTCTTTGGAAATTCATATTGCTGTGTGCTATAAGCAGCATATAGGGCGTATTCCTCAATGTAGACACGGGGCACAAGTGCACGCACACACCAACTTTTAGTTCCTTTACTGTGAAGGACAGTTCCCTTCTCAGTTTCAAAATGTTTAGTGCTTGATTTTATTAATACTGGCACATTTTGCTGGCTATCAGAAAGGGAACGCATTCTAGTGTGAAAATGCCTTGTTAATTCTAAACAAGAAACTGATGAATTTTTCCTTCATCTGTTTAGAGATTCTCTCATTTCCAAGCCAAAAAAAAGTGACAAGGAATTCCTGAGTGATTGTCCTGCAGTCTTTCAAGTGCTGTTGTGTATTTTTTGTCTTAAGTGAAATTAATTTTCATCTCAACTCCAGTTTCTAGTGGAAAGAGGCAGAATTCAGCACAAATTGACACTTATTTGCAAATGTCATTCAGAAGCCATCAGGATGGCTGGTGAGAAGGGAGAAGAATGTGCACTGACGCAGCAGGTGCTGCTTTTCTAAGGTTGAAGTTCAGGTGTGCTGTTAAGGCAGGGGGAGTTTTCATTTTGGTGCCTGGAAAGGAGCCTGATGCATAAGCTCTGAATGAGTTGCAGTTTTAGCAGTGCTGTCATTTTATGAGTGAGGTTGTTGTAGGTAGTTACTCAACATATGGCTGATATTGATGAATGAGCCTCTGGTGAGGCAAACCAACACTCACACACCAGTAGTTTGTTCTTAGCCTTGTAAATCCTCCAAATACCTGCCAATTTAATAAAGGCACATTTCAAATACAAAAGCACCTCAAGGCCAATTGCTTTGAGCCTCTAAGAAAGGAATAGTCAGAAACGGGCCAACCGCAGTTATCTTCATTGTTAATCAGAACAGAAAAAATGTACCTTGGTGTCCATTTACAAGAATACTTACCAGCACAAAAAGATGATCTATAATACAACCAGGAAGACAACATGCCTAGAAATGGCTCGATCAGTATTGACGCAAATGATGTGATTAATTAGTTATACTGCTTACAAAATGAGATTTAAATAATGAAAATCACACACGACAGTGCAACCTTTTTTCCAGTGATTTTTGTGTTTTTTTTTCCTCCAGTTTTGTCCCCTTCTTGATGGTGCTGACACATGGTCCGTATGATTTCACAAGCATCTGACACCTTGCATTACCTCACCCAAAATGGCCATTCTACATGTGCGAGCCTGAGAAGTGATGTCGGCAGGGTATTCAACTACAGCTTGATCCTGTCCTCATTGAAGCCCACGCATATACACTTCCAGCAAGATACTTATTTTTCTGCTAATTTGGTTCTTTTTCTGACCTTTTGTATGCTCCCATCAGTGGGATTGCTAGTAAAATGAGCAGAGGCATTCACATCCACACTGATGTTGTGAGTTGGGGCTTTAAGATGCAACACTAAGGTGCTCTGCTGTCTCGCTGGATTTCCGAATGATTTATCAAAAAGGCTAATGGAATGTTGGCCTTTATCTCAAGGGGACTGGAATAGAAAAGTGAGAAGTTATGCTTAGTTGTACAGAGCCGTGGTCAGACCCCATCTGAAGTACTGCGTTCAGTTTTGGGCACTGTACCTCAGGAAAGATATATTGGCATTGGAGGGAGTACAGTGCAGATTCACCAGAATTATACCAATGCATAAAAGGTTAAATTATGAACAGGTTGCATAAACTTGGCTTGTATTCCTTTGAGTATAGACCTCAAGCCTTGTCCTTCCTAATATGTTCTGAATGAAACTACAGGAGTTTGCAGAGCATCCAAGTAGGCATCACCCTGGTTGAGATCAATGTGAATGGTGTCTCAACTGTGTGTTAATTCTCTCTCAGCACAGACTGCAAGTCATCCTTACATCCCAACCAACAATCAAAGCTGATTATATTCCAGTGATACTAGATTGCAAACTCCACATTAATTAAACCAACTTGTAGAACTGACTGCTCCATTAGTTCTATATATAAACCATCTGAACCTTCTGATTTGGAGTGTAGCCTGTAAGTCACTCCCTGTTTATCCATTATCCTCCACATAAATGCACCAGTTCCACACTGGACTGCTTAGTAAAGTGAGTGCTGCTGGAATGCTGTCCAAGCCTTCACCACCAGTGGAGACAAACAAGAATGTGTGTCTAGCCTGTGGGGACTCTTCTTTGCGGCTTTTTTGTTAATGCAGCAAGAGGCCAAGATGTGGCTTTCCATGGACGCTTGCACACATTCAGGAAACTCCAACAGAGATTAGAGGAGATTGATGTGAGCTGTTTGAAGATGACTGATCTCCAGGAGGATTTGCTACTCATTACTGCTCATTTTGCTACAGTAGCAAACAGCTTTGGCCTGAAAAAAAAAATCTTCTACCAGCCAGAATCAGGAAAACATTCATAAGACTGAAAAAACATGAGATCAAGTTTAAGCTTGATAAAGCTGGAAGTGTACAGGGCTATTATCAACATCACATTTGACAGCTTAACAAATTCCACCTCCAATGTCAGCATACAAATTACCAACTGCAAGATCCATAAATGCGCCAAGAACCCTGCCAATGAGGCACAGCTGCACTGATCAGATACATCATCTGTATGGAAGACCCCAGAATGCCAAAAAGGTTCCTATACAGTGAGCTGAAACAGGCAAACAGAAGCAGGGTTGGCAGTGAGAGAGATGTAAGGATACATTCAAGCACAACCTCAAGCTAAATAATCTGAATATCAACAATGAGGAAAATCCCACAGTTAATCGCACAAATTAGCGAGTGGTGGTGCAAGGTGTTACCAGTCAGTACAAGCAGCAACAGAAGTGGCAACAGCGGAAATGTAAATAGCAGCAGCCTGTCCACCGTTTGTGTGTCTGTGCACTGGTGGGAAGCCATCAAGGCGAACATCAAGAGGTTCTTCATCCTCAAAGGTGTTCAGAAGGCAAGAGAGAGGCAGAGGGAAACGTCCCGACTCCAGAAAAGCATGCAGAATCTTCTCCTGCTGCAGTCGATGGGGATCGATGTTGGGGAGGAACTCAGAGAGGTGAAGGACCAGCAAGCCTCGCTCTTTGCCTCCGAGGCCTCCAAGATCATCTTCCGGTCCAGAGTCCGCTCCGTGGAGCAGGACGAGACTTGCTCGCGCTTCTTGTTCCAAAAGGTGCACAGAGAGAGCTCTGTGATCAGCAGCCTGAAGGAAGAGAACGGCTCGGTCACGTCCTTGCAGCCCGACATACTGAGGATCTGCAAATCCTTTTATGCCGGACTGTACGACGCGAAGCCCACAGACAGCGCGGCCTCCCACTCCTTCTTGTCGTCTATCACGGAGGTTCTAGACGACAGCAAGCGGGAGAGTCTGGATCACCCGCTAACTCTGGACGAACTGACAAAGGCCGTCCGATCCTTCGAGAAGAGTAAGACTCCCGGAAGCGACGGCTTACCGATGGAGTTGTACTCGGCTCTGTGGGACTGGATAGGCCCAGACCTGCTGGAAGTGTACGGGGGTATGCTTCTGGCAGGCAGCATGTCAGACTCCATGAGGAAAGGCATCATCACCCTCATCTACAAACGGAAGGGGGAGAGGGAAGAAATCAAAAATTGGCGACCCATCTCACTACTTAACGTGGACTACAAAATTCTGTCCAAGGTCATCGCCAATCGGGTCAAGTCAGCCCTGGAGGTGGTGATCCACCCCGATCAGACCTGCACCGTACCCGGCAGGAAGATCTCTGATAGCCTGGCGCTACTCAGGGATACGATTGCCTACGTACAGGACAGGGGGGTGAACACCTGCCTGATCAGCCTGGACCAGGAGAAGGCCTTTGACAGAATATCCCACACGTACATGATGGACGTACTCTCCAAAATGGGGTTTGGGGAGGGAATCCGCAATTGGATCCAACTGCTCTACACAAACATCAGTCGCGCAGTTTCAATCAACGGGTGGGAATCAGAAAGCTTTCCGATCAAATCTGGAGTCAGGCAGGGCTGTCCTCTCTCCTCCGTCTTGTTCGTGTGTTGCATCGAACCCTTTGCCGAGTCCATCAGGAGGGATGCGGGCATAAGAGGGGTGACGATCCCAGGCAGCGGAGGCACTCAGGTCAAGGCCTCCCTGTACATGGATGACGTCGCCGTCTTTTGCTCGGATCAGCTGTTGGTCCGCAGATTGATGAGCATCTGCGACCGTTTCGAACTGGCCTCGGGGGCCAGGGTAAATCGTAGCAAGAGCGAGGCCATGTTCTTTGGGAACTGGACCGACCGATCCTTTGTCCCCTTCACCGTCAGGTCGGATTACCTGAAGGTGCTGGGGATCTGGTTCGGGGGGGCCGGGGCGTGCACCAAAAACTGGGAGGAGCGTATCTCCAAGGTTAAGCAGAAACTGGGACTGTGGGATCAACGATCCCTCTCGATCGTGGGCAAGAACCTGGTCATCGGGTGCGAGGTGCTCTCGGTGTTGCTGTACGTGGCGCAGGTCTGGCCCATACCTCGCTCCTGCGCCGCGACAGTCACCCGAGCCATCTTCCACTTTGTCTGGAGATCAAAAATGGACCGTGTCCGCAGGGTCACGATGTACAAATCTCCAGAGAAAGGGGGGAAAGGCGTGCCCAACGTGGCCCTCATCCTGATGGCCACCTTTGTGTGCGGCTGCATCAAGCTGTGCATAGACCCTCAGTACGCAAACACAAAGTGTCACTACGTGCTGAGGTTCTACCTGTCCCCGGTGTTGAGAAGGATGGGCCTGGCCATGCTGCCACGGAACGCTCCGTCCAGTTGGACCGTTCCGCCCCACCTGTCCTTCGTGGAAAGGTTTGTGCAGGAAAACACCTTTGACCACAAGGCAATCAGCAAGTGGTCCGCACGTAACGTCCTCGAGACCCTGCGGGAAAAGGAGATGGTGGATCCTGTCGGTTGGTTCCCCGAGCAGACTGTCAATGTCATTTGGCAGAACGCCTCATCGCCAGAGCTCTCAAACAAGCACCAAGACCTTGCTTGGCTGGTGGTGAGAAGGGCCCTTCCCGTCAGATCCTTCATGCACTCCCGGGCTCTCAGCGCCACCGCACACTGTCCCAGAGGAGGCTGCGGTGGAGACGAGACCGTCACCCATCTCCTTATGGAATGTGCCTTTGCAAAGAAGGTCTGGAGAGAGATGCAGTGGTATCTGTCCAGGTTCGTCCCGAGCAGTTCCGTAACACAGGTTTCTGTGCTCTACGGGCTGTTCCCGGGGACGCACACTGAGACGGACATCGGCTGCTGCTGGAAGACCATCAACTCGGTGAAAGACGCCCTTTGGTCTGCCCGAAACTTGCTGGTCTTCCAGCACAAGGAGCTGTCCTCGACCGAGTGTTGCAGACTGGCACATTCCAAGGTCCAGGACTACGTGCTGAGGGATGCACTGAGGATAGGTGCGGCCGCCGCAAAGGCCCTGTGGGGAAAGGCAACCGTTTAGAGCCTTCCCGCCATTGTAAACCGAGGGGCTGCAATCAGGGAAAAACCCCCTCGGGCAGAATGTAAAATTCAAATTGCTGTAATGTACCTGTAATGAATCTGAAATGAATCTGTAAGCAATAATCTGTGTTGAGTATGATGCAATGAGACACCCTAGAGTGTCATGAACTGTAATTATGTCCAATGTGTTCATTGTACTGCACTTGACGTAACCTGCAAATTGTATAATCTGTATTGTGTACGTTTGGAAAGTGATATGACAACTGTATTGTATGTACTGCTGCAAATTTTATGAATAAAGTATATTTTTTGGAAAAAAAAAAGTTTGTGTGTCTGTGACTTGTGGGTGAGTTTGTCCCTTTTTATTGGCCTCAACGGTGCCATCATCAAGACTGATTTTTAACATGGATCATCATCTTTGAGTATATAGGACTACCATTAGCTAGCCACCTCTGCCAATACTAATCCCTCAACAACACTTTTTTAAAAAAAATGTAGATTATGTGGTCATTATCACAATCTTATTTGTGGGACCTGCAGTGGCCAATTTGGCTGCCGCATTTCCTACATTACAACAGTGACTACACTTCAAAGTACTTCATTGGCTGGCTGTAAAGTGCTTTGGGACATCCTGAGGCTGTGAAAGGTACTATATAAATGCAAGTTTTTCTTTCTGCCAGACTTCTAATTAACTTTTTTGCATTACTTAATGCCTACTTTATTGGGAATCTCCTAATGCTGAGTGTACTATATTCATACTATGTTGACATAAACTACATGTTACAATATTTAACTCAAACCCCTTTTTTATCTCTGGAACAAGGATTGAGTATTTTAGATAACCATGGTCTATACAAGAGTTGGGGCAGAGTTTCCGCTAGATTTTTTTTTCAATCTGGGTGGCTCAGTTCAAAAGATTGAGGAATTTCAATGTATGCTGGATTTAAATTATGTTCAGCATAATTTGAGTTTCCGTAGTCTCTTGTGCTGGTTCAAAAAATCATCGCGCTGAAGTCAGCCCCCCACAAAACTGGCCACGCCCCCAAATGAAATAAAAAGGATAGCGAGTTTCCGCTGATTGCGGCCGTTCGATGAGGGTCTTCAAATTAATCTAGTTTTCTTAGGCGCATGGGCACCAGTAGGCATGTTTTAAATATTTTAAAAAGAAACTGACTAGTGCACACCAATGAAAGTAGTAAATGGCTCAGTATAGTTTTTTAAGTCATTTTCAGCTTTTTTAAAATCAGGTTACCCACAGGTGGAGGACTAGAAACTCTCATTAAAATTGTTCTAATTAAGCTGTACTTATTGTTTGTGATAAACCCATTTTCAACTGTATTAATAAAACTGCACCAGGTTGCCACTCTTAAATATATCAATGAATATTTTTTTATTGGAAAAAAAAAAGAACAATTAGGCTCTGTTAAGCTGCTGGATTGCACTGATTCATGGAAAAGTTTACATCGATAATGCATTTTAATGGAAACTTGGAATGAAACACAGCCAGCGCAATTTGCGCCCAATGGCCGATTGCGCCCAAAGCAGAAACTCTACCCCATTATTTTTAAAGTCACAAACCTTTCTTCTTCACACTCAATTATAAAAGGCTTATGGAACAGAAGCATCATTGATTCTACATTTAATTGACTAGTTGTCATGGAGACATCTCAGCGGACCACTTTGAAGCCTGGCTTTAAAGATCACAGGGTGTCAGCACAGTTTGTTTTACAACAGTTCAGGGAAAAGCAAAAGTGCAGGATCCATTAGGAACAGGTCCATTGCTGCTTACATTTTGCCAAATCCTTTTTTTTGCTTGTTCTGCTGGGGAATGTGTGAATCATTTTCTCAGCTCAAGAAAAAATGAAATGTTATTTCTTTTCATATCCTCTGCGCAATATGCCATTCCTGAGTCAAGAGGGTGACCCAGTCTCCTACATCGGTAATCGCTATGTGGCTAGGTATTAGTAGCTATATATTTTTTTGTTCGTTCATGGGATGTGGGCGTCGCTGGCAAAGCTGGCATTTATTGCCCATCCCTAATTGCCCTTGAGAAGGTGGTGGTGAGCCGCTGCCTTGAACCGCTGCAGTCCATGAGGTGAGCAGTATAAGAGCAGTCTTCCTCCATAACCCTGTTGGGAAGCACCTGATTTTCACTTGGCATCTCAATCAGTCTGCCTTGACTCATTGGTTGCACTCTCTCTCCTCTGCATCAGTAGACTTATGGGTTCAAGCTCTACTCCAGACACTGAGCAAGTAATCAAGGCTCACACTTTAGTGCAGTAATGAGGGAGTGTTGCACTGACAGGTGCCATCTTTTGGATGAGACATTAAACAGCGAACATACCTACCCCCTCGGGTGGACGGAAAAGATCTCCTGGCACTTTTTGAAGAGCAGGGGAGTTCTCACTATGTCCTGGCCAACATTTGTCTCTCAACTAACATTACGAAAACAGATTATCGTGTATTTTCATCTCATTGCTGTTTGTGGAACCTCACTGTAAATTGGCTGCCATGTTACTCTACATTCCAACAGTGACTGCTTCAAAAGTACTTCATTGACTGTAAAGCACTCTGGGATGTGCTGAGGTTGTGAAAGGTGCCATATAAATGCAAACATTTGTTCTTTCCTTACTTCCTACATTCCTTCCTAGTTCAACAACTCACCCTGTGAGGAATCACAAAATCAAACCCATGTTTACATGCTATGAAATCAATGGCAGCTATCTCAGACAATGTTTCAAACCTTTGGCAAATATGAGGTCAAAACCTGTGATATTTGATACTGTACACTGAGGGCTGATAATTCATTTGTACCTTGTATGTGTGTATATCCTGTATCTAGGTGCTGTATGCTGGGTAAAAGTTAATAATTCACAAATGCCTGGTCTTCATGTAGATTGTACATGGGGCTCCTATATACTGGGTATAAACTGATAATTCATGCACTTGGTTGTGGCTGCATAGCAAGAACTTTGCATCGGAGACGGGCACCTCACGGCGTTTTATGGGGTACGGTAGCATAGTGGTTATGTTACTGGACTAGTAATCCAGAGGCCTGGACTAATAATCCAGGAGTCATGAGTTCAAATCCTGCCACGGCAGCTGGGGAATTTAAATTCAATTAATTAAATAAAATCTGGAATTAAAATACTAGTATCAGTAATGGTGGCCATGAAACTACCGGATTGTCGTAAAAACCCATCTGGTTCACTAATGCCCTTTAGGGAAGGAAACCTGCCATTCTTACTCAGTCTGGCCTATATGTGACTCCAGACCCACAGCAATGTGGTTGATTCTTAATTGCCCTCTGAAATGGCCTAGCAAGCCACTCAGTTGTAAAATCTCGCTTAAAAAAAGTCACAATAAGAATAAAACCGGACGGACCACCCAGCATTGGACCACTAGGCACCGGACACGACAAATGCAAACCAAGCCCAGTCGATCCTGCAAAGTCCTCCTTACTAACATCTGGGGACTTGTGCCAAAATTGGGAGAGCTGTCCCACAGACTAGTCAAGTAGCAGCCTGACATAGCCATACTCACAGAATCATACCTTTTAGCCAACATCCCAGACTCTTCCATCACCATCCCTGGGTATGTCCTGTCCCACCGGCAAGACAGACCCACCAGAGGTGGCGCTACAGTGATATACAGTCAGGAGGGAGTGGCCCTGGGAGTCCTCAACATTGACTCTGGACCCCATGAAATCTCATGGCATCAGATCAAACATGGGCAAGGAAACCTCCTGCTGATTACCACCTACCTCCCTCCCTCAGCATTGAATTAGTCCTCCTCCATGTTGAACACCACTTGGAGGAAGCACTGAGGGTAGCAAGGGCACAGAATGTACTCTGGGTGGGGGACTTCAATGTCCATCACCAAGAGTGGCTCGGTAGCACCACTACTGACCGAGCTGGCTGAATCCTAAAGGACATAGCTGCTAGACTGGGCCTGCGGCAGGTGGTGAGCGAACCAACACGAGGGAAAAACTTACTTGACCTCGTCCTCACCAATCTACCTGTCGCAAATGCATCTGTCCATGACAGTATTGGTAGGAGTGACCACCGCACAGTCCTCGTGGAGACGAAGTCCCGTCTTCGCACTGAGGACACCATCCAACGTGTTGTGTGGCACTACCACCGTGCTAAATGGGATAGATTCAGAAACGATCTAGCAGCTCAAAACTGGGCATCCATGAGGTGCTGTGGGCCATCAGCAGCAGCAGAATTGTATTCCAGCACAATCTGTAACCTCATGGCCCAGCATATTCCTCACTCTACCATTACCAACAAGCCAGAGGATCAACCCTGGTTCAATGAGGAGTGTAGAAGAGCATGCCAGGAGCAGCACCAGGCGTACCTAAAAATGAGGTACCAACCTGGTGAAGCCATAACTCAGGACTATATGCATGCTATACAGTGGAAGCAACATGCTATAGACAGAGCTAAGCGATTCCACAACCAACGGATCAGATCAAAGCTCTGCAGTTCTGCCACATCCGGTCGTGAATGGTGGTGGACAATTAAACAACTAACAGGAGGAGGAGGCTCTGTAAACATCCCCATCCTCAACGATGGCGGATTCCAGCACGTGAGTGCAAAAAAACAAGGCTGAAGCGTTTGCAACCATCTTCAGCCAGAAGTGCCGAGTGGATGATCCATCTTGGCCTCCTCCCGATATCCCCACCATCACAGAAGCCAGTCTTCAGCCAATTCGATTCACTCCACGTGATATCAAGAAACGGCTGAGTGCCCTGGATACAGCAAAGGCTACGGGCCCCAACAACATCCCGGCTGTGGTGCTGAAGACTTGTGGTCCAGAACTAGCTGCGCCTCTAGCCAAGCTGTTCCAGCACAGCTACAACACTGGCATCTACCCGACAATGTGGAAAATTGCCCAGGTATGTCCTGTCCACAAAAAGCAGGACAAATCCAATCCGGCCAATTACCGCCCCATCAGTCTACTCTCAATCATCAGCAAAGTGATAGAAGGTGTCGTCGACAGTGCTATCAAGCGGCTCTTACTCACCAATAACCTACTCACCGATGCTCAGTTTGGGTTCCGCCAGGACCACTCGGCTCCAGACCTCATTACAGCCTTGGTCCAAACATGGACAAAAGAGCTGAATTCCAGAGGTGAGGTGAGAGTGACTGCCCTTGACATCAAGGCAGCATTTGACCGAGTGTGGCACCAAGGAACCCTAGTAAAACTGAAGTCAATGGGAATCGGGGAAAACTCTCCAGTGGCTAGAGCCATACCTAGCACAAAGGAAGATGGTAGTGGTTGTTGGAGGCTAATCATCTCAGCCCCAGGACATTGCTCAAGGAGTTCCTCAAGGCAGCTTCCTAGGCCCAACCATCTTCAGCTACTTCATCAATGACCTTCCCTCCATCATAAGGTCAGAAATGTGGGTGTTTGCTGATGATTGCACAGTGTTCCGTTCTATTCGCAACCCCTCAGATAATGAAGCAGTCTGAGCCCGCATGCAGCAAGATCTGGACAACATCCAGGCTTGGGCTCATAAGTGGCAAGTAACATTTGCACCAGACAAGTGCCAGGCAATGACCATCACCAACAAGAGAGTGTCTAATCACCTCCCCTTGTCATTCAGTGGCATTACCATTGCCGAATCCCCCACCATCAACATCCTGGGGGTCACCATTGACCAGAAACTTAACTGGACCAGCCATATAAATACTGTGGCTACAAGAGCAGGTCAGAGGCTGGGTATTCTGCGGCAAGTGACTCACCTCCTGACTCCCCAAAGCCTTTCCACCATCTACAAGGCACAAGTCAGGAGTGTGATGGAATACTCTCCACTTGCCTGGATGAGTGCAGCTCCAACAACACTCAAGAAGCTCGACACCATCCAGGACAAAGCAGCCCGCTTGATTGGCACCCCATCCACCACCCTAAACATTCACTCCCTTCACCACCGGCGCACAGTGGCTGCGATGTGTACCATCCACAGGATGCACTGCAGCAACTCTCCAAGGCTTCTTCAACAGCACCTCTCAAACCAGTGTCCTCTACCACCTAGAAGGTCAAGAGCAGCAGGTACATGGGAACAACACCACCTGCACATTCCCCTCCAAGTCACGCACCATCCCGACTTGGAAATATATCGCCGTTCCTTCATTGTCGCTGGGTCAAAATCCTAGAACTCCCTTCCTAACAATACTGTAGGAGTACCTTCACCACACGGACTGCAGTGGTTCAAGAAGGCGGCTCACCACCACCTTCTCAAGGGCAATTAGGGATGGGCAATAAATGCCGGCCTCACCAGCGACGGCCACATCCCATGAACGAATAAAAAAAATCGTAGAGAACCATGTCATTACTAGTCTGTCTGCACTTGTGTTCCAAAGGAAGACTTAACTACTCCATCCTCTGCCTTGCCCATGGAGCCATTGACCATCTTGATGAGAAGGCAGGGCACACAGAGAAATGAATAAAACAAATATATTTGCTGTAGTCCAGCACTAGCATCCTTCACCTTAATGAGCAGGAAAACAAATGAATGCCAGCTTATTCACTGTCAGGAGGGATTCAGAGCCCTGTAGAGCACAGCAGCTCTTGAAACAAAGAAGAAGTTTTGTTTCTGTAATGAGCAGGTGGCTGAGTGCCTTGGGAGTACACAGCACAGCGTATCCTGTGGCGGCTGCGCTTAGTCTCACTGTTGGCTCTAGCCTGATGGCAGATTTATCATAAGGTGTGCTTGTGCATGGATAGCAGGCTGAGTTTTGCAATGAGATTGACCTGATTAGGAGGCTCCATCTCAGTGTGCTCTACTTACGCTGCAGCACTATGGCATTGACAACAGGGAAAGGATATTTTTATGTTAACATTAAACAAAGTCACTGCAAAAACAGTCACTGCACGCTCTTCAATTTACTTTATTACAGTAAATATTTCTCAGCTATATCCGAACCCCCTGGTTACAGCACACTGATTGCTTGCAGAGATAAGTAAGGTTAGGTTGTGTGAGGCAGGCGACAGCGCTGCATTAAGACGAGAGTATGTACTCTGCTTTCGGAGAGGGGTATCAGGCTAGTGCAGTAACCCTGCACTAGTTGGATTTTTCTTCCATATACAGTTACTCTTCTAAATGTTTGCAACTATCCTCAGGCGGAAGTGCTGGGTGGATGATCATTTCCAGCCTCCTCCTGAGGTCTCCACCATCACAGATGCCAGTCTTCAGCCAGTTCGATTCATTCCATGTGACATCAAAAAATGGCTGAGTACACTGGAGACAGCAAAGGGTATAAGTCCTGACAACATCATGGCTTTAGTGCTGAAGAACTGTGCTCCAGAACTAGCCACAGCCTTAGTTAATCTGTTTCAGTGCAGCTGCAACACTGGCATCTACCTGACGACAATGTGGGAAAAAATACAACAAAGAGCGCAATTGTCTGCGTTGGATTTCAGCCTCCTCCCAATAGTCATGAAAGTTATGGAAGGAGTCATCAATAGTGCTATTAAGTGGCACTTACTTGCCTATAACTGCTCACCAATGTTCAGTTTGGGATTTGCCAGGATCACTCAGCTCCAGATCTCATTACAGCTTTGGCCCAAACGTGGACACAAGACCTGAATTCCAGACATGAGGTGAGATGTGACTTCCCTTGACATAAAGGCAGCATTTAACCAAGTGTAGTGCCAAGGTGCTACAGTAAAACTGAAGTCAATGGTGATCAGGGGAAAAACTCTCCAGTGGCTGGAGTCGCAGCTGGCACAAAGGAAGATGGTTGTGATTGTTGTAGGCCATTCGTCTCAGCCCTAGGACATCGCTGCAGGAGTTTCTCAGGGTAGTGTCCCAGCCCCAACTATCTTCAGCAGCTTCATGAATGACCTTCCCTCCATCATAAGGTGAGAAGTGGGGGTGTTCGCTGATGATTTCAGTGTTCAGCTCCATTCGCAATTCCTCAGATAATGAAGTAGTCCATGCCGCAAGACCTGGACAACATCCAGCCTTGAACTGATAAGTGATAAGTCACAGTGCCAGGCAAAGAGCCTCTCCAATGAAAGAGAGCCTAACCATCTTCCCTTGACATTCAGTGGCACCATCGCTGAGTTCCCCACCATCAACATCCTGGGAGTCACCAACTAGACTAGCCACATAAATGCTGCGGTTGTTAAGAGTAGGATAGATGCTTGATATTTAGTGGGAGTAGCGAGTGGCTCACCTGGCTCCCCAAAGCCTCTCCACTACCTGCAAGGCACAAGTCAGGAATGTGCCTTCCCTGGATGGGTACAGTTGCAACAACACTCAAGAAGTTCAACATTATCCAGGACAAAGCAGTCCACTCATCAGCAGAATGCACTGCAGCAAGTAGTCAGTGCTTTGGCAGTACATCCCAAACCAGTGATCTCCACCATCTAGAAGGACAAAGGCAGCTTGCCGTTCCTTCATCGTCGCCGGGTCAAAATCCTGGAACTCCCTTCCTAACAACAGCATCGTGGGATCGCCATCACCACACGGACTGCAGCGGTTCAAGAAGGCAGCCCACTGCGCAACTCGAACGTAACTAGCAATGGCCAATAAATACTGGCCGTGGCATAACTGACCACATCCCAAGAAAGTTTTTTAAAAAATTGTTAAGCATCTTCTGTGTGACAACACTGTGCTATCTAAGTAAGTCCTTATCATTGCGTCCAACTGTAATCAGGCTCCAGGAATTGACGCTGTTTATCCTTCCAGTGACAGATTTGATGTGGTTGGATGCAAAAAGATTTACCTGGTAAAGTCCATGACATAACCAGGTCAATCTTTACACTTTGGGCTGTTGATTGGCTGAACAAATGGCCCTTGAAGCTGGTTTTCAGTCAATCAGTTAAAGTTTGTTTTTATTACATTTTTTCCTTTACAAAAATACTGAAATAGCTGGGAGACAACTAAGTTAGAATTGAAGTTGTTGACCGTAGGAGAGAAAAAGGAAAAGAGAATGTTGGAAAAGGGAAGATAGGCAGAAATTGTGTCTAAATTATTTTCATTTAAAATGTTTTAATTTTAGTAGTTTATGGTTAATAGCAGTAGGAAAAGAAGGGAGGATAGGTTGTTTGGCGTTTAAAGGTTGGAGACAGGGGAACTAAATTATCTAAAATGTTTCTACAGTGAGAAAAACACCCACAGCTCCTGTAATGGAAGTTCTGCCTCCATACACAATGTTTGTGCTGTCTGCAAGCAATGTGATGACAGAGCTGTCTCTCCATTGCATTCTCATACATTTGATGCATAGATTGTTTGTTTTTTAAATAGGTGTCATTATTTTCAAAACTTTGAGTTACTGGTGAGCAATGGCATCTTCAGTGCTGTCCCAGTACACTATTACTGAGTGCAAATAAAACCGGTATCCAAAATATATCAACTGGTCCACAATACAGAACTGACCATGAAATTGGGCATCATGTTCTCATTCTCAGTACCTGGTGTGGAATGAGAGAATGACCAGATAATGTATTTTGCTGGTGTAGGTTGAGGGATAAATGTTGGTCAGGACTTCAGGAGAACTTCCCTGCTCTTCAAATAGTGCTGTGGAATCTTTTACATCCACCTGAGCAGGCAGACAAGACCTCCATTTAGCATCTCATCTGAAAGACAGCGCCTCTGACAATACAGTACTTCCTCAATACTTGGGGCTTGATTTTCGGACGTCCGAGACAGCGGGGGGCTCCGAAAATCGGGGATTCCCGGGGCGGGCGGGTCCGGAGCCCGGCTCCAACCCTCCCACTTCCGGGTTCCCCAGTGACACGCTTAGATACGCGCACAGTCCCCCGCATGCGGGACACCCGCCGGCAATTAAAGCCAGCGGGATCCCACTTAAAACAATTATTTACATAGTTCAGGTTGTTTGCAGACCTGATTGACATGATATTTTAGGAGGAGTGGGCTTTTCAACTCAACTGAGATTCTTTCCCGTACTGGGGGAAACACTCCCAGTTGAAATGGATGTGTTGTAGCCACCAGCCTCTGGCAGCTGCAAAGGTCCATTTGACAGGTTGGGGGAGAGAGACCCTCACTCATTGCAGGCGGCCACTCTGTCACTTTGGACAAAGTTTGGCCTCCACCACCCTCCTCCTAACAAAATTCACCAACTTGCAACCTCAACCCCGGTGTGCAGACACATTTACCTACTTTGCAGCAGTCATGACCTCCTTGGAGGACGAACAGCATCACCAGCCTCGCCGGCCACGTTGTCCACCTCTGACATGTGGAGCTCCACAACACAATGCTGTGACACATCCACCTGCACAGCAGGAGGGAGGGCAACCGCAGAGAGAGATGTGTCGCAGAAGGCATTACCCTCGCCGCAGGGTCTACAGACCGAGGCTCAGCTTCCTGGAGCTCTCTGAGCAGCAGTGCATACAGAGGCTCAGAGTCACTCGACATGTAGTTGTGGACGTCTGCAGCCGCTTTCATGCTGAGCTGCTCCCAGCTGGCCCGAGCACCATCTTCTTACCTGTCACTGTCAAAGTCACCACTGCCCTCAACAACTTCTCCTCCGCATCCTTCTAGGGTGCCACCGGGGACATCGCCGACATCTCTCAGTCGGCTGCACAAAAAAGCCCTGCAAATACACCTACACCCACTCTGCAGTGACACAATGGGTGGCATCAGGTGTGGGTCTTCATAGTGATCCTCAGGAAAGGGCATTATTGCACAAACCAGACAAGATTCGCAAAGACGTGGCAGTAGTGGTGACAATATAATATGTAATGTGAGTTGATCAGAAATTCAATATAAGTAAAAACCATGACAAACCCTCAAACACCCTTGTGCATCCCCTTCATGCTCACGACACGTTTGCCTTAAGCTGCCTACTGCACATATGTGATGCATGCCCTGTGGCTGCAGCACAGGTAGTGGCAGGTTGGGTGAGGCTGACCGTGAAAGAGATGCATGAGAGGGTGAGTATGAGATAGAGCTATGAGATTGTATGAGGATTGGGTTGAGTGGTAGTGGTGGGATGAGTACTGGCGAGGTGAGTAAGTGCAGGTAAGATGAGGATGAGCTTTGAGTGGGTGTGAGGAGTGATGTGATCGAGTAGTGTCGGCAGTGCAGAAGGAGATGTGGGGTGGGGGCGGTGATGTGGCAGACGGAGTGTAGGGGAATGACTAGGTCACTTCGGCTGACCTAGTTAGGTCATTGAAGTGCCTCCTACATTGTATGCAGGTGCGCGATATGTTGGTGGTGCTGGTGACCTTCTCTGCCACCTTGAGCCAGGCCTCCGTGGTGGCAGAGGCAGGCCACTTCCTCCTGTCTGCCGGGAGAAGGTCTCTGTCCTCCCCCTCCTCATCACCCCATCTAGTAAGACCTGGAGTGAGGCGTCATTAAACCTGGGAGCAGCCTTTCCCCTGGGCTGCTCCATGCTGTAATTTTGCCTATTTTCTGCAACATCAGTCAGTGGAGGACTGCCCCTTTAAATAGGGCTCCTCCAGTTGATAGCCTATGATGCTGGTGCGCAGTCCGCCCACTGCGCAGCTTTCCAGCACAAAACCCGGAAGCCAAGGTAAGTGGCTTCAATTAGGCTGCGATTGCGCCCGGAGCATTCCGAATTCACTGGGCGCGTTACCCACGCGCCTAGTCGACCCTCCCCCTCCCCCCCCCCCCCCCCACCCCTGCTGCCAACCCACCTCCCTCCTAAGATCAAGCCCTTGATGTCAGCTTTGGCTCAGTGATAGTATTCCCATCTCTGAATCAGAAGATTGTGGGTTCAAGCCCCACTGCAGGACTTGAGTACATAATCCTAGCTGATACTCCAGTGCAGTACTGAGGGCGAGCTGCTGTTTTTCAATGAGACCGTTAAACCGAGGTCCTATCTTTCCCCTCAAATGACATAAAAGATCTTGCCACACTATTTCAAGAAAAGAAGGAAGGTGTCCTGGCCAACATTTATCCTTCAAAAAGGATTACTAAAACAAGTTATCTGTTCATTTATCTTATTGCTGTATGTGGGACCTTGCTGTGTGCAAATTGGCTGCTATGTTTCCCTACACTACAATAGTGTACACTTTAAAAGTAATTCAATGGCTGTGAAGTGTTTTGTGACATCCTAAGGCCATGATTGGCTACATCAGTGCAAGTTTTTCTTACCGCAATGATGTGTCAACTTGAATTATGTGCTCAAGTGTCTGGAGTGGGGTTTGAACAACGTCCTTCTGACCTAGAGTTGAGTGCTACCACAGAGCTAAAGCTTTATTCCATAACAGACGATGGTTTATACCTGACCTAGGTGTGCTCTATGCTGACTGACACCGGGTGGCAAAATATAAAGGATTCAGTTCTCCCACATTAACGTCCTTCTGGATTCTTACAAGCAACAGAGATGGGATTTTCGTCCCTTTTTTGATCTGGGTTCAAACCCAGGTCCCTGAGGTTAAAGGATATTACCCCACCCAAATCCCATGTTAAAATGACGATGATCTTCTCCAGAATAACATCCGTGAAATACTGTGCATGGGAGAATGAGTGCTAGAAATCATGCACGATTTCCAGTTCTTACAGATTTTCTTGTCCTTGATCCTCAGCTGTATCTCAGTGGAAATATAAACAGCATTTTGTTTATTGGTGGCTTCAGAGCAGTCAGTATATGAGATTATCCATCTCACTGCATCTGCAGTCTGTGCAAACCAGGACTGATCAACAAAATTTATCATAATCTGTCCACACATTATGTCAAGGATTCACAACTATTACTTATAGATGGTTGAATGAAGATTTGTGTTTACTGAAACAGATGAGTTTCTTAAGGGTTTTGATATCGTCTGCTTGGATTACACATGTAGTCTGAGTTCAAGACTGACTTTTAGGTTTGCTTTCACCTCCTTTTCTGACTGTGATTGAGTTCTGACTCTATTGCATTGCCCGCTGTCCAGTACCTCACCCAAACACTCACCCTTCATGTATGAGTCTATACAGTGAGTGTTGGTAGACTGTTCAACTGTGGGATCCGTTGCAGTTGAGCCTGATCCTTACCTTACCCAATGTCAGTGTCACACACTTTTCTAACAGGAGTCACTAGACAGTGACCATAAGCAGAAATTCTGGCTGATTTTTCTCCTCCCTATTTCAGCAGGAATGCTGAGTCCATTTGTAATGCTTCAACTGCAGCCACAAATAAACTTACGGGGTGAAATTAGTCTGCACCAATAGCGTAGAAAGGGGTGATAACGAATCAGCAGCCTGTTTTACATCATCCAATTTTCTTTTCTATTGTGGAAATATATATAATATATACAGTAATATAACAATCCCAAAATAACTGCCAACATTTTTTTTGCCAATATGTTGCACATTACACTTTTTCAGTTGTTTTTGGCAGCATGCTGGAAGGGGAGGAGGTTGCTTATTAGGGATATAGTTGGGCCCAACTTCACCCAGGGTTCTGAATTTCGATGATGCAAAGCAAATAACATGTCAAATATGGATTTTTTTTTTGAAACAACTGAAATAAGGGGCCGGATTTTGCTGTGAGAGGCGAACGAGCAGCGTCAGCCGTTTGTTAGAAAGTCTATGGTCAAGTGGAAGTCCGTGAGCTTTTGCACAGAGTGTTACTCGGTTAGAGATCCATTCAGTGTGGCGCCCTCTACAGGGCATCTGGGACCTGTGTGAACAGGGCAAGCGACTGTCTTCTTAACCAATCAGATTGAAGAATCGTTAATGAGCAGCACAGAGACTGAACCAGGAAGTGTCAGTTAGAATAGTGAATTCAATGTCAAATCAGGTACAGTAAGTGAAAGAGAGGTAAAGAAATATTGGCTTAAGAGACAAAGAAAAATAACTTTTTTCCATTTGAATTATATTTTTAAAAATGTCTAGCAATGACTAAAATCTGAAGGAATGAGACTCCACGCTTGTAAAACTTAATTTTCAGTGCCAGGTAGGTTGTTTAGCGGTAATTACCATGCTGTTAAAAGGGTGCTTACGCTGGAATGAACAAGCCCTAACTTTTTCTGGCAAGTTTAGGCCGTATCTACAACGTCAGTACAGGAACTTCACGCTGTCCAATTCATTTGAATGGTGGGTCAGACAGGGAGATGGCACTTTTGGAGGAGCAGGTTATCTATGGCAGCAACTTCCCGATTTTTCACGTTTAACTCCGCATGTGTGGTCGCTGGAAGTTGCTGTTTAATTGGCACATAAGTAACAGTGAGCGCTGTTAGCCTAACCGTTATTTTAACAACAAAATCTGGACCAAGGTCTGTTTACAATGTCTGCATTTATGGCAAGCAAATTTCCACCTTTTCAGGGCCCTGAATTTCCTCTGACTTTGTCGTTGAGCTGCTATAACTTCACGGGTCGTACAGTGGAAACACTGTTTACATAATAAACAGGGTTTCAGCTGCACTTCTAACAACGTTACAGTGGCAGAAAGCCTGAGGAAGTTCAGTTTTTTTTAAAAAAGATGTCTGAATTTTTCTTGTACAAAACAGTAAGAAGGTGTCTAACATGTGTTTACCACTGCCATTGAGATGTGTAATTTGAGCTTAGTTGTGTTTTCAGTAATTGTGACCTTTTTATGGTTATCCATGTGGTGACATGGGGTCTGCAGTGTTATCAGATTTGTTTGTCTTTAACTGCCAATTATATTCCTTTTGTGTATAAATTGTGACTTTAGTATGCATCAAGCTATGATTAAAACGGAAACTGGAATGATGATTCAGTATGGAGCCACCAAAGAGTGGCAATGGAGCATGTGATCTGTTACACATGGAATTCCTGATCTTGCCTTTCCACAGGGGAAGCATTAAGCTGATTCTGGGAGTTTCTCGGTGGGAGGAGGGAAAAATCAGAAACAGAGGCAGCTCTCCTGCACCACCTGGTGGCCAGTTCTAGGACCGTATTGGCAGAGATCTGGGAGCATGCATAAACATACATTTCTAATTAACTGTGGCAAATTATTAAGAACTCTTATGACAGGGCACCATGAGGAGTTGAAAGTAGGTTTGCACTGCTACCCCACTGAATTTCCTATCTCAGCTGCATTGCTGTTTTTTTTAAAAAAAACAATTGAATAGATGTTATTGATTTCCCAAATAGGTTGTCCATTCTGTGCCACATCTTAGGTGGATTGGAAGTGAAATAGATAAAGCGAGTCATTCACTCTAGGATGGTGCGTGGTCTGTTGAAACGCAAATAGGGAAGACGGAAAGAAAGAAAAACTTGCATTTATGTACTGTCTGTCACATCCTCCAGAACACCTCATAAAGCTTCACGGCCAATCAATTACTTTTGAAGTGTAGTCACTATCACTGTTATGTAGCAAACATGACAATCAATGTATGCACGGCAAGATTCCACAAACAGCAAATGTGATGAATGAACAATTCATCTTTTATTTGCCAGTGTTAGTTGAGGGAGGAATGCTAGCCAGGCTACTGGGAGAATTCCCTGCTCTTCAAATAATGCCATGTGATCTTTTACATTCATCTTTCTGGGGAAAAAAAAACAGCATCTCTAACAGTGTAGCAATCCCTTTGTACTTCACTGGAGTTTCAGCCTAGATTATGTGCTCAAGTCCTAGAGTGGGGCAAAGAACCCCCTGACTCGGAGGCCCAAGTGTTACCAACTGAGCTAAGTGTAGGATCCATTGAGAGAATTTGACTCGGGAAGAGAGCGAAAGAGAAAATATGAAAAAGAAGGGAAAAAAGAAAATCTATCTTTTACAATAAAAAGCTTGACACTCCACTAGGGATGATGGATGCAGTGAAGAAGCCTAAATGAAGGGGGGGGGGAAATGATACACGATAAGAACTGAAAGACTCCAGATACTAATTGCTTTAGAAGTGAAAAGGCCAATCTGAAGGCGCTACTCAAAAGGCAGGTTTTAAAGTAGAAAGAGACAGAGTTCAAAGAATTTTTAAATTAATACTGAAATTTTCCACGCCCATCCTATCTTTTGGTGGCAGTGAAAATAGACTTTAAAAGCTTTCATGCTTTCCTTGTTGCTTTGAATGTAACTGCAAGGCCCGCTTTCCACTGAAAAACCATTTCATTAAAGCCTGAAAACAGTTACTAGAAGAATCAATTTGTGAAATGTAAAGTTTTTTTTCTGGTAACCATTACCAGTGGTTAAAATTCAGAGTGAAGAGATCCATTCTCACCACTCTTCATTTGCAAGTTTAACATGCAACTTTACATAAGTATGACCTGTGAATAGGACTCTTGACATTTAGGTTGCCCATAACAACCACTCTTTTTAAGATTCATATTTGCACACATTAGACATGGGAAATAGGAGCCAGCTGTGCTTTCAAAACGATGAATTTGTCAAAAGGCTGATTTTTTTTTCGTTTTTAAAAAAAACAGCAACTTTGTCTCAAAGCAGACCTTGCAGAGTTTTCAATGCTGAAGTAGCCTATGACTTTCTGCTCACTTGTGGATAGTTAGTTTTGTCCCGTTGATTTGGCATGGACTCAATGGGCCGAATAGCCTCCTTCTTTGCTGTAATCATTCTATGATTCACATTTCCTTGGAGCTGAGGTGAGAGTAGTCCAACCTCAGCAATGAAGAAGCTGCAAGCTTAAAAAATGGAGTAACTATTTCATGCTTAATACTGTTGGATAATGCAATAGTCTGTCACCTAATAGCATTTTTAAAGAATTGGATTGAGCAGGGAGTGTAGGAATATGGATTTAGGTAGGAAGAGGATGAAAAATGGTGAGGTCAGGCTCTAGGACAGTACATGGAGGATAATATAAGCTGAGTGGCCTCTTCTCATTGCTGCATTCTTGTGTTAATTTAAGTCAACAAATCAGTACTGACTGGAGATATCAAAAAATTACTTTGAGTCTGGCTGTGCAGTGGTGATACCATCCACTGGCAGGAAAGGTCATTTACATATTTGCACCTAGACTGGTAATTTATCACCTGGGCAAGATCTGTTTTTGGTAGAATAACGAGTGTAGCACTTCTCACCCTACCACTTGTGACAATGGTTGCCACCACGCACTCTTGAGAAACTGCAGTTCAGCCTTACAGTTTAACTGAAATCATGCTCTTTTTATCATTAGGCTGACACATTGCCTCTGGGCATTTCTATTCCCCAGTTATTAGCTTAAACAGAACAGTATTTATACCTTATTTTAAAAAAATCAAAAATTCATTGCTGTCTGCTTAGTCTATTCTCTGAATTGTCGTACCAAACAAACTACTTGAATTGACTGACATTTTCTGAACTCCCTCAATTAGATTCCAGCCTGTAATACACTCCATGATTTTATATTTATGAAGCAGACCTTGTGGAGCTATCACTGCTGCAATGCTGAAGTAGTCTGTAACTGTGCTCAATGGTGGTTAGCTAGTTTTGTCCTGTTGACTCTCATTTCCTTGGACTGAAATGAGACTGCTCAAAATTCTGCAATGAAGATGCCACAGCTAAACTTAAATGAAAGAGCAATTTCATGCTTAATATTGTTGTATAATGTAGTAGTCTGTCACCTAATAGCATTTAAAAGGATTTGGATTGATTTCTAATTGAGCAGGGAGTGGAGAAGTACGGATTTTGGGTAGGAAGAGGATGAAAAATGGTGAGGTCAGGCTCTAGGACAGTACATGGAGGATGAAATAAGCTGAGTGGCCTCATCTCATTGTTGCATTTTTATGTTACAGTACATTGAGGATGAAACCATCCGAACTTCTCAATTAAGATTCCAACCTGTAACTCATCATACATGCTGTTTCTTGCTGGACAGTCACCCAGTATCCACTGGTCAGTATTTGCTGATAAATATCAGTGTAATTTAAACTTCCTGTGCTGCCCTGGCACAGTCACAGAATATTGTTGACGGAGCTTTCTATGCATTCATGATTGGGTGATCATTTGGTTCGTGTGCACCTGAGTAAATGTGAAATAGGGTCCAAATGCAGTAAATGCACCAAATTATATACCAAAGTTCAAATTTTAAGTTTGGGGGGGTGGGGGAAGGGAGGTATTCCCCAGACACTACTGTAAAAGGGATCATGTACCTTCCATGCTTGGTTCTCCTTTCAGTTATTTCTAAATCTACCACTATTGCAAAATGCACTCATGTACTTTACAGTGTTTATCGTACAATAAAAGTGCTCAAATGTTGCTTATGCCTGCAGCTTAAATTATATCATGTCCGTGTCCCACTGCATTTTCAGTCCAACTCCTTGTCATCTTGTGTCTTGTATATTCAGGACTGTTTTTGAGATACGTCTGCAGTTTTGAAGCTGATCAGCTTTTGTGGTTTTCTATGTTGGTATGTATGACTCCCAGGTATTTCATCATTCTAAATATAAACTATTCAAATAGATTCCAGTCTGTAACTCAGGTATCCATTATTCTCTATATATACTATCTGAGCCCCTCGATTAGATTTCAGCCTGCAACTCATTTGCAGGTATTAATTATATATAAACTACATGAGCTCCTCAATTATGTTACACCCTGTAATACACTCCCAGCTATCAATTATTCTCTTTATACGGGTGCCTTGATGTGGAACTGCAGCTTTAGTTAATATTCTGGCTGAATTCAGATTTTCTTGTAAATGTGATTACTGGCTCATGTCAGGTATTACAGACTTGGCTGAGGCTGCCAAATCTTATTTCAGTCCAATTAGCCAAACATTATTCGCTTACCTCTGGGGATTAATAATTGATTTGAAGACATCTATTGCTGGGCCATATTTTTGCAATGAGGTGTGTGTTAGTGGCGCAGAATTGCAGTACAAAGAGAGGCTCAAAATATCCATAGAACATGGACTAACAGCTGGATTTGAGTGAGGGATATTGTATAAATAACATGGAGAATGCACAGTCACTGGTCATCATACAGAGATGGTAGTTACTGTATATTCTAATTTTATTATGTACAATAGCTTTTTAAATCAGATTGTAAAATGTAACATTTAGATTTTTGATTTTAAAAAAATAGGTAGCTTAAACTGTAAGTTGATGTGAATATTTGGTGTGATGATTACAATATAAAATTATGCTGCAGTATGAAACATGTTGATAAATGCCAGATTTCAAATGTATTGACCAGCTCTGGTGTAATCCAGCCTATTTCTATTCTGTAACCTCTACAAAATAAAAATGCTAAAATAATTGAGGGACAGCACTGATTTTAAAATAATTGCTAATAAATACAAGAGTGTAAAATCAGACTAGATTTGGGAATAGTAGAGTTAAGATCACAGTGCAGGAGGACTTACTTTACAGATAGGGAAGAGCATTTAGCAAAATTAATGCTGCATTTGTACAACAGGGCTGCCACCGGAGGCAGCTCCATTTTCGCAGTACAGAGGTACTAGTGCATGGTGACCTATCTCAAGAAGTAAATTTCCCCTACTCCATACTACAGAGAGGTGCAGCACCACTGGTGGTAAACATTAACGGGTGCTGCTGGATGCCACAAGCTGTGAAATTGTTCTGGCCATGAGAAGGCTCAGATCTTAATGTAGTTTTTGCATCACTGGCCTATAACGATTTAACAAAAATGAAATATTTTTGCCTGATTTAAATTCCTTATTAGAAGTACGATTGGTTAAATGCCCAGTGTTATAAAGAAAATTACTAGGTATTTTCAATACACAACAGATAAACCTAGGTGGACACTGGGCTATGCAGATGTAAATTATTAATTCTATAGGGAGTTTAATATATTAAATATGTAAATATCTCCAGCTATTCACTTTGATCATACTGACCCATAGGAGCTCCACGTGTGTTCACAAGCATTGAGTACTCTGGCATCCTATCTATGTAATTAAGCGTTACAGTTTAATAGTTTTTGTTTTTATCTTCACAGGGTCTTGAAACGGGTCAGTCACGTTCTGTGATGCAGATCAAAGAATCAAGCAACCTGAGTGGTTTTGATTGGCAGCTGTGTCTGAGACGTGTGAGAATGAATAGGGTCAGTAATTGGCTATGATCCTTTGGGCAATTGTATGCCTGGAAGTTTCGAGTGTTGACTGCTAATGCCCAAATCATCAGTCAGCCTGCAGCTAGCACAGGAACTCTATGGCAGTGTTTCATCACATATGAAGTGAGCAACTATTTTTAAGGTTCTGTTATATGTTGTGAAATAGCTCAGGAGAAATGTCATTGTTTTTATATATCATGAAGGATAGTGAAGCTTGTAAATTATGGTAAATATGTGGTTTGTACTGAATTCTATTAATTTATTTCACACAGACCAGGTAAATTATTTGTTGATTTATAGCCTGAATCTCAGCCTGACAGTGTCTATATTCTGTCTGCCTACTGAAGGCTAGGAGAATCGTGGCTGCGATAATATTATGATGTGGAGATGCCGGTGATGGACTGGGGTTGACAATTGTAAACAATTTTACAACACCAAGTTATAGTCCAGCAATTTTATTTTAAATTCACAAGCTTTCGGAGGCTTCCTCCTTCCTCCTTCCTCCTGAACATTTACCTGAGGAAGGAGGAAGCCTCTGAAAGCTTGTGAATTTAAAATAAAATTGCTGGACTATAACTTGGTGTTGTAAAATTGTTTACAAGCGATAATATTACCCATTCCACACTGGGTAGAGTTACGTCTGCCTCAGGAGCCTTGAAGAAAGCACTTTCACCTCGCCTGGGATAGCTTCGTCAATTAGTTATCTCTCACATCTTCTGCCCTGCCTGGGGTAATCTCTAGGAATCCTTGTCCTCAGTCCTGCTCCGCCTGGAGCTACTTCTATTGATCCGGATCGTTTGTCAAAATGTCAAATAGCTGTTTGGCTGGTCTCAAGTCACCAGTCGTTACTCCTGCCAAGTCTCTACACCTAATACCAGTGTGGGGTGCTCCTTTTATGCCACTTTTGGGGGTGGACCCAGGGTCAGCTATTGACATAGGCCCCTGCCCTATTGGGGTCTCCCAAAAGGGCGAGATGCCCAATGGTGCTTCAGGTTCTTTGTTCCTTTAAGGAAAAAGGGTCAGCCTCCCCTGTTATCTTTCACCTTTCAGGGGTTTGTGGAAGCAACTTGTGTCCCACCTCTGGTCTTAAGCTACTGCGTAAAGTCATGATTAGTTAAGACTGTTTTGCCTCATCGTATTTAGTCTTATTTACCAGGGAGGCGGGATGGCAGCGGGGGGGTCTACTGGGCGTGTGGGTAACCCGCCTAGTAAAATTAGTGGGTTTCCCCTCACGATCGCTAGTAAATTGAAGCCCCTTACCTTGGCTTCCGGGTTTCCCGTTGGAAACCTGCGCAGTGGGGGGACTGCGCACCCGCATCACCGGCTATCAGCTGGAGGAGCCCTATTTAAAGGGGCAGTCCTCCAATGCTGCTCCTGCAGCAAGGAACCAAAACAGCAGCAAGGAGCAGCCCAGGGGAAAGGCTGCTCCCAGGTTTAGTGATGCCTCACTCCAGGACTTACTGGAATGGGGTGAGGAGGAGGAGGGACATATTCTATCCGGCCGACGGAAGTAAGTGCCCTCTCTCTGCCACCAAGAAGGCGTGGCTCGAGATGGCAGAGGAGGTCAGCAGCAGCATCATCTCGCGCACCTGGATACAGCGCAGGAAACGCTTCAATGACCGAACTAGGTCAGCCAAAGTGAGTACACTTACTCATTCTCCTACACTCCGTCTTCCACATCACCGCTGCCACCCCACAACTCCTTCTGCACTGCCAACACTATTCTATCACATCACTCCTTGCACCCACTCAAACCTCATCCTCAACTTACCTGCACTTACTCACCTCCCCAGTGTTCATCCCACCACCACTACTCAACCCAATCCTCATACAAACTCATGGTCACCCTCACCCAAACCAATGCATTCAGCGGTTGGCCACGACACCATCCCTCACTCACGCCTCTCTACTTTCTCCCCTTATAGGAGAAGAGAGCCCAGAATGCATGGGAGAGGGTGAAGACCGGAGGGGGGCTGCAACATCTGGTGGTCCTCACGGACGCGGAGCAGGACGCTCTCTAATTGACCTGTTTGTGGGGGATGCCAAGACTGCCACCCGACAAACGGCTGGTGACAGAACTTTAACATTCAGCACTCAATAGCAAATGATGTTAATATGCCTTGCCATCTTCAGCACCTCAACATCTGTCATCATGCTTATTATTGCCTTCTGTTCTCTTACAGGGCCTTCAGCGACTGCCGTGATGGCGGAGGGACATTCCTCAGAGGACCTGCCGGCCTCTGAGGGGACACCGTCACATCTGAGCGAGCCATCCACCAGTGCAGATACTCACACCTCAGTGGGTCCCTGTCCTCAGTTAGTTGGGGTTGCACATGGTGAGCCACCACACAGAAGTGAGCACGAGCAGACACTGGTGGCAGGGGCAGCTGTGGAGAGTCGGTATCGGTGGGAGCATTCTTCTCCAGGCTCTGCTCAGCTGGACACAGATGCTGAACCCTGGGGGCCATCCATTAAAAGGAGAATGATCGAGGGGCAGCAGCACATTTGCGAGGTGCTGGAACAGGTGCCACACGCACACTCCACAGTCACGCAGAGGATGGAGTCAAACTCCTGCATGAGTGGAATGGTGGCACAGGTACAGGAGGGAATCTCTGAGATACTGTCACAGGGACGTGAAGGCATCTCTGAGATAGTGTCACAGGAACTTCTGCGATAGAGGGAAGGCTAGCCTCCATCGAGCTTCAAGCACGGCTCAACAATGAGGCCATTGAGGCCCTGACAATGGCCGTTCGGAATCGGGGAGCAACTTGCTGCCACCTTAAACAGGCAGGCAGATACACTAGCACTGGCCTCACAAGGCGTCACATGTCCTCCAAACTGTCGTCCAGCAGAGTGGTAGCAGTGATGTGGACCTGGCCCAGGAGAGCAATGATGGCGAAAGGGAACATGGAAGTGGGGACGCCTCTCAAAGTGCTTCAATGTCTCACCCGTTGCCCCCCCTCTCAACCAATACCCCACAATGCTGCCTCCTCTCCAGGTGGTCGAGCCTGCCCCTGCACAGGTGCAGGTGGAGCAGTCTTTGGAGGGGCCCTCACGGGCACCGAAACCCAGAGCGCGTTGGCCCAAAGCATCTAATCGGTCAGGGCATGAACAAGAGCAACCTGCCGCTACCTCTGCTGCAGCCACAGGGGAAGCACCACGTAGGAGTAGTAGGAAGCGTGAGCTAAAGGTTTTGTGAGCACAAAGTGGGTGCACAAGGGTGTTTGATGCTTTGTCATGTTTTTTATTTATATTAGTTTTGTTTTCCATTCACAATAAATCTTATCACCATTACTGCCACGTCTTGCCCATTCTTGACTGGCTTGTGCAATAACTCATGAGGTTCACCATGAGCACCCACACTAGATGCCACCCATTGGTAGTTGCACAACTATTTTGCGCAGGAGGCGGCGGTGGGGGGTGGCTGGTGTGGCCGCTCCTCTGTCCAGGTGGTGAGGACTGGACTCTTCATACTGTCTGATGTTAGGAGAACCGTTCGCATATCAGTGACTCCCTGGCTTCACGAGCAGCCAGGTGAGCCGCTGTTCTGCCCATGGGTTACTCCTCAATATGGGTGGCAGATGTAGATAGGGCCTCCTCCAGCGGTACCCCTCTCTGTTGTGCCGTGTTGTGCAGGGCACAACAGACGACTATAATGCGTCCCACTCTGGCGCGTATTGAAGCGCTCCCCCGGAACGATCAAGGCACCTGAAGCGCATCTTGAGCAGCCCTATAGTATGCTCAATTGTAGCGATGTGGCTGTCGTTATATCCAAGCTCGATGGTGGGGTTCCTCAGAGGTGTCATGAGCCATGCGTGCAGGGGGTATCCCTTGTCCCTGAGGAGCCAGCCCTTGCGAGTGTTGGGTGCGTGGAAGAGGGGCGGGACGTTGGACTCCCAGAGGATGAAGGATTCGTGGCAGCCGCCAGGATATCTGGCGCACACATGAAGGAATCTCTTGCGGCAGTCACAGATGAGCTGAGTGTTGATGATTGAGTGATAGCCCTTCCTGTTGATGAACAGTCCTGGCTCGTGTGGAGGTACTCGTATTGCTATATGCATGCAATCGATTACACCCTGCACCCGTGGGAAGCCAGCCACAGCGTGGAATCCGACTGCCCTTTCTGGCTGAAGTCATCTATGGGGAAGTTGATATAGTACGAGGCCCTGCAAAACAAGCCGTCGGTGACCTGCCTTATGCACTTGTGTGCAGACGACTGAGACCCCGCCGGTGGCACCCTGGAAGGATCCGGAGGCAAAGAATTTGAGGGCAGTGGTGACTTTGACAGCGACAGATAAGAAGATGCTGCTCGGGCCAGCTGAGAGCAGCTTGGCATGAAGGAGGCTGCAGATGTCCACGACTACCTGGCGACTGACTCTGAGCCTCTGTTATGCATTGCTCCTCAGAGGTCCAAGAAGCTGAGCCTCTGTCTGTAGACCCTGTGGCGAGGGTACTGCCTCCTGCGACGCTGCTATCCGTTGCCCTCCATGCTGTTGTGCAGGTGCCTGTGGCGCAGCACTGTGTTGTGGAGCTTCACGTGACTGAGGTGGACGGCGTGCCAGGCGAGGCTGATGATGTTGCTGGTCCTTGGATGAAGTGATGAATGCAGCTATGGCGCCCCCATCCTGACGGTGTGAGTTTGAGGGGGGTCCGCAAAGTTGGTATGTGTTTGCACAGCAGAGTTTAGGGTATAAATTAATAACTTTGAGTGGCAAGACAAAGGTGTTGCAGCCAAAACTTGTCTGAAGTGACAGAGTGCCCTGCTGCAATAAATGAGGTTTTCCCCCCCACCTGTCAAATAATCCTTTGCATCTCACACTGGCTGCTGGCTGAAACACATCTGCTTAAACAGCATGGGAAGCATGCTGAGAATACTTATTCACCCCTGCCAAAATCTCCTGTCAATGAGGTCTATCAAGGACCTCAACTAGGTAAGTAAGTATTTAAATTGGGAGTCCCGCATGCGGGAGCTGCGCGTACACCCGAACACCATTCATTCCTTGGTAATTGTTCTTAAACTCGCCTTTTGTTCTGAGTGTATATAGGCTTTTGAAAGCTGGGAAAAGAAACCTTTCAATTCACAGCTCCTGCTGTGCTGTACAACTGCTTGCTTAGCTACTACCTTGTTGACCTGGAGCTTTAGGAACACGTAGGCAAAGTGAAGATGAGAACCTCCAATGAAACTTAAAAACTACCAACTGTAAATTTTTACTCAGTTATAATGCACATGCTTATTTTCCACCTGGGCATCTTGCTCTAGCTCATTCTTTTTCTTCCATTATTCATCTGTGTAAAAATTGAACTGTAATTGAATTAAAATGTGGTGTAGAGAATAAAAGGTCATTTTACAGCAATCCACATTTTGGACTAGGAGGCCTGAATTTGAATCCTTGCTCCTACGCACGAGAGCTGTGAATATCCCAGTGCAGACCCCTCTAACTTCTGATGCCTGGTGTACATTTTTTTTTAAATGGAACCGGTTGTTCAAAATACAGACTGCCTGGACGAAAACCTAAGTCTAATACTAACGTTATTAGGGGGTACTACCCTTATTGACAGCCTACCACAGAAGGTCAGCACCTCTTGTAGCTTATTGCCCTTATCCCCTCTCTGTGATTTGTGTTTTGTCTCACCCTGAATCTCTGGTCTATAACACACTTGCATCTAAGGAGGTTCTACTTTGGGGTTTTGCTGCTGATCATTATCCAACCTAATTTCCCACCTTCCCAGCCCAGGAAATGCACTCACCACCAAACTCAGCACACATCAGGGATTGGACTTTGAATCTTCCTGGTCTGTATGGATCAGTGTCACAACTGGCAGTGGATTTATCAACTGCACTACTGGGGGCAGGGAGACTTTTGGCTGTGCATATGAATGTTGTGAAGTTATGGATCAGGGTGATTTTTTTTTCCCAAGGCGTTGTGTTATCCATCCCTCTCTCTGGCCATTGTCTGAGACTGTAGGCCACCTTGGTGACCCTCAGCTGAGCTCCGACCCCATATCCTCTCCATCGCCAAGACCACCTACTTCCACCTCCGTAACATCGTCCGTCTCCATCCCTGCCTCAGCTCATCTGCTGATGAATCCCTCATCCATGTCTTTGTTACCTCTAGACTCGACTATTCCAATGCTCTCCTGGCCAACCTCCACCTTGCTCCCCCCGTAAACTTGAGCTCATAGGATACGGGCAGCAGAGTTTTCTAACTCGCACCAAGTCTCATTCACCCATCACTCCTGTGCTCGCTGACCTACATTGACTCCCGGTTCGATTTTTGTTTTCAAATCTCTCCATGGCCTCTCTCCTCCCTATCTCTGTAACCTCCTCCAGCCCTACTATCCTCAGATCTCTGCGCTCCTCCAATTCTGGTCTCTTGCGCATCCCACCCCCCCCCCAATTTTCTTCGCTCCACCAATAGTGGTTATGCCTTCAGCTTCCTAAGCCCTAAGCTCTGGAATTCCCTCCCTAGCGCTCTCTGTTTCTCTACCTTTCTCCTTTAAAATGCTCCTTAAATCCTACCTCTTTGACCAACCTGTCCTAATATCTCCTTATGTGGCTCGGTGTCAAATTTTGTTTGCTTGCTCCTGTGAAGCATCTTGGGAGGTTTTACTACGTTAAAGACGCTATATAAATGCAGGTTGTTGTTTGATACAAAAAATACATTTAAAAATGTTATCAATAAATTAGTTGATACATTCAGAAGTTGTAAAGCTGCAATGTATGTGCCAGAAGCACTACAGGAAAAGAATGCAGGAAACAGGGCCAACTCACAGCACAGACTCCATCCGCTGTATTATCTTAATTTGAAATGGTAACCACATCTGGCTTTGAAGAAATAGGACCTGTGCGAAGAAGCAATGAAAACAACTCTTAACCAATCTTAAATAAAGAAAGGCAGGTCAAAATATCAGAATTGGCTCAGTGGTAGCACGTCGTCTGAATAATTTCCAGAAGATAAATCCACGTACTAGTTATCAATATCAACCAACCAATAAGGAATCTTTAACTTTGCTTGCAGGTAAATGCACCCAAATGTCATTATCGTTTTAATCAAAGAAGCCGAGTAACAATTAGAAATTAATTCTGCTGAATCAGTAAATCCCAAGAATGCATAATGAGGCTCCAAAATGACCTGTGCCTACTTGTTATTGAGATTAAGGTTGAACTTTTTGTCTATATGATTAGTGATGTTATAGAGAGAATTAAAAAAAACAAGATTAAAACACCAATAATAATTGACAGATCATTAGTATCGTTAAAGAAAGAAAACATGGCCCAGACAAAGTGGAGGACAACAACTCAAAACAACTATTGTTTTTCAAGGGGAACGATAATTGGCCTATGACCCTCCTTTGAGAAATGATGGAGTGCCAGTTATTTGTTAATAAGATGAATGCATCAACTCCACACCCTTTTCAATGGATATTTAATGCCTTTAGAGCTTGCAAAGTCACGAAAATGTTAAGATTTC
Organism: Heptranchias perlo; assembly: GCF_035084215.1. Lineage (NCBI taxonomy): Eukaryota > Metazoa > Chordata > Chondrichthyes > Hexanchiformes > Hexanchidae > Heptranchias > Heptranchias perlo. The sequence goes on from NC_090334.1 coordinate 72,316,180, forward strand.
TTTCCGAGTTTTACACCTGCAATAAATTTTTGATCTTCAACCCAGCCAGATTCATTTAGTTTGTTTATCCTCAAGAGCCCCCTGAGACAGAAGGCTTTCAGCTGTTCCATCTGGGCTGAATTTCCAGTGTCTTCCCAGTGGTGAAAGTGTACTTTTAGAGTTCTAACACTCTATTCCATAAATATAGTTTAATTGATTATTTCTCAACAAATCAATGCATAGAAACAAAGTTCACTGGGAGAACCAGTACCATTCTTGGGAGATAAAACATTCCCCATTCCACAGAGGTAATGGTTATGTCCAGTCAATTTCTGCTTCTGTCAGCAATGTTTACACCAGAACCAGAACACAGATGGGAGAAATAAAACCCCATTTATGGTCATGGGGTGGTGCGGAGAGTAAGAATATTGTATTTTTTTAATCTCTGGGGCTTGAGCCTGAATCCAGCTACAACTGATGATATAAAAACCACCTCCTTTCTCTTAGCTGAAGTTGGAGCAATCTCAGTGCTGGTGTTTGAGGGTGTGAGACTACAGCACAAATTTGCAATCTCATCCCAGAAACTACAAGGTATAGGAATGTCACAGTAGTGCTGTAGGGAGCTTTTCAAGGTTGAAGTAAGAGTGCATTGTTTGGGCAAGGTAAAAGGAGTTTCCCCGTGTGTTTCACCTGTGCAATGAATCGGAAAGTGTTTGTCACTGACACTAGATGCCAAAAGTGAAAAGGTGTTCTGTTCCCCCAGCATTGCCATCCCTTGCATTGGAGAACACAAAATTAAGAAATTTTTAAGGAATTCTCCATCCCATTAATGATTTTTTTTTTAAAAAAGGATGTGGGCGTCGCTGGCGATGGTGGGGATATCGGGAGGAGGCCGAGATGGATCATTCAATCGGCACTTCTGGCTGATGGTTGCAAACGCTTTAGTCTTGTCTTTTGCATTTATGTGCTGGACTCAGCCATCATTTGAGGATGGGGATGTTTACAGTGCCTCCTCCTCCCGTTAGTTTTTTAATTGTCCACCACCATTCACGATGTGGCAGGACTGCAGAGCTTTGATCTGCTCCGTTGTTTGTGGAATCGCTTAGCTCTGTCTATAGCATGTTGCTTCCGCTCTTTAGCATGCATGTAGTCCTGAGTTGTAGCTTCATCAGGTTGGCACCTCATTTTTAGGTACGCCTGGTGCTGTTCCTGGCATGCTCTTCTACACTCCTTATTGAACCAGGGTTGATTCCTTGGCTTGCTGGTAATGGTAGAGTGAGGAATATGCCGGGCCATGAGGTTACAGATTGTGCTGGAATTCAATTCTGCTGCTGCTGATGGCCCACAGCGCCTCATGGATGCCCAGTTTTGAGCTGCTGATCTGTTCTGAATCTATCCCATTTAGCACGGTGATAGTGCCTCACAACACGTTGGATGGTGTCCTCAGTGCGAAGACGGGACTTCGTCTCCACGAGGATAGTGCGGTGGTCACTCCTACCAGTACTGTCATGGACAGATGCATTTGCGACATTTAGATTGATGAGGACGAGGTCAAGTAGGTTTTTCCCTCGTGTTGATTTGCTCGCCACAGGCCCAGTCTGGCAGCTATGTCCTTCAGGACTCTGCCAGCATGGTCAGTAGTGGTGCTACCGAGCCACTCTTGGTGATGGACATTGAAGTCCCCCAACCAGAGTACATTCTGTGCCCTTGCTACCCTCAGTGCTTCTTCCAAGTGGTGCTCAACATGGAGGAGGACTGATTCATCAGCTGAGGGAGGGAGGGTGGTAAGTGGTAATCAGCAGGAGGTTTCCTTGCCCATGTTTGACCTGATGCCATGAGTCAATGTTCAGGACTCCCAGGGCCACTCCCTCCTGACTGTATATCACTGTACCGCCACCTCTGGTTCGTCTGTCTTGCTGGTGGGACAGGCGTTTCCAGGGATGGTGATGGAAGAGTCTGGGACGTTGGCTGGAAGGTATGATTCTGTTAGAGTGGCTATGTCAGGCTGTTGCTTGACTAGTCTGTGGGACAGCTCTCCCAATTTTGGCACAAATCCCCAGATGTTGGTGAGGAGGACTTTGCAGGGTCGACTGGGCTTGGTTTGCCTTTGTCGTGTCCAGTGCCTGGTGGTCCATCTGTTTTATTTTTATTATGACTTTTTGTAGTGAGATTGTATAACTGAGTGGCTTGCTAGGCCATTTCAGAGGGCGATTAAGAATCAACCACATTGCTGTGGGTCTGGAGTCACATATAGGCCAGACCGGGTAAGGACGGCAGGTTTTCTTCCCTAAAGGACATTAGTGAACCTGTGTCTCCATTGTTGCTGTTGTCCTCATTGCTTGTGCCTCTTCATCTTGCTGTACCCCTGTATCTTTATTTAAATGTGCTCCTTTACAGCCTGACTCTCTCCACTCTTCCTCAGTCTGTGATTTGTTTATTTTTTCTTTGTCTTGCTAATCTCTCTCATGGTCAGTCTCTCTTCAGCTCAGTGCCCTCTGTCACTGCTTGCCTCTTTATCTCACAGCTTTGCCTCCAACACCATGCTTCCGACCTCTCTCTTGACTGCTGCAATGAAAGGTTCCTCTTTCTACTGGCTCTAGGAATCCTATGCAAAATAAATTTGAGGTAGTCTCAATCCAGCTGCTAGTCCCTACTGACTTTTCACTCTCCATCATATGTTTTTAATTGTCCTATCTGACAGCACTCTCCACCTCCTAATACAATAATGCTGCCTGTATAGAGTATGGCGTTGCAAGGCCGCTATGCTCAACATCATAGAAAGAAGTTGTATTAATATAGTACTTTATCATATGCTCAGTACACCTCAAATTCACTAGATGTAAAGGTTTTCTTTTGAAGTGCAATCACTTATGTGGACAAACTTTGTTACTCTGCATACCTTCAGCCTTCTAGACAACTTCATTCAATAGCTGTAGATCTAAGGAGATCAATTTTCCTCTCTGCATCTTTGCTGCATGCCCAACAGTTCCAGTGTACTGGAGGTGCAGCATGCTTGAGAGGGGAGGTGTGCCCACAATTTTCCAGGCCTGGGTCATTTGAATGACCTGTGTACAATCCTGGAGTAGGCCTAGCTCCTGGCAAGGTCTTGCATTGAGATAGGAGAGGCCTTGAAGGCACAATGCCCTTTTAAAGTTGTCCTCAAAATGGAACCTGAAGTCAGTCTGAACTATAACATATACTAAACAACTAAAAGCTGTGAATGTCTGTCTGTGAGAACAAGGCATTTTTACAGAACAGTGAGAAGCATAACATCAAGGCTACTTACCAGAGGTAGCTCAGATGGAGGAGATGAATGTACAACTCCTTAACTGACAAACAAATGCCAGTCCTTTGTTCTGTTGGAGATGGAGAAGTTAAGGGAGTGAATTACTACCTGACGTATCTGGGTCCTGAGGCTGCCAGCATCTGGGGTGACTCGGAGGACACTAACGTGGCTGTTTGAGATGATTGACGCCAAAAGTGAACTGTTCTGACACATGTCAGATACTGAGAGCTCAATACTGCAGAAAGCCTAGAGGAGAATAGAAAGTGCAGGGGTGAAATTAAAAAGGAAATTAGGAAAGCAAAGAGAGGGCATGAAAAAATATTGGCAAGTAAAATCAAGGAAAACCCAAAGATGTTTTATAAATACATAAAGAGCAAGAGGATAACTAAGGAAAGAGTAGGGCCTATTAGAGACCAAGAAGGTAACTTGTGGGTGGAAGCGGAAGACGTAGTATGGTTCTTATGAATACTTTGCAACTGTCTTCACAAAAGAGGAGGTGATGCAGACATTGTGGTGGAGGAGGAGGAGTGTGAAATATTGGATGGGATAAACAGAGTGAGAGAGGAAGTATTAAGGGGCTTAGCATCTTTGAAAGTAGATAAATCACCAGGCCCAGATGAAATGTATCCCAGGCTGTTGAGAAGTAAGAGAGGGAATAGCGGAGGCTCTGACCATCATTTTCTAATCCTCTCTGACTACGTGCATGGTGCCAGAGGACTGGAGGACTGCTAACGTTGTACTGTTTTTTAAAAAGGGAGAAAGGGATAGACCGAGTAATTACAGGCCAGTCAACCTAACCTCGGTGGTGGGCACATTATTAGAATAAATTCTGAGGGACAGTATGAATCGTCATTTAGAAAAGCACGGATTAATCAAGGACAGTCAGCATGGATTTGTTAAGGGCAGATCGTGTCTGACTAACTTGGTTGGTTGAATTTTTTGAGGGAGTAACAAGGAGGGTCGATGAGGGTAGTGAGTTTGATGTGATCTACATGGATTTTAGCAAGGCTTTTGACGAGGCCTCACATGGCAGACTTGTCAGAAAAGTAAAAGGGAAAGTGGTAAGTTGGATCCAAAATTGGCTCAGTGGCAGGAAGCAAAGGGTAATGGTCGACGGATGTTTTTGTGACTGGAAGGCTGTTTCCAGTGGGGTTCCGCAGAGCTCAGTACTAGGTCCATTGCTTTTTGAAGAATATATCAATGATTTAGACTTATTCATGCCCCCTACATTTAAGAAGTTTGCATATGATACAAAAGTTGGCCATGTGGTTGATTAGTGAGGAAGAAAGCTTTAGACTGCAGGAGGATATCAGTTGACTGGTCAGGTGGGCAGAAAAGTGGCAAATGGAATTCAATCCAGAGAAGTGCGAGGTAATGCATTTGGGGAAGGCAGACGAGGCAAGGGAATACACAATAAATGGTAGGAAATTGAAGTGTAAAGGGACAGAGGGAGCTTGGAGTGCATGTACACAGATTCCTGAAGGTAGCAGGACAGGTAGATAAGGTGGTTAAGAAGGCATATGGGATACTTTCCTATATTCTATGCCTTGGCTTATAAAAGAGCAGGGAGGTTATGCTAGAACTGTATAAAACACTAGTTAGGCCATGGCTAAAGTACTGCGTACAGTTCTGGTCACCACATTATAGGAAAGATGTGATTGTACTAGAGGGTACAGAGGAGATTTACAAGGATGTTGTCAGGCCTGGAGAATTTTAGCTATGAGAGAAGATTGGATAGGCTGGGGTTGTTTTCTTTGGAACAGAGGAGGCTGAGGGGAGATTTAGTTGAGGTGTATAAAATTATGAGGGGCCTAGATAGAGTGGATAGGAAGGACCTGTTTCCCTTAGCAGAGGTCAAAAACCAGGGCGCATAGATTTAAAGTAATTGATAGAAGGATTAGAGGGGAGCTGAGGAGAAATGTTTTCACCCAGAGGTGGGGGTCTGGAACTCACTGCCTGAAAGGGTGGTAGAGGCAGAAACCCTCCTCACATTTATAAAGTACTTGGGTATGCACTTGAAGTGCCATAACCTACAAGGCTACGGACCAAGAGCTGGAAAGTGGGATTAGGATGGATGGCTCTTTTTCGGCCAGCACAGCCACGATGGGCCAAATGGCCTCCTTCTGTGCCGTAAATTTCTATGATTGTGATTCTATGTCACTCAGATTGGCTAATAGAATAGAGGGTAGTTTTCTGAAAATCAAGAATATATGAGGGTGCTTTGACAAACCTTCTAAGAGATTTAGGATTTTCTAGTTTAGTGTAGGCTTTCTTTGCTTCTTTGATTTTTATCTTTTTCTGTTATAGAACATTAAAACAGAGAGACTATAAAAGTCAAATTGTACGTCTATAACCAGCTAGTGACAGGCAGACTCAAGGGTATCACTTAATTGTCAAGTTTTCCTGAGATCAAGGAAGGTGAGACTTAGGCCAGCTGGTCTAGATACTGCTAACAGTGCATAAAATGGATTTACCCAGAGAGCCAAAAATCCTGGAGGAACAGATAACACCTCTACAGAAAGAGGCTCATCATCCCGATATCCTAGAGGCCAACACTATCATCACAGGAAAAGGCGAGCAACAAACTTTACCAAGCAGCATAAGTTCTGGAAACATTCGTAACCATGAGCACACAGATTCTAGTCTATCCAATGGAGTGGCTATCTAATGCTGTTTACTTGTAACTATCGAAGGAGTTTCATCCTAAATAATCTCACCAATTTATATCAATCTCCATTATAACTTGATGATCAGCGATCCAGTTAATGCTGAATAACGGTGATATGCTGTGCTGTTTTAATAACCTTATTTATTTTATTATTTAACCCTATCTATTAGTTATTTGCATACTCAGTTTAAGTACCACTAGTTATGAATTTGAAGTTAATGAACAGTTATTAGTGCATGACTTGTTTGACTAATGATTTGGCAAGAAAGGGTTAATCCATTCACGTCGTGGCCTGTAGGTATCCTAAATGAAAGCTGGTTAAGGTAAACTTGAATTCAATCTGAACTGAGTGCTGTAAGACAGTTCGGCGAGCCCAACGTTGGCATCATTGACATAAGCTGGGTGGTAAACCCAGATAGTTCCGTAGCGAGGAGTTAAGGTGAAGGGGTTAAGGATTCATCTGGCTCCTTTATTAGGCTACCACCAGCATTCTTATAGGCTGCAGCTACGTTCTTGGCTGCCGACAATGGGGCCTGTGTGGTGGAGATTTGTCACAATAGGTTTCTTCCCTCATCTCTCCATAACTGTGCCTGGGAAATGAGTAATCTCCCATAGCAGATGCACAGTGTGTAGTGTAATTAAAATACATAAATTAGTATTGGTGACTTATGGAGCAATAAACTCCACGTGACGCCAGGTATTTCATTCATAGAGTGCATTGTGAAATAATGGTTTTCTTTCCAGGAAACCAATGCTCCAAGTTCACAACCATCATATTTAAGGAAGATGGCACCAGTTGTATAAGGTGTCAAAATCTGCTGCTCCTTAACTGAATGACATACTGATAAAGGGCACTATGAAGGGTGGGTACGTGGATTCATGCCTTTGATGCTTCATGGGCTGAGTTACAGATCTCACCAATTGGGTTGCGACTGGTAAGCTCCAAGCAAAGACAAGGAATTTTCCCACAGGAGGCAAAATCGCTCCGGTACTGCATTGACACTGATCTTAACAAAACTATGATGCTAATTTGGGAGTGGAAAGAACTATAAACTGTTGTGTAGTCCTCCCATAACCTTCAAAATTGTACGTGAGCCACAATCTATGGCACAAAACCTACAAGGGCTATAAAATCTAGGTCCTTCAACTTCTTTGAGAAGGAATGTTCCTTTAAAAATAAAGTGGAATGCACTGTGGTGGACTGCAGTTAGAAAACATTCCAGTTGTCTGCAATATTAAGATGTACAGTGTCTCATTCCTTCAGCGCAGCTCCAATTGATCACTCTGTCCTCCTTCATTCTCTTCAGTGATTATCACTGCCTGCATCTGTACAGGCCTGATTAATCAATTACAGCCTGGAAGCTTTGTGCTGAACACAAACAGGAAGATAAGAGACAAAGGAATGAGAGTAAATAGGAAGCTAATATTCTCTCGCTACTGGTGAATAATGAGTGACTCGTGTAGATTGAATTCAGTTCTTTCTTTCTCTCTGAGGAACAATACAATGAACAACCAGTAAATGAGTTTAAAAGTAAAAAATGAAAATCACAGAGCCCTCAAGTCATGCGTTCAGGATTGTTAAAAGGCCATTGTCTTCATAAAAAAAGTATTTTAACAAATCTTTGTTCATTCAGAGACAGAAAGATCAGTGATATTTTTCAGATGAAGTAGCTATTACTCTGCAGCTGAGACCCCAAAGGGACCTGCCGCAGGCAGCATATTGTCTGCTGTAAGGATTACCTGACCCAGTTTACTTTCTGTCAAATGTGCAGGCATCTAAGGGGGCTAAGTGGGAGGGCACACACACTGCACAATCTTGAAATGCAGTAGTATCATCATCACCTATCAGGCCATTAATATTGGACCTGGTTCCAAATGGCCACTGAGTAGTAGGAAACCTGCCAAATGGTACTGATCAGATCACTGAAGCCCTGAGAGATGCATATCTGTATTCTAGCCCCAATTACTTGGACACCAGAAGAACCAGCCTCCTTCATTCTACCACTCAAAGTGTCTATGCCAGAAGAAGTGACCAGCATTTGGCCCATTGTTGGGAGGGCAGATCATTTTGGAGTTGCCATGTGCTCCAGAGTTGACTGCAGTGCTGAACACACATTCACCATAGTGTGAAAGGTGAACCACCTCACCCACCATTTGCAGCACATCCTGGGGACCTGTCTCCAGTGCCTGCACAAAAGTTTGTTCTTTAAACATCCTTTTAAAAGCAGAGCCCCTCAGATCTGGGTCCTGAGGCTCCTCAGCTGAGTACATAAGTCCCCTGACACTCTGATCAACACTGGTGCCTCAACTTCCACCCCCAGCTTCTCCTGGCCATACATTATCCATGCATCACCCTGTGCACTGCCCTCTGTCTCACTAATTACCTACCACCTTCCCACCACCACCACTGTGCTCCCCCCCCCCCCTACCAGGTAGGTGTCTTTGGGCTGGTGCTTGGCAGGCAGAGAGTGAATAGCTGCATGTGTAAAAAGAGGCTTGTTGTACCTGAAGCAGAGGAACCAGATTCCTCTGTCTGTTGTTCCTCTTTGTGTGGCACTCCTAGGAAAAAATAACTTGCATTTATATAGCACCTTTCAAGGCCTTAAGATATCTCAAAGCGCTTGAAGTACTCAGCCAATGAAGTACTGTTGAAGTGTAGTTGCTGTTGTAATGTAAGGAAACACGGCAGTCAATTTGCGCACAGCAAGGTCCCACCATTAGCAATTTTTTTTAAGGTAGATTTTGGTTGAGGGATAAATGTTAGCCTGGATACCTAAAGAACTCCCCCGCTATTCTTTGAATAGTGCCATGGGATATTTTGCATTCACCTGATGGAGCCTTGGTTTAATGTCTCATCTGAAATGAGGACACCTCCGACAGTGCAGCACTCCCTCAGTACTGAACTGAAGTGTCAGCCTAGATTATATGCTCAAGTCTCTGAGGAGTGTGGCTTGAACCCATGACCTTCTGACTGAAGAAAGAGTGCTACCACTGAGCTAAAGCTTACATTTACCTGCTTTTACCCACTTAAAGGCACAAAAAGAAGAGATGTGAGTATGAGTAATAAGCAGCAACATGGCGATAGTATTTTCAGTTCAAGGTATGACCTTAATGTAATGTGAGGACTGATGTGTGCTGCAGGAGCCGAAGAGAAATTAGAAGATGGATGTCAGCACCTTCCCTCCTATTTCTCCATCACACACTGCTTTTTCTGCATGCTTGTTTAGAAGTTCCAGGGCTGGACCCGTATTTACGAGGTCAGGTCATTATCGTGACCCTGAATTTGCGGTCTGAGAGACTTGCAGCAGTGCATAATGGCCACCAACTTGGGGCCTTTAGGCTGCTGTCCAAATACAACAACCAGAGCCTCGAGCCTTGATCATTCTCCTGCAGGCTCTGCTAAACAATACCTAACTGATGGAAGGTTTAAAGAGGTTGCTGGCAGTCCCTTCTCAGTTCCTCCAATCTAGAGGGTCTTCTGCTGCTAGTAAGGAAAATTCTGTTGGCATATGTTTGTCACTACTGCCTCATTAAAATAATCAATAAGGCTGATGGAATACTGGCCTTTATATCTAGAGGACTGGAGTACAAGGGGGCAGAAGTTATGCTGCAGATATACAAAACCCTGGTTAGACCGCACCTGGAGTACTGTGAGCAGTTCTGGGCACCGTACCTTCGGAAGGGCATATTGGCCATGGAGGGAGTGCAGCGTAGGTTTACTAGAATGATAGCCGGACTTCAAGGGTTAAGATACGAGGAGAGATTACACAAATTGGGGTTGTATTCTCTAGAGTTTAGAAGGTTGAGGGGTGATCTGATCGAAGTTTATAAGATATTAAGGGGAACAGATAGTTTCTCTCTCCACCCTATTTCTGTTGGTTGGGGATTCTAGGACTAAGGGGCACAGTCTAAAAATTAGAGCCAGACCTTTCAGGAGTGAGATTAGAAAACATTTCTACACACAAAGGGTGGTAGAAGTTTGGAACTCTTCCGCAAATGGCAATTGATACTAGCTCAATTGCTAAATTTAAATCTGAGATAGATAGCGTTTTGGCAACCAAAGGTATTAAGGGATATGGGCCAAAGACAGGTATATGGAGTTAGATCACAGATCAGCCATGATCTTATCAAATGGCGGAGCAGGCACGAGGGGCTGAACGGCCTACTCCTGTTCCTATGTTCCTATTAGCCGATGCTTACATGTTTCCACCTGCTCTAGGTGGGAGCTTTACATCACCCCTTAGGAAAATCCCCAGAAATGCTCATGAAGCACTAGAGGAGCAGAGATCTGATATCATGAGGTTTTCTGCCCTTTTTTTCCTCTGTTTTACGCCTGGAAAACAGGCATTCATGGGTCAAAGCTGAGGAAAATCAATGTCTTTCTATCAAAATAGCTGTGAATAGACCTGGTTTTTAACTGCACAATGTACAGTGATAGTAAGAAGGATACCGAAGCCATGATACATTATGGACAAAACTGCTTCATTTTTGTCACAGCAATAGTACTGTAATTAGGGCCATTGGTTTATGTTCACTGAGTAACTCATTCTGTTAAAATGGAATCCCATGTAATTAGATCAATGTTTCAGGGGATTGAACTCCTCAATTCCATCCACAGTTCTGTGAAAACTGGTGATTGAGTAAACCAGAGCTAAAGCTATGGCCCTGAAATTCTGTGGGGTTCTCCTGCTGTAACTCCAGTAGGAAACAACCAAACCCCCAGGGAAATTGCTTATGCCATTTCTCTGAGGATTTTGCAGTTCTCCCCCCAGAGGTAAGGGAGAAATTCTGCAGAATTTTAGGGCATATGTAATTTTATATCCAAACATACTGGACAAAGCAAAGACTTGTGCTCCAGAACTAGCTGCGCCCTAGCTAAGCTGTTCCAGTACAGCTCCAATACTTGGCATCGACCCGACAAGGTGGAAAATTGCCAGGTATGTCCTGTCCACAAAAAGCAGAACAAATCCAACCCGGCAAATTAATGGCCCATCAGCCTACTCACAATCGTCAGCACGGTGATGGAAGAAGTCGTCAATAGTGCTAATAAGTGGCACTTGCTCAACAACAACCTACTCTCCAATGCTCAGTTTGGTTTTCACCAGGACCACTCGACTCCAGATCTCTATAACCTTGGTCCAAACACAGACACAACCTGAATTCCAGAGGTGTGATGATAGTGACTTCCCTTGACATCAAGGCAGAATTCGACCAAGTGTAGCACCTAGGAGCCCTAGTACAACTGAAGCCAATAGAAATCATGGGAAAACTATCCAGTGGCTGGAGCCATACCTGGTACAAAAGAAGATGGTTGTGCTTGTTGTACACCAATCACCTCAGCCCCAGCACAGCGTTGCAGGAAGTCCTCAGGGCAGTGTCCCTAGGCTCAATTATCTTCAGCTGTTTCATCAATCCATTTTCTGATTTTTCCATTCATCACAAGATCAAAAGTGGGGTTGTTCGCTGATGATTGTAGTGTTCAGCTCCTTTCACAATTCCTCAGATAATGAAGCAGTCCATGCTGGCATTCAGCAAGACCTGGACAACATTCAGCCTTTGGTTGATAAATGGAAAGTAACATTCGTGCCACACAAGTGCCAAGCGTTGACCATCTTCAACAAGAGAGAGCCTAACCAACTCCTCTTTACATTCAATGGCATTACCATTGCCAAGTCCCTTACCATCAATGCCTTGGGAGATACCATTGACCAGAAACTGAAATGGACCTGCCACATAAATACCGTGGCTACAACAGCAGGTCAGAATCTGGGTATTCTGGGGCGAATGGCTTGCCCCCTGTCTCCCCAAAGTGCCTCCACTATCTACAAGGCACAAGTCAGGAGTGTGATGGAATACTTTCTACTTGCCTAGATGGGTGTAACTACAACTACACTCAAGAAGCTCAACAGCATCCAGGACAAAGAAGTCCACTTGATCAGCACCCCATCCCACTAGACTAAACATACACCACCAGCGTTCCGAGGGAGGTGATTACACACAGCTAAAACTTCCAAGAACTCAAAATTACATAGTAAGGAACAGGAGACTACAGGGTAAGACACTGGTAACTTCCTCCAGATAATATTGGTGTGCACTGAATATGGATATGTTGGCCTTGGAGGAGTTGCAGTACAGATTCACCAGAATGATACCAGGGCTTAGAGGGTTAAATTATAAGGCCAGCTTGTATACACCTGGCTTGTATACCCTTGAGTATAGAAGATTGAGGGGTGATCTGATCAAGGTGTTTAAAATATTAAAAGAAATTGATAGGGTAGATACAGAGAAGCAACTTCCTCTGATGGGGGAATCAAGAACAAGAGGACATAATCTTAAAATTAGAGCTAGGCCATTTAGGAGGAAAATCACAAAGCACTTTTTCACACAAAGGGTAATATAAATCTGGAATTCTCTCCCCCAAAAGGCTGTGGATGCTGTGACAATTGGAGTTTTCAAGACTGAGATCAATAGATTTTTGTTAAGTAAGGCTATTAGGGGATATGGAGCTAACGAGGATAAATGGAGTTGAGGTACAGATCAGCCATGATCGAATTGAATGGGAGAGCAGGCTCGAGGAGCTGAATGATTCACTCCTGGTCCTATGTCTTGCAGTGCTCCATAAACAATTTAATCCTCAATGTCTAAATTTATCCTCATATCTGATTTCTAGTCAGTTGATCAGTCATCTTTTTAAAGGAGTTGATTGATTTAACACAAACTAACTTTGATGGAAGCATATTCCACATATCAACTCAGTGTGGAACAAAATCTACAAATCTCCAGCATTCAGTGAATCCTCTTTACATATTTCCCTATTGTATAAATTTGGATTCCTGAACTTAAAGAAAGAACTTGCATCTTAATTGTGCTTTCTCATGTCCTTAGGATGTCCCAAAGCGCTTCACTGCCAATGAATTACTTACTACAAATTGGCAGGAAGCCTGCTTATTTAGAACTCTGGACATTCGTCTTAGGATTCTTTGGCACATCCATCTTCATCAGAAGGCTTCTCAGTTATAATCCTATCTCTGTCACAAAACTAACAGCCAACTTTTCCATGTTACAATTTATGTTATGGGACTTCTCTCGTGGAAGCCACCTCGTTATAAAGCACAAAATGATTGGTTCCTGACAATTCATGTCCCAATGGAGCAGCATGCAGCACGTTCTCCCACTAAAATGAATAGGAAAGTCCCAGCATGTGATGTGCTAATTGGCCAGTAGAGATTTCCTAAATTGTGCACATTTGTATTGCCCACAGTGTGAGAGAATGTAATGAGTACGTGATATATGTACCAAACCTGCTAAATGGTTTTATGCCTGTGGCTGGAAATCTTAGTAACAGTGGCCTGACAGGCATAATCCAGTATAAAATTATATCCATACATAATACGTAGCTGTGAGATGCTAGGCAAATGAATATTGGCTCTTCTGGTACTAACACAGATTGTTCTGCTATGATTCCTTAATCTACAGGTTTATGTACTACCGCTTCCATAACCATTTAAAAATAGCTGGCATAGAGAAAGAACATTACACATCAAAGGTCATTCTATTTCTGTGTGTGTGTGTATTTTCCTCCCCCTTCCCTTTGTTATGTTCATTTGTAATATATTCCAGCTTTGACAAAGGGTCCGAAACTCCACAGCTGCTGCCCCTCTGCTGCTAAGTGTTTCCAGTGTTATCTGTCTTTGCTTGAGATTTTCAGCATTAGCAGTATTTTGCATTGTGCTTTTATTCAAAGATGGTTTCATCAAGCCTAGTGCAACACAGCCAGCTAGAATATCGAATAGCTGACTGTTTAGAAAATAAGTATTTTCACAAGAAACAAAAAGTCAAAGATATAATACAAACCTAGAAATTCCACCTCTGCAAAGTGCAGAATTCTAGCTGAGTACCCGGACATTGGATCCACTGGATTTCTGCCCCATTCACAAAGAGGAAGGAAATCCCAACTGGGGAGAAGAGGTGATGTAGGCACTTCTTTTGTCTGCCCCACTTATACCCCAGTAGCAGTTTAGGGGGTGTCTGGAGACATTCTCAGGCTAGCCTAAGAATCCTGCCATTAGGCCCTGCCATACTTCCAAATTCCTATACTATAAAATCTACATTTACTTGACCTGTGTTACATAGACTAAAACACATGAACCAGTTGGGGGACACTCAGGGCCGGTGGACTGGGAAGCATTCAGGCTGTGCAGATAGGCAAGCAGACAGGCTAGTAAGTAATCGAGTTGGATAAGCGGAGGAAACATAGAAACATAGAACATAGGAGCAGGAGTAGGCCATTCAGCCCTTCGAGCCTGCTCCGCTATTCAATATGATCATGGCTGATCCTTTATCTCAATACCATATTCCCGCTCTCTCCCCATACCTGATGCTTTTTGTGTCTAGAAATCTATCCAGCTCCTTCTTAAATATATTCAGTGATGTGGCCCCCACAGCCTTCTGTAGTAGAGAATTCCACAGGTTCACCACCCTCTGAGTGAAGAAATTTCTCCTTATCTCAGTCCTACCCCGTATACTGAGACTATAACCCCTCGTTCTGGACCCTCCAGCCAGGGGAAACATCCTCCCTGAATCCAGCCTGTCTAGCCCTGTCGGAATTTTATGCGTTTCAATGAGACCCCCTCTCATTCTTTGAAACTCTAGTGAATACAGGCCTAGTCGACCCAATCTCTCCTCATACGACAGTCCTGCCATCCCAGGAATCAGTCTGGTGAACCTTCGCTGCACTCCCTCGATGGTAAGTATATCCTTTCTTAGGTAAGGAGACCAAAACTGTACACAATACTCCAGACATGGTCTCACCAAGGCCCTGTTGTATAACTGCAGTAAGACATCCTTGCTCCTGTACTCACATCCTTTTGCAATGAAGGCCAACATACCATTTGCCTCCTAACTGCTTGCTGCACCTGCATGTTTGCTTCCAGTGACTGGTGTACAAGGACACCCAGGTCCCTTTGTACATCAACATTTCCCAATCTATCACCATTTAAATAATACCCTGCCTTTCTGTTTTTCCTTCCGAAATGCATAACTTCACATTTATCCACATTATACTGCATCTGCCATGTATTTGCCCACGCAACTTGTCTAAATCACCTTGAAGCCTCTTTGCATCCTCCTCACAACTCACAATCCCACCTAGTTTTGTGTCATCAGCAAACTTGGAAATATTATATTTGGTTCCCTCATCCAAATCATTGATATATATTGTGATTAGCTGTGAATAGGAAGCATTCAGGATGAACAGTTGGCCAGGCGAGCTGAGAAGCACTCAGGGTACATGGGCCAGAAAACACTTGGGCTGAGCAGTGGGGCAGAAAGCACTCAGTGCTGACAGGCCTGGAAACACCTGGGTGGATGGGTCCCAAAGCACTCAGGATGGGGCAAGGAATCAGACCAGTAAGCACTCAACACAGGTAAGCAATCCCCTTCATTACTATCTGTTTCCCCTGTTTAATTAACATCTCGTTCTTCTTTATCGTTGTCTGAGTGGCCCTCAATGAAAGGGGAAAATGGAGGAGCAGGAAGGAGGAATAGATGGTTATGAAGGGGCGAGGGCTGAAGCTGGGAGCGGTGCTCTGTGATCGTTGGGGAAGGAAAGTACCAGTATTTGAGAGGGAGTGGGGAGAGCAAATACCAGCCTGAACCGGAGGTTTGGGGGGTGGGGGTGGATGATGGGATGAATGCCAGTTTCAACTGAGGGAAGTGGAAGAACAGTGCCAGCTTAACTGAGTTGAAGATGAAGAGTGAGAAATTGAATTAAGGGAGCTGGAAGGGAAGAGAAGAGAATATCTCTAAAGGGGTGAGGAGTTGGATAGGGTATAGTGTCTCTGTGAACTAGATCCAGAGTGGGTGTAGAATGCCTTTCTGAACTGGGGTGGTGAGTAGTCGGATGTGGGAGAGTGATTGTTGAGGTAACTGTTGGGTGATTGATGGTCGGATTCGTCCAAATGTTACTGGCCCATGCCCGACGTTAACTGGACATTTGGGAGATTACAATCGGAGCAGCGTCCTGTTCACCAGATTCACGTCCACTTCGCGCCATGCACCATTTTTACAGGTCAGCATGTGCGACCCTCGCTTCATGCACGCAAGGGGCTTATTGAAATGCAAAAGTCGGGGTCATCCATGTCCCAATGAGATTTTAATGTGCAGTCGCACATCCGGAGCCCAGTGCCAGCATCGCCAGGTAAGTAAGTTAAATTTTTAAAATTGCTCCTCCAGGGCCCACAAGGAAACCTCGGGCCTGCCCTGTCCCGGGCTCCCCCCTCCACTGATCAGCTGCTGACCCTGCCCGCCGAACACAGCCGACTGCCGGGGAACGTTTCCTTAGGCCCCCATTGGTACCTTGCTGCCACGTGACTTCCACTCCAACCCGCGTCCACATCATTCCCGCTGTGTTTCAGGCAGGAGTTAGTCCCGGGTTATTGCAATGATGCCCGGGGGTTGAAATGGCCAGGGCATCATACTGGCATGGCCGTTTGAGCTCGTCGCCCCCCCCCCCCCCCCCATGACGCACTTGCGCCCTGAGTTAAAATAAGGCCTTTAGTGTCTCCTTTTTTTGATTGGCAGTCTGTCATTTGTGAAGTATAAATGTGCTTAAAATTAACCAGGATGCATCATTTTCAACATTTTTCCAAGAGTGCACCATCAATTTTGTGCCTTTAACATCTGGATTTTCCTTTCAGGTTTTCATGCATTTGAGGAAATAACATTAATACAAGTGGAGGAATGATGTGTATGCCCACTGCTTAAAGCCTGTGTAACTATTTGTTTTCACATGTCAAGGCTGTGTTTGAGTTGCCAACTATTTTTGAAGCTCTTGGTCAGCTTTTGCTAGGTTTCTACGTTGGCATGTATGAGGACCACAGGAAGCAGGTCGAGCGGACCACTGAAAGGAACATTAGAAGATCATCAGAATTTCATCAAAGGCAGTAGGGCGCAAACGGGCTTTCCCCTGCTCTTCTGACGGAGTTACCGTGACAGAGCGGGAGTAGCTTCAAGGAAATTCCAGGCCATGGTCTCTGCTTCAATTACTAACTCTAGTAGTGCATTCAATAGCCTCACAACCCTCTGTGTTAAAAAAAAGTTTCTCCTGTTTTCAGTCCTAACTCTCTTACATTTAATCTTGTGTCTATACCCTGTTATTCCAGATCACTCAATTCCTAGAAACATTCTGTTTGTATCTACTCTGTCCCATCCATGCATAGTTTTAAATTACCTCTATCAATTCTGTTTTAATGAAAGATACTGCAATTTTTCAAGTCTTTCTTCATATTTGTATTTTCTCAAAGCAGGCAACGTACTAATGAATCTGCACCTTATCCTCTCTATTGTCTCAACATCCTTCTAATAGTGTGGAGTCCAAAACTGCGCACAGTGCTCCAACTGTGGTCTGACTAAGGTTTTATGTAGACTTATAGTCTAAACCTCTTGCCATAAAACCCAGTATTTCCGTAGTTTTTTTATGGCCTTATCCACTTGATGTGTTACTTTTAATGTCTTGTGAACCTGAATCCCCAATTCTTGCTGCTCTTCCACATCACCCAGCTTTCCCCCATTCAAAGTATAATTGTTATTTTTGTTTTTATACCAAGATGTGCCACCTCACATTTACTGATATTGAATTCCATCTGTCACTTCTTTGCCCATTCCACCATCTTATCAATATGCCCTTGCAGGCTCCTTTCGTCCTCAATTATTTTCTATGCCTCCTACTTTCATATTGACTGCAGATTTGGTCACCACTCCCTGTGGCCCTATATCCAATTCATGGATGCACACAGTGATCAGAAGCAGTCCCAGAACAGAACTCAGTGAGACACTGCTATTCTGACAAACTGCCCCTTAACTCCGACTGTTTCCTCCCCTCTCACCAGTTTTTAATTCTTTTTTTATTCATTCATGGGATGTGGGCATCGCTGGCAAGGCCAGCATTTATTGCCCATCCCTAATTGCCCTTGAGAAGGTGGTGGTGAGCCGCCGCCTTGAACCGCTGCAGTCCGTGTGGTGAAGGTTCTCCCACAGTGCTGTTAGGTAGGGAGTTCCAGGACTTTGACCCAGCGACGACGAAGGAATGGCGATATATTTCCAAGACGGGATGGTGTGTGACTTGGAAGGGAACGTGCTGGTGGTGTTGTTCCCATGTGCCTGCAGTCCTTGTCCTTCTAGGTGGTAGAGGTCATGGGTTTGGGAAGAGCTGTCAAAGAAGCCTTGGCGAGTTGCTGCAGTGCATCCTGTGGATGGTACACACTGCAGCCGTGGTGTGCCGGAGGTGAAGGGAGTGAATGTTCAGGGTGGTGGATGGGGTGCCAATCAAGCGGACTGCTTTGTCCTGGATGCTGTCAAGCTTCTTGAGTGTTGTTGGAGCTGCGCTCATCCAGGCAAGTGGAGAGTATTCCATCACACTCCTGACTTGAGCCTTGTAGATGGTGAAAAGGCTTTGGGGAGTCAGGAGGTGAGTCACTCGCCACAGAATACCCAGCCTCTGACCTGCTCTTGTGGCCACAGTATTTATGTGGCTGGTCCAGTTAAGTTTCTGGTCAGTGGTGACCCCCCAGGATGTTGATGTGGGGATTCAGTGATGGTAATGCCGTTGAATGTCAAGGGGAGGTGGTTAGACTCTCTTGTTGGAGATGGTCATTGTCTGGCGCGAATGTTACTTGCCATTTATCGGCTCAAGCCTGGATGTTGTCCAGGTCTTGTTGCATGCGGGCACGGACTGCTTCATTATCCGAGGGGTTGCGAATGGAACTAAACACTGTGCAATCATCAACGAATGTCCCCATTTCTGACCTTTATGATGGAGGAAATGTCATTGATGAAGCAGCTGAAGATGGTTGGGCCTAGGACACTGCCCTGAGGAACTCCTGCAGCAATGCCCTGGGGCTGAAATGATTGGCCTCCAACAACCACTACCATCTTCCTTTGTGCTAGGTATGACTCCAGCCACTGGAGAGTTTGGACCAAGACTGTAATGAGGTCTGGAGCCGAATGGTCCTGGCGGAACCCAAACTGAGCATCGGTGAGCAGGTTATTGGTGAGTAAGTGCCGTTTGATAGCACTGTCGACGATACCTTCCATCACTTTGCTGATGATTGAGAGTAGACTGATGGGGCGGTAATTGGCTGGATTGGTTTTGTCCTGCTTTTTGTGGACAGGACATACCTGGACAATTTTCCACATTGTCGGGTAGATGCCAGTGTTGTAGCTACACTGGAACAGCTTGGCTAGAAGCACGGCTAATTCTGGAGCACAAGTCTTCAGCACCACAGCCGGGATGTTGTCGGGGCCCATAGCCTTTGCCGTATCCAGTGCACTCGGCCATTCCTTGATATCACGTGGAGTGAATCGAATTGGCTGAAAACTGGCTTCTGTGATGGTGAGGATATCGGGAGGAGGCCAAGATGGATCATCCACTCAGATTATCATTATTATTTGGGATAATTCAATTTGCTATTTCCCCTATTTCTATACCCCTTAATCTTATCCAGTGGTCTCCTGGGTGATGTACCTTGTCAATGGCTTCCTGAAAGCCCATGTGCACCACATCTACTGTATTTCCCCCACCCACCATACCTTTCACTTCCTCAAAGAAATCTTATTAGGTTTGTCAAGCATCTTTTGAATGATTGTTATTCAAATCTATTAAAAATACTCTTGTTTCAAAAATAAAGGAAAATGTAGTCCCTAGTCATCCCAAGAAGGTGGAAGAGCTTTAGGCTAAGGGTGCCTGGTGAGGGCAGTGGCCTAGACATATTGGAAATGGTGCAATGATATAAGGGAAGAAATATTGAAAATATTATGGAATGAAAAAGTTGAAGTTATAAGTAACAAAAAATATTTCAAAATAGCTAAGAGGTATTTCAGCCTTAACCCCTGGAGTAGGCTATTAAATCTCTGGTGTCTGTGGTGAACAATGGGGCTGAGAAGCCAGTTAAAAAGCTATTATGGATAGCTCCAGGATGACTGCAAACTGAATAGGCTACATTTGGGATAATAAAAGCATTTAATGGACTATCCTGGTGGAATTTGATTGACAACTTAGCCATAAAGCACAACCTGAAATAGAAATATTGATGCAGCCACTGGCTCAACCCTTCTCCTATTTCTCAGATGCTGAGCTCAGTTTCTCTCCAGCTCTCTCTAGTAACAGATGCAACTCCTTAAAGAGTGGATTGCCTGGCCTAATGTAGGTGAGCGCAGTGTAAAAGGAGAGCCTGAGAGGTGAGCGCAGTGTAAAAGGAGAGTCCGAGAGCGGGAAGAGAGTCTGAGAGGTGAGCACAGTGTGAAGGGAGAGTCCGTGAGGAGAGTCAGAGAGGTGAGCGCAGTGTAAAAGGAGAGTCCGAGAGGTGAATGCAGTGTAAATCTAAGGCAAGTCATGGCAGCAGAGCTCGCACCCGTGATATGCTCCTCCTGCACTATGTGGGAAGTCATGGACACTACAGGTGTCCCTGGCGACCATGTGTGCAGAAAGTGCGTCCGCCTGCAGCTACTGACTAACCGTATTTCGGAGCTGCAGCTGCAGGTGGATTCACTGTGGAGCATCCGCGATGCTGAGATTATCGTGGCTAGCACGTTCAGTGAGGTGGTCACACCGCAGATAAAGATTACGCAAGCAGAAAGGAAATGGGTGACCGCCAGGCAGAGTAAAAGGACTAGGCAGGTAGAGCAGGAGTCCCCTGGGGCCATCTCCCTCTCAAACAGATATTCTGCTTTGGATACTGTTGAGGGAGATGGCTTATCAGGGGAAAGCAGCAAGAGCCAAGTTCGTGGCACCATGGGTGGCTCTGCTGCACAGGAGGGGAGGAATAAGAGTGCCAGGGCTATTTGATAGGGGATTCAATTGTAAGGGAAACAGATAGGCGTTTCTGCGGCTGCAAACGTGACTCCAGGATGGTATGTTGCCTCCCTGGTGCTAGGGTCAAGGATGTCACTGAGCGGCTGCATGGCATTCTGGAGGGGGAGGGTGAACAGCCAAGAGTTGTGGTCCATATCGGTACCAACGACATAGGTTTAAAAAAAGGGATGAGGTCCTGCAAGGTGAATTTAAGGAGTTAGGAGATAAATTAAAAAGCAGGACCTCAAAGGTAGTTTATCTCAGGATTACTACCAGTGCCATGTGCTAGTGAGTATAGGAACAGGAGAATAGACCAGATGAATCCGTGGCTGCAGGGATGGTGTAGGAGGGAGGGATTTAGATTCCTGGGACATTGGGACCGGTTCTGGGGAAGGTGGGACCTGTACAAGCGGGACAGGTTACACCCGAGAAGGACCGGACTGATGTCCTCGCGGGGGTGTTTGCTAGTGTTGTTGGGGAAGGTTTAAACTAGAATGACAGGGGGATGGGAACCTGAGCAGGGAGACAGGAGGGGGAAACAAGGATAGACACAAAAGACAGAAAGGGAAGAAGCAATAGTGGAAGGCAGAGAAAACAAGGGCGAAAAACAAATAGGGACATAGTGCAAAATAATACTAAGATGACTCGCTGTCTTAAAAAGACAAGTCTAAAGGCATTGTGTCTTAATGTGCGGAGCATTCGCAATAAGCTAGATTCATTAACAGCGCAGGTAGATATTAACTGTTATGACATAGTTGCGATTACGGAGACATGACTGCAATGTGACCAAGGATGGGAACTGAACATCCAGGGGTATCCAATATTTAGGAAGGACGGGTAAAAAGGGAAAGGAGGTGGGGTAGCATTGTGAGTAAAGGAGGAAATCAATGCAATAGGGAGGAAGGATATTGGCTCGGAAAATCACGATGTGGAATCTGTATGGGTGGAGCTAAGAAACACCAAGGGGCAGAAAACATCGGTGGGGGTTGTCTATAGGCCCCCAAACAGTAGTGGAGATGCAGGGGAGGGCATTAAACAGGAAATTAGAGACGCATGCAAGAAGGGTACAACTATAATCATGGGTGACTTTAATCTACATATAGATTGGTCAAACCAAATTAGCAATAATACTGTGGGGGAGGAATTCCTGGAGTGTGTACGTGATGGTTTTCTAGACCAATACGTTGCGGAACCAACTAGAGAATAGGCGATCCTAGACTGGGTATTGTGCAATGAGAAAGGATTAATTAACAATCTTGTTGTGCGGGGTCCCTTCGGAAGAGCGACCATAACATGATAGAATTCCTCATTAAGATGGAGAGTGAAGTAGTTGAATCCGAAACTAGGGTCCTGAATCTAAATAAAGGAAATTACGAAAGTATGAGGTGCGAGTTGGCTATGATAGATTGGGGAACTTTACTAAAAGGGATGACAGTGGATAGGCAATGGTTAATATTTAAAGAATGTGTGCAGGAATTACAACAATTATTCATTCCTGTCTGGCGCAAAAATAAAACAGGAAAGGTTGCTCAACCGTGGCTTACAAAAGAAATTAGGAATAGGATTAGATCCAAAGAGGAGACATATAAAATTGCCAGAAAAAGCGGCAAGCCTGAGGATTGGGAGAAGTTTAGAATTCAGCAAAGGAGGACAAAGTGATTGACTAAGAGGGGAAAAATAGTGTATGAGAGTAAACTAGCAGGGAACATAAAAACTGACTGTAAAAGCTTCGATAAATATGTCAAGAGAAAAAGATTAGTGAAGACAAATGTAGGTCCCTTACAGTCAGAAATGGGAGAAATTATAAAGGGGAACAAAGAAATGGCAGAACAATTAAACACATACTTTGGTTCTGTCTTCACAAAGGAGGACACAAATAACCTCCCAGAAATGTTAGGGAACCAAGGGTCTAGTGAGAGGGAGGAACTGAAGGATACCAGTATTAGTTTAAAAAAAAATAGTGCTAGGGAAATTAATGGGGCTAAAGGCTGACAAATCCTCAGGGCCTGATAATCTACGTCCCAGAGTACTAAAAGAAGTGGCCCTGGAAATAGTGGATGCATTGGTGATCATCTTCCAAAATTCTATAGACCCTGGAACAGTTCCTACAGATTGGAGGGTGGCAAATGTAACCCCACTATTTAAAAAAGGAGGAAGAGAAAAAACAGGGAATAACAGACCAGTTAGCCTAACATCAGTAGTGGGGAAAATGCTAGAGTCTATTATAAAAGATGTGATAACAGAATTCTTGGACGGCATTAACGGGATTGGACAAAGTCAGCACGGGTTTATGAAAGGGAAATCAAGCTTAACAAATCTACTGGAGTTTTTTGAGGATGTAACTAGTGGAATAGATAGGGGAGAACCAGTGGATGTGGTGTACTTGGATTTTCAGAAGGCTTTTGATAAGGTCCCACACAAGAGGTTAGTGTGCAAAATTAAAGCACATGGGATTGGGGGAAATATACTGGCATGGATTGAGAATTGGTTGACAGACAGGAACAGAGAGTAGGAATAAACAGGTCTTTTTCCGGGTGGCAGGCAGTGACTAGAGGGGTACCGCAGGGATCAGTGCTTGGGCCCCAGCTATTCACAATATATATCAATGATTTGGATGAGGGAACTAAATGTAACATTTCCAAGTTTGCAGACGACACAAAGCTGGGGTGGAATGTGAGCTGTGAGGAGGATGCAAAGAGGCTCCAATGTGATTTCGACAAGTTGGGTGAGTGGGCAAGAACATGGCAGATGCAGTATAACGTGGATAAATGTGAGGTTATCCACTTTGGTTGTAAAAGCAGAAAGGCAGATTATTATCTGAATGGTGATAGATTGGGAAAAGGGGAGGTGCAACGAGACCTGGGTGTCCTTGTACACCAGTCGCTGAAAGCGAGGATTCAGGTGCAGCAAGCAGTTAGGAAGGCGAATGGTATGTTGGCCTTCATTGCAAGAGGATTTGAGTACAGGAGCAGGGATGTCTTACTGCAGTTATATAGGGCCTTGGTGAGACCACATCTGGAGTATTGTGTGCAGTTTTGGTCTCCTTATCTGAGGAAGGATGTCCTTGCCATGGAGGGAGTGCAACAAAGGTTTACCAGACTGATTCCTGGGATGGCAGGATTGACGTATGAGGAGAGATTGGGTCGACTAGGCCTATATTCACGAGAGTTTAGAAGAATGAGAGGTGATCTCATCGAAACATATAAAATTCTAACAGGACTAGACAGACTAGATGCAGGGAGGATGTTCCTGATGGCTGGGGGATCCAGAACTAGGGGTCACAGTCTCAGGATATGGGTATGCCATTTAGAACCGAGATGAGGAGAAATTTCTTCATACAGAGGGTGGTGAACCTGTGGAATTCTGTACCACAGAAGGCAGCGGAGGCCAAGTCATTAGATGTATTCAAGAAGGAGATAGATATATTTCTTAATGCTAAAGGGATCAAGGGATATGGGGAAAAAGCGGGAACAGGGTAATGAGTTTGTCGATCAGCCATGATCATTTTGAATGGCGGAGCAGGCCCAAGAGGCCGAATGGCCTACTCTTGCTCCTATTTTCTATGTTTCTATGAAAAGTTGCAGTAGGCCTGAATCTCTGAGAGGGCAATTTGGCTGTATAAGCTTAACTGTTGTGCTGCTGCAGTTGCTATCTTTAAAATAAAAATTTGTGTTTAATTCTGTTTGTCCTGTGCCGTTCCTTTGGGTATGCTGAAGAGCTCATGAAGACTAAGGGTTAGAAACTCCCAACAACGTACTTTTCTTCTGAGAAAAATCTTATCTAGGTACATTTCCACAATAAATTAAGCTGAAATGTAGTATATTATCTGAAGATAGGGGTTTTTCTTTGGTTAGTTAGGTGTCTGCCATATGTGGAACCCCATTAACAGCCCCCATGTTTAACAGACTTCAAATCAAGCTACTGAAAATTTACATCCATCTGTAGACTTTTTGTATGCCTAATACTGTATGTCAGCCTTTGCTCAGTGGTAGTACTCTCACTTCTGAATCTGAAGGTTGTAGGTTCAAGGCTCATTCCAGGAATTTGAGCATGTAATCTAGGCTGACACTTAATTGTATTACTGAGGGAGTGCTGCACTGTCAGGGGTGCTATCTTTTGGGTGAGACATTAAACTGGGGCCATGTCTGGGACCTTGCTGTGTGCAAATTGGATGTTGTGTTTCCCTATATTACAACAGGGACTACACTTCAAAAGTATTACAGTGGCTGTAAAGTGCTTTGGGACATCCTGAGATTGTGAAAGGTGCTATATAAATGCAAGTTCTTTCAATAAGGAGAGCGCACTGTCTCATTAGGGACATATCACATTTACACCCAGGCCCAGAGAGCTTAGGTGCTGGTTGGCAGAGCCAAGGCTTAGGAATCCCTAAATGTGTACAGGGTATTGTCAGAAAATGTCCAGTCAAATCTGTACAGCAATGGTAAGCTTCCCATGGAGATAACTTTCAAAGAAAATAGGGATGACTCCATTGGAATTGTAAGACAGCAGACAGTGTGAGAATGCCAAGTTAGACACACAGCTGGCAAATAATAAAAAAAGGACGCAAGAGAAGTTGCACAAGATAATGAGAAAGGCCAAAGCAGAGGGGAGGAAAATATTTGCTGTTTTTTTTTCTCAGACGTAAATGTCATCAAGTTGTGTAAATATATACAATGAACCTGTGCAATCTCTATTATCTTCAGCTGGCTGTAAAAGTGTTGATATTTAATTGTGTATTACCAAATAATCTTCACATTTCAATAGCTATAGTTTAGGATCTTCAAAGAAAATGTTATAAAGAGAAAATTGTATACGTTGGAACCCAAATATATTTACACTTATAAATACACACACACATTCTATTTTACTGGCTGAAGTATTCATATTGCTAAATATCAACCTTTTCTTTTTTATACTCTCACATATTGAGGTTCCATTCTGTCCCTTCCATTTTCAGTCAAAATAACTTGTAATTTCAGAAATAGCTACACTGAACTCTCCTCATATCAATTTTGACCCAAATTGGCAATCTTGGTACTGTACCTTTTCTTAAAGGGCAAGGCTATGTAATAATCTGTACAGAGATTAATAAGGATGAAAGGGTTAAAACAATGGGTAAGGGGTAAAATGTATAAGGGATAAATTTCTATTGTAACTCCTCCCCTTATGATGTGATTAAAAAAAACTGGCAAAAATTATCACAATATTCGGATATTGTCTAATGCTGAAATATAAAATAAACTTTGACCTTTATCATAAAGCTCAAAATAACAAGATCTCTTGAAAACTGGAGCCAATTTGTGCGCTCACAATTGTATTCATCTTCAAAAGGTTGTCCAAAGGCCACCCTGATTAATGGCTGCCTTCACCCATGTCAGGTATTCCATTACATTGCTGAGTTGGCGTAGAATTGAAAGTGCCTCTGAAGTTATTTCCTCGACAGGCCTCAAAGCCTTTTTCTTCTATAAT